>NC_134077.1:43187380-43881971 GCF_965140245.1 Athene noctua
CATGAAATTACGTTTTTATAAGACCTTGTTTCTTACTGTATCATTTGTGATGCCTCTGTGGGTAGAGTGTGTATATGAAAGTCTACTTAAAGAAAATCCAAACCACACAGGTGGAGGTCACATCAAGAAATGACTCTTGGCTCTTTCAATGCCAAATTTAAGCATGTTCTTACAGCAGAAAAAATATGTTAAGAAACATTTCTTTCACACACTTCCATTTATTCCAGAAATAATTTCTGGACTCAATGAGGTTTGTTTCTATATTTTTTCTCTTTATTAGAAACTCTGCTTTCCTGCTTTCCTCTATGATGTATGGTTTTTGGGTTTTGTTTGTTTGTTGTTTGTTTGTTTTTTCTGCAAGAGACCAGCACAAAGCCTCCAGGGAAACACTCAGTCCTTGCTAATTCAGAGCCAGTGGTACCCATGTAACTACATGGAGAGCTGGACAAGAGGCTCTATCACAGAGGGTCTTCCCTAGCTGAGTACCCACTTTTCTGATGGATTTTGGTAGTCATGGTGATTTCAGGAAGACTCACAGAGCTCTGAGAGCAGCATTGCTTGTAGTAAGTCTCTGCTGAGACTCTGAACCGTCTGACTCTCGTATGGTACTTACAATAGGCTGTTGCTGAAGGACACTTATTTCTAAGTCTCCTTGCTCCCAGAACTCAGCTGCTACCAGGAGAGCTACCTACATTGCCAAGGAGGGAAAAAGAAAAGTTAGCACTGACTTCAGCATTATAACATGATGCACTTTAGAAATCCAGCATGAAGCACATCTCACTTCTAGCCCCTCTGTCGCTTCATGTCCAAACCCAGCCCCAGCCTTTCTCCTGGGAAAGGCAGCAGTGGCAATGGGATTGCACATGTGCACTGATAGCTCAATAACCCTATTGCACTGGAGCTCATTAGTGCATTGCTCATCTATTAAAAACCATTTCCAGTGTGACCCCCTCATGGATTTGTCTCTTGGTCACAGTTGTGGCTGCCTGTTACAATTTTCTCAGTTCTTTCTCCATGCTGAACAGTAAGGTAGGTTTTATTTCTTTCATCCTCCTTTAAATGTTAATGTTTCTTACTTAGCAAATGCTCAAGTACATTTCAGGAAGGAACTCCTAAAGGAAATCAAACAGAGCAAACAGCAGATATTGCTGTAGAAAAAAACCCCAACCCATATGTTACATGCGAAAAACCCCACTGTAACCCAAGAAGCTAAATACCTGGGTTTTTTACTTTTATTTTCTTTTTCTGTAAACATGAGTTTTCTACAGAATTCACAACTACAATCTTAAAGATTGGTTTATCCATCAGAACCATAGTTATTCTAAAGTTCTTTTGGTAGTTTTGGCAGGACACTTTGATTCAGCTTCTAGGTAGCTTAGGAAACTTTATTACTTTGAAGCACAAGCTAGAGAAATCTAACAATTTATCAAGCGCCTGACCTTACTCTGGACTTCCCAAGGCTTTGTGATTGCTGACAAATCACAGGCGGTCATCATCATGGCCCTAAAAACAAGAAAGAAATTAGGTTCTTCTCTACAGACTCCACCCTACATCTTGCAGGCTCAGGATGTTCATGCCCCAGTACTGTGCCAGTTACCCCCAGACCCTGCTGAAGTAATAGGTAAAGAAAGCAACAGCCTTGGCACTGACTGGGACACTCATCAAGGATTGCTCTCTTGATTAAAATGGGTTTATACTGGGGAACTGCTTGCTTCCGACACTAGGATGTTTGCTGCTTTAGTCATTGCTGGGATGAACTTCTTAACTTTGGAGTAAGAGCTTTGGCTCCCTCATGGAGGTGTAGCAGTGCAGACTGCAATGAGGTTGTGGGTGCACTTCACTGTCATTGAAGAGTGTCCTATGAAGTGTCTGTCCAGTCAGAACAGCATTGTGGAGCTCAGATTGGTGGCTACTGGGAAGAACAACTAATGGATTCCTGTAGGTCTGTAATTGCAGCCTGCCCCTGCTTGTGGTCTACAGGGTGGTCTGGTAGGAGTATATCACCAGAAGGGATCCTGCATCTCATTAGGAGTGTATGACCAGAAGGGCACCCCAAAACCAGTCACTTATCTGGATGAAAAAACACTTTAAGCTTTTTTCCCTGTTTTTTCCCTGCTTTTCCAGAAGATCAGATTTGAGTGGACAGTAATGTATCACGTGCTGGTTTTGCATTAAGTGCAGTGCAAGGCATGTTCTAGAGCTTTCACCAGGTGACCACAACCCTAACCTTTCCAGAGCCAATTACTTACATGACAACCTCTTTCTTTGTTATCTCCAGAGACAGATATTCAGTCCAGGCAGTCACGCTATCATATGTCTTGGACTCATCAACAATCTTTTGAAACATTGTTCTCTTTCTTTGAGGGAAAAAAAAAAAAAAAAAAAAGATAAAACTTCAAGGAAATAAATGTGTTAAAGCAGGTGGCCAATTCTGGTATTGATAACCCTTTCAGAAGGGTTTCCAGTAGTTGCTGTCCTGGCATTTAGGTCCTCAGGGAAGCCCCCAACAAAACCAAGCACCATCAGCCGCTTCTCTTAAGTAGGGGTAACTATTGTAAATGCCTTAAAAATAAGTATAGTGGTGAGACGTGAGCAGGAACTTGAAAGTGTGAGCTACTGAAAGTTATGTTGGCTGACAAATGCTTCCACCTTTGTTGGCAGCAAAAGAAGGCTTTTCCCTGAATGTTAAGCAAACTGCAGAAACTTTGAGCTGGCTGGAGTATTTGTAAAGCTACTTCACATTATTTACTTAGTCTGACCCTGTTAAGCTTATTTATATATCTAAATATATGTAGCAAATTCTGGGGAGGAGTTTATACACACCAAACCCATGTTTTGAGTGGCATGAAATCTGGAAAAATCTGATGTTTTGATGCTAGCAGAGAAGACATTTAGGTCAGATCCACAAAGAAACTTGTGCATGTGTTCTCTCTGTATCATTTTGCCTGGATCTGATCTCAACAAGCCTTTTTTTGAAGACCATGGACCAAGGAGGGCAAAGACCATCTTGTTCTGACCTGGTAAGGAAGCCGTGATACTTGCTCCCATACAGGCACCCTACCTCCAGAGTAAGAGGACTGAGTATTGCACCGTCCCTCACATTCCTTTTTTATGAACTGTTAATATTTTGCATTATCGTTCTTCAGTGCAAAACACAGAAGCAGTCTCTGGTCTTGGCTTCATATTTTGAAAGCACATTTTGAAGATTCCTTGCTAATTAGGAAGCCATATGTTGTTGAATTCCAGCTTTATGTTCCAGAATGTCAGCACATGCTGCTTGAAGATGTTTGGCATTTTTGGCTTTGGGGTGTGAAAGAGATTATGAACTGGATATTCACCTACAATGGACCACTTGCTATTTGGATTGAACTGCTCTCCCAGAGAAGTTAATGTAGTCCTGTCTAGTGCATTCACCATTTCTGAGTATTTTTAGTGCTGAAGTTCTAGGTAAAACATTCCTTTCTGTTAGGGGATGATGCAGCACTGCCTTGTTAGAAATAGAGAGTTAAAAAGTCACGTATGTGATCTAATGAGTAAATGTCAAAATTCTTTTGAACAATTTGAGTTCTCCCCACCAGCTCTGATGTCAGTTTAAAAGGCAGCCTCCCAGAGCCAGTATCTGTGAAAAGGATTGCTGCATGGGGGGGGTGGGGGGGTTGTGTCTCAGAGCAAAACATCAAGTTTTGCCTTTGTAAAATACCAGCTTCCTTCTGCCCTTCACACACAGTGTAGGCGACCGACTTACTTGAAGTAGAGTGCCAGGTCTGTTGCTATAATAGCAATTTCCATCAGGTGAATCATATGTTCATGCTGTCTGCGGTTGAGGTTCTGACATATATTCAGCGACTGAAAAGCAAAGCAAAGGGAGCTACAGAATCCAAGCACCGTGTTGTTGCGAGTTCCTGGCCATCTCCCTTTCTCAAATGTTCTCTCTTTTTTTTTTTTTTTTTTAATAGCTTCAGCTCGCTCCCCTAAGGTGTAAGGACTGTGAGCCCCATTCACCATATGTTAATGCCTAGACTCCCCTTTTGTTAATTGAACAGGGTCAGTGTCCTGAAGCTTCTTACGTAGCATGTGCCCAAACCCTGTCTCTTGTCCCCAGTGAGAATTTACCTGAAAGGAAAAGTCAGCTGGGAGAGTGTGTCAGGCTTGGCCCTGCCAGAGGCGATCCAGGAGGACAATCCTGTATTTAACATATTTCTGTGGGGATAATGATATGGCTTCTGAAGAAACCAAGTGACGCATTTAGCAAGCCTATGTGTATTGGTCCTAAGTCAGCATAGAGTACTTGGGGAGTGAAACAGCTGCAGTTCCTCAGACATCCATACCAGAGAAAGGTCTTGTGGCATCTCTGTTGTTGCCAAAAACCTTCCCTGAAAGTAAATTATTCATGTCATTACATGCCAGTTCATTACCAACCTCTTCAGAGAGCAAGAATTTTCCAAATTCCAAGTGATGTCTCTCTAAAATTGAGGATCCATGAAGTTTAGCTAAAGGATTTTGAGATCTGGTTGCATAAAGAAAAAATTAAAGATGTTAGTGTAGCACTTAAAAATAAGTATCCTGAATTATATTTAATTTTGTCACACACACAAGGCTTAAGAGCAATATTTTTAATAGCTGATGATTTCAGTCTAGTAAAAGACTTCTGTGACACTCCTTAAAACTATTTGGACACTGTATGAAACAGTCTGCCCACTACAAATTTCACCCAAAATATTGTTTATGACTGGACTGTTATTACTAAGCATACTAAGCTTGTTTAATTTCTGAATAACTACATGCTGGTATCTAGTAATGGGAACAGAAAAAACAGAAGTTGTTGAACACTTTCTTAGCTGAAAAGCAAAACCCTCTTGTACCCAAAACACCAGCTAGCTTTACTTACATTTTTCCAAAGCTCCACAAACCAGCAAGTATAGCCAGCAAGCATTACAGAAGAGCTGCGACCTAACACTATTTTAAGTGAGAAACTGATGCTTGACTGGTCAATGAAATCATGCAACAGTTTTTCTATAGCTAGTAACTACCTACGGGGAGCGGCACCCTCGTGGGTGTTTTGTTTCTGCAGGTGATGAGAGCAGTACCATGGAGCTTTCTCCATAGATACCTTCCAGCAAAAAGTAGGCTTCTTATGTCCAGGATGCTGCTGGTGGCACCCTGTGTCTCCTATGATGCTCAGGCTACTAAATACCTGTGCTGCACTTGTTCCTGTACCTGTAATGGTAATGTAGAGTGTTGCTTTAACCAAAGGAGATAAAGAAAGCCCCAGAGAGCACTGCAAAATTTCAGTTTTCCCAGTGGCCAAAGCAGAAGCACGAGTGCTGTAGGAAGCTGCAAAGCAAGGTTATTTACAAAAGAAGGTTGTTACCCCTGTGTATAAAACAGAGCTGCACTGGAGTTTGGTGTTACCACAGCCTGATCCCACTCCATGGGTGAGCAACAGGAAATGGTTTGAAATGCTAGAAAAGTGCTTACTTCATTTGATAAAGGTTGTTGGTTCCCCTGTGGTCAATATCGTGGCACAGAGCAGCAGTTACCATTGCAAGGGCTTCAAGGTCTGTGTAGTAACGCTTCAGTTTGCCAGTCTAGAGGGTGAGAATTTGCAGGTTATCTGTTAGTATCTCTTACAGGAAAAGGTACTGAGTTGTGGCTGCTCTGTGCTGGGAATCTCCTCATTGAAATACTTGTGAAGCTAAATGGAACACACAATACAGTTGTGTTAAAATGGAGAAGCAGCTGGAAACAAAACGTTTCAGACTCAGGTAGGTATGTGTGTCGTGCATATGTGCTTGATGTCCACCTGTGATGTTGGCTACCTGCTCCTACAGCAGCCTTGTGCCCTGGGGGCACTCAGGTCTTCATAAGCACCCCTTCAGTCACTGGACACAAAATACTTCGCAGAGGGGCTCTGCATCTTTCTGGGTAACGAGGTATCCAAGCTGAATTGCACAGAGGATTGTCCAGGGTGGTAGGTGTAATTCTGCTGCCAGCTGTGTGGGCCATACCTTCTGCCCTGGGTCCTGGTGCTGGTCTATCCCTGGTGTGGAGCAGCAGTCTGACACCTATTTTTGTTGTTGAGGCATCTGTTGCCCTGAAAGCCTTTGAGAAATTGTGCTTGCCATATTCACACTAGGGATAGACTTACACCTGTGCCTGTCCTGCCTGGAAATGGAAAGCATAAGGTTGTCTCCATCCCAGTCAGCTAAATCCAGCCTGGCTCTTCCCTTTCTCTGTCAGAAACTATCGGAGAAAAGGAAATCCTGTAGTGTCTCTCCTCTCTCTCCCTGCAGAAGGATTTAATCTAGAGGCTATTCAACACCAGACAAGTCTGCACCTATGAGAATTAAAGCACTCCATTTACTGGACAGCGACTTTAAGTGTAATGCAGACTGTCGTTTAAGGCAAATGGAGACCTCCTTTAGCAGGACCTGTGTTAGGAGTGACAAACTCTTATCCTACACCAAGATTCAAAGGGAGCCCTGCATAGAGATCCAGGGTGCAACAGAAGATCTCCTGTAAATAAAACCTTGCCACAGCATTAACTGGGGTGGTGTTGCCTTACCATCAGGAGTGTGAACATGGTCTGCGCAACGTTGAAGCCATGGCGCCAGTTGTGATAAGTTATCTTCCGGTAGCCTTTGCTGACGGAGTACACAAACCTTACCAGAACCTGAAAATTGGGAAAGAGGATATTAGTTTGTGTGATGAAGCTGCTGCGTGTTGTCTTGCAGTAAAGACCACCATCAGAATTAATGGATGAGTTTCAGACCAGCTCTACAAAGGTGGCCCCAGAAAGGAATTAGAAGCTGTAATGTCATCAGGCTTTGCTGATGGTGTTGTTAGAGTAAAGCCTAGTGGAGAGCTAAAGGGGACACTAAAATACAGCTCTGTGCTTTCTTATATATATATATATATATATATATATATATATATATAATTTTTTAATAAAGAAAAATAAAATCACAGAAATGCCTGTGGGGCAAACAAGAAACAGCAATGTGCATAGGAAAAGAGATTTCATCCTACTGTTTATGAATTTATTGAATTTCTGTGTTTCTCTATGTTGCCACTTGTAAGATTTGTCCCTCCCATGTCTTGTGATTTACTTATATCTCTCTTCAAGAGATATGGCTCCATAGATGTAGAGATGGGTGGTGTTTATATCACCTAAATAATTACAGTATAGGGCATTAAACAACAAACTCTTTTTTCCTTCTGCATTCTACTTCTCCATGTATACTTCCTCTTGGTAGCTATATAGGTTTTCTCATTAGAGAACAAATAATTAATGGATGAGTATTCGTTTTAAAAAATCTCAACTGCCCAGAGTAGCAACAAAGTATGACTGCTTTTCACATCTGGGATTAGTTGATCCAGAGTAAGCATGTTGAGTATTTTTTGACACTGATGTACTATAAGCAAGAAGCACAGAAGTAATTCCCATTCAGAGCCCTCCACTTCTCTTCTACTTCCCAGGGACTGCCTTTCCAGGGTGAAAACCCTTCCTGCAGTTACCCCCAGATCCCACTAGATGGAAATAAACCTCACATGATGTGCTCAGAAATCCCTTGGGAAGTGGCAGAGCTGCTGAAATTCCAGTTTCACAAGTCCTACAGGGTCTTGAACTGTGGCAAAAGCCGTGAACTTGCGCATCACGGGCTATGGGGTCCTTGTTCCCATAGGATCACACCAATCCTGTTGCAAACAGTCAGGAAGTTGGTACCAGCTGCACCAAATGAAGGCACATCCGTGTTTGTACAGGAAAGAAAAGCAGAGGGCCCTACCAGTGTGGGTTTCAGCCTACATTGGCTGAAACCTGTAAGGAACATACTGTAAGCAGCGAAACATGCACACAAGTATGCACTGCCCCGTGTTGTGCCTGGAAACTGTGCTTTTACACTGTGGCTGTGAGTGGCATGACACAGCAAGTACAAGCAATATTTTTGCATGGCGTGGCCCCCATTTAGATAGATCCGGTAGCAAACTCATACCTGTAGCAGGCAGTGCAGAGCAGTAGAGGCCAGCTTCATGCTCCAAACCCGCATGTAGCAACCAGGGTCTTTGAGAGGGGGTTCTCTGCCCTCAGTGGGATGAGGGGGCTCAGGATGCATGCCTCTGTCTCCTCAAGCCCCCATGAACCCAGACCTCTGGCTGCTTCATGGGCTGTGCATGGCATACACGGAGACCTCAGCCACTTGGTGAGTCTGCTGGACATCCAAGATGGGAGTCCCTGGATATTACCAGCTCCTACCTCCTGTGGGATCTGGAACTTTTTCACCACGCCGAGCTCGTAGTACATCTGTATGCCACACTTCACCAGCTCTAGCTCGGTGCAGTCAAAATCGGAGAACCTGAACTCATAGATTTCGAATTTGGTGGGCCCCGGGAGTTGTTCTTTCTGTAAGAGAAGTGGAATGGTTTGTTACTGTGTGTTACTTATGCCATCCCTAGAAATACCTGGAATGGGTTTTGCTTAATAAAAATTGAAGCGTCTAATACTGCTGGCAACTGTTCATTTTAGAATATAACATACAGATAGACTGAAATGCAGCTTTTCGTGATAACCCCATTAGTGGGGGAACAGGGAGGGCATTTTTGGTCAAGGGCAAGAAACATTTCTTGGTTTATGTTAAGCATTTTTCTTGTTGATTTGGCATAGTTTAGAGACTCCAAACTTGACAGGTCTTAAAGGGGAAGACTTACAGGCCTCCATATTTACTCTGGAGAAAAAAATGCATGGCAAGTCAAGCTGGAGATAAAGTGGCAGGGAACAGGCAGTCGCTGGAAGCTGGGGAAGGTGTTTGCTGCCACCTGATAATAATAACCTCAAACTCATATGGCAGAGGAGGGCAGGATATGCTTTGCCTTCACCCTTCACCAGGTGCCCAGTCAACGTGTACCAGTGTGTCAACACTGGAACCTCTTCCCTGCTTCCACCCAGGCAATATTTGTTTGCCAGGGCTGTCCATTCCTGTGGTACAATGCTCTTACCAGGATGCTTGCTAGCTCCTCTTCCTCACATTCACTTGGCTCCTTTCCCAGCTTTTCTCGTGTTGGCTGCAAAGAACATGGATGTGTTAAACTGATGGCTGAACTGCACTGGACTTTGCACTGTGCAGCTTTAGGGCAACCTAGGGCAGCTGTCACATGCAAATTGTGTTTTCTTACTGGACCTTACTTCTATTTCTGGTCTTTCAACACATTCTTCCTCGTAAAAATGTTCTCCCTCTCCTCAATTTTTGTTTTCCCCACTTGCAAATGTCCCCCTAGAGCCAGTGATCCAACTGGGTCCTCTAAGTCCACATTCTCTGCACTAAGGAGGTTTTGGAGAATAAATCAGATCCTCTTCCACCCCTACAGCCATGCCTTGAGTAGCACCTCCATGAGCACACTTGCTTTGCTGAGGAAATTAAAAAGTACACAGTATGATAGCATGCTGAGGTGGAGGGCAGACCACACAGTCAAAACAGAGACTTGCTCCACTGCTATGCAGTAATGGAGGCCCCAGGTGCTTGAAGCATTTCCGTGGGATGAGAGACCTGTGTCTGTGCTGTAAGTCACAGGCCAGGCCAGTACACTTGGGAGTGTGCTGCACATCGTGAGGCATTACCAGAATTTCCTGGATTTCATCCTTGTCACATTTCACATGGTAGAGCACCATATCCTGAGCAATGTCCTTCCGGTTCTCCAGCTTGTTCATCTTATCATATGTGTCTGTGTTGAGTACAGACCAGCCTAGGAACTGTGTCAAGGACTTGGTGAGGGAAAAAGAAGGAAATGGTGAAATAACCAAAACATCTGTTCCTCAAAGACACAGAAATATAACACTTCATGACACATTTTTAGAGAAACACAAACTCCACTTTGGCCACAAGTCTAGCAATGAGCAGCACTGTGTTTGCTCCCAGCTGCTACTTGCTCCTTAACAGAGCAGCTCTCCAGCTGTTGAATCTGCTTAGATCTCCAGAGCATCCATGCTGTGAAGGTTTGAGGACCCTCTGTCCAGTTCAGCTTACAGCAAGCTATTTCTGTGTTGTTGCAAGTGTCTCCATGCCTATGCAAAGGCTGGTGTCACAATGGTGACAGTATGTCAGGAACCCTTGTATCAAAGGGAGAGCAAGGAGGTCTCATCACCTTTCACATATGTTTACTCACACCCTGTGTTTGCTTTCAACTTGTTTGCTGCCCAGTGGCCAATTCAAACTGATTTTTTTTTTTCCCGCAGTCTTTTTATTTGCTAAGAAAAGTCTATTTCAGGCAACATACTGATTGATAACAGATGCCAAGAGCTGAATGCCTATACTTGATTGAATCTAGTATAGGAGCATTTCTGAGTAGCAAGGTCTTTAACTACAGCTTCTCTTGGTAGATTCAATAGCTGGCCACCCTTTGTATCTTAGCCACACAATTTTTGTGTAATTTCTCAAGGGAGTTGACCAGCCAGTGTGAGCCAGCTCTCATGTGTGTGAACACAGGTCAAAATGGTCATGTCAGTACATAGTAGCTGTTCATGGCTAGTGTCCAATCCAAGAATGCTGAAAGAGAATTATGAGAATGCCGCTGGGTTTCCAAGACTGAAAGAACCCAGTATTAAATATAGTTCCTTTCAAAACTTTGAAGCTGATGCATAACACCTCTATTTGCAACAAAGAAACTTAGCTGCAGAACACTGGGTGATGCTTTACAGGTGTACAATGAGCAATAATAACCTCTCTCAGCCGTATGAACTACTTTAAGCCGCAGCAAGGAACTATACCTCCATGAGGGTCTCGTCCTGTTCATCAAATGGTTTCCCATCTTTTCTGTTATAAAATGTAACGACGCCAACAATTTCTTCCTTTTTGTTAACTATTGGCATGGAGAGAACATTTTTGATAATCCATCCTGAGTCATCTAGAGGACCTTCCTTGAAGCAATAGCAAGCAGAAAGACACCATGTACTTAATGTGTTTTCTAAATACATCAGCACTCCCATTTTACATCAAAACTACAGGCTAAAGAAATATTTATATGCCTAATATTGATTCTAAATTACATGTCTGCAAACAAAGTAGAATCCTTGATGGGACTGGAAGTTTTCACAGTACCTGAAACTTAAACATCTCATCTGCAGCAGCATTCATAATGTTGCAAATCTAGGGGATCACACAAAAGAAAAAGTTTTACAATATGGACAATGAGAAGTTTAAATACCAAAACAAAAAATTGAATTGATGAGAAAGCAGGGTTAGTATGACATCATCTCAGAAAGCCTTGATGAATCCTAAGTACTTACAAATCCACTTTCAGCCACGTAGGTTGGCAGTCCAGTAGCTAGTGCCCAGTGATCCGGGGTAGGATTTCTGAATGAAAGAAAAAGGCATAAGAGAAATAAAGGATATACTTTTACTGAAGAATGATCATGGAGCTGAAATGTATCCAACTGATTGCACAATCCAGGTTTACACATTTCACCCTCAGTTACTAAATAGTGCTGTTACGTTTAAAGGACCCATGTGTGCAAGCAAAAATGTTTCACATAAGCAAACACTTTTCCTTCAAGGATTCAATACAGAATAACTCATAATATAGCATAGTCTGCAGAGACTTAAGAAAAAGGTGTTCCTAGGAGTGGGGGCCATGTTTCAGACCTTCAGCACAGAGAAAGATAAAAGAAAGATCCTCACTAAGAGTGTCTGCCAGCCTGAAATTTTGAACACTGTTGCACCTAATCAATGGGGACCTTTCTTGCAGCACTTACACCAATGCAAAGTGGTGTGACCAGAAATGGGTGAAACTCCTGTTATGACAGATTTGTCCAAGGTGCCCAAGGCTCCTCTGAAAAATTTAGTGTCAAGAAAAGAGTGTGGTTTTCAGAAAGAGGGAGTGCCAGTGTGGTGTCAAGAGAGGAAGAAAGGCCAGAGGTAGCCTTGAGATGGGATCAATGACTGGAGGATAAGAGAGAAAAAAGGAAGCTGGAAGACAGGCAGGGAGCAGGAGTGACCATGGAAGGTATCATGAGAGAGTATCAGAGGGGTGAGGGGCAGGACTGGAACAGCAGGTGCTTCAACAGAAGAACAATCTGGATAATCTCACCCCTGATACAGGGAAGGCACCGAGGAGGAGTCTTAACCTGGCAAGGAGAGTGGCAAAACTTCAGGCAGCCTACTTTTGAAAAAAATTATTGGTTGCAGTGGCTTTTGGAGCCTGACTTGTAAGCCAGAATCCCAGTGTCCTGGAGGAAATCTTTGTCCCACAAAAATGTGAGTTGAAGTACCAACTTACATTCTGGCTCTCTTAGTCTTTTGCATATCTTCTCATGAATGTCTTTAAATCATGCAGAACCCTGGTTTTAGATACACTCTGTGTCAGTACCTAGCATACAGAAACTGGGCACTTACGGGATGACTTTAATGTCTTCTTTTCCATGTAATATATAATCAATGACCTTGTAAAAGACGATTTCCTACAAATAAAAAGAAGAGTGCTGTTAAAATTAGTGGTGAAGCAATCCAGCCAAACAAGAGAGAGTTTAAGAAATAAGATTCTCACGTACCCTGCCATCTGGGGTGCGAGGGCCTGAGTAGGGGGCAACTTCTCCCAGCAGGACTGGCCAGAGGTCAAAAAATTCCTGGTTTTAAAATGAAAGAAGTATTTTTAGAATAGAAAAGTGCTTTCTGCCTTGAACCTCGAAGTAATCACTGCTCTGTTATGTTGGTTTTGGTACTGTGTAAACGGGGCATGAAATAACAAGAATAGTTCAATACTAGGCAGCAGAATGGTATATCTAAATCAGAAAGTATAAGGTGCATTGTATGGCTGTATATAGTCATATACTGACTATGTACAGGATGTTGCTTCATTCAGTGAACAGCACAGGTTGTACTCACAGAGCAAATGGCTATGTGAATATTTTATGTGTTCTTCATTTTCCAGAGTGTGACCATAGGGCCGATCTAGTCTAGTACTAGTTATCTTGCCAAAGTGAAAGAAATTTTTTAAAAATTTTTTTGGGGCTATACTGTAATGCTGATCATAATGCCTTTAGCACACTGATGGTCTTTTAATATACCTCTCCGCAAGACAGTGTGTTATAAAGGCTCTGGCAAAGTGGTAGAGATCAAAGTTCATAGTAGCCTCAGTCAGCCTGACCATGGAATAAAGTAGGGCTCCTGTGACAAGACTGTTGTGTAACTCCCACATAAAGCTTCCCAAAGGTGCAAATAATCAGACCAAATCAGAGCTGCAGAAGTAACTTAGCATCTGTCAGCTTATTTTCATGAAGTCAAATTTCACCTAAAAGCCTGGATAATGAGCACATGGATGAGTCTTTGAGGAAGGTTTGTTGCTGGGGGTTTCCACGGGTATCTCACTTACTTCTGATAGCCACAAACTTTGTGAGGCTGTACTTATGTTGCAGGCTTTAACCAGGATTGCCATGGTCAAACATGTTTGCCCTTCCTTCGTCTTCCCAGTCTCTGGCTCCTTCAGCAGCCCCATTCCAGTGATAAGTTCTTTCATTTCCCACTCTTTTCTTTATCCCAGACTTTTCATTCACACAATGGAATAACAAAATGCCAACCAAAGCAGGAATAATGACTCAAAACTTTCTTGCACTTTGGCTGCCCCAGTAAAACTTATCTCCACACATCACCTTCTAGTAGATAGTAGCAATGCAGAAATATGTACAACGCACATGTGAACACTCACCTTCTGCTTTGTCATGTCCAGAAGACCTACTGAGTACCGGTCGCAGTTCAAGTATGCTCTCACCGTGTAAAAAGCCTTGTGGAACTGCCTCTCGATGTCTGTCAGTTCCTCAAAAACCTTATTAGCTGACCACAACAGCACCTGCAGGATAAAATCCAAGGGTAAGCATAGCCTCTCCTTGAGACTTGGACTTCCCAGATATATTTGGAGTAACAAGGAAACAGTTGGGGTTTTATACTACAGTTCCTGCAAAGTGCAATGGCAACCTATACTGCAAAATGTAAAAGCATTGCTTATTTACACTGGGAATTACTAGGGAAAGATGCACTCTGAGGAACACTTAAGTCATCATGGAGTGCTACGTAAAAATTCATTCTTACAAATATAGCATGAAAAATTACTACTGTCAGATAAATAGACAGCCCCACTTACATTTTATACCCATAAGTAAAATCTTGCATCCAAAAAACAGTTAACACCAGAAGTGTTTCAAAGGCTGGAGTCAGAAATATCCAAATTTCCTCAAAGCCTTTGCACAGCTGCTTTGTGTGCACATCAGCACATCATGATCATTTTCCCCATCCTGTGCCCCGCAGAGGTACCCTTAAGGAAGATGTTGTTATTACGCTTTTTCATTTGTAAAAATGGAGTTTATGCATTGAATTAGGCAAGTATTTCTGGTGGCACAAGGAGGGTCTTTGTGGGCCTAACAGAGAAGTTAACTTTCTCTGAAATGGTAAAGAAGTCATCTATGCAACTGCCTAGCTCAGCTATTGCATGTGTCCCTGCATCCGAATGTGTGTGCTTTGCTTTCAGAGCCCAGAAGACATGAGGAGCAGTGCTTCAGAAGCACTGAGAGCAGCTACCTGAAGCTTACTGGACCTGTGCTTTGAACAAGAAATACTGTTACATGGCCACAGCCAGGATAAATGGGTCTCACCTCTTCACTGGACACTATTAGACATTTTTGACAACTCTGAGCTACATCAGTCTCTGTAATCCATAAATTGGGATGACTCTGCCACACTGATGGTCTGAGATGGTCAATGTCACTGGCCTCTGAGCATACATCAGGTAGGATAGCGGTGTTGTCATAGAAGCCATTAGAGGAACATGAGCAGTGGTTTATTTTTGGCATTTTACAGCATGCGATATGTAGTGCTGAAAGCCACAAGCCCAGTGAGAAGGTCTGAAAGAAACACCTGAAGAATGCCCAGTTCATGGAATGATGTAAAGAAGTTGAGCAAGATATGTTATATGGTCTTCTTAGAAGACTCTTACACAGTATCTGATCACAAGCAGTTTGAACTGTCTTCACACAAGCCATTTTACTTACAATATCCCTCAGTCTTTGCAGTAGGGATTTGTAGTATTAAAATCCTAGACCACCTTTGAAAATGTCATTTGCTCACTCTGTACTCTGGTACTTTTAAGTCGAACACAACCACATGAACTCTTGCACAGACCTTTATATCTAGATGGCCAAAGGCCTGCCAACAGAATTATTAGAACTAGTAGTGTGTTTTGCACCTCATTCTAGCTTTCCTCCCTTTCTGTGGGACCTGCTGATGAAGGAGTGATATATGAACACAGGACTCCTGGGTTCAGCCCCAGACCAGAGCACCCTGTGGGTGGTGCCTTCCACCTCTTGGTCTTCTAGACCCTTCCTTACCTCCCCCAGTCCTACTGCTAAGCCCTCAACAGGAATAAACCTTCACTAGTTCTACTTTAGTTGAATTACTCAGCATTACTAGATGGCTATATCAACTGGCCATTGTTCATGTTTTTTATTTCTGAAAAAAAGTAGACAAAGCACGTGAGATAATGAATCAGTAGTATAAGTGATGCCCCAAAGCTTCTAAACTTTCGTTTTGCATATATTTTGCTGAAACAGGTGTTTATCCCCTACAGGAACCCTCACTGGAGGCAAGAGCATGGCTGCCATGAAATATAGACACAATTGCATACTCTCTTTAATGACAACCACTTGTCTGCTGTAGGAAGTGATTGTATGGATTCACATCCCTTCCAATAAATATAACAGCCCTTTCATAACCCATGTCATGGAAAAGAATGGTGGCTGAAATTTTTTAATTCAGAATACTGTAAAATCCTCATCTATGATAATTTCTACTGAGGGAGGCAATAGAACAGGAATATGAGAATCATTTTACTGGCACTACAAAGAAATTCAATAGCAATATTTAATAAGCAGATAAGGAAAAAATATCACACTCTTAATTGTTCCAGGAAATCTCTTGGTGTTGCTGGCTGAAGTGGTTAAATGCTCCAAGAGTGCTTCATAGACTCAGTTCAACAAAATAGCTCAGTCCTGCCACTGTGTCAGCTCTTGCAGTTTTGACAACTGCAGCAGAAAGAGACATTAACAAAGGACTCTGGGGAAGGAGCAGTATCCAAAAGCAGATGAGGGCATCTTTTTTCTTTCTGCTCTTCAGACACAAATCTCTGAAGCAGATCAGCTACACCTTTGAAATTAGAAGAATGCACCCTTTTGATTTTGAGATAGAGCCCAGTCTGCATTTTCACCCTTACCTGTCCCCTTCTAGTCTCGCAATTGTGAAGATAACTCAAGTGGTAAATTTTCAAGTTCAAGGAGGCAAAATTCAGGTACTTCAGAAAGAGCTGAAAAGAGAGACAATGGACTGAGTCAAATGCATTAAGCAGCCTCGTGTATATCAGCTTTCATAACAGCCCTTTAGCAACGTCATGGTAATTCCCCTGGATAAATGCTTTGCTTTGCACTGGTGTGAGATGAGGCTTATCCCACTGTAACTTCCCTGAAAGATTTCTGAGATAAGCATCCTCATAATAATCCTCTTCTGTTAGACTGTGAGTCTCCTGAAGGGAAATTCGCACCAGTGAAGCTCCACTAAAACAGACATCCCTAGTGTTGAAGAATCTCTGTTACATGGCAAAAGTGACAACTGCTTGACAGAAACTGAGCTACTGACCACTTACTGTTTCATCAGAGCTGGTGAAGTGTGAGCCATTCGTCTTATTAAGAGCCACAATGACAGCAACTAAATCTTTGCCATTCAAGATGGGTGTTGCAAGGATGTTTTTTGTAGTGTAGTCGGTGAGCTCATCAACAAATGGACTGAACTGGGCACACTGTTCAACAGAGAATTTACAAATTAAGCATTTTCCACATTGTAGTCTTAAAACCAAATTAAAGCACAAGTAAGCTGTCTAAAGAATGTTTTGCTTTAAAATTATAGAGCAAGAGAAGTGAATTGACAGGAAATTGGACAACATACAGGTGATAAAAGCTAGTATCAAGAGAACTGGCTGTGGCTTCTGACTTCAACACATGCACTTCTTCACTTTTTGCAAAGATCTCACTTAATCACAGTGTCAAACTCTGTCAGAACAAAGAGGGTCTCCACTCGTCATTCTCAGGTTACTGACACCCTTCATAGTACCTCCTCCAATCCTTTCCTCCCACTTCTTGTTAACTCTGCGAAGTGGGTACAGTCAGTTACCACACAGCACTGTGTAGCCACAGTTTATAAACCAGTGTTGTCTAGTACAGTCATTGGGAAGTCCACTCACCCTCATTTTTCTTCTGCTTTTACCTGGATCCTGAAGCTGCTCTCAGCTTGCAGCCTCCATGAAGCCATCTACCTCTTGTTTCTCTTGAAAATGTTCTCCCAGGCATTCCCTTACATGTTACTGGGCCTTTGTGCATGGGATGGTAGATGGTTGGGAAGGTATCCCAATGGAGGATGCAGCTGGCACCAGCTGTCTGTGGCTCCTGACACCGTCCCCCTGCCCCTGAGAACAACACACCCCCTTTTTCCCCAGGAGCAATGTGCAGATAGCATTGCTATGGACTGAGCTGTCCAGGGAGTCTCCCATAAAGGAATTGCCATTCAAACCACTAGAACAGTGCTAGGTCATGCTATAAGGGCAGCACACAAGTAACATGTCCAGTTGTTTCTTATGTGAATGTTACTGTCCCTCCACCCTAAAAGAAAACAAAGCAGACAAAAGGTAGTGTGGGGAAGGCAGACAGTCCATCACCTTGCCTGTATAGGGTCTTACTGACACCAACATCACCTACCAACAGGGAGTGCAGAAATGATCTTGCTGACCCAAGATTTTCTCCCTGCTCAGCTGAATAACTTGTATGTAAGCTATAAGTCCTTCTAACTGGGTTAGAAAAAGCCCCACAGTTCTGATCATATTAAGAAGGCTGCACCAGAAAGAATAATCACTCCCTAATGCACCTTCTCCTCATACCTCCCTAAGAGCTGGCCTCCCCTGCCAATTAGGGTAGACCAAGCATTTAGTTTCTGGGTCTCCTTCAAAGGAATTGCCTTATGGCAATGCCTGAACCCACTAGAGTTGGAATGCAGCACTTAGCTCACAGCACTGAAATCCTTCCATCTTCTTGGAGAAATGTCTAAAGCCAGGGATCTTTCAAAATTTTAAGTCACATTCTTATGCTTTTTTTCCTCCCCCCCAAAAAATGGTTGCAAAACCAAATCAATGTCTCAGTATGTTCTGTGGAGGACAAGGAAGTTTTTCCTGAAATATTTGGATATGCTCATATTGTGCAACAAATGGATAGATAAACAGATGGTCTCTTTATGACTAGCAAATAATAGATGGAGTAATCCCAAATGCCATATTTGGGTCACATGGATTTTAGTTTTATACCTATGATTAGAAAAAGCGGATTGTTATTGTTACCATTTAGGTTTATGTGATTCAACCCAGGAGTATGGGGGTAAATATTGTCATAAAGGCATAAAAATAAAACATTAAATTTCCTTGGATTCCTCCTGGTATTGCAGTGTGCAGTGTTTGCTGAAGGAGTTTGTTGGTCAAAGTTTATCTCTTGCAGCTTCTGATGAAGATCACCTGTACACAGGTTGCAGTTAACCTACCTGCTCTGAGGTCCACTCCCTCTGGTTGATAAAAATGCCTCTAAAGACCCTTGGCCCAGGCTTCATCAGACAACATTTTCAAATAATTTGTGGTGGAAAACCCTTTCTAGACTCACTCTAAAGGATTTCTCTCTCTTTTCCAATTACTCATGGAATATAAATGTGTGTGGAAAATTCCATGTGCGTTCAGTACAGACTGTACCTCACTCCGCTGGACTAGATTCAATTTTATTTATTTTTTAATTAGACAGGCAGTGCATTGGTTTGCAGGCATTAACGCCTAGTGTAATTAAAGTGCTTAACTTCACCTCACTCATAAATGAAATTGGAACCAATTTACAGACTTGCTACTGGTGTTTGGTTTCCATTACACAGCTATTTCACTGCAAGTGTAAGCACCGAGGTGCCCTGCTACCTCTTCACCCCTTTGTACTAGTAAGCATGTGAGCCTTTCTTCTACCGAGTGAATGAATAAATGGTAAACCTACCTCACTGACATCCTTGATGTTCATGGTTTTCTTGGTTTGTGCAACATAGCCCACAATGCCTATGTCCAACGGGTAGACAATCTCACAATCTGGGGAGACCAGGCATTCCTCCAGGGTGCTTCCCTCTTGGATGTTGAAAAGCCTTGTTGCCAGTTCGGGCGTGCCATTTCTCTGCCTATACATGAAAAGACTACAGCGGTCAGCATGAATAAGGGACCTGATTCTTCTCAAGGTCTTGAAAACAACTTTCTCCATGTTAATGCTTTCTTGCATATCTTGGATCAACTCAAAAAGGATGTCACACTCATTGTCATCCCTGGTTTCTGTTCTTATTTTCTTCTCAAAGTACTGCTTGGCAAAAGCTGGGTTACCATCAAGAAACTTCTCCACGTCGCCTTCACTAATGCTCATTGTGAATGCCCTTGGTCTTGTGGTAATTAGTGGTCCAAAGATGTGATCTCTGCAAACAGCGCTCTAATTTCTGATGTAGTTCCTAAATTTTTGTAACAGAAGGTGTTGCTTCTCGAATGACCAAGGGTGAGGTAACGCTGCAAAGAGAGCTTGTCATCAGGAAGAGGTATTCCTTTATAGTGCCGAAGGTGAGTCTGTGGGAGGACAGATCTTCTCAACCAAACAGATTAGATGACCTCTACGAGAGCTTTGGGTCAACTTTCTTCTTCTTAATCTAAATGCAAACAAAAACTGAGTACTCACAATATCTGAAAACACTCTCCTTTCTCTTGATAAGCACAACACTTACTGAAACAGTTGTATTGAAGCAGCAGCAACAGGGAAGAACTGCATCTCCTAACATTGAAATAAGCTCTTTAAAGTCTAATTAAATATATACTGCTTGGGCCTAATCCTTGGCTAACAAGGTGAGCATCTTATTATTTCTGCTCTCCCAGCTCCCGGCAGTAGTAGGAGGTGCATTCTTCACAAAAGTGCACAGTGGTCAGAAAAAAAATAGTGAGGTAAAGCTACTTTTTTTCAGAGCTCCCTCTACATCAGCATGGTTATCTGCTGCTGTGTGAGGGCTGTTCTCAAACGGGAGCACCAGTCCTGAATGCTTTAGTCCAGGCTTTGAACTGAGTTTGCAACATCTGTGGCCTTTTCTTCTTGCTAGTAAGAATCAGGACAGGAAAACATGCCTTTTAGTGGTATCTCTTTAGAAGGAATCTGGAGACCTTCAGGTTGGGGTGGCTGGGTTGAAACACTGTGAGGAATCATGGGAAGCCCTGTAGACAAAAAAAAACCCCCACCACCTAGGAAGGTAGAAAAATTTCACTCGTTAGTCTCAGTGGAGAAAGGGTTGGAATTAATGGCTGTGAGGGACAGAAGTGGTTTCATATCAATGAACCCATCATAGTGTGCAAACAACAAATGAGGGTCAGTGCCATGCTGGGAGGCCACAGAGGCTACTACTCCTCAGGGGAATTAAACAATGCACAACAGCTTTTCTCAGTGGGGAACAGGGAGACGTCCTATCCACCACATTGCTGGAAGATAGCCAAGGTTCCCCTGCTGAAGGAGAAAAGGTCCAGGCTGTCCATCCCTGTGAACACTGGCAGTACTGCCAGGAGTGGTGCCAAACAGCCCAAGTGAATGTGGGTGCCTGTGAGGAGGGTGACAAGAGAAGGACCTGTGGTGGCAGTGTTAGAAATGCTTATGCAGGTGGGTCTGGAGGTAAGGAGGGGGACAGTATGGGAGGGCCTTCGCTCCCATCAGCAGGGAGGTCCGAGCATATAGCTGCTAATCCATTCATGTCCACTCACAAAATAGGATGTGAACACCCACATGCAGAGGCATGGGAGTATAGGGGAAGGGAGTTGAGATAAATCCTTTCAGAAGATTGCAGGTAAACCACTGGAAACACAGACAAGGACCTACAAATTTATTACTTATAATTCTATTTTCTCCTATTGCCTCTTTTAGTTCCCAAGGTCACTGGAGATGCAGTAGGAAAATTGTTGGGTCAACTGGTTGAGTGCCTTAAATGCCTTCATGCTAGCATGGCAGACACTTACTCTGGTCTTTCTTGTAGTCAGGATATTAAAATTGCTTAAGGAGGCTTGGAAGAGGTGATGTGCGTCAGGGTTGTGTACACTGCCTCCAAAGTCCATGTTCCAATGGAGTGACAAGGACCTGCTCAGCACTAGCATAGTGGGGGTCTGCTCCAGGTCTCCAGAACGGGGGTGGACAAAGCCTTTTCATGAGCAACAAGCAGGACTGTCCCAAGCACAGTACTTGGTGGCAGTGGGGAATTTTAATTGTCTGACATCTGTAGGGATGGTAAA
The DNA here is from genome assembly GCF_965140245.1 of Athene noctua. Lineage (NCBI taxonomy): Eukaryota > Metazoa > Chordata > Aves > Strigiformes > Strigidae > Athene > Athene noctua. The sequence continues at coordinate 43,208,771 of NC_134077.1, forward strand.
GCTTCAGGTTGCAGGCTGTTCAGCAAGGTCTTGCATGTTGCAGCAGTTTCCTGGGTACAAAGGATGTCAGAAAGAGCAGGAGGAAATTTTCTTCGGTTTTGACTGGAGACAAGGGAAAGAACTAGCTGCGAACTTGAAGGAGGGAGACAGTTTAGGTGAGTGAGACCATGGAATAAGAGTTTGAAACTGGAAAAACCAGACCATTTTGTAAATTATGTGCTCTTGTTAAATTTAAGCAAGAGAAAACCAGACATGAAGTGTATAAGAATGGCAAAATTATTGAAGATGAGTATAAAAATACCATGGATAAGTAAAAATGGAGAGTAAGAAAGGTCAAGGTTCAAACTGAGATTAAATTAGGAACACAAAGGGCAACAAGCATTTTCTGCTATCATATTGGGAAGAGTAGGAATATCAAGGAAAGTGTTGAAGGACTTAAGTGCTTAGAGGGTTGTGTGAAGTAGTCTCTAAGCTCTTAATGCCTTTTTCTGACGGTTAACAGAGGATCTTCTGAGGTTCTGAAATTCTGGGAGAAGATAGATGTGATGATTCTTTCAGCAGAAGAGGAAAAGGGAAGAACTGGAGAATTCCACAACAGACCACTTTAACTTCTAAGAAAACACAGGAACTGTGTCTCTGTAAATAACTAGAGGAGATAGGTAACAGCCAGTGTGGTTTTGTCAAGAGCAAACTGTCATCCTGGTATGATTTCCTCTATGCCAGAGTAAGAAGTCTGTGGACAGAAGGAAAGTAACAACTGTCATAGCTCTTGGCTCATGAGGAAATGACACAGAAGATATTCTCTCTTAAAATGAGGGCTTAGATGAAATAGCTAAAAAGTGGTGGCAATTCTATTTGGAAGATGAAGAGTCATTGTTAGTAGCTCACTAATGAAATGTATGAACTTCTTGAGCAGGATTCACCACGTCTTACACGAGGACCATCTCAGTATTTCCACTGATGGGTGGAAAAATGCACATTAAACCAGTGTATGAGCTGCAGTCAGGTGTCTGTAAATGTGATTGAGCACCGTCTTAAAACTAAATTGCAGACAGTTCTGTACAGGAGGACTAGAACTCACCAAGGGTGTGTGGAAAGCCCTACTCATGTGGAGAACAGTCACATGATGATTTCATGGGGATGAGTCACTATCTGGGCTTATCACAAGCCAAACTTGTATCACTACCAGGCAGAAGGAGGTGTATATGTGTTAGAATGAACCTTCTATTGTATAACAGATTATGTTAAATTGTACTAAACAGTTGTGTGACTAGAAAACAGTTAGAAAATGTGACCTCTGAGGAGACTGAGGTTTGTTATGTCTCCTTGAAGTCATAGCTTTTCTAAAGAAACCAGTCCTCAGCTGTATAAAAGGCTACTGTTAAGAAAAATGGAACAATCTTTTCTGTAGTCCTGTAGGACAGGAGATTTCAAGCTGCACTGAAAGGACTTGCACAGCAGTGAGAAGAGATGGCTCTTACCTTATCTTAGATGATACCCCTAGAAACTGAGGCAACATCTTTTTTCCCAGCTAACTCCTCTTGTCAGAAGTGATGCATATGTAATGACACCAGCCTGCTGGAAGTGGTATGGACAAACAACTTCTTATAGCTGGAGGGAAGCACATTTTTCTGTGGGACCAGGCTCTCACAGTCCATAGCCTTTCAGGAAACAGGTCTGTGAGGAAACTATTGCTTGGACACCAGGAGAAACTTCATTTGCAACAGTGTAAACCTGCCAGATGGGAGTAATTTTACTGACGATTAATGCATGATGAAAGTCAGAGGCACCCTTCTGCCTTCCAAGGCCTCCAACCCAGTATCAACCTGGGCCCTTCCAATGTGCTGTAAAGTACAAGCCTTGTTTCATCCCACAATGATGGGGAGGAAAAAGGACTGGGTAAAGTAAAACCTATTTAAAAACTTGCCAGGGGACTAAAACATTTTGGATTCTGATATCCCAAAGGAATGAAATTTCCTATCACCTGGACTTTGAAGAAGGTCTGAAGTGGAGCTCCCTTTATGTTCTAGCATACCATGGCCCATCAGTTTTTCTGATCTAATGGACTTTACTTGTGCCAGGTTCAATTTGTGGAAGAAGAGAAGGTCTCCTGGGAGCTCATAGCCACTTCCCAGAATTATTTCAACACCCAGGAATCAGGCTATGTATGAAATGGATAGCACAGCACAGAGCTATACAGTTGGATATGCCCTATGTCTGAACAGAGGTCATTTGGACTTGGTAACATGGTGTTTTCCAGGCTGTATGACTTCAGCCTTTATGTATAAGCTGACATCAACAGGCTTGGTTGCTGTATTAAGGGGTATGCAAATGATTGTATGTGGTTTTGAGTTGTGATTTGGGAGCTGAAAAATTGCAGATGGGTGGACTATTTGTATTAAATTGAAGCTGGCACTTTTTTGGATTCAAACCTCTCAGATAATTGCACTTTGTTTTGAGTGAAATGTTCAGTTCAAGATAAATGTTTTTGTTTTGAAACTTCTGTAAGGAAAACAAGCAGTGCTCAACACTGACACTCCAGAGTCAAAATATTAATGATCCAAGCTCAGTTCATTTCTCTGTATGCAGGATTTGAAACTTAAAAAGAAGATTTCCTCTTAACAAGGGGAAAGACCAAAGGACCTAAACTACTGAAGGTTATAGCTGCAGAAGTGGAGAAACTGAAGCGATATCAGTTAAGCCAAGCCAGGGCTGTGTAACTGCAGCGCAATTGAAACCACGTAGGAATGCCAGGTGGAAATCTAAATCATCTGGGCAAAGGGACCCAGCAGTGCCAGAGCAACCCCTTTGAAGAAAGGTAGTAGGCCAATGTACCCATGATTTAAAGTGTGCTGCAAAGGCTGCAGGTGTTCCCTACGCCTTCAGGGAAACTTAGGTGGCACTATGAAAGCCATTGCTAGCATACCAATGATAACTAAGGTAGATACACTCTAAGCTTGCAACAGGATAATGCTGTTTGATTGGACTTAGGCAGACAATGGAGGATTTTGGAGGAGGATGAGGCTGCTATTTTAGGAAACTTGCACTAGGTTGTCATACAGCATAATAATATCTGAGCACGTGTGGTTGCACACATTTGGTTTTAATAGCTTTAAAACTGAATTGCAGAGTTGGCATAAGACCTCTGCCTTGTTGGGTGTTGGTGCTGTCCTCTAAACAGTGTTTCATATGGAAACCTCAAATACTTAAACTGCCCCGAAGGCTTGGCTGGTGGATGGGAAAATGAGCTAGAGTCTCTGGGAATAAAATTCCTCCCCTCCCAACAACTCGTATCATAGTCTTTCCCCAGTCCTAGGATGGACACTACTAGAAAGTCCAATTGTGAAGTGAAATCATCCAGCTGACACGGTACAAAACGTACTGCCCAAGAGAAGTACTGTTAAAGCCATTTATTGGACTGTGTCCAAAACAGAGGGTGCAGATACTACGTGCAAAGCAGAAAGGGTGATGACAAGCTTTGGGAATGTTAGGTCTGAAGATGCTTTTGTCCCTCCTTCATGGGAGCAATGTTTTCCTCCTAACCAAGAGTCTGTGGGTGATATAGTATACTTCATATTTAATAAATTTCATGGTTAATGATTATGCTAGTAGCAATAGCTACTGCACATCTGGGGATAATCATAAGACTGGTCAGGTGAGACAGTGAAATTTAAAAAGAATAGGCTTTGATCTCCATACCCTAGAAAATGACTAGAATGTCCTGGACCATAAAGAGACTGTATAGAATTGTGTTGAGAATGAGTTATCTGACGACTTGACAAAGTGATTAATCAATCAGTTAACTTGACAATGAAACCAACTTTTGGGTGTCCTTAAAGTGAACTGCCTTCCTTATAATACTATAAGAAAAAACACACCCACAGGTCAGAGAAACCCCTGCCCAGGTTAAGACCCTTGTCCTAGGCATGCGTAGTATTAGAGGCATTAGGTAAGCCATATTATAATCGTATGCTAATCACTAACCAATCAGTATCTAATAGGTGTGTTATGGAAATGTACTAACTTCTGATTTTTCTGTATGAGCATGCAAAGGTGTTGTTGGTGTGCTTGAAAAGCCCACCAAGCACCCAGACCTGAATAAATATAGTATCTCTGCTGAGTGTGTTAAGATTGATTCATTGCAGGCTGGGCATCAATCTACTTTTTTGGGTAACATGGGGAGGGGAGCTGCAAGTGACTAATTTGATTAGACATTATCCTTACAGGATGCTGTATTGACAGCTACACTCAAACCTTTCTGGCCCACTCATCCATTGCCGATGGATGCCGAATGCTGAAGATTGCAGATTATCTGATTTACCAAGTAATATTCTCATGCCACCTGCTTGTATCCAAGAATAAGCTTTCTGGCCTGGAGCCATGGGAGCCCAGCAAGGATCAGAGCCATGTTCCTCGCCCCTCCCGTGCCAGGATCTTCTTCTGTGCATGAAGTCCAGCCTGCAACTTCAGTTGCATACGGATTGACTCTTGCCATATGGAGGGCCACTGTGCAAAACCTCAGAGCTCTTGCTTGGAATTCTCCCCTTGCCTTTCCTTCCCCTCTTCGACTGGCTGGGGACCTTCAGATGGCACCATAGCAGGACCCTGCCACCTGGGCTGTTGCCCCCCACAGCAGGCGCTGCCAGGGCCCCATTTCCTGCCTGCAGTCCCACCTAGCAGAGCCACCAATGGTGGGAAAATGCCACAGCCTCCCTGTGGACACTTGTGGGCAAGGCAGTTAGTTGGAGCTGGATGAAGGATGATGGGCACTCGGGCAAGTCTGGGGATGGCACCAAACGGGTGAAGCAGAGGGCAGGGCGGCCCTGCACAGGGACCTCAGGGCCTGGAGAAATGGGTACTGGGAACCTGACTGGGCAAAGTGCTGTCCTGCCCCTGGCTGGCAGAAGCCCAGCTGAGGTGGAGGATTGTGGCAATGGGTACATCTGTCAGCTGGGACGTGTGCATGAACACAGCTTGAGCTGCATACTTGTTTTAGTGTAATCTGGTTGTTACACAGAAATACAGTGGTGGAGCACAGGAGCATGGCTTAGTGACAAACTTAGGTCTGCAGAAAACGCAGCTTGAGTGGTAGCTGGTTATGCTAGAGATCTGTTTTCTTGCTGGCTAAATAGGTGATATTTGAATTGTAGCAGGATCATAAAATGTTTATAATGAAGTATAAATCCCATACACTGCTGTGAACAAAAGAAAATTTGCTGCTGGCAATTCAATTGCAAAAGGTAAGCAATGTGGTTGAGAATCAAAACCAGTACCTAGACACCCCTCAGAAAATTTTGTTTGCATTTTGGCCAGAATGTTGGCTCTACCTTGCCATGACCAGCAACATCAGCTCTTCCCTTACTAATTCTTTTAGAGAATTACTTTGAAATTAGCACAATAATTTAAGTATTGCATTGATGAATTGCAGGAAACAGTCAGAGATTTGAATCTGAATAGTTCTCATAGAAAGGAGGTGGTTTTATGGATACACACATAAATACGAAGTTTTCCTTTAGATAGTAGTGTGTTCTGAGTAAGGAACAATCAATAGGCATGCTGGGTTAGCTTGCCAAAATCCTTTCAAGCTCCATAAACTGATAAGACACAGGCAGAAAGTACCTCTTCAGGTTAACATGAGGATAGTTCTCAGTTAATTATTTTATTTTATTTCTGGAAAAAAAATTTCTCTCCCTAAATGCAGAATCTTGTAAACTTTTAAAATTAATGACAGTATATATATATATATATATTTTTTTTTAATAATTGCTTAGTGTTTAGAGGAAGTATAAAAGCACCTGCTATACTGGAGGGGAATGGTAGTGTGTAAGTGGCTGAACTTTGCACTGCCCAGTTCTCCAGGATGAGTCCTAGGTTTCTGAAGGTGGCAGCCCTTCCCTAGCACTCTAGCACGTAAGTCAGTTTGGGATTTGGCAAGTCTGACTGTTGTTTTCTGAGAGACACCTATGCAAAAAGGTATATTTGTCATTCCAGAAGACTGGAAATGGACCTGAGTAAGTCTACCAGATCTGGCATGGCAACATGTCTTGTTGTATTTATCCTCCCTGTACACGCTGTAAACATGCACAGATTCTCTTCCTCTTATTTTACGGAGAGACGTCTCAGTTAAAAAAATGTATTACAATACAGTAGCAATGGCAATTTCTGCAATAAAACTGCATGAGTTTGTTATCTTTCAGTTGACAGATTGTATATAAAGCTCGTAACACCTATCATTAAACTTGAATAAGAAGTTTACTTAGTTGGTCAAATGTCCTGTGAAGCTGAAGAAGAAAAAAGATCATTAAACACTTCCCAAACTCTACTATGTGCACTCTGTGCAAATCTTTCCCAAATACTCTGGGCATGGAATTAAGGAAGACACAATGGTAGGACCCATGAAACTTTGATAAGGAACAATAATAACATAATATAGATGCTCAGATCTACCCAGAAGTAGTTTTGCTCAAGCAGTGTTGGGGGGAAATGATGAAGAGAAGAGGCTCTAGGAAAAGGTTTTTAGATGTCTGCAGAACAAGAGGACAGCATCCCAGATAAGTGATTTGTGGGAAACATGGCCACAATGAGGAAAAAAAAAAAGACAGCGAATAGGATTGTTTAGCATAAAAGAAGTGGAACAGAGAAACTGACCCTAACTTCAAGAGTAAAGAAAGAGCAGAAGAGATGAGGAAGAAGGACTGTTGAGTCCATAAGAAGCTGTGGAAACAGCCAAGGACTGAAACCTGGGAAGGAATATGGAGGGCATGGAGAGTACAGTGATTAAGAAGAGTGTTCATGAGCCAGGAGGGCCATGTGGCAAAAGCCAACATAAAAGTCCATCCATGGTTTTGGAACTGGTTATTGATGAAAATCCTTGGGCCTCTCATCAGGGAAGATCCAGGGGATGGAAGCATTTCTGCAAGCCAGGGGGCCTGTTGAGTGGAGAGAAATCAAGGCTGAAAGGGTCCCATGGGGAGTATTTCAGAGTTTGGTTTTGGCTACTCAGATGGGAATGGGTGATGCTGAGTGATTCTCAAGACAACTGGTCCAGGACAACTAAACCAGACTGGTAAGATGCTCAGAGAAATATGTGTTCAGGCAAGTTTAGAAAAAGGCTGATGGCAAACTGAGATAATGAAGATGGAGGTGACTCAGGGATATGCCTTGCCAGGACGAGATGGCACCGCTGGGCACACGGATGCAATCACAGGAAGTGGCTTTAACCCAAAGGACAGACTACTGTGAACAGCTGGGGAACCAAAAGTGTGGGACCGAGAATAGACATCATGGGTAAGAAGAGGCCAAGCCAAGAAATCATGAGAAGAAGCTGGGAGAGACTGTGTAATCTCAGTGTACACAGCAGAACAGTGTAAAGAGGGGTGCAACATTGACAGGTACAAGGCTGCAGCAAAGAGGAAGCAAGTAGTCGTATTTCAGACACCAGCAACATGGTTGGTCTTACAGGTGTTTCACTGTTTACATAACAGCCATAGTTTCCCATGGTGGTCTTCAGGCACAGAATTGCAGTAAATTCTGCAAAGGTTTTGACAGTGTTTGGGCACACTGCAGCCTGTCTCCTCCTCCTTTCCTTGTGAGCAGAGGGGATGATTAATCTTGATTTCCTGAAGCAGTAGTTCTTGCAGTGATGGTATTTTTAATGGGCATTAGTAACTTTGAGGCAACATTGCAATTTTCAGCGTTTCCAGCTTCTTGCTCAGTCTAAAGTTGGATGCAAGCTTGGTCTTTGAGTCCAGTGTATTTCAGTTTCAAGTTTACAGAGGCTGCAGCCCTTCTGGACCCTGACTGAACCTCTGCTGCCCTCTGTAAAATAGATCACTTTGCTATGTAAGTGCCCTCAGCTGACAAGAAGCATGCCATGATGAAAACAGTGACATTTCCTATCCATGGAAGATTTACTCTATCTCAGGTCTTGCAGATTTACAGAAAATCAGCTGCTATAAGCATAAAATAAACAAAATTCTCCATTTAAAAAAGAAATCATCGTTGATAGCTTAGAAAAAAACCTGACAGTTCTTTTCCCTTTTCCAAAACAATATTATAAAGTCCATCATTTTCTCCCATGGAAGAAGCAGAGATAGAAACCAGAAATGCAATTGTATGTGAAAGCCTTTGGCTTATTCTCTAGCTCTGTGACTCACTAATGAGCCTCACGTTCACAACTGCCCTCTCCTTGGAGTGCAGATGGGTGTTCTGACCTAAACCTTCCCTCCTTAGTCTGCTTCTGCTGCAGATGGAAACTGTCCTCTAATGCTTACAAAGGCCAGGGCCTGGCTAATGGCCTTTGGCTGCATGCACATACAGATTCCCCTGTCTTTGGTAATTTGTGTTTAAAAGCTGGTTTTAGCTTTTAAATCCATCATCAGGTCTGGCATGGACATCCTGGCTTATCCAGAACTACTCAAGCTCTGTGACAGCAGTATCACTTTTGTAAAGCACCTTGAGGTGCATGCCATGTAAGGAGCTGTAAATATCCTGTTGGAGTAATCTGAAGCAATAATCTGGAGGCAGTACTTAGTGTCTACAATGCATAATGGAGGACATATGTTCTTCTGTTATGTTGTGCTTTGCAACAAGTTAAAGCCTATAGATTTATTCCTGCATTTTTCTGTTAAACTGCTTCTGTTGCATGAAGAGAAAAAAAAGCCAGACTCAGAATACTACAAACATGATTTACACCTTCGGGGATATTCACATACCCTCTGGGTCCATTGTTTTTGGAAGGCTGCCTGGGAATAACAACAGGGATTAAATAAACTCTGGTCTGTTACCTCACTGCAAATTGTGGCAGGGGGTATTAGCTGCCTCAATGAACAACCCTCTTCCTCCTGCCTTCCCATGGGAGAAGAATAGGATCAGACCCCATAGCTGTGTTCGGGCTGCAAAGACCTTAGCCCCAGACAGCTGAACTCCCGTCATACTTGCAGGTGCCACCCTCCCTGTCCACTTTGAAAAGGCAGGCTCTCCAGGCTTCCTGTGCTGAAGGAGCTGATCTCTGTCCCTCTGGAGCTTGTGGGTTGGCATGAAAAGACAGATACTGTATCTTTAAACAGATGTTGCAACTAAAATGAATAAACCTGCCAGTGTCTGCAAATGGACCAGTTCAGTAGTAGTAAATACTAGATATGTATATAGATATGTCAACAGTATGCCTAGTAGTAAATACTAGAAAACAACTGTCTACCTCTTTATTTCATGGTCAAAAAAAAGGTCTCTTTTTCATCAGGTCTTTTGCTACACACTCGCAACAGGCCATTAGGGAAACTGTCATGGCTTGGAGAGTGAAATCCAGCAGCTCACTGATCAAGTGGCAACCACTGTCCATAGAGTTCTGCAGGCACCAGGAGGTGGCACAAAAACTGATCTGGTGGATCCTAGTATGTTAAAATCCCACTTCAAAAGAGATTTTAGCTAGCAATGTATTCACCCTGTCCTCTCAAGACAGCAAGATGCTGAAGGGTTTGAGAGGGAGGCTGTAACTTAGTTTTGCTGCCAAGCCCTTGACACTGGCCCTGAAAAAAACATTTCCCATGAGCTGGCTAACCATCACGGCAGAGGAGCTGAATCTCCTCAACTCCTCTGTGCTTTGAGCAGCCTCCTGGTTTTGCTTGTGAACTAGGAGGGGGACATGTGTGTCTATGTCTGAGATGTGCTGTGTGCATGGGAGCACGTGAGCCCCTGCTCTACCAATTGTCAGTCCATACATTTAGCAAGGATGATACTATCATACTTCAGAAGGGAAAGCTGCCTTTCTGGTTATGCCATTTGGAGCTGTGAGGTATTTGAATGGCACCTTGAAAGTCATAAGGTAGTGGTTTATGATGCTTTTTTATCTAATGATGTAACACACCCAAGAACCTTACCCTTGAACCACAGAGGGACAAACTTCAAACAATTTCCTCTTCATCTGTATTGCATCACTCTCTTCATTGGGGAAGATCAGCATTTCTGAGCAGAAGCCACAGAAACTGAGAACCTCCTAGTCAATGGCCTTCAAGTGGTGTGCCACTATGGGAAAGCTTTATTTCTCCTGCCTCCCACCCTGGTGAGGGAGCAGAGCAAACTATTGCTGACCTCTCAGTCCTTGGCAGACCTGGGACTGGGACACAGGTCCTCCAGCAATGCAGGGATGTGTGTGTGACACTTCAGAAGGAAGCCCTGCATCCTCAGCAGCACAAATTAAATCTAAAGCTAGAGTAGGAAATTCTCCTGATTTACGGTGCAACAACCACTGCAATAGCTGTGAAGGACAACTCAAAATACATCTACCTGTGGTTATTCTCCAGCACCCTGGTAATCATGGCCCACAACTTGATTGCCTGCTGGACAGCAGGAACATTAATGCCTGATTCAGAAGGCTATTTAGAGATCTCATATGTCCATCAGATGCTGAGCTAGCACATGTTGCTAAATCTGAGCTGGCAGTGCAATTGCAGTAATTCTCAGAGCAGTTTACCCAATGCTTATTCTGATAATAAGGCAGAAGGAGGGGGGCTGCTAGGCATAGGAAATCTAAAACTGCTGCTGCTGTATTTCATAGGATAGGGCAGAAGATAAGATTAATCATTTTGTCTGCATACCTGTTTTACTGCAGGCCATTAAAACTACCAGTTATTCTACCAGTGCTGAGTCTAGTACACTGAATATGTGTTTTATTCAGTCAGGCCACCTCTTCTATTAAAAAACAGCAGGTCTGGAACCGGCCCTTGCGTATCTTTTTTGACAACAAAATCCTGATGTGCACCTTTGTGTTTATAAGAGCTATTTCATGTTACATCAAAATTGAAAGGCCCAGAAATATGCTTCAATGCTTTGTTGTCTTCCTTTTTGCCTTTTTTTTTTCTTTTTTCTGTGCCCAGCACAAACTACCATAATACTGTGAAAATGAAGGTTAGTTTGATTTTGTTTTCTTCTTGTTCCAAACAGCAAATAATGCAGTGACAGATGTTATGGTCACCAGCCAAAACCTTGTGCTGTGATTAGCTATTATTAGCATGTCTCTAATCCCCAAGGGATTAAGTGGTCACCTAAGCATGGCTTCAAGTGTCACCTATGTCTCACATGGACACAAACTAATCTGTTTTGTTGGAAACAGATGAAGTGATAAGAGTTTTGAAGCCCTTCTAATTTACAGAAAATACTGCAGTTCATTCTTTCTCAAATCCACATGTCAGGCTGGAAAAGCACACTCCTGAAATTGGATTCAATGTCAGGTGAAAGTCCTTTGAAAATCTAGGGGCATCTAGCCATCAAAAAGCAGTTTAAGAAGTTACTTTTCATGTCATTCTTTAAATGGTTAAGCATTTTAAAGAAATTAAGTGGGCTTCCTGTTAATATCCCTTTCACTTCTAAATGAAGTAAATGCTGTTAGTGAAGAAGACACAAGTACAAGAAGCCTGTGCCAGGGGAGCTGAAGGTAGACAGCACATTGTGTGTAAAGGCCATAGTTAATGAGCTGCACCTGAATTAACAGAGCTGGTTATCTTCACACTCAGTGCTGGAGGCCACCAGCCCTGTGCAATTCTTTCAAAGACCCTGCTCATCCCTGGAGCATGGTAGTTATGGTAAGCAGACAGTTGTAGCTGAAGGATTAGTTCAGCAAATGGCTGTTTGGCATCCTCCTAGAAAACTGGGCCAGTGGATCCAGGCAGAATCAAGTAGATCCACATTTTTTCAGGACACAAAGCAGCTGGTACCTCATTGCAACACTTGGGTGTGTGCCATCTCCCCGCACCTCCAGGTCTTGATCTTAGTGTCCCTGGGTAGACTCAGCCAAAATGCTCAGGGTGAAGAAAGGGCTGTTGTACATAACACTGGCCAGCTCCAAAGTGCTCTGCCTGCCCCAAAGAAAGCCACCTTTTAAAGACCCAAGAACACGGGGTGTGATGATGTGGCCCCACCACAGCTGGGGAGGGCATGGAGACTGCACCCAGCCCCTCCATCAGGCAGAGGGAGACATACTGTGGCTCTTGCTCCTGGACACCCCCAGCCTGGGACAGGTGCACTCACTTTCTCGTCCCAGTTACCAGCAGGTCACGCCCCTGTGAGCTTGCCTGGGTTGCCTTTGAAGCCATGCAGATGGTGTGAACAAGGTGCACTCCGTCCCTTCACCAGACTTGTGTGTGTAATATGCCACCGCCTCCCTCAAAAGCATAGGTGGAAGCTGCACGGAGGTCAAATCAAAGTTTCCTCTGGCAGCAGGCAACGACTGTCTTTCCCAGATAGTGGGCACCCCTAAACAAGCTGCCTGGAAAGCAACACAGTTCACACCAGCTATGGGGCAAGGTTGCATGCTTCCATTCAGAAATTTCTGGGCAAGTGGCTCTGCAGCAAGCCCAACACACCCAGAAGGCTTTAGCCTTACACTGAATATCCATATAGTCACATCAGCACCAGGATGTTCAGGAGTCCCTCGACTTACTCTGTAGGATCTATAGAGTCATCCCTAGTGTGTTTGTCCAAGGGTTCCCAGCACCCAGCAGCTCAGTGGAAGAAGTAACTGCTAGTGTTGGCAACTCCTAGGTGACTGTCTGAAGTCTTAAATCATAGAACCATAGAATGGTTTGAGTTGGAAGGGACCTTAAAAATCATATAGTTCCAACCCCCTGCCATGGGCAGGGACACTTTCCACTACATCAGGTTACACAAAGCCCCGTCCAACCTGGCCTTGAACACTGCCAGGGAGGGGGCAGCCACAGCTTCTCTCGGCAAACTGTTCCAGTGCCTCACCACCCTCACAGTGAAGAATTTCTTCCTTATGCCTAAGCTAAATCTACCCTCTTTCAGTTTAAAACTGTTACTCCTTGTACTATCACTACACTCCCTGATAAAGAGCCTCTCCCCATCTTTCCTGTAGTAAGTTTAAGTACTGGAGGGCCATTATAAGGTCTCCCTGAAGCCCTCTCTTCTCTAGGCTGAACATCTCTCCCAATCTGTCCTCATAAGGGAAGTGCTCCAGGTGATCATGTCCATAGACCACCTCTGGACCTGCTTGAGCAGGTCCATGTCCTTATTTCAGGGGCCCCAGAGCTGGACACAGTTCTCCAGGTGGGGTCTTCTAGAGCTGAGTAGACTGGGAGAATCGCCTCCCTCGATCTGCTAGCCACAGTTCTCTTGGTGCAGCCCAGGATATGGCTGGCTGCGAGCACACATTGCTTGCTCATAGCCAGTTTTCCATCCATCAACACCTCCAAGTCCTTCTCCAGAGGGCTGCTCTCAATCTATTCATTGCCCAGCCTGTATTTGTGGTTGGGATCACTTTGACACATGTGCAGGACCTTGCACTTGATTCTGTTGAACTTCATGAGGTTTGCACAGTCCCACCTCTCAAGCCTGTCCAGGTCCCTCTGGATGGCACATCCCTTCCCTCCAGTGTGTTGACCGCACCACACAGCTGGGTGTCATCAGTGAGCTTGCTGGGGGTGCACTCAAACCCACCGTCCATGTCTCTAACAAAGATGTTAAACAGCACCAGTCCCAATACCAGCCACTGAGGAATGCCGCTTGTCACTGCTCACTTGGACATCAAGCCATTGACCACAACTCTTTGAGTGTGACCACTGAGCCAATTCCTCATCCAGTGAGTGGTCCATCCTTCAAATCCATGTCTCTCCAATTTAGAGACAAGGATGTAATACAGGACACTGTCAAATTCTTTGCACAAGTCCACATACATGTCATCAATTGCTCTTCCCTTACCAGTGCTGTAACCCTGTTGTAGAAGGCCACCAAATTTGTCAGGCATGATTTTCCCTTAGTGAAGCCATGCTGGCTGTCACCAATCACCTCCTTATTTTCCATGTGCCCTAACATATTTTCCAGGAGGTTCTGCTCCCTGACCTTGCTGGGCATAGAGGTGAGACTGGCTGGCCTGTAGTTCCCTGAGATTTTTTTATTTCCCTTTTTAAAATTGGGGGTTATGTTTCCCCTTTTCCAGTCAGCAGGAACCTCACCAGACTGTCACATCTTCTCAAACACAGTGGATAGTGGCTTAGCCACTTCATCTGCCAGTTCTCTCAGGACCCACAGATGCATCTCATCAGATGCCATAGACTTTTGCACCTGCAAGTTCCTTAGATGGACTCAAACCTGATCTCCTGCAGTGGCAGGTCTTCCTTCTTCCAGTCCTTGCCTTTACCTTCTGCATCTTGGGCAGTGTGGCTGGTGTGCTTGCCAGTGAAGAATGAGGCAAAAAAGTCATTGACTCAACCTTCTCCACATCCCAGGTGACCAAGTCTCCCATTCACTTCCAGGGAGGGCCCACATTTTTCCTTTTGTCACTGACATACCTGTAAAAGCTTTTTGTTGCACCTGATATCCCCGGTCAGATTTAATTTTAGCAGGGTTTTGGCCCGCCTAACCTGATCCCTGGCTACCTGGACAGTTTCTCTGTATTCCTCCCAGGCTACCTGTCCTTGCTTCTACCCTCTGTAGGCTTCCTTTTTATGTATGAGCTTGTCCATAAGCTACTTGTTCATCTATGCAGGCCTCCTGGTGGTTTTACCTGACTTCCTCTTTGTTGCAATGCATCGCTCGCTCCTGAGCTTGGAGGAGGAGGTGATCCTTGAATTCCAACCAGCTTTCTTGGGCCCCTCTTCCCTGATGAGCCTGAGTAGAAAGAGGACATGCACAGCCTTTGCCGTTGGGGAAATTCTTTGGACATTTGGTGAAATTCTAAGAATGGCAGGCAGTTTGCTTCCAAAAATGTTTTTATGGACATTTCTGCCTTCTAAACTTTTCATGCTTTATTGCATCCCCATGGAAGACTTCTAGGAAGCACACCTTGGGAAGGGGAGAGCTGTAGCATTTTATGTAACTGGGAATGATGACAAGATGAGCTGGGAAGAAAGTGTATAAATATATTCCAGTGCACAGGAGAACTAGAAACTCCAAGATTTTGATGTGAACATGAATGCAAAATCTTTATTTTTGCACTTTTTTTTTTTTCTCCCAGTAGATAATGTATAACATCTTCCTACTCTTGCAAGGATCACCTTAATTTGATGATGCAGATATTGGAAGAGCTAATCAGGTATCTTCTCCCTGCAAGTTGTCAAATATGAACATGTGCCTGTGCAGATGACTATGTATAGTCCATGAGTTTCTCTGGTTAATGCTCTGTGCTTATTCTCCTAACACGTGTTAGAAACAGAAAGACTTCTATGGGACAAAGGTGTAGTACAATCACATCAGCAGACTTACTAGCTTTCTGGTCAGCTTTTTCCATTATGTAAAAGCTGTGTTTGTATTAGTATAGCAGTCAGACCCACCAGTGTGAGGATTACAGTTGGTTTTTACATAATGGATTATCCAAGATTAAGTGTTTTATTCAGGCACACGAGAAAAAATAACCAATTAGTGACTTTGCAGATACATTATTTAAAGGCAGCTGGAGGGCAACTGACACAAAACTCTCCCACTGACGGAAGCCCAAAGACTGAAGCAGAGTAGTCTCAGAGATCTTCAACATCTTTACCCGAACAGGTAGGTGTCTCTTTGGCAGAGGTGGGTCAGATTAGCATCTCTTGCAGCCGGGAAGTGCAGCTTGCATGGCAGAAGATGGGAACAGAGTAACTGCTAAGGTGTTTCGTTATAAACTCAGCTTGGATGCTGCAGGCCAACTTTCAGGTAATAGTGTTCTATCTTGGCATCAAGAACAGGTATTCAGGGTCATACACTCTGAAAGAATGTATATGCAGGTTCTCTCTTTCCAAAGTGTGAGAAAAAAATATGCTGGGATGCAGATGAGCTGGGATACTGGAGGAGACAAATAAAGCCATGGCCACATTGTGGCTATGTTGCAATGGCAAATCAAGGCTCTAGAAACTGAATGTTATCTGTCATGTTTGTAAATGGAATGGTCTGAGGGCAGACAATACCAAGATACATTTTGCCATTAGAGTAGGCAGCTAGTAAGAGCCTGTTTCAGTGATGAGGGCTGGTTATAAAAAACACAGCTCTGCTGGCTTGAAAGCAAAGTGGACACTCACCATCAAATAATTAGAAACAACACCCTTAGAGCCAACAGTCCTTTACCTGAGCTCATCAGAATGTTATTCTTTTTGTGAAAACAAAAATTTTTTTAAAAATTCAAACTTTTATCAGTTCTTACCAACCTTATCCAGAATCTGGCTTGATTTATAATGTAAAAATGCTACTGACAAGCAAAATACTCTTGCAAGTAATTGCCATTGATGCTCAGTTTTGTCTGGATTTAGGCACCACGATGACCCAGTGGTTTCTCAGTGGAGGGGTTGGTAGCCTACTCAGAACAGAAGGAAACTAGTTTTAAGATGAAGGGAATGTATCTGTAGGCACAGCACTAGCTACCCATATTTACTGCATAAAATAAAACCCCACGTTTGCTTTTGTCTTGCAGAATGAAATACGCACAGTATATTTTCCTGGCCTCAATCTTCGCCAGGGTTGAATACAGCCTAGCTCAGACCTGTGCAGTGGAGTCTTTCTCTGTGAAAGAGAATTTTGATCCAAAAAGGGTAATTATGATTACTTCAACAGTATATGTAAAGAAGCTTCATATATGAACTGTTTTTCCAGGTTATGGGTTGTGTTAATCTTAAAGGGGTTCCTTAGGTTCCTCACCAAAAAGTTAGCTCTTTTTGTATGCTGTCTCTCAGACACTTATGACGTTTGTTTTTCTCACTACTGTTTAACCTCTGAGCGCTATGGTAACACAGGCCTTGAAAGTCAGGGATGTTATTCTGTTAGACATCATCTTCTGTCAGATCGAAGCTCAGTACAGATCTCAACTTTAAGTGTTTCCATGAATTAAACAATTTATAACCCCATCAGAGAGAAAGCCCAAACATATGCCCTTGGGGATTTGCACCCATCAATGGCCATTCTTGGGAGTCAGCAAACTGAAAGATAATCTAGTTGGGTGTCCTGAACACAGACTTACTCTTGTTTAATCTGCCTGCCTCTGAGGAGGAAATCAGGGCTAACTTGGTGTTGACAAGGTCCAGACAGGTGTGCCAGTACCTATTTTGACCGTTCCTCAGCAAACATCACTTCCAGCTGCAGCTGGGGTGGGGCCAGTGCTTCCTCTATACAAGCTTGGCTTTGTTGGAAACAAACCCATGTCTGGGGATAACTTTGTGAACATACCAGTTTTAAAAAGTTTTTCTTAGGCTCCTGTATTTGGGAATTATAAACTCGGCTTCAGGCTAAAGCATGTAACTTGCCAAACAAATCTCATTACCTTCACTGAAGAATCAAATTTAACACAGTTAAGTTCACTTTCATTATTTCTACTAATAATGTTAACTTCTGAGGGCTTCCTCTCTGTCAGTAACCTATTTAGACCTTATATTCATTTTACTAGATATTGCTCATATCAGGGACTCCTTTTTTCCTAGAAATTTTCATCCCCTTAATCTCATTTCTTTTCCCTCTGCTGCTAACCTCTGAAACACATTTTTTCCTCTTCATAGCACAGAGTGATCACTTTCTGCTTCTCTGGGTAGAGCCTTTTCACCATCAGAGGTCAACTGTGGCCCCTGGCAGTCATAAGATTGTCTTCAGCCAGCTTCCTAAGGTCCTTGTGGCTGCATTGTGGTATCACTGATGATATCTTTCATGGAAAAGCAGGGGCCTGAATGGGCACAGGGGAGAAATGGACGACTCCCAGCAGGCATCTCAGGATGGGAGAAGCTTTCAGTGCGGGGTCACTGTGGCAGGAATGTTTCACATGACAATGAGTACATGCACACAGAAGTACAGAGTTGCCAGATCCACCCTCCTGGCACAGAGGCAAGCGTTCCTCATGTGGTGTAGCAGGACCTGTGTGCTACATACCCACCCAAACTTAGCCTTCATATGCCAGGCAGTGGTCAGTTAGAAGGGCACTATGTTTACAAAAACGCTTTTGTGTTAATCTTGCCATGGTGATTAATCCAGGTATTAATATTCTTTCATGTTAGTATGCAGGGAAATGGTATGCTCTGGCCAAGAAGGATCCAGAAGGCCTTTTCCTTCAGGATAACATCTCTGCTGAGTACACAGTGGAGGAAGATGGCACAATGACAGCATCTTCCAAAGGTCGAGTGAAGCTTTTTGGGTGAGTTCTCTTGACTTTCATCTCTAGCTGTCACCATGAGGTACTGGAGTAGGGGGACATGGATGGTGGTCTATCCTGAGCGCACAGCACAACGAGGTTTTCTTCATCAAAAAAGAGAAACTCAATCAAGGTAATATATTAGAAGCCAGCCATTAGACACTTTTGAGTCCTGGGTCACTTCTCAGCCTGGCTCTAGACTGGGTCATCACAAACTACTGCATGAAGTCAATTATAAAGTCAAATCTTGAATAATGGAGCAGTTAGGTAAATGAATTACAACCAGGTGAGAGGAGCTAGTGAAGCATGTGTGGCTGTGAGGGCAGGACAGGTCTCATTTCACTGAGAGGTTCAGGGGAAGGAGTGTAAGTGAGCATTATTACATCATCACACATCCAACACAGTGTTGGATGCACTTCTGGGGAAAACACATGGTTAACTCTTGAATGCCATTGTGATGCCTGAATAGACAGGTGGAAGGAAGCTTGAATTTTGCCTACTGGTCATGGTTACCATAAAGAATTACAGCATGTAAAGAGATTAAATAGCATTCTGCGTGTAGAAAAAAAAAAATATCTGTAGCTTCCAGTAGGCTAGCACTAGTTCTGTTGTGCATTAACTACCAAAATTTGCCTGACTGCATGAACAGTAGAGCAGGTGGCTATGAACATTATAAGTCTTAACAGCACAGCACTCCGGGATATTTTGGAATGGGGCAAATAAAGCTTTGTAGGCATGCCATGCAGTGTGGGTGGGAAGATTCCTGAAAGGACTCTTCAAATACCAAGTGGGGTCTCAAGGCTGCTGGGAACCCATTTCTGCAATGGCAGGGTAAAGGAGAAGCTTGTGCGAGGAAGGGAACGAAGACCCCTCCACTGTTTCACAAATCCAGGTAATGCTTGACAAACTGTGCTAAGATGCAGGTAGTATTCAAAGCAAACAGATGCCAACCAGAGAAGGGCATTAGAAGAAATGAACGATAAAGATAGATAGGCTGTTCAGGCACCTACAGAGTTCTTGCCTGTCACTAGTTTGGACAGCAGAGTGGCTGTTATTATTTCCACCCTTTCACAGACGTCCCTGTGCCAATAGAGCTAGGAAGGGTTAGAGAGAGGACAGCCAACAGTCTGCCTCCACCTGGGGACACAGCAAAGGAGTCAGAATGAACCTGAATGCAGGTCAGCTCACTCTACAAACTGCTAGCAGGGAGCCAAGAAAGGTTGTCCATCATTCTGCTTGGTGACTGTCTGCTTGTACAGAAACGGGCTGTAAAAAGCCTGCTGAGCTGCAGGAGGGTCAGTGCCCTGCCCCAGCTGCAGTGCAGTATAACAGCAGAGGCAGGAACTAGACAGCAGCTGTCAGTGATGGGGGGGGAATGTCACAGATTTGCATTATTTAATGACAAACAGTGAATTTGCATTAAGAAAGGACATGCCCACTCCTGAGGCAGCTGTGGTGAACCATAGTCTGGTTCTTGCCCAAGTCCTGAGTGAGGGACATCCATTTGAAGCTCACATGCTGCAGGATTTTACCTTCAGTCTCATGGATCTTGTTTCAGGTTCTGGGTGATCTGTGCTGATATGGCTGCTCAGTATACAGTACCTGACCCAACCACTCCAGCAAAAATGTACATGACCTACCAGGGCCTGGCCAGCTACCTCTCCAGTGGTGGTGAGTGAACTTCTCCAGCCCTCTGGTGCTGGTTGACAGCTTAACAGCTGCACAGATTTGTGTGTTTCAGTATATGAGCAGGAAAAACAACTGAGCTCATGTTGCTTCAGCTGGAGGCAAAGAATCATTTTTTGGAGGGACGTTTATCTGAGTACTGCTTTTTATATCCACAGAAGGGGCAGGATCCAGGGACTCCCCAGAGACTCCACCTATACACCATATATATTAACAGGGAGGATGCAGCTCAGAGGCAATTGGCCATACACGCAGATTTTGTACAGCCAAGTGGGGTGCAGAACCTAGGGAAACAATACTTCCTGGGCCCCACAGTGGGCATTATAAAGGTGCTGAGGGTCAGTTGTCCTTGTAGTCCTCATAAGAGGTGACATGTGGACCCACATCTGCACTTTATCAGCAAGGCACAATTCTCCTCAGACAGACACAGCTGGACTCAACAAAAGGAGCTGTTAACTGAAGTTCCCCTTGCAGAAACTGCTCATGCTGAACCTCAGTTATGCACCCAGCACACCTCATACTTTATGCCTGAGTATCCCATACCTGTGGGACTCCATCTGTGAAACCTGGGCAGGACTTGGCCTGCTGATGCATAAGAAAGAAGTACATTCACTTAGTACCGGCAGATAAGCCACACCAAAATGCATCTAGTTTAGCAAGGCTGGAAAACAGGAGGCATGTTTTGCCGAGGCTTCCTGTATAGGAGAAGTAATCTGTATGGCCAGAATTTAATCTGTATGTCCTGTCTCCCCCATGCTTGGGTGAGAAACATAAAGTGATTTTTTTGTCATTGGAAAGTCCTAATCCTCCTAATACTTTAAGATGAAGAAACTAAAGGTGAAAATGCACTGAACATCACAGGAAACAATGTGGTCTCAAGATGCCCTATGCTTGTCCCCCTATGCTTGTCTTCACTTCATGGTGTGGACATAAACTGGATGTGGGAGGCAACTTTAGATCCTTTGGGAAGCTCTCTCTGCCATGTGCTGCAGTGAGGTGTCTCCCTGTGGAATGACTAGGGGTCCACCTCTGCTCTGTTTTGCCCACAGTGACATGTGTTCTGATGTTTCAGGGGACAACTACTGGGTGATTGACACTGACTATGATAACTATGCCATTACCTATGCCTGCCGCAGTTTAAAGGAGGATGGCTCCTGTGATGATGGCTACTCCCTGATCTTCTCACGCAACCCCCGTGGCCTCCCCACAGCCATTCAGCGCATTGTGCGTCAGAAGCAGGAAGAAATTTGCATGTCTGGCCAGTTCCAGCCCGTACTTCAGTCAGGTACTTTGGGCTAATTAGCAAATTTACTGAAATGGCTGCTCTGGCAGCTTGTAAACTAGGGGACTGCATTTGCTGTAAATGTGACAGAACCATAGCAAACTAAGTTGTACTCTTTTAGCAACCTTTTTGTATATCATATTCAATAAGGAAATACCTTGTCTTGGCCACATGGATTACCACATCTTACCTTAGGTCTATGCACTGTCCTCCAGGAAAGGAAGAGAAGCAATCTCCAGGAAGGAGCACCCTCGCTCCTCTTAGCTCCATCATGATTTGTGTCCTGGGAGGTCTGAGTAGCAGAGATTAGCAGCTCTGAGCAGTGGTTCTGACCATGTCTGATGTCAGTGGGAGTCAGCAGTTGTGTCACATACATGTGAACTGGGCAAGTCTAAAGCCCATGTTGAGAGAGCTTTTTTTCTGGAGGCATGGGAGCTGATCTTCTAGTTCATGTGCTGCCTGTGAGATAGGCAAATAATTTTTTAGGGTTATGCTGGAGGCAGAAATTCCTCTTTGTTGGCAGCTGAGTGCCCACACCCTTCACATGCACTCTGCCTTGCCTGGAGATTGACCCTTTACTAAGCTGGGCCTGAGGGCCTAGACTGGGGGATTGCCATGGTAACACACGTGTTCTGCAGCGCTGCACAAGAAATGGGAGCTAAAACCTTCTGAATGGCACATCATTTTGTGAGCCAGTGCTCCACTAGAGAGCGGGTGCTGGCATCATCCAAGGTTATGGGACCGGTATGGGCAGCCCTGCCCCATGATCCTGCCTACTGTTTACTGTAGCAGAGGGAGGGGAGTTGGTTTGTGGACTCATGCCTAGGTGCTCACATAAACAGAAAACTCATGGGTGGCTGGAACTAACATAGGCTGTGCAAGTGTCAAAAGACACAGAGCAATGCAAACTGCCAGTTTCGCACCCTCCCATCCTAATCTTGTACTATGATTCAGAAGTACCCTTGGAAGGTTGTAGCTACAGCTTCACTGAAACTAAAAAGGCTGTTAAGGCACTTTGCAAATTTACTTACAAGGACTAAAATTTACTTCTCTTTCTTTCCAGGGGCCTGCTAAAACCACACTTCTGATCCTATACTTAAGCGCAGAAACCAGACCTGTTGGTGTTGAAATTGCCACTCAGCTAATAAAAAAATTAAATAGTATGGACTAGTGTGTTTTTCCTGAAAAACACATCAAAATGTTGGGGATTTTGTAAACTGTGCAATATAGTATTGATATTTGAATTTTCAAGGGAATACCTGACATGGCATTTGTCAATAAATTTTTAAAAAAAACCCCACGTCTGGAACTGCTTTTTGTTGAACAGCTGTCCTGTCAGGGAACAGGAAGAGCAGAGCTGCTTGCTGAGGAAAGGTAAGACAGCAGCCAAGGCTGGCCCCAGCACAGGCAAGCCAGTGTCCCTCCTGTGCACCAAGAAGGGGGAGCAGGGCAGGGGTGGTGACAGGGACAGGTCCACTGACAGGGCTGATTCTCAGACAAACACAAGATGAAAGGGCAGGTCTGGGGTTCACCTGAGAAGACCAGCCAGCAAGTGAGGGCAGCAAAGCACAGGACAGGACACAGGCACACCTGCGAGGCGGCTCCAGTCAGAAGCAGGACTGGAAAGTGGGTCAGAGGCAGAGCTACCTGCATCCAGGGTCCCAAGGGGCTGGGGCCTGGGCGAGCTGAAGAGGGTTTGTAGACCATGGGCAAGGGGTTTGCATATGGAGGTCCCAGGTGAGGCTATGCAAAGCAACAAAGGATTGTGGTGTCTGCTGGGCCCTAGCATACACAACATACCTCTCCCCCCAGTATTTCTATTTAAATTCTGAAGCTAAGAAATCGTCTTGAACAACAGCTCTGAGACGAAGCTGATAGTGTGATCCTTGCTGCCTGGTAATAGCTCATGGTTATTTCTGGTAACATCTGAACACTCAAAAGTCTGCATGGAGTATTTCTAACTAGCCCCTGAATCACAAATACAGTAAAGCAGATGTTCCTTTCAATAACACTGGGACATTGCTTTAAATAAGCAGTTACTTGCATTTCTAGTGGCATAAGCAGTAAATTACTCCCCACTGCCTTCATAATCCAGCCTCCAGTATCTGAGAGGCATAGAACTGAAAGATATAGAACTGACAGATTTTATGGCGAAGAATTTCATAGAGGCAACCAACAGAATAGTATCTAGACAACTCCATCTAGAAAAGAGGTAACCCAAGACAGCATTTTTGTCATGTATTTTCCACTGGTCTTAGTAAAATCACATTCACTTTGAATGTTTCCTATGAATAAAACTACCAGTCCAGAACACCCCAAGCTCCCTGCTGAACTCTGCAGTTTGTCAGAAACACAAATTTTTATAAGTCATGATTACAAAGCACAGAGGGAAGACCAAGCTGATCAGTCTCTGCTCCTGAGGGTTTCAAAAGGTATGTGGCACAAGGTTGACATTGAGTGAAGACCTTCAGAACACTATCATATAGAAGAGCTTCTGCAAGATGCCTGCGCAATCTTACTTACAGTATCCAATAATTATCAACTGCATCTGTTGGAAGGAGCATAAAAATCACTAGACACTCTTCTCCAAGGCCAGAGACACTATCCAGGGATGCAGGGAAGTCTCTCAGGCTTGGGTTTCCCAGGATTTCCGGGCGGGACGCCTGAGGCTTGAGACAGCAATATTCCTTGCTGGTGTTCTTTGCTCTTCTGATCTAGGGAAAGCTAGTCTGACAGGCAACAACATGGTGAACTACCATATAAAGCAAAGGACGAGCAGCAGACAGTGCAAACAAAACCCCACATAGTTAGAGACTACTGAATGTTGAAAAAACACCAGTCTGTTGTGCTGGACTAAGTGCAAGGTCAGTGCATTGATTGAATGTTCACCACTTGCCCTCCCTCTCCCATAAGGAAGTATTAGGGTGGAGATCTGTGAACTTGGGACTTGTATCACAAGTGATTAGACAACGCTAACCTTTAGCTGAAGGACCCTGGCCTTTGGCCAGGGCATTCAGACCAATACTACCAGTCCTAGAGAAGTGGGATTTTTAATGTCTACAGTTATAATAACTTCATGACCAGAACAGATGGGAGTCCTAGTAAGACCGATATATATGCAGGACCAGGCACATCCTTACTGCGCTTGGTATAGTCTGTTCAGATGAGTTACGCAGTGAAATCCCTCCTCAGACACACAAGGTTGTGCCTCCAGGTTCATAGGACAGTGGTGATACTGGGAGAACACATGATGGAGTTATATGTGCTTCAAGAATCTGCCTTGCTCTTGGAGGTACATGCAGACCCTCCTCATTATATGATCTGGTGAGTTAACAAACAGACGGGAGTTAGCTAATACCCATTTCACTCCACTGACTGCAGAAATGTGAAAGATGGAGTAGGGCAGGCTACGAGTGTATTCTGATCCGATTTACATGTATCCTGTTATTCTATTGAGTTAAATATAAGATATCTGGGGT
This sequence comes from Athene noctua, assembly GCF_965140245.1. Taxonomy (NCBI): domain Eukaryota; kingdom Metazoa; phylum Chordata; class Aves; order Strigiformes; family Strigidae; genus Athene; species Athene noctua. The sequence goes on from NC_134077.1 coordinate 43,233,309, forward strand.
ATGTCTAGAGGCAGACACATTTCTGTCATCGGCTGATGAGAAGCAGTCTATTATTCCCAATTTTAAGTGCACGTACAGGTCCCAAGTCATAATCTCTGTCCTGCACAAACTTTCCACTAACAAGAGAAAATAAAAAGCTGTTTAAAAATTAAAAGGAACTGTTGTTTTGTCCTCAGAGGTCCTTTAATGCTGGCAGAAAGGCTATGACTGTGCAACAGCAGGAGGAATCCTGCAAGGATATTGTCCTTCATGCACCACTGAACCTCCTCTCAGCAAGGACACTGCAAGTCCTGGGATCAGATGCTACAATACCATGTTGAGTTAGACCAGTTTTTCCTGGGCTGTGGTAACGGAAGCAATCTATGCATTTATGTTCCTACTTCAGCCTTGAAATTTCTTACAGTCACACTCCCTTCACGTGTCATTTTTATGTAATGTTGGAACTTGCACCAATCAAGCTATCTTTTATACCTTGAGAACAGGCTTTACTTCCCAAGATTAAGTTGTTGACACAAGAGTTTTGAGCAGTTTCTAGAACACAATGATCAGATCCTGTTTTTACAGGGTCCATGTGAAAGATTAAAAACTGGTTTTATTGGGTAGCATAAATGCAGTACATACAAAAATGCAGTACATACACAGTTAGACAAAACACTCCTTTGAAAGGTTTTTCCCTAGCATTCATTTTAACAATCAGTTGCAAAACTGTCACATAGCCTCAGAAGCTTTTGCTTGAAGAGCAGGCAAACAATCTCATCATACAGATGCAGCTAGATTTTTCCTATTTGGTTTTACAGTCAGCACAAGACATACCTGAGCAGTTTGGATGATGTTTAATGTAAAAGTCCTAAAAGAGGGACCTAGTGACAGATTTTAAAAGTGGCTGGACTTGACCCTAAGAAACTGGATTTTATTTGCATCTTACAACAGGTTAAGCTCTGTCCTTGCAGATTGTCAGGTTTTTTCAGGCTTCAATAAGTAATAAAATAATGTATGAAATTTTACCTTGAAACTAGAGAAAACAGCACTCTTTGCTTTTTATCAAGACCAAGAAATTAAGCATGAGAATTACAGACCACTTCAAAGAAGTAGCTGCAAGTCTGATGTCTGTCACAGCTGAGAAGCAGAAATCCCAGGCCAGCAGAACTCACAGCCTAAAAAGTCTTCTAAAATATTTCTAACTTGCCCTAAAGGAAATCACCATAGAGACAGACTTCAATACAGTGAAAGAGTAAGCGAACTGCCATTCTCTGTTCTGTATCTTCGCAAAAGCCAAACATTCAACCAGGACTCATCAGCTTTGCATCATTCGCCTCACATATGCCATTACTGACCCCACTTGTGTAAGTTTGTCTGCTAAATAAAGTGATTTTTGATCTTCTGTTTTTCATGATTTGCACACCTATACCTTTCCTACTACATCCCTGCATAGGGGATAATAGATAAATAGATATAAATAGGATATATAGGATATAGGATCTAGGATATAATAGGATAAAAGACAATACTCTTCACAACAGCTATGCTTCATTTTCTTTCGAACACCTGTAACCAGTGCATGGTCCCTGGTTTGATAAAGATTGCTATATTCTGGTTGCCAGGCGGCAGGCAGGCGGCTATTCAACTAGGACATCCTAACAGGCTATACTGGTCTCTCAAGCTCCTGTATCTTCCTCTGCTTCAGATGCACCGAAATCTCTCAAGAATCTATACTTGAATACTTCTAAACATTATTTTTTCTGCGGTTCCACTTCATACTGGCAAAACAATATGTCTTAAGACATAATGATTTTATTTAACTGGGTATTCTAATTCTTCACATAGAGGCAGTTATAGCAACTTTGAAATGTATTTTTACTATCTCCATCCAAGTAGAACTTCTAACTTTTTTGAAACTCAGAAAGTTATCAATTAAGTAGGCTCCAATGGCCCTTTTATGTTCTGCACAAGCCTTTATGGGCAAGGAATTGGCAAATTAGCATGTGACAAGCATTCCTTATTCATACTTTAGTGAGGCAAGAAATACTTCATCTGAATTCTGTGACAAAACGAACCTTTTAAGACTAACTTCCAGCATAAGCACATGATCAAGTAACCAGAAGGTAAGGAGATGCAAGGCCTCATCTCATAGATACTGACTTTTTGTATATGTTTCTTTTCTGTGTTGTGAGGCCATTTGAGGTAGTTCATCTCTCTCCTACTGTGCAAACTTGTTTTATTTTGTCCAAATTCTCAACATTTCACTAAATACAGTCTTTGTTATTACATTGGTGAGGAGGCTGATGTCAGCAAAGAGAGCAGTAGGGGATTTGTTTGTGCGACAAAGTTGCTCCTCTTATGGAACACTCTCCAGCTGTTTCCACTGGTGTTATCCTTCCCTCTACAAGGATCTTAAAGGCACAGTTCAAACTGTGCCAGTTCTGAAAAGAGGAGAGTAAAAAAACACCCCTGCAATTTCAGGGAACACTGCTGTTACATAAAGTGTTTGGCAGCTTCAAGGACAGCCAGAGGTGTTCTGTAGCCCATGATCTGTGGCTGTCACACACTTCTGCACACGCTTTGCAAAACACAGAAGCTCAAACAGTTCTTGGTTAATTTTCTAAATGGTTGTCAGTACCATTCCTGTTACATTCAACAGTGTGCTCTCCTGCAGTATGAAAACACAAAAGGCTCTAACTAGCATTTCAGCTTTCTCCTGGCCACCCAAAGCCAAGCCTCAGGTCACTCAACAGTCTGAGAGTGGACGCACCTAGGGACAGATGTTAGCTATGAGGGTTGCAGAAGACGAGGCTAGGTGACAGCAATGGAGAGAAAGCAGGGCTGTCAGGGTTTGTGGCTTCCACCACAAAGAGACAGTGGCTGAAAGCCACAGTGCAAACAGGTGACTTGGGCAAAAGCTGAAAGTAGAAAAGTCAAGGAAGGATGGAAGCTAGAGCTTCCTGTGCCTTCTTCCCCTTGGAGGATGAGCTGCTACCCCTTCCTCTGCCTGTGTGCGGTGAATAGCTCTGGCATATGCAGAGGGAACCCCTCTGTGAGAGACATACATCTGAAGACATAGTAAGTGCTCTGAAATAACCCACTGGAGCATGTGTGACTAACTGGTGGGGAAGCAGGGATCCTTCACTTCATGCTCTGGACACATGTGGTTGCTGTGCACTTTTCAATCAAAGCATTATTGCAAGCAGGCAGTTCAGTCTCAGGTCCTCCTTGTGCTTTTTCTGTCACGCTCAGTCATACAATTCATCCTGTTCCTGCTGCAGTTTGTGAGCTCTATAAATCTTTGGTTATCCTGGCCATTAGCTCAGTGTAAAACAGGGAATAATAAATGTTTATTCCCATAATTCCTAGTTACCAAGCCGAATCCGAGTCCTACGGCAGCCTGTTACAATTGTACCATTTGGTTTGTCAGTTGTGGCTGTTTAATAACACTGTCTTTTGAGCTCTAAGGAGTTAATAGGGACAGTTGGTTTTAACTTGCATTCCTAACTTGCTTCATCAGGTCCTTCCAATACTCCCTCCTCAGCTTGGGAGGAGTTTATTTTTCTGGGGAGTTGTCATTTGCAGGGAACATACACCACTCAGTCACCAATTCGAACACCATTCTGCAGAGTCACTTGAAAGCTTCAACATATTTCACAGGAAGAGAGAACAGACCTGCCTTCCCCCAGTAGTCAACTGCCCGTACTCTGTAGAAGCCGAAGACTGAGCTTCCTGCAAATGAAAAGGTTAGAAATGGTCACTGTGAATGGCTGACACCTGTAGTGCTTGGAAGACGTGGAACTGGCACTACTGTAAAATGTGGGTTTGTGGAACAGAATAGGGAAGTGGTAAAATGGGTTCTGCAACCTACATAAGTGTGTCTGTGCCTGTCTAACTAGAAACAATTATGAATTCCTCATGGCCAATTACTGGCTCTTTATTTTGTTGCACCAAGGACCTAATCTCTCCTCATTAGGATTTGCAAGTGCAGCTACAGGACTGCCATCCCAGCAGTCCCTCTGGAAGAAGGCTCTGACATCTTCTGAAACCCACAACTAGTAATTTCCTTTTTTCTGATTTACTTCTCTGCCTGAATTGTGCCTTTGGAACAGGTTATATGGGGGTAAGATCAACAAAGAAGCAGAAGAACATGCAGGCTGACTGAAAACCCTCTGCTCAACTCGGGAAGCAGCACCACTTGTTCCAAAGGTATGTGAGCTGATATCCTGTGGCTCTGCTGGTTTTTACTCTTGATCCAGTTCAAAGAATACAGCCTTCACTAGCAGAGTCTTTAGCCTCACAAGCAGTATAAATGGTTTTTATGTGTGCTTTAGTATTTAATTTTTTTTTCTAAAGGAAAAAGAATGCTAGAAATAAGGAGCGAGAAGTAAGTAACTACCAATAAGGGCTGCTGAGATGTGAGATTTTTTCAAGTAGTCTTCTCTTTTTTGATTTTGAAACAATTAAATCTGGTAGGTTCCCCAAATGTACAGCACTACATGATAATGAATCCTAATTTCAGAGATTTGCCTTAGCCATGATTTACAGTCTTTGCTTACCTGTGTAGCCTCTACATTGCAATAATAACTCTGAACTTTACTATCCACGCACTGCTGATGCTAAGCCTTTTTCAGGCTAAGATGAGCTTTTGTTTCTGGCAAAAGCATCTCTCAACTGCTCTTTATTAGGATCACTTTGAGGCAAGGCTTGTCTGTGTTTTAAACAGCTGTGATCAGTGCTTATTAGTAATACTTGTTGGACAGCTACATTGGAGATTAGACCACGTTTGGTTAAAAAATCCCCCTCAACAACCAGAAAAATACCCAAAGAAAATATTGCTACCTTCTTTCAGCATTTTTCATCTAGGCTGTACTTGAGGAGAAATGACCACAGACTCTGGGTGAAGCTTTGCCTTTTGACAAAGATGAAACTCACTGACTTCTAATGTGAAACATCTAAAACTTCGGCAGCTTGTCAGGGCTAAAGAGAAAGCTTTAGGAAACAGCAAGGAAAAGGCTCTCTCCTTGACTGGTGTTCAGATAGCCAGGACAAACTGTCCTACAGGAGAACCTCTCCTGTACTTAGAAGTGATAGAAGTGATGCCCCTCAATAGCTTAAGATTGCCAAGCCACAAAAGGGTATGGGAACAGGGGCAGGTGTCCATGATGAGAGCAGAATTGCAACCTTCCCCTGGAGCAGCTCAGAACACAATAAATGCAAGACAACCAACCCCTCCATGAAAGGTGGATGTGACCTCCCACTTACTTGTGTGTTGATGTCATATCTTTAGGCAGTCTCACACCTCAAGACACAGTGGTACAAAACAAGTGTTACCAAGGCAGTTTGCTCCTATTGCCTACCCCAAAAGCCTGTGGGACTGTGCCCAAACCTCAGACTTGGCTTGCTGTGAGTTTACTACCAAGAACACAACATGAAGCTGTGGTCATGTGGAGCCAATTTTTTGTTCTCATTTTTGCATGCTTCTACACTAGCTACAAATAGAAATAAAAGTGCTGCTTTGCCTCTCAGGGAGCTTGCCAGGCCCACAGCTGAGTGACTAGCTTCTGTGGCAACGATTTTGCTCATGGCAATACTAATAATAATGTCCTCATGATGATTTGTCAATTAGTGCTTGTTCTTGAGAATAAGCTTTCACTGAGAACATGGTCCTCAAGGAAAGAAGTTGTGGTGGCAGTGTATGTCACTAGCAAGCTATGTACCTTTAGTAGTTACTAAATGGTGTTTCACACACTCCTGAGTGGCACTATTAACATGACGGATTACATAATGTGTATTCTTGCCTTACCTGGACTGTAGACCCAAAGGGTGAATATTGTGTCTTTGGCATTAATCCGCTGGTATGCTTTTCCATCTAGTGAGAACTCCACTTCGAATGTCTTTATACATCTATAAAAGAAATACAGACAGGTCAGTAAATACAGCTGATAATGCTGTGAGCAATCAAATCTTCATCTCAGGGCCATTCCAACAACGAAGGGCAAAAATAGGAAATATTCAGTTGACTTATTCCTACCAAATGTGGGATGGCATCAATTGTCAGTATTAAGAACCACGGCTCCAACAGCCCACAGAAGAACACTCAGACTGACTTCCTATATTGAATACTTGCAGCATCACAAACTGTTAAGCATCTTTTACTCCCAAACCACAGTTATCAAGGCTGAAGGAAAAGTCTAGGGAGACTGGCTTGAAAAGGAGCTAAGTCAGTGCTTCCTGAGGGAGTGAATGCACACTGGATCACCTCTGACAGTTTACCTACAGAGGGTTTCCAGTCTAGTACAGCTTTCTGGAGAAAAAAAATGGAGGTTTTCTCTTCCAGCTCATATCCCTTACAAGGATGTGCAAGATCCCACCTAGGCACTTGCTGCTAATATTAACTTTTATCATGGATCTCCATGTCTGCTATGCTGAAGGCAGGTCCCTCAAAAATGCCATTGGATGCTGGTAAGCAACAGGCAGATTCCCTTGTTCAGACTGCAAACCAGTCACGGTTGCTTTCCATTGTTACTGCATGTAGGTCCTACAGTTCATTTGTCAGACATATGCACTGTAGCATCTCTGAAGGAGCAAGTAGTCATTAATTTGTGAACTTGTTTCTCTTTGTTGGACTGGTGGCAACTTAGGGAGTAATGTGCTGGTAACTCAGTTACATACATTTTATTTTAAAAGTTACTTACTTTGAATTTACACAGCCATCATCCCACAACACAATGACCTGCCCCTTTGTGAGAGGGATCAAACGAACACCGGTCACCTGTCCAAAGACACATGCCCATGTAAGAAAACTGTACAAACCAATCAGCCAGGTCAGATTTCTGTGTTCATCCTTCCTCACTAATTATTTACTTTGATTCTTTCCACTGAGACAGGAAAAAACCAGAATTCCTGGCTCTGTGGCTTTGTAGCCTATGTCTCCAACCTGTCAACCTTGCAGAGCACCTTCAGAAGCTCTGGGCACCACTGTGAACGTGTGTGGGACTGAACAGGCAGATACAGATGTCTAATCTACAACAGCCATGACTCCATTTTATTTTTAGTGATCAGTTATTAATTGGAAAGATTTTTTCAAGCATATGATGTGATTTAAAAAAAGATACTGTACTTTCCAGTACTGCATTAGTATTTTCCCACCATGGATAAACTTGCACTTATCTCAGGAGATGGCTTCTATCACTTGTGGGTGAATGCTTTATCTTGAATTATGCCTTGAAGAGCCTTCTCATCAGAGAGAACTGCTTACAAATAATAGGCCCAAATGCTAGTCCAGCTCTTCTTAGTGAGATTTAAAGCAGGAAGCAGTTTCTAATTTGGTGAGTCTCACAGCAGAATACAACACATACTTGATCAGGAACAGATCTGGGTCTTGCACAAATGTGGATAAGAAAGACTGAGGGAACAGGACAATCTTGCTTCACTGTCAGGATGCCACCTTCAGGAAATGGGAATGGGCCTGTTGCCACTGGGTCCTGTGGAGCCAAAGAGAAGTGTTGTGAATAATCTTTCATTACAGCACCTAAAAGCCAACTGTTACACCAGTGTAAAGGGACTGTGTATTTACTTTGGGACTGTAAATTTTCAATGGAGTTGGTGCTGGTAAGTGGCTTAGAGCCATCAAAGTTCTTCAAGCTGTGAGACATTTCTATCTTGCCCATTTTCCAGCTCTTTAGGAAACAGAGGGTTTGTGTGTCTCATGAACTGTGTTGGTCACAAATGCCCTTTATGTGCAGTCTGTCACTTCTAGTAATCTCCCATGGATGCCTTTCAGGCTGGTGGTATTTACAAACTACACCCCTGTCTCTTAGCTATGGATTCCCAGAATGCAGTGAAAGCTATGCTAGCTACAACAACCAGTCAACTGGTCTCTGAGTTTCACCAGATGGCCAAGAGTATCTAAAAACCTTGCTGCTGCCCTGATGAAGGAAGATCTGATGGCTCCTATAGTATCCCACCAGCCTCAGCAATAGTGGGTTATGGTGACTGGGAAGAGAAGACATAGTACTGTACACCAAAGTCTGAAGGCAATTGCTGTCTATGAGCCCCAAAGCAGATAGAGTTGACCTCCTTTATTTAAACCCATGGGTCTGAATGCATAGGAAAGCTATGGGAGAGGTAGCTAAAGCGACAAACTGCTTTCATATTCTCAAAGATAGCAAGTAATCTGGGCATGACTTTTCTCAGTAGGGAGGAGTCCTCAGAGAGGACTTACTCCTCAGCCCCTCAGGGGTGCATTCAGAAATGCTGAGGATGAGGGGAAACTGCAGGCCTCCCTGTGAGCCCTTGAGAGATTCCAAGTGTCTTCTGAACTTGCGCTGGGTAGTTTCCACCTCAGGGAGCTGTTTGTTTTCTGTTATTGAGTGGGGTTCATTTCAACTCTTTAATGCAGCAATTTGGCCATGTGACTTATTTGGGGAGACAGAACAGAAAGGCTCACTGAAGGAGAGAAGTTAGAACTTGCTCTGGAGCAACTCTGGCTCCTTAGTTAAGGGTAGGCCAGTAGCAAAGAAAATGGTCATCTACATTTAGTGTCTATACTTAGCAAAGGTATAAGTTGTGTATCAGCAACATTGCTCTTTGTGACTGAGAGTGCATTTTCATTTGTATACAAGACACACATGACTAAGGAAGTTCTGACTACCTGAGCTGATTTCTTGTCTCTTCAGCTGTAGTTAACTAATTTGTAAGCACTCTACCCATACAACACTTCAAGTAAACACACGGTCATACCTCAGCATCCCTTATTTGCTGGAACTGTTCTGGGGAAGGAAAGTCAGGCTTTCCCAGCTTTTTCCACTTCAGATAGGGATTGGTTTGGTTGTTATCCAGGTAATATGTCATATACACCATCTCTTTGGGAACACAAATGAAAGGGAGTAAACTCTTTACTTTGATTTAAAGATAACAAAAATAAATTTAGCAGAAGGTGTTTAAGTCTACCTTCTCAAAAGTTATTTCAGCACTTCAAAGCCTGGCTTCCACTGGAAAGTCACAAGGCTGGCACTCTTAAAAGGCTCCACAATTTATATTTGCCAAGTTTAAATTTCAAGCTGCTACTTCCATAACCAAAACTGAAACCCTCTTATTTTTCACACAGGTGCTGCACATGTTTGTTGGACAACTGCATCAACTGTGTAATACTGTGGTCATGTTGGCTGTGTTGGAGTCATCCCAGTAAGGTAATTGTTGCCTGGCAATATGCAGCCAAGGACACTGAGATTAATAGCTTTCAAAAAAGGCAGCACTTTCAGCTGCCATTAAAGACAGAGTCAAAGTGCAGGCATTAAAAAAGAACCTTTCCTAGAAGAGCACCGTCATATCTCAGAAAATCTGGGAGTTCCCAAAAGATGAGAGAGAGAGTTAGCAAGTGAAACTCACTCTTGCAAAAAAAGGCAACGAGGCAGAAGTGTTTCAGCAGATGTTCTATTCTAAAGATCTATTATGTGAGCTGCCCACATGATGTTTGTTTACCTCGAAGTTTGGGGAAGTGGGTGGCATTCACTGTGATGGTGCTGATGTTGGATGAAGTCCTGTTATCCTCACTTGAATACATCAGTAGAGTTGCTTGCCAACTGTCTGAAGGTTGCACCTCACTCGGGGTGTGCACAGATGCCAGGACACCAACTGTGCTGTTTTGACTGCTTTCACCTTCACTGCTGTTCACTTCTGCAAAAATCTGCTTTTCTCCTTTAAAAAATGTGACAACTCTGTAAGCATCACTGCTAGTCAACGGTCATAACATGGGAATCTATGTTCTAGCTTATGTTACCAGGTATAGCATTAACTCAGGCTTATTTTACAACAGCAGAGCATGCATGTACTACAGCAGTTATGCTCAGCAGTTCAGCTAGCAACATCCAAGTATGTAACAGTGAATTAGGATCTTCCTTTAGTATGCTGCATGGTTCTTTCAGCTGTGGGGATTTCTTAAAGACATTTGCAGCCTGGTGTGATGGCACAAGAGGGAAGTACCAGTCACAAAAAAAGAGTGGTTGGCATACAGAGGGTATAAACAAAGCAGTAAATTAAATCAAATGGTTAACAAAGTGTCAGGAACATCTCCTGAGCTATTAATTTCTCACAGGAAATTAATTTTCATTTTCTTAACACAGCTAGTAAACAGAGGAAGAGCAGGAGAAATCCTGCTTTTATCAGTGGTGGCATGACTGGAATAATCTCTCTTAGGCAGGAAGCTTCTAGGTAGAAGAGGTTATTGATATGCTCTTTAATCAGTGGTTACTATACCTAGCAGTGCCAGCAGGCCCATGACAGTCAGCACTGGTTTCCGCACCATCTGGACATGAGGTGGTTTTGTATTGTTCATCTGAAAACGGGCTGTCAGAGTTCGCTGTGTAAAGTAATGGGGGTAGTAGCTCAAGAAGGCATTGTCATTACTTAGCAGTGTGTAGTTGATGGTGTTGTTGGCTTTGGAAATCAGCAGGTTTTGATGCTGGATAATGACCTGCAAGTTCATAGAGAAGATAGGAATTCATCCTGAAGAAAATCTAACAAACACACAATGTCTGGGGTTTTTTTTATTATTTTTACAGCATATTGAAAAGAGCTGTCACATTGCCATTTAGAAAAGATTGAAGAACTAAACTGTTTCTCCCAACTCTTGGAAGAAACTATTCTTTAGGTAACACATTAATCACTGGAAAATGTGAAGTATCCACATAGTTTTTCCTATAAAAAGTCTCTGAAGTAACTATTACTACTACTCTACATAAATTATGAACATATTTCGTAGCTACTGCACTACAAATGATGCTCCACTATCTTGAATATTGAACTAATAATCTGGATTCACCATTTACCAATTAAATATAAATGGTTCTCCAACTCTGGAGTTACTCTGTACCCACTACACAAGTGTCTGGGAGCTGGTCCTGGATTCTCTTCCTCAATGAGTCATTTTACCCACTCAGTGCTAATATGGAACTAGTTCTCCTGGTATTTCAGTGGTTTCTGTGCTTCTTTCCTGCAAAATGTCAGAGCTCCCAAGCTTTCTGGTTACCAGATTGTGTCTAAATATCAGAATCAACCAGAATTTCACAACACTGACAACTGCAAAGGTCTTATAATTGTGTTCCCGAAGGAACACAGGGCTCCAGCTCCTATCCACCCAAGAATTAATTTTCCATTGGATGTGTCTTTTTTTTTCCCCCTCTTCATATCACTACATCATTATAAACACTGTTTTGTCTCAGAAATTCCCTGCAGTGTAGTCAGTGACTTGTTGCTTTGGACAAGACTGCTTTGTATGCAGCCTAAAGGAGCTGGGAGCCTTTGTCTCCACAGGAGCAGCTGATAAGGTGTATCCTGTTTCTGGGTGATACACATACTCCCAGGTTTGGGAACTACCACTCTGCACAGGAGCATGTGAACTCTGGATGCTGTGTAAGGTGGTGGGTTGCAAAGCAACAAGCCTGCAGTAGGAACTACTGCTATGCAGGGGCAAGAGGTGAGCTAGGAGTCAGCCTACAATTCCTGCAGGAGCAGGAATGCTGAGCATTCTCTTCTGCTGTTCTGATCAACAGTAGGAATTAATAAGACCACATGTACAGTCATTATCCGTAACCAAAGAATGGACTTATGCTGAGAGATCAAGGGACTTTTTAATTATACCTGATGTCTCTTGATGAAACAAACTTATGAAGCAGCTAGGAAATAATGTCTCATATAAGTGAGGAGATAGCTAGCAGAAGTATTACATGGAGAGAAGATGTGTAGGTACAGTCTTATCAGGTGGGTCTAACTGGGGGACTGTTACAATATCTGACATATTCTCCAACACATGGAAGGCTAGTTAGCAGTTGCTTATTTTTACAGGGAAGATGAAGAAAATTAATACAAACTAAATAAAGATACTGAAAATAGACTATTCAGGGAAACCCCAGCTGTATCAATAAGGAACTCTCCTTCTATCGGATCTATTATTCTGAGTAGCTAATTAAAAATTGACTGTGTCTACTTTTGCAACTGCATTCATGCATCAGGAGACCCTACTGTGACAGGACTGTCAATGAACTGAATTACCTTTACAACCATAGCTGCATAGGTCACATCAGCTCGCCACAGTTGTGGAATGGACCATCCAACCATGGGATCTGCTTCATCATTGTATATGGCAACAGAAGCAAAATTTGGAAACAGCTTCTGAATTTGTTCAACTGCTTCTACTTCCTGTTGTAAGATGTGGAGAGAACTCCCACCTCCCTGTAACAATATTTCATATCTGCTTAGTGAAAGTGAGCAAACAGTAGTAAACACTGTGTGACATAACATACAGACATAAACACATTATGAAAACATGTTCCTAGAGTCCCTGAGGAGCTGTGGGCCAGAGAGTATTTTTACTTAATCCATTACAGCATGTGCTGTTTGCATGAGCTCCTCCTAGAATATAAAATAGAATAGAGGCAGAGAAGTTGTTTCCCCCTGGTAATTATGAAAAGGCAAATTTAGTAGAGTTGAAGTCTTGCAACTGAACATCTTCAAGGTTTTGTTAGAATAGGTAGTCATACTTCCTGCTATAGGCTCGACACTCATCTGGAAATCAACTTCATAAACCAGAGTAAAATAAATTTTAAAAAAAAGAATAAATGAAAAAAAAAAAACCACCTTGGATTGAACAGATTAAGAAAACAGCCTTAAATAGAAATTTTGGACTGACCTTCTTATGGAGAGAGATGTAGTCCAGCCTTACACCAGTCTCCCCTGTGAAGAAGTTGGTCCCATTGTAGCAATGACAGAGAAGACTCCAGCATATGGGTGACTTGGGTAAGGGGTGGAAGGAATCTCCAGGCCCTCCAAATTTTAGTAGAGGACTAGCTGCTCTTAATCCTTCTGAACATGCATCATAATAGTTGAGAAACCCTGAAGTTCAAACCAATGCACATATCAGAGACGATAACTCAAATCAGAATCTTGATCTAGAACTACAGGAAGATGTTATAATTCTATTATTGCATTTATTAGCAGCACGTCACAAACTAAGACGACTCTTTCCTATGCACCGAGAACATGAGAAGATGTCAAAACCTCAGCTGCCTTCACAAGGTTCTTCCAAAGGTCTTGTGAGGACATGTTCCCAAAGCAAGCATCTACCAATGAACAGTTTTCCCCTTACTCCACCCTTCACCCACTTATGCCCAGTAACCTTACTTCATGTCTAAATAACGAACTGCATCTTCTTCATGTAACTGCTGTTCTGTTTTCCCTGTTCTACTATCCCTGTATTTATACTGATGTCCAAGCTGGAACAAAGTGTAGTCAGTAACATGACTTCAGTGAAACAGAATAGATATACTTTTCACATTCCTTATCACTCCTATCTACCTTATTTCTTTGCTAACATCTCTCCTTTCTTACTCTCACCCCTCCACCTACCCCACACACCTGTCTCACTTCACAACACTTGCAACTGCTCCAAAACATGCTCACCTTTTACTGTCATAGACACATTGTCAAAGTCGTGGTGGTCTGGTTCATTCCATGTTTCAAAATTCCATTTAGCAACATGCTCCAATCCATACCTATCTGTGGGAGAGGTCTCATTTATCACTGTGCTGCATATTCAGACCATTTGATCAATTAAGCACTGATCCAGACAATCCTATCAAATAGGGCTGCTGGTAAACCAGGGTATAAATATTACCTATTTTTAACAATAAGGGAACTGTGATTTTGGTAGTTTCAAAATTATCTCTCATTTTCAATGAAATGCAGCAATATTCGAAAAAGATGAAAGGCGAGAGGGAGGTGATATGAATTAGAGCCTTGTGGTTAGGGCACTCACCTAGCTTTAATTCAGGTTGAGGTTTCTGTCTCTTTAGAGGTATTTGAAGTTGGCATGTGAGAAGCTGGTGGTTTACAACCACAACAACATAACAAAGTTAGAAGTCAGTCCTCAGAGACAGGCCAAACATGCTACACAGAACACACTACTTATTCAGGATGTTGGTCACCGATCAAAAACAAAGGGCTATTATGCAATTGTCTGTTCTGGCAGGTGTTTTTTCCTGTTCTGTGCTGAAATCCAGGGTCTTGAAACTGATCAGAATATACAGAACTTCTGAGGTAGTTAGAAGTGATTACAACAGAATAAATAACAGGGCTTAACTTACCTATATATCTGCTGGCCAGAAGTGTAATCAAGTTTCTCCACCTTATTAACTGTTCTTTATCTTCAAAATCTAAAAAGTATCCTGATGGATTCCCCATCAATTCAAATCCTAAAAAAGACACAAAAGATTGGTCTCCTTTTTTGGTGAATGCTATCTCCTTTTGATTTATGAAGGAGTTATTGCATTATCTGAAACAAACTTGTTAACGAAGAAGCATGACTAAATGGGCTTTCTTTCCTGTTTCTACATGTCCCCACCAGGAATACTGCAGATTTGAGATTGCTCACACTTACTAATGACTATAGTAATCACTACTAATACTTACCCTCCTAAATTCAGGACTCAGAGGGAACTTTAAACAGTGGATATTTTCAGAAATACAAAAGAATCTATACCCTGAGTATCTGGTTCTCTGGCCCTTTTAGGTATATGTTAATGGGTACAAAGTTTTCTCCTCTTCAAGAGATCTCATTTCCCAATTCATACACCTCAAAATGTTGTTGAAAGTAATATAAAGCCATTTGTGTTAACTGCAGTAATAGCGTTTTGCTCACACTGTTTACATTTAGATGGACATGAGGTAAAGACAAGTAGGAAAAGAAATAATTTTTATCAAAATCAGCTTTGGCAAAGCTCTCTAAGAATTTTCTGATGATTGTACAACATGGGCAAACAGATGTAGCAAGTTGTGGAGGTAGGGAGCTGCCCTTACCTGGAATTAGCTTATTTTCCCACAGGCGATCCATAAGGTTATCCAAGGCAGTAAAATTGTAGTGAAGTTTCCCATTCATCACTCTGAAGCATACAGGTAAGATAAAGTACACATGTAAATATGGCAGAAGTGGCATTTGGTTGTAGATAATGGGTCAGATGGCTGCATTCTTTTGGTTCTCAAAATCTACATATAACTAGGGTTCTTGGAATCATACAAAAACATCCTTCCTCTAAAGTAACAGGTGTTCACCATAATCAAGTCATGTTTCTTGTCCAATCCATACCCTTTTCCTATTTCAGCAGCAGCAATAGAAGCAAAATAATGAACTTGCTTGCTTGCTTGAGTTTTTAACAGCTTCGAATTCCTGAAAGGCTTTTCTTACCTGGTATCTAGTGAAAAAAAAATATAAAGTAAGGCTTTGTAAGCACCTTTGAGATCAGTCCAGCCCTGATCATATAGGAAGGCTGATCAAGGTCTTGTTAGCACCTCTCGAAGCTTATTTCTTCAGCCTTGACAGAGAACTACACCTAATTTCTATGGTACAGTGCAGCCTGAGCTCTGCCTCTGCTCTCTTGCCTACTCATTCCTAGGCACCTTGCCTCTGCTTGGATGGAAAGCTGTACGAGTGGACTGCAGATGTAATGTCCTAGGTATGATGGAAGGGGAAGAGACAATCACTTACAATTCCTATAACTGATCAGTGCTAGCAAGGCATGCTGCGCACACAGGATAAAATGTGAGAATGGGGCAGTCAGCAGATCAATGCTGGGCTCCGTGCTGAGATTCCCCTCTTGTTTCCTTCTTCACCTTCCCATGCATTTCTGAGCCTCTTAGACTGAGGCTCTTCCTCTGTGCTTTCTTGCCAAGGGAAGGTTTCAGTCAAGAACCTGTAATAGCAGTCCTGAAGTTCTCAGAAAACTAAGAAGAGCTGACAGAATTACCTAGTGAATAAAGAAGACATCAGCATTTCTGACTATGATCTAGAAAAGGAAAACAGGACACGCAAACCAGATATAACAGAAACCATATCCGCTGTACCAGCTCCTCCTGTGGTGTAATCAAGCACACAATCTTAGCCCCAGCACAATCACGCTCTTTTACCAAAGATCCGAACCTGGCTTTTCTTTTTTAAAGTATGTCCTATCACTATGATAGAAATTGTCAAGTCTGCCACTACTGATGGGCTTGCAGTTCCTGCCAGAGTCAAATGGTGCAGCTGTGAACAAAGCAAATAGCAGAAAGACATTTATTTACTTTAGTATCCATAAGAGTATTTTCAAAGTTACTGTTGAACTAAAGAATGGCCATTTGGAACCAGGGTTCTTTTCTGGCTTAGATAGAGATTAAAAAAAAAAAAAAAAGTCTCACAGTCCTATTCCAAAGTTCAAAGACAAATATTTTGTTGCAAAAGGTAGCTATGCTCCCTCAGATCCGTTAACTATTTCCAGTTGTACCCTGTGTTCTATTGAAATATTTGCTTACCTGCACACTTACAGTCAGTGACCATAAGAATGATTAACTCTACTATCTAGTAAAACCTTAATAATACCATTTAGATAATAGCAAAGGAAGTAGTGTCTTCCTGACTCCCGGCTAAGGTGTACATAGTACTAAGTAAAAACATATGGGTAAATAAGACCTTCTATCTGATATATGTACACTTAAGATCCCAGCACATCTACATTCTTCCTCCTGTATCAATTAAGTAAAACATTTGAAACAGAATGCCACTGCTACATGACTGAAGTGACAGTACATGAGATCCTGTGCAAGTGTAGAGGCACTTCATTACATCCTTTGGCTGATCTGTCCCTTTATGAGAATCTTTTCTTGTTTGCAAATTGATTAGGCTGTATGTTCCTATTAATAAAATGATTATTTGACTGCTAGGATTGACAGTTTCTCAGATCTTGATCTTATGTTTACCCATACTATTTTTCTGATGTGAAAGTGATGCACTTTTTTATAATTGATGCTATACAGGATCATTAGAATTTGGGTTGCATGGTTGCATGCCATGAGGTGTCTAGAAGCCATGCTGACTGCCACATGTGAGGCACAGCAGGAACCTCACAAGCTGGTACTACTTACAAACATTCTGCATGAGGAAGATTGGCTCAACTGTCAAGCTGTTACCAGGAGTGCTATAAATACAATTTTAGGACACTGAAGACCAGATCAAAACTGTTAAAGGCATGTGACAAGGTAAATCCCTGACCCAAGACAAATTCATGTCACATTGTCAAAGTTGTTCAAAACAGTTTTGTATGTCTGACCTAGGACCCGCTGGTGCAGCATCACATACCTATCACTGGGCCCTTGATAGTAAGCTCACAGACCTTTACAGTCTTCTACCTTTTATTTCCCTGCTCCTCTTCTGATCTCTCTGCCCTTAAGTCATGTTTTATAGACACCATCTTCACTTATGAACACACAGAAGGCTATGTCCAAAGGAAACGTCGTTTCATTTGAGTGCTTGCCAGGCTGGGATTGTTCATTGTGTGGTATTGGGTATTTCTGATGTGGAGCAGCGATCACTGTCCTGTCTGTGCCTGGCTTTCAAATGCTCCTCAACTGGCCTTTTTCTGGGAGACTCGTCAGATAAGGCCTTCCTCATCTTCAGTCATAACAAGCAACTACATTAAAGCACATTTACTGCCATTCTGGCACCAATTGCCTTATAACCCCCAGGCCTGAGGCTGCTATACTCCAGAGACTGCTGCCTGCTGGTGAGGTGTCTTTCCAGTCTTTGTGGTGGTCTCAGATCCAGACACATTTGTATGTTCTGCCTCTTGAGAGCAACAGCTCTGCTGTGAACATGAAGAGCAGTGATGAGTATGGAGCAGAGTCTGCTGGCTGTCACAAAATCTTGTGGCTCTCTTCCTTGGAAAGGCTTGCTTTGTGGGCCATCCTCTGCTGAGTCAAAGGTTATAGACCCATGTTAAGAGCTTTCCACTGCCTCCCTTTACTGGAGTAAGCTTCTTCCCAGTACGGAGGGAAATTCAGGCACATAGGCAGCTAGCTACTGGATAGCTTGACAAAGTGGTGTAAAGATAATCGTGCTCTGCTTCTTACCCATGCCACTTTCAGCCTACTCCCATTCACAAACTTAATCTATTGGGAGGGCTGTCAACACCCTGCACCACAGCCAGATCTGCTCCAATTAGCACAGTTGTGAATACTGCTCCCTTAGCCTACAGCTACAGCCTCTGTCCTGTGTTTCTGCTGTTTCTCTTTCACCCCAGGTTGATCATGTCCAGGAATATAGTTGCATGCTCTGGAAAGCAAGTGCACACACAGACATTGGACCAAGTATCTTATCTACAGAGAAGAAAGCAAGAAAAACGCAGGCAGGGAGTGTTTCCATTACGAGGTAATCTTCAGTCAAGTATTGAATCTCTGATAACACGTCAAGCTAACTTTATCAAACTTTACGGTAATGTACTGAACAAAATTTCCTGGGATAGAAAGCCTTGTGGCTGACCCCTGTTAGTAGGTCACAGCCCATTTAGGAATGCAAAGGTAACGTATAGGGTAACAATCAACAATGCTGTTCTACTGAAGAGAGCTTTGTCTAGGCTAGGATTGATATGATCAGGAAATATCTATATACTGGAGTAGTGCCTTTCTCATGCTGACATTCTCACTCAGCTAGTGTGGCCTCCCTTTGTATTTCTGGTGGATACAGTTACCACACAAATCAGAACCTACCATAATCTGGCTTGCTTTCACCGGTGTCTGAGAACTGCCTCTCTTCTTGTAGATTGGTCACAGTGCCTAGCTAACACCACTCCCTAAATTAGCCTGCTTACATTCTCACTGGGAGCTTCTGCTGGGAAAGACTGCTTGCCTAGCGGCAAGTGCAGCGACGAAATAGGTACAGAAAAATGACACAAGGTGTTGGCAGAGGAGAAGTGCAAATGACACCTTAACAGTAAACAAAATTTTTCAGCAGGGTATTGGCTGACCTCAGGCTTGAAAGGTGGACTCCATGAGGGCGCCACCCAAAAAAGACCCTGCTCCATGGGATGTTTTCTGGGTTATTGCCTTAGAGAGAAGTGAAAGTGCAGTCTAAAATACTACCTTACTATAATGCCTGCTGAGAAAATTATTGTACTACATAACACTATTCATTTGATAGAGATGCTTGGCTCTGTGCCAGACCATTTTTGTCCAGCCTTGTAAGCCAGTTCCTGCAAACATACCTTGGCCATGGTGCCAGGATGTGGACCAATGGTAACACAGTTACTGATGAGTGTAAATATGCATGATAATTAAATTCCCCCTCTCAAGAGTAAATCAAAAGTAAACACCTATTGTAGTAGGTGACTACTATCAGGAGTATCCTTAGATACAGCATCCCATGGAATTGCTTACTGCCTTTCTAGAGTCCGTGATGCCATTTTAGGGATCATAACACTCCAGAACAGACACAGTGCCTGTCTAGCCTAGAGAGGAGTTCAGTGTCCAAAGCCAGATGTTCACTGGAAAGATGTAGGAACAAACACCAATAAAACACACTAGTTCAAACTCTTGCTACCAGCTCCTCTAGAAGGAACTGTCTTCAGAAGTAACTGTCTTATTTCTTTAGCCAGGAGACCAAGCTGTTGAAGTGACAGTGAAGCACGTAAGCTGAGAGCACAGCATCTTCAAGATGAAGGTCAAAAGCTCTGGACAGGAAAAGTCAGCAAGTTTATCTTTTCCAAGAGGGCAACCTGTTGCCCTCCAAGTCCCTCTTACAACACAAAAGGATCCTGCCTCCTTGTTTTTTGCTTACTTTTGCAGCTATGAGGAATTTAATGAAGCCAGTTTAAAGTTCAGGCTGTTACAAAGACCTTGCTTGCCCCAAACCCATCAACTGGCTACATAAGCTTCTTGTTCTGCTGAATACTTAAAAAACCTCCAGACCTTAAAAGCAAGTCCTAATGGACTATGAGCACTGTGGAAATGATACCTCAGAGTATATGAAGGGCAGAATAGCCCTCATTAGCATTCACCTTTCCAGAGACTGCCTTCTCAGCAGTTACTGCTCCAGGTTTCCTCAGTGTCAACCAGAAAAACCCTACCAGATTGGTACTTCAGGTTTAAACACAAGATCATTAATGAATAACTATGAGATGAGCAGGCTCCTCCATTTTTAAAAAACAACAATTCCCCCTTTTGAATTCAGTGGAAGCTGACAGTACAGCACTCATTCACACCACAGCTGCTTCTACCATGTTCTTGCTCCACTCACTCTCGCTTCCTATGATAATTATAGGTATGGTAAATCAGCTCCCTTCCATGAAATCCCCATATCCCAAAATAACGACAATCACTTGACCTTTTGCACATTCATTAACACTGATTCTTCCTCCCTGGCAGTCCCCCAGAAAAATACAGCCTGTGCTTTCCACACACACTTTGCAGACCAAAAACCTCATTCAGAGACTTTTTCAAAGTTGGAAGGCCAAAGACTACTCCATCCACACTAAAGAACTAGCATATTTCATCACTTCCAGATTTATTTATTAGCATTAATACTGCATATGCTTCTCAGCTGTATAATTTGTGTAAGTGGTGTGTGAAAATCTACCTGCTTTACACTTATGGCAGTTTCTGCACAGAAGCACAATGCTTAACACTTCAGTCCATGCTGGGCCCATACTATGCATAATTCACTCACTCTACAGTGTGAATGAGTCAGCCCAGCAATAACGGGAGGATGCATTACAAAATCACACAGCCAGGCAGCAACCAGCCCTTGCTGATGTCACAGCCTGTCATAGCTAATCCATCCACACAACCAACCAGCATGATACATGCGCAAAAAGAAGGATGGGAATGAATCTTTGTGGTTTAGGAACAAACTGGCATCAAAAATACAAAATACAACATCTGTTATTTATTGGAAATCACTGCCTCTTCTACAACCCAGCCAGGAGGCTGTGCATTCAGCTGAATACTCTTCTTTTTTTAAATACTTAAAAATAGAATTGACTGATTTATACAGCATCTTAATTAGCTTCTTTCCTCTTTGAAATCAGCATTATTTAAGCTTTACCTTGCAAAGCAACTCACAAAATCCTTGTTGTCATCTGGCTAAAACTTACATGCATAGAAATGCAAGCAAACAATGAATGCTTTCAAGCTGATGCTAATCACGGCCTATGACTTTCCATTTCTTACTCAGCCTGCTTTTGTGAGCACAGTCTCAGTCCTTCTTTCAGCAATGAGCATGCTGTGTGTGGGGGGAAGAGAGAGAGAGAAACAAAGCATCAACAGCTTCCTGTGCTGAGGTGAGTTAGCTTGCTAGGAAAATATTGTTAGACTGTTGTGTCTCTTCCCCACCCCCCTCCACTTCCTCCATTTTAAAAGAAATTCAAGATGTAAAAGGGGAAACAGCATACGAAAGCATAGAAATCTAGGCAAAGGCATAAGGTATTTTAGTATCTGGTCTCTACAGACATGTGAACATATCCAATAAGATCATCTAGGCATGGATAATTCAGACTGCTGTGAGATCTTGTGATCCCTTTTTGAGATCTGTTATGTCTACATTCATTTACAAAAGGAAGTAATCAAATAATGATAAAGCAAACCCAGCAGCAGAAAATGCTTTTTGATAGATTCTTCACTACAAATTTAAAGGTCTGGTCAGTGACTGAAAGGTAGCGTCAGTCACTATTTGTGAGGTGGGCTGCTAGAGGACACTTTTCTTTCTGATTGACTTTGATGTATGGGAAGTGCTTTTTTCCTGTGTAACACATTGCTACAAGGAAAATGTTTGTTATGGTTTTATGCTGTCCATGATGATGGAAGTCTAAATAATGTCATCTATAAGCAAAAGTTTTGGAAAGAGGGGATAGTGAGCCTAAATACAAAATGAAGATTAAAGGGTGCCTTTTCAGATGCATAAGTAAGAGAAATGATGACCAAGTGCTAAAACAAGCTTGTTTCAAGCCCGTAACTCCTTCTGACACTGCCTGGAAAAGCTGTCACTGATCTTTTCTTTCAAAGCAGCAGCAGAACTGTTCTCAGCATGCATCCAGCATTCTAATTCAAGCAACCAGCCTAATACTGCACTGTCAGTAGAGTCTCAATGGTACATATTTGGCTGATTTCATTTCACATACTGTTATCACTCCTTCATCTTCACATCTTTATTTTCTGTTTATGCTCCTTCTATTCTTTTATCTATTAGTTTTATGTGGAAATAGAGTCCAAATATGTGGAAATATAGTATGTAAATCCAAATATAGCACAGGACATAGCTTACTGTTGTGTAATATCACAACAGGAAGTTGGAATGAAGCTGCCAAGTGTGTAACAAGAATCAAATTCAACAGTGCTCTACTTAGTCTGCTTTGTACATCTTGCAAGCACTCAGGTTGCTCACAGGTTACACTCACATGCTCTAACTGGACTTGTGATTTTGCATTAATGCACAGTGTGCTACTTTTATCAGGTGTTTAATTTTTTCCATCTTAGGGTTCTCAAAACTTGTTTCCACTTGGTGAGATATGCATTGAGTAGCATGTAATGGGACAACTAAATCTAAGAAAAGAACATGGAGCTAAATATTGAAGGTGTGAAGATTTGCAGCTAGCCTTTCCAGCTGATGTACTTCTCTATGTTTAAAGTACAGATAGCACATGGTGTCTGATAAAGTCCAGCTGCTCCTGGATCTGTTAACAATGCAGATGTACTTTCAGGTGTGTCTTTCTGTATCAATCCTTGCCTGTCCATAGGTAACTGTAGGTCTAACTCGAATACATCATTTATATACAAAACAAAAAATAGGTCTTCACTAAACAATACCAAATTAATTTCTTAATTTACCGATGTTTAATAACTTATGATGGTGAAAAGGCACAAGGAATATGTGATGAATGAATCTTGCAGAATTTTTGTGATGGGTGGTTTCTGAATACATCAGAACTGACAAATGAGCACTACAACCCAATACAGAAAGAGCAGCTCTTTAAATGGCATGCCAGTGTCTGCTCTTGGCTCTTGAATATAAAATGTAGCAAACCCTCTTGCAATTAAGGAGGTAAAAATCACAATTGCATTTATAGACAGTTTTCAATGACATGCAGACCTACATGTCTCTCCAAACTGAGAGCTGATAATTCTATTCTGAACCTGGTTTTGGCATTACAGTTTAGGCTAGTGATATATTATTGAATATGGTAGCAATAGCTCTTCCACTCCATAGTCTTTGTGTTCATGTATAATCTATTTTTCTTCTTCCTTCCCCCATTCCAAACAACTTCCACTAATATGAAAAATACCCCTATTTTCAGTGTAAAAGTCCATCACGTTCTGTGCTAACGAAACATGAAAATTTACCTCACAATGAAGTAAGAAATCCTCTATTTTCTTTGCACATAGAAACGGGTTTTGCATATTCAGTTAAGATTACACATAAATGCAAGGAATGGATGAAGATGTTTCAGTATTCCTTGCTACACTAATTCTGCCTCTAAGA
Organism: Athene noctua; assembly: GCF_965140245.1. NCBI lineage: Eukaryota > Metazoa > Chordata > Aves > Strigiformes > Strigidae > Athene > Athene noctua. The sequence continues at coordinate 43,256,620 of NC_134077.1, forward strand.
TTTACAAATATTAGTAGTAACGTTCATCCTAAACCAATCAATAAGTGGGCTTTGGTTCCACGGTTATAGCTGTTTAGGAATGAAACAACAGGCTGTTTCATTTATGAGGCAGACAAGCTCAGATATTTTACACTCAATGGCAGCTGAAGGTATGAAAAGTCTTCCTAGACATGAGATTTACTAGACAAGCCCCCTCCATGATGCATTTTAATAAAAAGCCTTTTTCAAAGGACACAACTCCATTAATGACTAGGGACAGGTCAACACTGTGTATTAAGAGCAGTTCCACACACTGCCTATCTTAATCCCATTTAACACCTTAGAGTATTTTTTTGTCTTGAAGTAAACTAAAGCTGTTAAAGCTAAGTCAGGACTGCACTCCTACCCGATTTCCACGTAGTGCAACGGGCTCTATTAAAACAGAATAGCAGAGATGAGTAAGAAGGAAGAGATTACCAGTCCCTGTAATGTAATGATTTAATTCTTATCTTCTACCTGTGATTACACTACAGGACAAAGAGTTTTTCCAATGCTACTATTTATTTATGTTATCTCACTGTAAACACCATTGGAGTAATATCATTGGACAGACCCAAACTATATCACAACAGAATTTCTAAGCTACTCTTGTAGAAACTGTGCTCCTGAGGAACAGTGCTACTGTGTGCTGATAAGAAATCTGTTGTGGAACTACTGCAGCTACTTTGTGCCTTTGGTAAGTGCTAATCAATTGGTTCTATGTTTGTAGTGGGAAACAGAAGGAGGGATCCATAGTAAAGGACAGTCTTACTCAGTTTTGAATATACACATTTGCACTGAACTTTGCAGATCGCAGAGTTTCTCCTGCAGCAGAGAGTATAGAAGATTATTTTTTTTTTTCCTAGAAAAGCTAATCAATAACATGTCTCTCCCCTCCCATATACACATCATTTTCAGCTGCACTGGTCACTTGCCTCAGCTAGAGAAGGAAAGTTAGGCACAGCACATAGGGGCTTTTAAAAGAGTGGATGCTTATTTTTAGTGCTCCCATCTTTCCTATTAAATAGCAACTAAATGTGTGCTTTTTAGGCACATCACCTGACTGCTACGTCATGAAGGTAAACTGTAGACTAATTAAGGCTTGAGGGCATTTTAAATAATGTAGATATTAACCCTAAGGTTTTTTTATAATTCACTGAATTCACAAACTTCAAACACTTGCACAGAAGGAAGAACAGGGGTATTACATTTGCACTTCTGAAGATTTGGTGTTATAGATTGTAGCCCAGTAAACAAACACTTTCAACTGTGATTCTATGATTAACCTTCCCTGTATGATTAATGTAACATTATTTTTTTTAAGTATATAATTTGGTTACCAGATACTAATCGTATGAAGTAATGTTGTGAATTGTTCTGAAATCTTCAAGTAAATGGTCAACAAAGCCAAATATATTTTATCTCTACAGCATTTATTTCATAAATACCCTCAGGTAGATTTTGCTTTTAATCTTTTGCAGTTCTTAATCCAGTTAATACTAGGCATCTGGTTCATAAGGATAAGTAAGCCACACAAAGGAAAATCATCTGTAAATTCTCAATTACTGGTCAGTGGTCTTTTTTTTTTCAATGTAGTTTCTATTCTTGTGTTTCATTGTAGCATGCCTTTGGTTATTCTGGCCCATCACTATTGTTTTTTAAATACACAAGCATTTGCATATTGAGAGCATCTGACATGGAAAGGCAGTCCTTTTAGAACTTATTCCTGATCTGTTGGTGTCAGTGGAACTCAACCAGGACACCAGGAGCTTCCCACTCAGAATTGTTGTTGGACTGAAGCCTTAATGAATGTCTTCATGCTATGGAATGTGAACTAGCATCTCCATAAATTAAAGCACTGATAAAGCTTCTGCTGTCAGTACTTCTGTATGTTAAGTAAAGCTTGTGCATCATAAAATGTAGTTTTTTCAAAACTAGATTATTTTCACAACTCCCAGAGACAGAATACAAGACTGTTTCATTTTGTAACTTTTCTTCCCATACAGAATTGTCCCGTCAAGAGGTATTTAGCCTCACTTGAATGGTGCTGTGCCTAAAGAGCATTCACATATTTTAAAATTATAGTTTAATAAAATTTTAAATAAATTAAATTAAAAAAAAAAAATAAAATTTCTTTATTTTAAAACTTCTGGGAGTGTTATTTTTAGGCTAACTTCTGGAAGGATTTTTAGGCTATCTTGAGGCAAAACAAAGTTACAAACAACTCTGTATGGTAGGGGTCAAGTAACAACCTAAACATCCTGTAGTATTCTTAGGAGCCTGATATTGGGAAAAGTGCTTTTGGAGAGAAATGGAGAGAGGTCTCTTTCAAAAAAATGTTAAGTGGGGCAAAACACAATTATTATGCAAATTCCAGGACTGCAAATACTAGAAGTTGCAGAGTTTCCACATCCTGGAAACATGTTGTAAAGGAGAACAGAGTAGGCAAGCTTACTTTGGTCCTGAAGCAACTGGCGTGCACATTTTAAGAGGTCATTAGAGAATATGACTCTTGGTTCTAAGAATTAGGTAGTAAAATGGATGGAAGGACAAATTTGAGAGACTGAGTTTACGTCACTTTATCTTCAGAAAAAAAACACTTCAGGCCTGAAAAGAAATTAACAGAAGCAATAAAAGCACTTTCTATTCTGTGGTGCACAAGACCAAAGAGACACACTAGAGTGTGCAAAATTCATTATGCTTCCCTTTTATTCTAAGAGCTACGCTGGGAATGGCAAAGGGACAGGAACGCTTGACAAGACTTTCTACAGTAAGGGGTGAGAAAGAGGATTTTACTAAGACTTAAATGACCTTCTTTAGCTTTGGGGATTAGAATGTCACAACTACTGTCACCAAGTTTGAGTTCTTGGTAACAGTCAGTAGTTTTAAGAATCGATTACTAGTTTAGCATCACAGAGGTGAGATGCACTTCCCTTTCTGTTCCACCCTCATGCTGGTGTTTTGACGTTTCATTTCCATAATTTTCATGGGGGTTTTTTATTTTTAAAAAGCAGCAAACAACTTTTTGCTGGGATGAAAGACAATGTTAGAACCTTACAAGCACATAGATATATATGCTTGTGCACTGGACCACCCTGCAAGCACTCCTGCTATCAGGGAAGGAGGAAACATCATTATCTATCGATCAACACGGCCTTTTTCAGGCCTCATACCTCTCATCTCAGATTCTTATTGCATGCATGTTCATGTTCTTCCTTGGCTGAGAAACATACACATCTCATCATCCCTTAGCTTGTAGGCCAACTGAAGATAGTTACTGTGAGTCCTGGCCTTGTGCCCGATTTGTTAATCTACACCACTTACTAACCATTAAACATTACCTATCACCTTTGTTGAGAGGAGGAGATGGATGATTATGGTCATTTGGATAGGTCTGCACCTGTCCAAAGATCTAAGGCAACAGAGAGGGGACCTGATCATTTATATACCTCTACAAAGAATGAACAGAAAGTCAGTCTTCGTCCTGCTGATCTGCCAACATTTTACAGTCTTTGGTTTACACCCAAGCAACAGAGATCTTGTGATCAGAATGCGCTGACATGTACAAATGGAACTCTGACTTCCAGCAGTCCCATCCTACGCACTGAGCAGAACATTAGTTATTCCAGCCTGCAAAATGCACAAATCTCAGGCAGAACTGCAGTTCTATTCTCACACCCTGAATATGTAAAATCAAAAGCTAATGCTATATGAGGATGCATAAACCAGATCAAATTTCAGATGAGAAGCAGCTTCAAAGGTCAGGGATGTGCTACCCTGAACTCAGCATAATTTTTGGATCAGCGTTAGTTAATTAATAATCTTACACATTATTTAAACTCAAATCCTCATCAAGTGCCGCATATATGTCCAAGTTGACAGAGCGGTACAAGTGACAACACGCTAACAAGCAGCAAGCTCAAGATTCCATAACTACTCATTCTTCCCTTGAGGAATATTTAGCTAATAATTATCCTTTATGCAAATAGAGCAATGCCTGTCTGAAGACTTTCATTCATCCCAAGGTGCAAAAACAGAGCTGAACATTCCTGTCAAAAAGCTATCCAGGTAAGAGATTTGCTTCCCCACCCACACCTCTGAACTCAGGTTTTATTTGTTCTTTGACTGTTTTCAGAGGTGCAAAACTGCCTCTTTTCAGTTACTTTGCACATTGGTGTTGCTTTTTAAGTTTTGTCATTATTCTGTTCTTCATAAATATTGCTTATAAGGTAGATACTGGGCAGAGATTTGTAAAACATGTAGTCAGCTGCAACTGGCATGGAATTACTCTTTCCTGAAAAATCTGGTCTCAGAGTTCAAGACCAGCCATTTGGCTAGGTTTTATTTGTACTTAAGAAAAGTGGCCTATATGAAGCTTATTCTCAAAGTATTAAATTATTATTACAACTGAGCATTTTCTTAGTGATTGAATATGAAAGAGGGTTTCCAAAATATTGTTCTTATTGTGTGTAGTAAAGCCAAGATACAAGGGAAGGCAACAGGAAAAAATATGAGAATGAGATATGAATTTGTTTTTCTCTACAACAGCTTAATGTGACTATGCAAAGTCCAGCAAAGCCACAGGGCAGAAAACAGAGCTTACTGTCTAGCTTTGTGACTAATGACTAAGATCTTGAAAAGCTGACTTGAAAGATTTTTTTCAAAAAATAGGCTTTCACTTTGGACCAGCTCCCTTTTCAAAGGTCTGATTTTTAGGAATGCTCTCTGACCCCACAAAAAATCTTTTTTTACTGGTCATGCCCTAGGACTCTCCAGAAGAATAACAGTCTTGCCTTAGAGTGCCTGCTAATATCTGATAAGCACATTCTGGAACCCTTGAACAAAACCAGTCCCTGAAGAACCAGTGAAACTACTTGATTATTTATTTCCAAGGTCTGATCATTCCCAAGGATGATCTGATGGGCCAGCCTTAACAACAGCTAATGATGATTGCATGGGTTCTACTGTAGCCTGCTCATCTCCTCAGGGATTGTTACATGTCAGCAGCTGTCATCTTTCTCACCAGGACACCAAACTGAGAATTCTTGGGAAAATATGAATTGAATCACAGCTGCTGGTGAATGCAGGTATTTGAAAAAGAGCCTAACTTGCTTTGGAAATCCTTGATCAATTTATAGCTGGAAGTAGAAGTTATGAATTGGAGATTTTAATTAGAAATATACAATCTAAATATTACTTGACTCTCAGAATAACTCCTTAGTACAACAGTGTTAATTTCTGGAGGATTTAAGAATAGTGTCCTGGCTTTCCTGACTTGTACAGACCAATAAACTGTAATATTTTCTCCTCTTTCACTTTTGGATTAGCATAACATTGAAACTCAACAGGAAAATGCTTTGAAGCCACGATATTTTGCCCAGACACAGTAAAAAAATAAGCCCATCAAGTTTCACATGATTTTCCTAAAAAGTACTGTGATGTTCTTTGCCTATAGCCTGAAAGCTTGCTAGGTCAGTGTTTAAATAAATGGTTTTCATTGCAGGCACCTTGCTTAAGTCTGCTTCCAAGTACATCTATCTTGGTGCTCTAAAGCTGAAATTACAATAGCTTATGCAAGACAGAAACATTCATTTGACTTGTTCTGTTTTGTCATTTGATCCTTTCTAAAACTCATAGGTTATGCCGACACTTCTGCACAACAAAAGCAGATTAATAAATCAAAAGAGTAGGTACAGAAGCAGTACTGTATTATATTATATGCATTTCATGGGATTTTATTTCAGACCAGTGAGGTCCCACAGACTGAATGTCCTCACCACATCTGTTCAAATCTCTCCAAAGAATCAATTGCTGGCTCAGATTTTTATGTCCCCATAAAGTATCAGAGTGCACTGGGGCAGAGATTCTGGGTACTTTTCTCTGAAGAAAATCTGGTCTGCAAGCCTAACAAGTCTCTGTACATTGAATCCACGCACTGCAAATGAGCTTAACCAGGGATTTTTTCCAAAACTGTATTAAAGCTCAAAATCAGAACAGTAATGTAATCACAGCCATTAGAGACCAACAGAGGCTTCCTAGAGGCAGAAAGATGAGTAACAGGAATAGTTTAACTTAACACCTACAAGTGTTTTAAATCAAATTCTCAGCCAAACTCTCTCATTTTTTACTTTTTTTTTTTTTTAATTTATGCAAGAATTCAGATGACAAATAGAAAACCTGCTCTACTCATGTTAGGTTTTAGCTGATTTTTCACAGTTTGAACATAGAGAAAACTGCGAGTATCACTTGGCTCAAACTATATAAAGGGCTCTATCCTAACTTACACATGCGATCACTGTCTCAGCAAGAGCAAGCAATCTAAAATCATAGAATCATCTAGGTTGGCAAAGACCTTGAAGATCATCCAGTACAACCATTAACCTAAAACTAACTATTCCCAACTACACCATATCCCTCAGCGCTATGTCAGCCCAACTCTTAAACACCTCCAGGGATGGGGACTCCACCACCACCCTGGGCAGCCCATCCCAACACCTAACAACCCCTTCGGGAAAGAAATGCTTCCTAATGTCCAGTCTAAACCTTCCCTGGCACAGCCCGAGGCCATTACCTCTTGTCCTATCGCTTGTTACTTGGTTAAAGAGACTCATCCCCAGCTCTCCACAACCTCCTTTCAGGGAGCTGTAGAGGGCGATGAGGTCTCCCCTCAGCCTCCTCTTCTCCAGACTAAACACCCCCAGTTCCCTCAGCTGCTCCCTGTACGACCTGTGCTCCAGACCCTGCACCAGCTCCGTTGCCCTTCTCTGGACACGCTCGAGTCATTCAATGTCCTTTTTGTAGTGAGGGGCCCAACACTGAACACAGGAATCGAGGTGCGGCCTCACCAGTGCTGAGTATAGGGGTAAGATCCCTTCTCTGTCCCTGCTGGCCACGCTATTGCTGACACAAGCCAGGATGCCATTGGCTTTCTTGGCCCCCTGGGCACACTGCTGGCTCCTGTTCAGCCAGCTGTCAATCAGCACCCCCAGGTCCCTCTCTGACTGGCAGCTCTCCAGCCACTCCTCCCCAAGCCTGTAGCGCTGCTGGGGGTTGTTGTGGCCCAAGGGCAGCCCCCGGCATTTGGCCTTATGGAAACTCCTCCAGTTGGCCTCAGCCCATCGCTCCAGCCTGTCCAGGTCTCTCTGCAGAGCCTCCCTACCCTCGAGCACATCAACACTCCCACCCAACTGGGTGTCATCTGCAAACTGACTGAGGGTGCATTCGATCCCCTCGATCTAGTACAGACTTGTGATACACTGTCTGACTCCTGTCCCAAACATAGCATTTAAACATCTCCTTAGCTTACAGAGAGATCATCCTGCCTATTCCGTCTTGGGCTTTCTAGAGATACAGCTTCAGATTTTCTGGTGGCCAATCAGGAAGGGGAGACAAAAGGATGTCAAAAGAATAAATTTTCTGGGGATTATGCTGTTTCACAACGAACAACTCGTCCAGCTAGAATGGTTATATATGGTACCAGCAGAAACTGCTTGCCAAGGAATCTGCAAAGAGAAATCTCACCGAACATGTTGTAATTAATGCTTCCTCCCCTGCAGAGAGATTTTGTCATGTCACTGGCACAGTGAAAAGGGAGGAAGAAAGGTGGGACTAAGGCCAGTTGGAAAGTTGGCAGTTTGTTTGGCTTGAATGGTTCTTTGCTTTGTTTCTCTTTTTCAAAAGATAACTGAGTCACTGTATTTAATCTGAAGGAATGAGTGGCTCAGACAGTGGTTCTGCTCAAGCAGAAATTTTTTTTAAAAAGCTTTTTGCTTTTGCTTGTATGTATATGAGTGTGTATGTAAGTAACTTTCACTTGTATTAAACAGTTGAGAATGTTCCCACACCAAAGTCAAATGCAATGGACAGACATGTTCTGTGCTATATGCTGCTTCATCAGTGCATTCCCACTGAAAACAGTGACAGGACGCCTTCCCTTTAAAATGCAAACTTTGTGCTCTGTAAAGCTCTGGGGGATAAGGAGACTGAAATACAGGTCATCCCTTTTCTTATAAACAATTTAGTACAGGCCAAACTGAAAATGGGTCAGTTTGGGGAACTAGTAGAAGAATTTATTTACTGACACCCCTAGGGCTCCTGAATATTGCTTGAGCATTACCAAGGATGTAGGATGAAGTCATAGTGCCAGAATCAGAAAGTCAGAGTCTGATCACGTGCACAGGAGTAGATAGATCTGCTCTCTATCCTCCTGTCTTTGGAGATGGCAAGAGCGTTGAAAGCTCACTGCAGGGCTCACAAATGTACAGGGGATAGCACACAGCCATGGTGGAATCCCATTGTCTTCAGGTGAAGCAACTAAATTATTACTGAGCTGCAGGCATCACAGCCTAAGAATTCTTGAGTTACACAGCTGAAAAAATGTTTTGCTGGTAGCAATTTCCTTTCCATTATTTGCTGTGGCTTTACTATGTTCTAAAAGCAACAATTAAATTCTAAACATTAACAATTTCTGGAAACCAATAACATTTCATTTTAGAGCTGAGTGTTTTACAGCTAGCATGTTCATTTCACATGGATTCTGAAAATGTATCTGGATTAATAAATGGTTGCTTACAGGAAGGAAAATTCTTTTCAGGAGAAAAAAGAACTGAAGAAAATTACCTTCTGTCAGCTTTTGGCTATGTTTTAGGTTAAATGTATTTATTCCACCAGGAAGGGTTCTTTGTCTAAAATGTATCAAAACTGCCAAGAAGACACATGCTTTATCATACTAGGGGTTTTTTTTTGTTGCTGGCTTTTACAAAAAGTTACTACTCTGTTTATCCAATAGGGCAGTACAGCCAAGATATGTTACTAAATTACCATTTATACACAAGATCTGTTAACCAATTTCCAGAGAAATTATATTCCAATAATCTTATGTTTTAAAAACTGTTATCATCGCTCAGGAAATTGCACAAACAGTGCATACGCCTGAATTTTAATTGGATTTTTTTGTACATACAGATTTACTTGCAAGCAAATTGTGTGAGTTTAGAGAGGCAGACAACAACTGTACAACTAAATATATTATTTTAGTGTACAAAAAATGATTAAATCTTTTTAATGTAGCCTATCAAAAGCATTCACTGGATATTGAACTGCCCACTAGGCACGTAGAACAAGGACGCTGTATTTATTTCTTGGCTTCTGAATTCACTTGCGTGTAAAAGTGAGTGATATTCAAATAGGAATTGCTCTCATTCTCTAAACTACTTTAGGTAAATCAGGAAGTGCTGGTATTTTGCATCTTAAAAATGATGTCTTCATTAAAGTTCCTAGCATTCTGTATTTGGTAAACTTTAATCATATGCTCTTAAGTATTTCTCTTGATGTTGTAACTTCTTTTATCTTTTCCCTCACCTTTGCATTCTGAAAAAGACTAGATCCAACCTACTTCCTGTCCAAGCAGATCTTGCCTAGAATAACTACACTGTACATTAGAGTCTAATGTAAATTTGGCATTACTGCTAAAAAATAGCCATCAATCTTTCTAAGTAATTACATTAAATTGTAATTATTTTTCCCCTATGACAGAAATAAACCTTACTTACAAACATAAAGAAACTTACACAGTGGGAGTGAAAAACTAATGTCATTGGGATGGATGGAAATCTACTGAATTTTTAAAATATATTTAGACTACTATGCAAGTCATTTTCAACTTGGACAACCAGTCCATACATCTCTAAGCAGAATCACTTTTCTGCCTTTTACCAAATTATGAATTATGTAGCCGTAACACTTAAAACATCCTGACTCAAGTTACAGTTAAACTTACAAATCACACTATGTCATTTAAAATAATACCTGGGAACTTGTTCAAGACTTTTGCACTAGTTACACACGTGTCTTCTTATTGTTTTCAATTTGCTGGCAAAAGGTATTTGTTAAAATCTTGAAAAAAAATTCTAAGCAGGATAGAAAGAAGACTATAATAATCCACTCTTTATTTGGAGTGCTACTGATTAAAAGCTTACAGGCTGTTGGTAATCTGTTCTTTTGCTTATCAGTTATACCTCCAGTTGGACTCATAAACCCTTTGATTTTTCTCAGCTTAGAATTCTGCACTTTAACTGGGTGTTACCAAACATTAACAAATCAAAATACTTTTCTCAAGAGAAAAAAAAAAAAAAAATTACACAGAGAATGATGACTTTGAGTCTAAACTTACTATTAACTGTTAACATCGTTAAAATATACTAAAAGAATACTGTCCAGTGAACAAGCTTTAGGAAACTGATAGGTATGGCTTCTGTCTCTAGATACTGAGAGAGTAAAGAAACAGCTTATACTTGTAAGTGAAGACAAGCTTTGACATTATATTGCAATATCACACCTAAAAATCTTTGCACCAAAAATCTTTGTTGCAGATATCCTGGCTGTTTATGGCACTGGGAGAAGCTGGGCTTGAGAAGTTCTTCTTTCCTGAGATTCTGCATACTGTTGTACTAGCACATACTCTCTTCTTCTAGGTCAGTATGAGTAATTCATTATCTCCCAGTACTGATATATATGGACATCCACTCTTGGAAGTCTCTTCTTTGTTTCCACTGCAAACTAGAAAGCAAGATTCGCCACCTGGCATAGTCTGACATTTTTCACCTTCCTGCTCCTATTCTTATTTTTAAACTGTTTAAGGTAGGGCATTTGCATGTTATACTGTTTTGCTCTTCAGTCATGTCCCCACCTACCCCTAATGATTTATGAATGCACTAAGTTAATTTCAACTTAATTTGACAATTGAGTAAAAATGCAGAGATTGTTTGGTGAAAACAGTTGTTTTCATACAGGCAAGAGACACCAAAAGCACCTCCACCTGGAGAATACAAATCTTCCCAGTTTTTATGTATCAGAAAACTGACATGCAGGAGAACCACAGGAAACACCACTGTGTTTGTTCTGCTGCCCACAGAATTATTTGTTATATCAAATTCCTTGGAGAGCAAAGGTACAGTAACTATGGGCTTAAACCTGAAAATACTAACATGTAGCACTCTTCTGTGATGGTAACAGATTCCATCACGGTGCATGGTCCACATGTTGCCCAAGTGGTATTTGTGAGGAAATGCTTATTAATTAATGAAAGCTGCACATCAAAACAATCTACAATTCAACAAGTTCATGTTATGTATCAGCTTCCATCAATCCATCAATGGTTTGTGAACAAATTTTTGTATAAGACTAAGCTGTTCCTCTCTGGAAAACTGCTTTACAGGTTCTACTAGCAAAATCTTTCTCCTGTGCATTAAGGACAGCTGCAGTGACAGATTACTATACCACATGTGAGTTCCAGATCAACGACTACAAGATGCACTATTAGAAATATCATAGCCTACCTCACTAGTATATGTTTATTTCACACCATCAAGTGCTGCCTCTGATCAGAGAGATATCTGTGATAAAGCATTTGGAAGAGCTGATGAAAATATTTGTTGTACAAAGAAACAACTAATTTAATTCTATTTTTCCTTAGTAAAACAAACTGGGTTCAATCAAATGTACTCCTAACTGTCTGCAAGAAAGGGCTCCATCTGCAGATTTATTTCTTAGTGTTATGTGTCACTAGAGCCTTGTGGTGCTGTTCTGGTTGGGATAATGCTTCCTTAAAAGCACAATCAGCTGATAAACTTTTAGCATTAAGCATCTGGCTAAAAAAACCTTAATGAACTGCAACCTAACAGCCATTTTCTTCACACTGCAGGAACACACAGATGAAGTAAACACTGGGACAATGGAAAGACCGCTGGAGGCTACCAGGATGGAAAACAGCATCTCTTCCTGCTTTCTCATGGAAAGAAGGACTCGTGTCAAGATTAATAGGAAAGAAGTCATGCTAGCTAAGCTGAGGAAGAGCTGCTCCTGCACCCCAAAGAAGCTGAAGAACTTTGTCATGGACTTCCTTCCTGTTTTAAGATGGCTTCCCAAGTACCAGTGCAAAGAGTACATTTGGGGGGACATTATGTCTGGGTTAGTGATTGGGATCATTTTGGTGCCCCAAGCAATTGCATACTCACTGCTGGCAGGTCTGAAGCCCATTTATAGTCTTTACACATCATTCTTTGCCAACATCATCTATTTCTTAATGGGCACATCCCGTCATGTCTCAGTTGGCATTTTCAGCTTGATCAGCTTAATGGTAGGACAAGTTGTGGACAGAGAACTTCTCTTGGCTGGGTTTGACTTGAACGATGATGCCCCATCAGCCTGGGGTGATGGCTCTCTGCAGAATGACAGTCAGTCCAACTCAAGTGCCTTCAACCTTACAGTTGGAGGGATGAATGCTGAGTGTGGGAAAGAATGCTACGCTATTGGCATTGCTACAGCCTTGACATTTGTGGCTGGAGTGTATCAGGTAAGTGATTGCTGACATTGAGAGGCAAGGTATGAAGTTCCTAAAGCTTCTTTGCATGACCTTAGCTTTAGTTTGACTCTATTTCAATGAGAGAAACGGTATCAGTTCACTTGAATGACCTTGGACTGTTTTCTCCAGGAAGCCTAACTATAGGCAACTCAGAGAAAGCATGAGGTAGGCATTTTCTTAGCTACTAGGTAAAGCACTGGTAAAACAAGAGTTTTCTGCAAGACCATTAACATTGTTTTGAAACTCTACTGCCTCTTGGCCTGGTTGCTTTCATGGGACCATGAATGCATTACAGATCTTATCATGAGGGAAATGCCCAGGTGGCTGTGTACTTCAGCAATGAATTCTGTTACTCTAGTTACTTTAAGAAAGGTGCAGACCCGCTCATCTACTTCCACACACATTCAGAATGTGCTGCTCAATGTTTTGATAGTCAGTACTATGTTCTACCAAACTGTTGTCCAAAGATAATTCAGAAGCAGAAAGGACAAGAAGGAAAATAGACTGACTAACCTACTTTTCAGACAATGGCTGTGCTGGACTCTTTGAGGCCTATCAACATGCTGCCAACAACACAAGGATGTCAAGAGAACACAGAAGGAAGCATGATGAACATACTTATCTATTAATTGTGTATATACATATATATATGAATTAAGCAAGAACTAGTTATCTTCCTGTTTACTAAGAAATTTCAGGTCACATTTCTCAACAACAAAACACCCTTGTGAAGCTGTTATTTTCCAAAGCCAACAAAGGAAGGATAACCAACTGTTAAAGACATTATCCTGGAATCTGGGAAAGTTTATGAGCTGTTCTGTGACTTCTGACCTTAGGCATGTCACAAAGGCTGTCTGTGGTTTCATTCTGCTTCTGTTAACAGGGCTAAAATTAAAAGCTGTTTAATGTAACAGTGCCACTAAAGCAGGGATCTTAGCTGTTGACATTCAAGCTCGTTTACAAAGCAACAGCTGTTTCATTCACTTTAAGAGGGGAAAAAAGAAAATTGGCTTTGGTATAACAGAAGTATTTTTGGATCCACTGCTGTTTTGCATGTGAAATAAAATTCAGACAAGACACTTCAGTAGAGTCACTTCAGACCAATGTTTAACTGTCTCAAACTCCTTATTCACTTCTTGGGTTTGTAATATCCCACAACAGTAAAAGGAATCACATGTTTTAAAAGCAGACCAGAAACATCAAAAGTAACTGCTGTTTTAAGATTCAAATAACCAAATGTTATGTGCCTCCAGGTAGTCCTCTCCCATCTGTACTTAATTATTTGCAGCACCATCTAAGGCTCATCTTTCTTTTTCTTTTTTTTTTTTTTTCTATGTCTCCTCAGGTTCTAATGGGAATCTTCCGTCTGGGTTTTGTATCTATGTACCTATCTGAGTCTGTACTAGATGGCTTTGCAACTGGTGCTTCCTTAACCATTTTAACGGCTCAAGTGAAGTATCTGATTGGAATAAAAATCCCACGTAGCCAAGGGCACGGGATGCTTGTTATTACCTGGATTAACATTTTTCGGAATATTTCTCAAGCTAACCTTTGTGATGTCATCACAAGTGCCATTTGTATCATGGTGCTGGTCACAGCTAAGGAATTGGGAGATCGGTATAAGCATAAGCTGAAATTTCCTCTTCCCACAGAGCTAGTAGTTATCGTTGTGGCAACACTGGTGTCACACTACGGGAAGTTAAATGAAGTGTATGCATCCAGTGTTTCTGGAGCTATTCCAACAGGATTTATTCCCCCCAAGGTACCACATTTCAACTTAATGCTCCGAGTCGCTGTAGACGCTTTGCCTCTTGCTGTAGTCAGCTTTGTCTTCACTGTATCCCTTTCTGAAATGTGTGCAAAGAAATACGCTTACACCATCCGAGCCAATCAGGAAATGTTTGCTGTGGGGTTCTGCAACATCATTCCTTCTTTTTTCCACTCTTTTGCAACCAGTGCAGCTCTGGCAAAAACACTCGTCAAAACATCTACAGGCTGCCAGACTCAAGTCTCTGGAGTAATTAGTGCAATGGTGGTTTTGCTGGTGCTCCTCTTCTTGGCACCTCTCTTCTACTCCTTGCAGAAGTGTGTCCTGGCTTGTATCATTATTGTCAGCCTCCGAGGAGCCCTGAGAAAGTTCCAAGATGTGCCAGCACGGTACCATGTGAATAAGGTGGACACACTTATTTGGGTTGTTACCATGTCTGCCTCTGCCTTGATCAGCACAGAAATAGGACTGTTGGTTGGCATTGTTTTCTCCATGTTATGCATCATTGTTCGGACACAGCGACCACGGACAACCCTGCTTGGACAGATCCAAAACACCAGCTTTTATGAGGATGACTTAGAATATGAAAATCTCTCTTCTGTTCCAAAGGTCAAAATATTCCGTTTTGAGGCCCCACTTTACTATGCAAATACAAACTACTTCCTAAAATCTCTGTACAGATTGACTAACTTAGATCCTAACCTAGAAGCCGCTAGAAGGAAGAAATATGAGAAGGAAAAGCAGCATCTGAAAAAAGGAGATCACAGAACTGCTAATGGACTGGGCATCAGAGAAACCACTCTGCAACTAGTTCCTAAGCAAAATGATTTCCAAGCCCTAGTTGTAGATTGCTCTTCCATCTCCTTTTTGGACACCACTGGAGTTAATACTCTAAAGGAAATCCTGAAAGACTACAAGGATTTAAACATTTCTGTTCTCCTGGCTTGCTGCAATCCCTCAGTGACAGACTCTCTGAAAAGAGGAGGTTACTTTGGGAAAGATTTTGGAAACATGCAGGAAATGCTGTTCTACAGTATACATAATGCTGTGCAGTTTGCAAAAGACCAAAAGCTTCCAGCAGATTGCTCAGTTTAATCCCGTTTCTTCCTTAATGATTCACTACAAAAGTGACAGATGGGGAGGGGCAGTTTGCAACAATTAATTTATCAGGCATGCCATTGGCTGTGTACAGCAATGGGCCTACAAGCCACTCTCCCCTGAAGAGCTCTGCTGTTTGTTAGATGCCGCATAGAACAGCCACTGGGGATGCAGTCCAGGACCAGGACAGAACAGGCTTATTATCTGCATCTGCACTTTAAAGTGCAGGTGATGCACAATAGTGATTGACTTCCACCTTGTGCCATGACCTTGTGTAACCCAACATATACATCATAAGACTGTTGTGCTGGAAGCCCAGCGTCAGCTGACTCTCCCAGTGGTTTAATGGCTGGCTTGTGTTAAGAGGGCTATGTCATCTCCATGAAATATAATCAATCTAGCATCTTGGACACATAATGGTTTAAATTCTGGCTTGCAAGGCCCTATCCCTTCCATCATTCTAGATGTACTCCTAAACAACTCCCACTTTTTCCATACAAGTAAAATGTATAAAATACTGTGGAATGTAGCATGTCTCTCCATCTTGATTACACAGGCTTAATGACACAACCTGCCACAGGAGAGAAAAAAAAAATGATCCATCACAGGTTCCTTTCAAAACCATCATTTTCAAAAATTATTGCTGTGTTACTGGCTTCATTCTGCAGTAATTAGTTATGGAAGATTGTGATATCCTTAATGTTGCTGAAAGAAATGACTCTGATGTACAATTCTGTAACTAGTAAGAGGATAAACAAGGTAAGGAAAATTAATGGCTTTAACTGGCAGTCACACCCAGGTAGTTGTACCATCCTGTAAAAATAAGTTGCTTCTGGTGGGCAGATGCAACTCCAATTCAGGGACACATAAGGGCCAGCAAACATGAAACCTCAGAACTGTGATACAGCACATGTTCTTCCTAAAACTGCCTGCCTGGGTGCAAAGAGAAACAGGAGAAAAGAGGGTAGGGTATGAAGGTTAAATCTGTGATGTGCCTAGAAGGGGAGTGATGGGTCAGTCAGAACTGCCTGGCTGGTCTTCTCTGATGCAATGCTAATGAAGCTTTAGAGTAGCATACCTAGGCCACGTGAAGGAAGCAACTCTTTTCAAGTTGTGTATCCGCACATGCTGGAAAAATTCCACCACAGTTTGTAAATACTACAGACACCTTGGTGTTTGTTGTTTGTTTTTTTTTTTTTTCTTCTATTATATTATTCTTTGATTTGAGGTCCTCTAAGCCATGTTTTCCAGGGCTGGTTTACCTTCTATAATAATTTGCATTGACTGCTACTCAGTCTGCTGTGTGTCAAATGACACCCCCAGATTGTGTTGTTATAAATGCATGTTCTCTCTTTACAAATAAACATAGATCTAGATTTTGATTGTAACACAGTTAGTATTCGGTGTTCTGGCCCACAGCATTGACTGAATATCCTCTCATACTCAAGCTTATAATTACCTCCACAAAAGGTAGGACAGCTGCCCTCTCTTTCTTTCCTTATTCATAGCTGGTTCACAGACAGCACCAAGCATGGAAGGAAATTCTGTAACAGCTGTGCCTCTTACAATTAGCAGACTCTAGAAATGGGTTCCATGTATGCAGAAGGCCTTTTTCTGCTGTGCCATTAAAAACCAAAGAAGTTAGATCAACACATCATGCGACTCATGGCAACTTTCCAGGTAACTGAATGAAAGAACACTCAAACTCAGGTTCTCCAGGTGCCCCAGAGTGTATCTGGCTTTCAAGAACAAATATTTTGTTAAAGAAAAAGCAGTGCGTTCCCAAAAGACAAAATTAAAAATGTCTTCACAGGGATTGAGAATAGCACAATATTAGGTAATTGATTCAGTGCTGACATTTACATGCACTCATTATAAAAAAGCATGTCAGCTGCACACTGTGAGCACTGCCTGAGAAGTAAAAGCTGACAGAAATGTCTGTCGAGAGATTAAGGAAATGACCATTGGCAGCATTTTCCTGCCATAAAACAATTCAATTACATTATTCTTTAAATTGCTGACTTGGTATGACTAGCTTCTTTCTGTCATAAAAGCAAATGACCAGAGCCCAAGGACAAAGTATTGCTTTGTGTCTGCTTTTGTTTGTAACCATTCTTTGACCTCTCCTTTAAGGTCCTGACAGGGCCTAGCATGAGGAAGTGGGTTTAGAGGAGTTACTGCCAGACAGTATCAATATACACACTCTTAGGCTATCGTGCCAAAGCAAGCTGTCATTGGTATTCAACTAAAATTGTTTCAGTACAAAAGAACACACACCCTAGCAATCCAGACTTCTTTTATCTTTATGGGTCAAGCTACCATCCTAGAACATAAAGGAAAAAAATGCAGAAATACCCTTAACTCTAGATGAATCTCATTTTAAAAGGAAGAAAAAAAAAAAATATTCCAATGGAAGGTTAATCCTTGCAACAGTCTCTGGTGAAAAATGAAAAGAGGCTGCCCAGCAGGTTGAGAAATTAAGTCAGAAGGCTCTTTTTCATATTTATTTTAAGAATGGCACTAAAGGATACCTAAGCAAAGAAACCTGGCAATGCATAAGAGGTGGGGTAAGCTTTAAGACTTCGACTTAGGAAGAAATTATTGACCAGAATAAACCATAAAAACAATTTTCTGTTTGTTTCATTGGCAGAGCTGGCTCACAACCAAGCTGTTGTGTTGGACAACGTCAGACACAGCAGGGAAACAATTTTCAGTGCTATGGTGTAGGGATGCTGGAACACTGTAAATTATTTCTAAGGAAACTAAAAAAATAAGCATTTCTCTGGCATATTTATGTTTGCTATACTGCATTATACCAAGATTAAAGGTACAAAGACTGAGAATGTCAAAAACTGCTGATTCTCTTCTCTCCTATTCTACTAGGAATTAGGTATCATGACCTGGAGGAGCTGGGGATGGGCTTGTAATTCCAACAAAGTTAATACTAATGTTGAAATGAAATAATTATATGTTTTTTAGGAAATGTTATATCCATCATGTAGATTGACTATATTTTTGTTCACTGTGGTGCCTTGTATATATCGTGTATCCACAAACTTTAGTACTGCTACATAAGAACAGGAAAGGGTTCTCAATTTGCAGACTGCGTGGGTCCCATGTTGCTGGGCAAAGAGTTGGGAATCATCACCTCAAACTCTCCTGTTGACTAGAGCAGCACGGCCAGAATGTGTGGTCCAGGTGTCAAAATGGCTGTAAGTTATTGGCACTGGTAATTAACAACCAGGGAACTGTCCAGTCCATGAAAGACACCTTGGGTTCCCCTGTAACTATGAATATTCCTCTGTCACGTGATCTAGAGAAATATGTGTGCTTTTGGCTGGAAAGTAAAACTAGCGGTTCTTTGAAAACGGTTTGCCTCATGGTATCCTTTCACAGGTAGTGAAATAACAGGATAACTTGGAATAAAGAAAAATATAAGAGGTGGGTTTGTTGTCCTAGAAAAGGGTTACAATACAGGGATGCACTGACACTGGGGGATTAGAAGACATAATGAGAAAGAGCATTATAGAAGTGAGAAGGGGAACGTGGCAGTCTTTTGTTTGAGCACATCTGCTTCTTAGGAGAGACATTTATGGTACCTTTTTACAGATGGCACAACTGTGAGGAAAAGCAATGCCTGTCTCCATTAGCCTTCCACCAGACAGTGGTAGTATCTCCTAGTGCTCCATTTCCTTTAAGTGCTCATCTTCAGTCACGTCCCCACCATCACCTTCCAAGAAGTCTTCTTTGCTCACCAACCTTACGACATAACACAGTTTTGGTGTTACAGGGTTCTCACTCAAAAGCCCTTCAGGTCCTTTTGGAAATCACTGGTTCAGGAAGAGAATTGCACATGCATGCAATTCAGCATTAGCATTGAACTCCTCCCATCTGGCCTTGCATTCGTGCCCGTGCTGCTTCTTTCAATCCCAGTGTTTATCTGCAGGCTCCATGCTCTCTTCCTTTCAAAACCATTGCTGCCAATCATCCACTGGTTGTCCTTCCACAACTTAAATTGCTTTGACAAATGCACATTTTTGCAAAATGAGCAGTTTTAGCTTGGTTCTAAGCAGTAGTGAAGTTTCTAATATTTACATGTCAAAGCTGAGCTAAATATTGAGGCTAGTGGGTTAAAATCCTACCCTTGAGGTACTATAGCTTCTCTGGGGTTTCTTGCTTGATTGGTAAGTTTCCATGCTCCTAGAATTTTGACTGTGTCAAGAACTGTGTTTCACTTTGAAGGACTCAGTGCATCATTCCCTACAAAGGCTGAGCAGAATCCAGAACAGACACATTTCTTTCCCTCAATCATTTGGAAAGCACAATCCAACATGTTGCACAGCTGAGACAGGCTGCCAGGAAGGATTCTGGCCTTTGAGTGTAGATGTGGCTACTTTCTTTTCAAAGGTACTCACTGATTTTTCTGTAAGCCAGTTGGTTACAGAAACCTGAAAAACCCAAGCCATCTCTCAGGAGAAACCTCTGAGATCTTAGAGAGGGACTCCAGCAGTGGTAACCCATGAACAGTTGTCCTTGCCCCTGCTGAAGCTGAGTCACTGCAAGAGTGAGTACAAAACCCACAGCCCAGTAAGAGAGGGAGACAAGGCACAGGAAAGGGTGTTTAGTGGGAAACTTCCACAGGTAAAGATGGGAGGGAGGAACTGTGTTACCAGCTATATTCACATACAGACTAACACACAGAGACAGCTCTGGAGTACAGATGCAATACTCATCTGTATACAGAACCTCTGAACACTTTCTCAAACAAGCTTACATACATGAGCACACCCTAATAGGAAGAAAACTTCTCCTGTTCTGAATGTACACTTTGAAACCCACTACTCCTCTGCTAACATCCCATTTTCAGAGTCTGAGCTCTTCTTCCCCTTGTTGTTTCCCTAAACTTACAACTGGTAAATTCCCATCCTCCTGTGTTTGGGACAGCAGATGCAGTAATGATGTGGACTGTAAATATGCTCAGTTCAGCAACAGCCTGAGCCAGGCAGAACTCAAAGAGATATTACAACTGTTGCTGAGGTTTTTATGGTTTGTTTTTCTTTACAGACAACTTACTCCTGATCTTGGAATCTGTATTTGTTTTTTTCCACTGGGCATATTGCTATAAGCGTGTTTAAGCTGAACTAAATGGGACCTGAAAGGCAAGAAAATCCAACATTGTTCTCCTAGAGGACATGTATTTCCCTAGAACTAGAAATGCTATTATCTATATGAATCCTTTTGGAAGAGGGTATTAACTGGTATTAACTAAAGTCACACTGTTTTAATTGTCACTACCTGTCACTTGATGCAGTGCATAAGTGGGTTCAGAATGCAAAAATAAACTCCCAAGTGGTAGGAAGATAGAAATAGTAATGAAATAGTGGCAGCTTTCATTTGGACCTTTAAATAAGTCAGGCTTGTTTTAATCTTTGTGACACTTTTTTTCCTGTATCATATCTCTTAAATTAAAGGACAGAAAAGTAAGCCATCTTTCTAGTCCCTCAGCAGTGTTCTTAGAATGGTTACTGGTTAGCAAATCACCTAACAGGATGCGTGAGAAGTCTTGTTTGGGACAGTATTGCCACCTGAAATTCTTTGGTAAGGAATGGACTGAATTTCTGCCTATCACCCTATTCCAATGCATTCCTAAAGACTCATCTAACCTTGAAAGGGAGTTTAACACTGTGACTTGAATATTAAAAGCAGATCTACAGCCAGGGGGAGCTCTAGGTACACGTGGACAGGAACTGAACTCTCAAAGTCTAGCCTCTCCCACCAGTCCTTTGCAGTACTGAGTAGTTGCTGGTGTAACTGCTCTAAGACCAAACTTGGCTGGACTTGAAGGAACAGCAGTGGTAACACTCAGTATAAGTCTTGAAAACAGACTTCCAGGAATGACCGTTGCCTGGAATCCAGTTGAGACCTCTCTCCATAACACTGGGCACAGATGCCCTGACTGCAAAGCAGAATTCTTCCATGCCTAAGGAACCACTGGAGACTTCTCTAGAGCTCTCTTTTCAAGGCTGTGCCAAGAAGTATTTTACAAAGGATACACCCAGTTAAAAAAAAAGCAGCACTAGAACTTGTACATGCAATGGTCCATGAAACCCATCTCTGCTTGCCTGAGGTGTTTCTAAAGGTCATGGTACAACTGGGAATCAAGATGCTGAGGCCTGAACATGGCAGCAGGGGAGATGTGGAATGACTGTAGCATATGACCTGAGATGGTCTTGGTAAAACTTGACCAGCATACCCACAAGACTCTTCAGATGAAAGGAAACCGTAAACTGCTCCTTAATCTGTTGTTAGGATGTAATGCATGAAGGTTAGCCCCATCTTTCTCAATACAGGTTCTCTCTTTTCTTAATCTCATACATCCTCAAATTGGTTCTCCCCCACTGGCACTTATCTGACTTCCAAGGAAGCAAAGACATGTCCAGCTTGCAACTATACTAAGATAAATACCGAAGTGAGCACCTGTTGGACAATTTAATGTGTCACATTTTTCCAGATTTCAACTCGAGGTGTTTGCTTACCTGAGAGCAACTAATTCCAGTAACCAGTGAATTCGAACTTGTTCAATGCCACCATACGGAACAGAAGAAATGTAGGCAAGGTTCATCTCTTGGTCTTTGCTCAGGTCAAATAGGTCAGCACGGCTGTGAGGTAAGGGAGGGCTTCAGGAAAGGAGGGACAGAAAAGAAACAGCACACTGAAACATTAACTGGCAGCTCCACTGGGTATCCAAAGATCTGTATGCTAATTCCCTATACCACCTGCAAGATCCAACCTGGCATGAGGAGCACTGTCTAACATGAGACGAAAGCAAAACAGAGTTGCAGGTTATTTGGGGCTAACTGAGTACACATGTAGTTTGGCAAAGTGAAACATAACTTGGATGCATCTCATTGCAGTGCCCAAAGGAAGGTATTATAAGATAAGCAGTCATTGCTGCACAGATAACAATCTCAGGCATCGGTGGCCTGAAGGAGCCATACAATGGCAATTGACTCCGAGTAACTAATGATAGAGAAGCTCGGTGTCTTTTAAGCTTTGGAGTGGAAGTCAGACTTCCTGAGGTCTGCAATAGCACAAATATGGGGTTGATCTTCCTGATGAAGTCCATGCAATGACATCAACTCTTGCTCTGCTGTGGAAGCTACACTTTTAGAAGCAGAATTAGACCCTCAGGGCCTCCACATTATTTGGCCATGTTCAACTCACCCCTAAGCATAAGGAAGCACAGGAGTATGTGGGTTGAGGTTTCTATGCTTGATGCTGCAAGCAGCTTAACGTGCTCACTGCTGTACAGCAATGGTCATGTTAGCATGACTTTGGTGTCTACTTACTCCACAAAGATTAACATAACATAGAGGCACACTTTTGCTGCCTCTATCTCCACAGATAAGTAGCTTCAAGATGGAGGGAGATATCACCCCCACCCTCCACAAGTCAGAAACTTAGAATGCTGCCCAATTCACTGGGTGTGGGGATCCTCAGAGACTCTCATTAAGCCTCCTGGTAATGTGCAAATTCTGAGTGTTAAAGCATTTGTATCACAAGAAAGATAAAACATTGACCCCAAGGTTTGGTAAAATAGTTCCACATGTCTTCACACTGCAGAGAGAACTTGTACTCTTAACTACAGACTGTAGACTAACTGTATAAGTGAAAAACTAAAATAGTTTATGCTTTGTTTACTGCAATCTACATCCTCTGAGGGGTGGATCCGTTCTTATGCTGACTATAACTCTGATGGGAAAAATAATACTGTCATCCTCTCCTCTGTCCCCCTCCACATATCCATCATACCTCCAAGGTCGCCCCTAAATGAACCTGCTACCGTATAACCATATGTGCACAAGGCTGGAAAAGCCTGACCCCACCTAGGTAAGAACTTGATGCAACTTCTGCCCCAGCTAAGGTACCATCTATTAACCCATCTCCTGCACCCATGTCTTTAAGTACAATTCTTGACACAGATTACATCCTTGTAGTGCTTCATAAAAATCAGTCAGCACATGTGAGCCCCTCTGTGCAACTTCACCGACATACAAGACACTTAAAAATCACCTCCCTGATATTGCTTCAAGTCACACAATTGAGACTGAGAAGTTACCGATTACACTCTTACTAAAAACGCATCAGACATTTGGGTTTCCTTTATTTTTCCAGTGAATAAGGACAATATTAACTCTTGTTTCTGAAGGAGTGCTATACTACTACTACTCTGAGATTTTAACCTGCTTCAGTTCAAGCAGTGGCAAAGATGGAAGTCAAGGCATAAAGCATTCACATATTTTTGCTTAGTCCACACTGAATAAACACACTGAAATTCACAGTCTGCTGGAATAAATCTAGCAGAAAACATGATGAGAAACAAAAGAAAGTTGGCAGAACAATGGGTTTTGTTAGTGGTAGCATCAGTATCTGTCCTTTCCTATTCTGAGTGGAAAGTGCCTATTCAAGAGCACATCAAGCCTTGCAGTCTCCCAGGCTGCAGTTTAAATAGGCAAAACATACTATTTTTTAAGGCAGTTTTTCATTAATGTTTGTTAACACTGAAAGCAAAAATTTGAAACAAAAAATGAACAGCAAAAGAAAAAATCTAGAAAGCACAGCCATTTCTCTTCATAAGAATGTATTTTAGGTCCTGTTATGTTTTCCCACCAACAAGGAAAACTAATGGAAAATTGGGTTTTTGTCTTAGACAACCTTTACACATTATACAAAAACCCCGCACAAATTAATTTTTGTCCAAAGCACACTCTGCTGATTAAATCCCTGTTGCAATTCTTTTTCCTACAACTGTTATTTAATCAACTGTATGCCTAAATGAAGGAGATCATAATCAGTTTAGAGTAAAACACTGACACGGCTGAGGAATATACCAAAGGCCTTTGAGCCTGCTGGAAGCCTTCATGTATCTCACAAAACTTGGCTGTTCAACCCATTAGCTCAGCAAGACTGGGCTTTCTCTGAGAAGCAAAGCACTATCAGGATATGAAGCAGCGGAGCTTAGATCAACTGGACTCACTGGCCACATCAGGAAGGCGGTATACTGTGTCTTGCAAGAACAAATTCCTAGCACGAACAGGCAGTGAAGCTTTGCCAGGGCACATTTAGTGACCGTGACAATGAAAACATTGTAAACTAAATGGAATGAGTTCCTAAGCATCAACGTATGTGCTGTCCTGTGCTGTGCTGTGGAAGAGGAACCTGGACGGTTCGCGGGTCCTGGACGCAAGGGAGCAAGTCAGAGAGGAAAGGTCGACTAGCCTTATCTTGTGATCTGCTTTGTTTACATTCACTGGCCACGTCCCACGACCAGCTCCACGCAGGTAACAGGCTGGGCAGCAAAGGGCTGCGAGGTGCCAGGCCCTCTGACTCTCGAGCAGCAGGCCCGGAACCGCCTATGTTCCTCCAGAAAGGATGTGTCCTCACGCCCTGGGATCCTTTACTTGAGCAGGGCTGAGGCAGCCGGCTCTCTCCCCGGCTGCTTCTTGCCAGCGGTGCGTGGCCTACCGCCGGGCGCCGGCCGCAGGGCTGTACGCGCTTACCAGAACCCAGTGCTCCTCCAAAAGTGCTCCAGGGGCCGCTCGGCTCGCCCGACATTCACGGACACCACGTACGCCGCGGAGCTGGCACCCAGCTGCGCCACCAGCCATAGCAGCAGCACCATGCCGGCCCAAGGAGCTGAGCCGAGCCGAGCCTTGCCGAGCCTTGCCGAGCCATGCCGAGCGTAGCCGAGTCTTGCCGAGCCTTGCCGAGCCATGCCGAATCTTGCCGAGCCCTGACGAGTCTTGCCGAGCCTTGACGAGCCCTGCCGAGCCTTGCCGAACCCTGGCGAGCGTAGCCGAGCCTTGACGAGCCCTGCCGAGCCTTGCCGAGCGTAGCCGAGCCCTGCCGAGTGTACCGAGCCCTGCCGAGCCTTGCCGAATCTTGCCGAGCCTTGCCGAACCCTGGCGAGCCTTGCCGAGCCTTGCCGAGCCTTGCCGAGCCTTGCCGAGCCCTGACGAGTTTTGCCGAGCCTTGCCGAGCCCTGCCGAGCCCTGCCGAGTCTTGCCGAGCGTAGCCGAGCTCTGACGAGCCCTGCCGAGCGTAGCCGAGTCTTGCCGAGCCTTGCCGAGCGTAGCCGAGCCCTGCCGAGCCCTGCCGAGCCCTGCCGAGCCTTGCCGAGCCTTGCCGAGCCTTGCCGAGCCCTGCCGAGCGCTGCCGAGCCTTGCCGAATCTTGCCGAGCCTTCCCGAGCGATACTGGCGCCGGCGCCCACTACTGACGCACCACGGACGCGACGTAGGCGCCCGCCCACGGGCTAGGACGACAGTACCTCCTACCCCCAGGCGCTCCCGCCGGCCCTGGGGTGAGTGTATTTAATTCACTTCAGAAGGCGCAGATTAGGCAACTCGGGTAGTAGCGTCTCTGCCTGAAGCCTGGGCGTCTCGTACTGTTGTTGTCCTGGCATCGCTGACGACCAGGAGTTGCGGCGCGGTACGCAGTTGCTGCTGCATTTCTCTTACATACCACACGGGGGAAGTATACTCTTAACGTCCTCGTGCTCCGTGTTGACAGACCTTTACGAAAGAGTAGCGGAATGTAGTAGTGCGCGGGATCAAAACAGCCTTCTCCAAAAGAACATATCAGCGGGATTGAAACTGTGTCCGTTTTTTCAGTCTAAACTTATCTACTGATCTCAGTATGGCAAAGAGCTTTAAATGCACCTTATAATGGAGAGGCAAGGCCCAAGCTGAGCTCTAGTGAGGTTTCCATGAAGGTTTTAAGAGATTGCTTTTATCCTTACGGGAAATGCCAGTTTGACTGCCAGGCCGTCTGCAGAGGGACGGTTGTTTCCTCCAAGCTCTGTTTTCTGTGAAGACCTGAGGAAGGTGTTAAACATGTAGTGGAAGTGTAAACTCAAGCGGGATCTGACAACCTAGGGGCCAGTAGGCAGGGGTAGCTCAGGGGTGAGTGCTGCTGCCTGGCCTTCAGTGAGGGCTGCAGGCATTTTGCCAGCTGGAAACGATGGTGCTTGGGGGGAAGGATCTCACAGACATTGCTTCTCTTCCCCCCAAGAGGGATAGGCTGGAGGAGATGAACACCTGGTACCAAATGCTCTACTGTGGTTTGTTGCTTACTAATGGCAACCCGGCACGTCATTGTCTTTAAGTGTGGAAAGTTCACTGCATGACAGGCACGGGTACCAGCACCTAGCTGTAATAGGTGTGGAAATTATCCCTTGTGGAGGAGCCAAAAGCTCAGCTCTCAACCAAAGACCTACCAGCAAATTTCAGCAAAAATATATTTACAAGGAAGAAACCCCATGAACCCCATGTTTTCCTACCACAGACTGTCCCCATTGGCATCAGGAAAGCTTGAGCCCTGGTGACCACTCTGGCTTTCCCTCAGAGACTGTCAAAACAGAGCTATTGCATTTCAACTTGGCTGATTTCAAAGTCACATTTGGAAGACAAGGTGTCAAACCAAAGCTATGTTCAAAACCTTGGCTCTTCTCAGACATGATACCAGGCATGTTTTAGAAAGTCCTGAAACACAACAGACATGGATGCAGATGGAACTCTGTGACCTACAGCATCACACAGACACACACAAGTCTATGGGACCGATGGGATACACCCGAGGGTGCTGAAGGAGCTGGCTGGGGTGCTCGCCAAGCCACTTTCCATCGTTTACCCCCGTCCTGGCTGACCAGGGAGGTCCCAACTGATTGGAAATTGGCCAGTGTGACGCCCATCTATAAGAAGGGTCAAAAGGATGATCTGGGAAATTACAGGCCTGTCAGCTTGACTTCGGTGCCCAGGAAGCTGATGGAGCAGCTCATCCTGAGTACCATCACACAACACATGCGGGACAACGAGATGCTCAGGCCCAGTCAGCATGGGTTTATGAAAGGCAGGTCCTGCCTGACAAACCTGATCTCCTTCTACGACAGGGCAACCTGCTTATTGGATGAGGGAAAGGCTGTGGGTGTTGTCTACCTTGACTTTAGTAAGGCCTCTGACACTGTTTCCCACAGCATTCTCCTGGCGAAACTGGCTGCTCGTGGCTTGGAGAATCGCACACTTTGCTGGGTTAAAAACTGTCTGGATGGTCGGACCCAAAGAGTTGTGGTGAACGGAGTTAAATCCGGCTGGTGGCTGGTCACGAGTGGTGTCCCCCAGGGCTCGGTTTTGGGGCCACTCCTGTTACACATCTTTACTGATGATCTAGACGAGGGGATCGAGTGCACCCTCAGTCAGTTTGCAGACGATACCCAGTTGGGTGGGAGTGTTGATGTGCTCGAGGGTAGGGAGGCTCTGCAGAGAGACCTGGACAGGCTGGAGCCATGGGCTGAGGCCAACTGGAGGAGTTTCCATAAGGCCAAATGCCGGGGGCTGCCCTTGGGCCACAACAACCCCCAGCAGCGCTACAGGCTTGGGGAGGAGTGGCTGGAGAGCTGCCAGTCAGAGAGGGACCTGGGGGTGCTGATTGACAGCTGGCTGAACAGGAGCCAGCAGTGTGCCCAGGTGGCCAAGAAGGCCAATGGCATCCTGGCTTGTGTCAGCACTAGCGTGGCCAGCAGGGACAGGGAAGGGATCTTACCCCTGTACTTGGTGCTGGTGAGGCCGCACCTCGATTCCTGTGTTCAGTGTTGGGCCCCTCACTACAAAAAGGACATTGAATGACTTGAGCATGTCCAGAGAAGGGCAACGAAGCTGGTGCAGGGTCTGGAGCACAGGTCGTACGAGGAGCGGCTGAGGGAACTGGGGGTGTTTAGTCTGGAGGAGGCTGAGGGGAGACCTTATCACCCTCTACAGCTACCTGAAAGGAATCTGCAGAGAGCTGGGTTTGAGCCTCTTTAGCCTATTAGAAAGCGACAGGACAAGAGGGCATGGCCTCAAGTTGCGCCAGGGAAAGGTCAGACTAGATATTAGGAAGCATTTCTTTACAGAATGGGATGTTGGGTGTTGGAATGGGCTGCCCAGGGAGGTGGTGGAGTCCCCATCCCTGGAGGTGTTCAAGAGTAGGGTCAATTTAGAGCTTAAGTATATGCTGTAGGTGGGAACTGTTCTAGGCGAACGGTTGAACTAGATGATCTCCAGGGTCCTTTCCAACCTAGATGATTCTGAGTCATTATGTGACATTTAAAGAAGTGTCTGTCAAAGCTCAGGGAAAGACTCTTCGCCAGGAGTCTGACAAGACCGTGGTCTCCAAAACATTTCCAGGAAGGTCCTTCTCAGAGACTGGGGAGTGGCTAAAGAGACTGTCTTCCTTGTTTTCTACAACTTCCCCCAAGGCATGGGGAAGTGCTACACCTAGCACATCAACCACATCAGACCAGAATTTGGGAGATGGAAGATAAGACAAAACCCCTGCCAGAGGAGAGACAGAGAACTGGAGGCATCTCTGCATCATTCCCAGGTTTCTCTTCCCATGTCTAAGAAAGCAGCTAACAAGATTTTTCAAGGTACTTCTGAAGAACTGCAGTTCCCAGCAGAAAATCTTTCCTGCTCACCACAGCTGCCCTTGTGCCTCTTGCCAGAGAAAGAAAATGCAGCAGAAAGTGTTACCTGCTCCCTGTGAAGGAGTCTGGTGTGCCTCTGTTCCCAAAACATCTGCTGGGATGCTGCAGGGAGAGCAGCTGAGGCCAAATGTTTGGCTTTTTCCCAACCAGGGTAGCCAACTGGACCAACATGTTCCTGGATGGACAGATATCTGGATATTTTTTGTAATAACTAAGCACTAATAATGATGAGGTGTTCTGGAGCTTAAGACAGCCTTTGTTTCTTGGGCAACTTCACATTCCCACATGGTAGCATCTGGTCTTTGGGCAAGTGGACTCAGCTGAATGGTCTTGAGTTTCATGTCACATCAAATCCAGTCTAACCAGGACTCCTGCTAATCCAGTCTAAACATGTCCTGCTCTTCTTCCCTGCCACTGCTTGCCTGCTCCTGCTGTTTTCCAACAGTCAGATCTGACAGCAAGGCAGCTGAATGGAGTATAGTCCAGCGGATTGACTGGGTGGGAAGGAACTCCTTTTTTGGTTAGTTTGGTTTTTTGTGGATTAGCAAGCTGCAGAGACACAGCACCGTGTGGCTGTGCTGCCTGGTAGTCCACAACAGAGAAAGCGCATGTGCAGGGTTGGGGGGGAGAGAGACCAGCCTTGACTCAACTGCATGCCGTTAGGCTGGAGAAGGCATAGTACAAAATTCCACTCTGACTCATGCATCTCCATAGCTTCCATAGCATGGGCAGCCTTTGTAAAAAGATCACTCTGAAGTGATCCTGTTGCTTGCAGGAGTCCAGCAAGCTGTATACACCTGTCTCTACCACGTATTTGCAACTGTGCTTCTAATTGTCTACAACATACTAAAGGTATCTGTTGATCAGACATACATATCTGAAATCAGGAGTCTGATAAGCAATGCAGCATGGATCTTAGTTATGCTTTTCTCATGGAGGGCTTGTTTTTAAAGCTTAGCTTATGACAGTGTTGCAGCTTTCTCCCAAGACCTGGTGAGAACTTTGTGAGCCCTGGGATTTCCTTCTTCTTCTTCTTCATTGATTTGTCCCAGTGACAAGTGATGAGTATTTGAACTGGACGTGGCCTGCAGCTATCTGTGCCTTTCATCTCAATGGGACAGTCTTATGCTTCTTCAAGACCTGTAGTACCTCTAGCACTAGGTTTCTGCCAACAGGCTGTGTGGATTGCAGACAGACATAAATATCTGCTCCCTGATGGTGATTGCCTTTGCTGATGCTTGCTTTTCTCTAAAGCAGCAGTGATCAGCCCCAGCTAGAAGTAGGATGTGGTGCAGTAGGATTTTGGTGCTCTCTTGTGCACCAAAAAAGCTTTAAGGTGCCTGGGACATATCATCCTTGAGTTGTATAGTCACCACTTTGAGATTGGCAAGCATTTATCAGTTGAGTAGGAGAGAACAGGGTGCTTTACACCCCTCTGTATGGTGGGATATGCCATTTCCTCCTAGGGGTTTCAGATTTCTCAGTGTCTGCTTCCTTACTGGTGCCACACCATCATTTTTCTTCTGACTCCCACTTTTGGTCCAGAGATACAATTCTGGTTTTAGAAGTGCTTTATGGCTTTTGCAGTGGACTTTTTGGACTTCATAGCTCAGGTGCAGGTCCTCTGCCCTCTGAGGAGATCAGTTGCTGGTATACAATGTAGTCTGGGTAGATGCAAACAGCCGGACTCAGTGATGAAAATACTTCTCAGCCCTTCACAAGGGCTTTTCTTCTCATTGCTTAGTTTACCTAAAATGTGATTAGGAGGTCTTGTTATCACCTCTGCAGAATGCAACAAATTTAACAAGTATTATGGGAACGCTTGCAATTCTAGACACCATCCATGTGTGTATCTCTAATATCCCAAAGCTGGATACAATCAAGGACAGGATTTGTCATCTTCCTGCATTGGTGATACCTTGTCATTTTACCCTGGCTTTCACTCAAGCATACATAGTGTATATAGTAGGGTTGCTCAGTAAACGCTTTCTCATTTTTCCAGGGACATGGACCTTATCATCCATATGTCAGCTCCTAATCCACCTTGATTCATTGTGACTCAAGGGGGTTGCTTTATGTAATTCCAGCAGTGTACATCTATTTTTGCCTTCACATGTAACCTGGTACATATAGTTCTGTCACTGCAAGTATTAGGCTGATACAAGGAAATGATCACCTGCTTTGCAACTTATTTACTTACAGCAATTCATAATGATTTCTGAGTATTGCTTAATAATCCTGCTTGCCCTGACTGTTCTGTGGAAACTTACCAAGGATGGTAATGTGATGCAAAAATAAGAAACACGTCCTTGGAAAGCAGATGGGCTTTAACAAGTTTACTTTTTGTAGTGGATAGATAGCCGTATATGGACAGTAGAAACTAATACATTGGTGCTTTTAGATAAGATGGTGGTAAACTGGCCGAAACCACTCTTGTTGTTCAAGAAATTGGTCAAGAGAATCTGTGCATGCTCCGAGGAAAAGTACAAGGTGAGGAGGACTGTGAGCCTTCCTCACAGACCCAAAGACCCCCGAAGACACCCACCAGGAGGCAATGCGCCTGTGCAAAGAGAACATAAACTGCTGACACCAGCCTCTAGAACTAACCCAGCCTTACTCGTGCATATGTGTGTTTGTGTTATGTAATCCAATGAATATGCATATCCACACTATAAGTTTTTGGTAAAATGTGCGGTGGGTGTGCAAGCTTTGTGGAGAAATCCCCTTGCACCCTGGATGCCAGAGTAATCATACCTGCTTTATAACTCTCTGACTTGTAGAGTCTGTTGCTGCATATCAAGGCCAAGGGCTTTAATTAACCTGACAGAGAGTTGTCTCAGGGCTTGTCTTGGCCTGAGGTTGTTTTAGCCGTGGTAATGATTGTTTGGTGGACAGGTGACTGTTGCCTGCGTTTTTTCAGCTTAGCTCAGTAAATACCGTCAAGGGTAAAATGTCTCAGGATGCAGCAAGGGCTAGCTGCTTCCTGAAACAGAGGGAATTAAGGGGGTTAACAGGGCTGGCAGGGCGTCACCAGCCCAACCACTGCCTCTGAATCCATGAGCAGGGCAGACACTGAAGTGACAGATGTGGTCAGCCTGGAGTCCTGTCTGGACCAGGCAAATTCATGGTGACAGGACAGCCCTGAGGTCTTGCTGGGAAGTCAGTCTACAGATCAGGGTCCAGATCAACAAGGTCCATGGCCAGATGTAGGCAGTGCTGAGACCAGCACTTCTACCAGATAGCTGGGGGGAGGGTTTGAAGGCCCCAGCCTGAGCTGAAATGGGGCTTTTGCCCCATGGGCAGAGGCTGTAGGTGAGGGCCTCAAGGGAGGCTGATCAGTGCCATTGAGGCCTCTTAGTGCACTCAGGCCCTGAATAAACATCTGTCAATACAGACTGTCACCGCATAATTCCTTATGTTAACTGAAGTTGGGGGCGGTTGTGTTGCAAACTGTGGCAACACTTGTGTTTTGTTGATGGAGAGGACCACTGTGAAGATGCAATGTTCTTTCTATTCTGGGAAGAATTCCTATTCTGCTTCTTTAGCAGTATTGTGGTGCTGGTCTTGATGGTAGTATGTGGTCCTTCTGCACTTCAGAGGGAAATAAATTAGGAAGACTTTACTGCTGATTGTAAAATTCTGGGTTTACTCCGCTGTCCCTGAGCAACGAGCTACCCTGTCTCCAAGTGTTTAGCTGGGAACCAATGAAAGCAAAACAGACTTTATTAGGAAAATATACAAAAACAGTGCAAGCGGGGCTCAGGCAGCCACTCTACAATCACCACTGTCCTACCTTTGGTGATGAAATTGGCATGCCAAGGACTCAGAGTGATAACTACTTTCTGCTTAAGCAGAGCTTATGACCTCCCTGAGTCTTAGGACTCAGAAGGACAATGGTGGGCTAAACATAAGGGCAGAGAAAAGGCATAGATACTAGGAATGTAATGTATATCCATCTTAATCTTATTTTCAGGATTACTGTAACTGAACTAACGGTGCCAGTCTCCTGTATTTTAGTTAGACTGTGAAGATCTTAATTAGACTAATGATAAATTCTGAGCTCCGCATCTAATCTATATTCCCCTTTGCACAGAGCAAAGTATGTTTATAATGTAAGGAGTGTTGCACAAGTACCAGAAAGAATGGCATGGATGGTACATAACAGTCACCATCTACACCTCTATTGTGACTGTGGTCATGTGTAGGAGAGGCAGTACTGTGTTGGCTAGCTGATGATGATATACTGCTTTGCATCCTTCTCATAAACTACTTTTATCTCCTCAGTTTCCTCTTTGGAAATGTTGTGGTTTGAACTCAGCTGGTAGCAAATCTCCCTGTGGCCAGTTCTTTACTCCCATTCACCCCTCCCCAACTGAAGTAGGGGAGGGACAAAAGAAAGCAGAAATTTGTAGGTTAAATAACAAAGATGTACTAGCAGAGCCAACAGTAATGACAGCAGTCCAAAGCCGTACAGAGCTGTCCGAAGCAGCTCAGACACCCTAGACACCTGCCCCGCCCATCTGGAAACCCAAAACAAACCACAGAAAGTTAACTCTGTCCTGGCCAAAACCAGAACACTGCACCAGCTCCTCTGGACAGAAATTACCATTTATCTGTGTGACACCCCACATAGTTCTCTTTAAACTCCTTAGGTCCTGTGGTGAAATGACGGTATGCATGTATTTACCTATGGTCAGAGCATGTTCCACCTCTTGCTTTGAGGAAAGGAGACTGAGTGTGAAGGAAAGAACAGATTTATCCCTAAAACCTCAGACAGTCTTTGGTACTAGCATTGCTCCTAGAACCGGCATGGGCATACAGGATGGACAGGGGTTGAGGAGTTGATTTCCACAGTTCAGTCTGCCAAGAGCATACAAAAAAGCTGAAACATTGGAGGAGTGTTTAGTGAACTACTCCAAGTCTCACGCAGAGGTAAAAGATTTACCTTTTGTTACAACCTCTATTTACAGGGCTTCCTTAGAGGAACACAATGTCAACTCCTGTTTCTAACTCATGTTCTTGATTGAGAGCAGCTACAAGTCTTTTTGTCAAGTCTGTGATGGTGTAGCACATCTCAGGCAGGTTGTGAACGTGTGTAGATGGTTCCTTCCCATGTCAGACATGACAATTTGCTGGTAACATTTCTGCATAATACGGTCTTTTTCAAAACTGTCTCTGCAGGGTGTCACAAAGATGCAGCTGAAATCAGGGCTCTGTCCTGTTCTTCTTCACTCTTCTGCTCTGCTAAGCAAATCTTACTCTGTACTTATGTGGAAAGCCTAAGTAATGTTCATGCAGAGTAACCTTGAAGTTAGAAGGGAAAAACACAACTCTTTCTTGCCATCACCCATGCCTTTGGATGGGCAAAAAAGTGAATGTGCAAAAGCAGATAGATGGCTATCTTGTTTGGCTTCTCGAAGAGCTCAGTCGCTGCCTGGTGACAGTGGCTCACCACCCTCACCGTGAAGAATTTCTTCCTTATACCTAATGTAAGTTGGATATAAGTTACCCTCTTTCATTTTAAAACTGTTACCCCTTGTCCTATCACTACACTCCCTGTTAGAGTCCCTCCCCATCTTTCCTGTATGTCCCCTTTAAATACTGGAAGGCCACTATAAGGTTTCCCTGAAGTCTTCTTGTCTCCAGGCTAAACAACCCCAGCTCTCTCAGCTTGTCCCCATGAAGGAGGTCTTCCAGCCCCCTGATCATCTTCATGGTCCCCTCTGGACTCACTTGAGCAGGTCCATGTCATTCTTATACCACGGGCTCCAGAGCTGAATGCACTACTCCAGGTGAGATCTCATGAGAGTGGAGTAGAGGGGGAGAATATCCAGTTACTTGTAGCTGGGCAAGAACAAATTCTTGAACTATGGTTACAATTTCCAAGTGTTCCCAGTTGCTACAAGATTTGTGTCAGCTTCTGTTTTGCATCTCATCCAGGAGAGAATATTTATTATTTATGTATCTGTTCTTAACGGGTCAGTAACTTACCATTTGCCATAATGCTTGGTAAACAGAATCCAACAGACACTTCTTTTTTTTTTTTTTTTTTGTGAATAAGAATTAAAATTGTCTGTATTTGATCTGACAGCAAATTTTGGAAATCTGTGATGTCGGATGCATTAATATCAATGATGGCTCATGGTTTGAACTTTAAGTTCAGGTTAGATGCCCATCAACATACTAATTAATACAGGTTTGGAAACCTGCCCCCAAAATGGAAAGGCACAGGATTTACACATTCTCATTTGTTTGTTCCACAGGACATGGATTGCAACTGACATTTGTGGGCTGTGTGGGCTGTGGAGAGGCAGAGGCAAAAATAAATACAATCACAAACTCCTCTAGAAAAATCAGAATGGTTGCTCTTTGAGTCCTTTGGAAAGCTTTCATTGGCTCATTTTGTGAGTGAACCCAACTGTACTTAATTAAAACTATCTCTCTGTTACAAAGCTATTTGCCACTTTCACACCAAGTATAGCCTTAATTTCTATATTAGACTTCCTGTGGCCATCACATGAGCTCATGAGGCAACCCATTAGAAGCTCTTACGGTTAGGAACCATGTCAATAATTGAGAACATAAGTACTCTCCCAACACTGTGCTTGTGAAGCAGGTAAAGAAAACTAAGGGCATTGGGCCAATACCCCTTTCAAAACAAGGAATAAATATGTTTCCCCTCTGCCATATGATCTTCTGAGCTGTAGGTCAGTATTGCTCATAATCAGTCAAGAAACCAAAGTTCAGAATTAAATGCTCTGACTTTCATTCTACAATTGCTACAGCAAACCTATGGTTTGCCTCTAATCCCCTTTATATGCATCTTGTATAAGCCTTAATGAATGTTTAATTCCTTACCAAAGTCTTCCATTAAGGGATTCACTTTATTTCTGGGAGGCATAGGACCATCACACCTAACATGTATCATTTGTTTGACAGTTTTATGGTTCAGTTGGAACAATTTGCAGAGCTGTCCATCAGTATCTTCCCTGCAGCTTTGCAGCCTATTTTAGTCATGAACTGCAGAACAGACCAGAGTAACAGGCCACTGAGTGATACTTAGAAACTGAAGGAATAAAGTTCAGAAAAGCCACTGGAAATACTTTGCCAAGTGATTTGTTTATCTGTTCTACTTTGTTTTGCAAAGGCTTGCTGCTAGTGCATTAGAAGAGGAACTGTGCTTCAGAGATGTCTCCTCAGCAGTGCAGGACTTGCAGTATTTTTGGGTCATGGGTTTACACAGTTCTCTGCACCAAGTAGTAATACTGTCAGTTCTCTCAAGCTGAGCAGGGGATGTCAAACACCTATGCTGTTTTAGCATGGACTTAAGAGTGCACTGTGTAAGGCTGGTAAAAGCCTTTTTGTACTCTCCAAGTGTTTGGGCATCATGTGGTAGGGCAACAGCTGGAGAAAATGGAAGAGAGTCAACAACTTCAGCTGTTGGGCATCTCTGCTGGTGCACTGCCATGCAAAACAGTCTGTGCCCTTTACCTCCAGGCCTGGACAATCTCTAGCTGTCTGCAAAATGGCTGTGCTTCTCTGTGTTCCCAAAAGGTCTCTTTAGGTACTTTGCATACAGTTCTCAGGCATATCCCATCCCCTGAACTACCTGGCTTAGACTTATAACAGACCTTATATCTTGACAGATTTTCTTGTGGTTCACAGTTGTACACAAGCCATAAGTAAATGGTGACAGTTTGTGGTAACCTTCCCCATTTCATTGCCATTGCAAACGATAGTGGAGGTTATTCATGCCAACATTTCATACAGTTTCCCCAGGAAGCCCATCGTTCTTCTAAAAGAACAATGACCAGTCCCAGGGCAACAGCCTCTTGCCAGCTTGCTCCACCACTTTATACAGTGCTCTGTCGAGGCTTTTTGAAGGCTGTTAAAACACAGAGTGCACTCATGTGAAAAGCTTGGCATTTGCACCTCAAACTTGTATTCATGCTTAGCCTGATACAGAATGAGAGAAACAAGTCCTGAAAAGTATGTGTCCGTAGTGGTACCCAGACTAAAGCAAGATGGACTTACTGGGTTTCTTAAAAGATTGTTGCTATGCTTGCCCACAGATTTAAGTTGAAGGAGAAGGTATTGGTTATGTCGTGGGTAGATAATTAATGGGAAAACTTCTCAGACATGGTTTTTCCCATTTGCACAGTGGTGAGTGGATGTGCTCATGTTAACTGAGTACTCCTTTTCAAGGAACATAAGCCCTAAAATAATACATGTTAAAACTGGCAATTTTTGAAGTTCAAACAATATATTAAAACAGAATGCATGTTCATCCAGCTTCAGGGGTTTGCAGATGCTTCCTAAATAGACCTTGTGAATTCTTTTGCACAATTAGACTTCTCAGTTCTAGCACTTTCTGAAAATGAACTGGTAAACTTACTGAACTGGAGCGCAACTGCTTTCCTCCAAAGTCCAAAGGAGATTTAACAGCTCAACAGACATGAGTGTTGCACACTCATTTGGGATTTTATGGGCATATGCTTCTGTGCCATTACACGCTGTGCTGCAGCCTAATCTGGAAAGGACAGGATCATTAGAGGGTTTAGATTAGCCCAGTGCACCAGTTTCAAGTATGCCTTGCACTCTCAGGGCGTTCCCCAACCTATCAACAAGATCAGTAAAAACTTATACGCATACACACACACACAAACACACACACTCTTACCAGGCGAGTCAGCTCTCAATTTCTTGTCTATCAGAGGTTGCTGTCTGTAAACAGGTCTCCTTGGAGTGAAGACATCCTGTATTATAATTTTGCTACATGGTGGTTTCGTTTTTCTTCATGGACCACATTTTGCTGCTCCCAGATTTCCATGGCATTCCTCATACTTTCTATCTGACAAAATGGGTGAGGAAGAATGATTTTTTTGGGGAAAAGGGGATGCGAAGTAGCAAGCACTGGAATCTCTACTTTCCAAAGCTATACCTTCTTCTTTGGCTTGTGTTTTGCAAACTTCAGCCATACTGATAAGAATTTCTTCAGAGTCATTAGAATTTTGGGGTTAGGTGGAAGGATGAAACAAACGATAGAAATGATAGAAACAAAATATAAGTCAGTAATCTCTTTGATACCTTTTCATGTGACAAGTAACAAAGTATTCTGTGGGGACAGGCTACCAAGGCAGTAAAATCTAGAGATGTTTATCAAACAGGCTTTAAATTTTAATTTTTTCCCCTTCCAAAATTAACCTCACAATTTTCTCTTGAAAGTTTTCGTTTCAAATCACTTTGAAAAACACAAATTAGGATACTTGAAAAATTTCTGCTGGCCATAGAGGTGGCCCAGAGAAATGAAGTGTCTTTGCAAAGAATGTGTCTCTTCTTTCTATTTTTGCCTTCTTTCAGACTTTGACCTTGTCTGAATTGCAAGGCTTCTAGTCATCTTTAAACTAGGGGGTCGTATTGGCTGAGCCAGCAACATTTTAGTTCCAGCAGATGTTAGCTGTCATTGCCGCTCACACCTCATGGGTCTCCTTAGGGAATTTCACCCTTTTCTTTTCCTCGTCAAGCTGCAGCTCATTGACAGTGTAAATATGTTAGACAAGCACTGACATGCTCTTGTCTGTCTTGCTGATGATTTTGACATGGCACCAACTTGCTGTGATGCCCAGTGGATCACAGTTGCCACTTTGTGTCATTTCTTGCTCTTCATCGTATTTTCCTTCAATGTTTGCATTTGTGGCTATGGAGCTTTACTTCTGAATTTGCACCCCTGAAGCCAAGGGGTGTCCTACCCATTTATATTTACCTTCTTCACCACTTCTGATTCAAAATTTCTGTATTTTTTATATGAATGACAGTTGAAATCTTCTTGGCCAGCTCTGCACATTCCAGCTCAGCACATGCTTCAGCTTCAGTTGTGACTGTGCATTGATGTTCCTCCTAATGCTGGTAATGCAGGCTGATTTAAGATGCTCTTAATAATGTGCTATTGGATGCTCTGCCAAAAAGCAAATCACAATAGCTAGGTAGAGCACTCTTCTGTCCAACTGTATTGCTGATTCTTATGTGTTTTGCACCATTTTTTGTTTCATTAGATATTAATATAGATGAGTCATAAGCTCAAATACAATATATGAATAATATTTTAGTTACAATGCCTGAAGGCATGTAGCACAGAAATCTAACATAGAACCTGCCCAGAAGGTTAAAAATTGTAACTCGGGCATCCCCAAGTAACATGTTTCAGAATCACTGGAGCTTTGGTCATTTAAACTGCGGTGTCTTTGTTCTTTGTGCATCTGTGTTGGTGATTGATTTAAATTCTGTCAGTCCCACAGCTGTCTTTCTCCGTACACTTTTCTTTGAGAGTCAGTAATTAAGTAATGAATAAAGTGGATTAAAAGTATTTTCAGCTGAAGTCTGGATTTTTGGCTAAGTGGTTCTGTTTGCAGAAGAATGACACCATTTTATAAGGGTAAAAGAGTCCTCTCCATGCCCTTCATACTGAAAATTGAAATACTTCACGTAGGAGGCATGAGATTTCATGGGCAATGTCACTTGGCTGCTTGTTCTTCTGAGGCTGCTGTATGTCACTATAGTCATAGCATACTCCTTCTCGCCAGAGCTCTTGTCAGGGAGTTTAGGTTTGGCCAAATTCTTCTTTTCCTCATTTTTTAGTTTTTATTGAAAATGAAATTAAAATGTCCTGTGAAAATGTGCATGATTTTCTGACAAACTGTAGAAATGGCTCAGAAAAATAGCTCTGGGCTATTTAAAACAACACTGCTAAGACTTGTTGGCACAATGTGAGTACAAGTTCGGTGGCACAGTGCAGGCTCAGTTTTAGCACTGAGATGACTATTCTGTCTTTCAGAGTGAATGAAATTCACCAGAGACTTGCACCAGTTCTTTCTGGAGAGGCAAAATGTCCTCTGAGAAGAATTCTGACCAAATATCTCAGCTGATGGGAAATCCAAGTGCTCTGACATGAGTGCTCTAAACCTGCATACTTTGATAGGTTTTCACAGAGTCAAAAGAAAAACATTTACCCAATTTCCCAGTTCCACATGGAATTTTAACAGGACTATTGAGGTCTGACTGACTACATTCTTGCCTGTTTCCATTATTCATTTTGCTCCAAAATTTATGAAGAATTTGTGTCCTTTTTTTGCCAGAAGGGCTCCTGCTGACCAGTTTCCAGTGAAATCTGAGGAAAAACAGAAATAGGGGCTTAGTTTAGGTGAAATTATGACTGTGAATATGCCTGATTGTCCAGGAAGTATCTCTCTGTGGTTAGTGCTCTGAAGTACACATTTTCTTGCTCAATTTTTGTTGACTCCTATGACTGCTCAGGGCTTTGGCAGTTCCAGGTGTTCATGTGACCATTGAGATTTTTTTTCCTCCAAGCCTTGTCTCCAATGCCACTTTAGATACTGACTTCTTTGAAGATGAGATGTCTCTCATTGTGTTTGTGCGGAGCTCATACGAAGTTTATCTTTTTGACACTGGAATATTTAGCTGCCCCTGCATTACAGGGGAGCATCTTCAATGCCCACTGGCTTTGAGAAAATCCAGAAACCTTTAGTGACAGGTTGGGAAAATAGTGGAGGTAGAAGTAGTGGGTTCTCTCAAACTCAAAACATTTTTGAGGGAATCCAGCCTCCTCAGCCAGAATACAGAGACTGGGAGAACAACCCCCCTGCAATCCAGGAGGAGACAGTCAGTGACCTGCTGCATCACACAGACACACACAAGTCTATGGGACCAGATGGGATACACCCGAGGGTGCTGAAGGAGCTGGCTGGGGTGCTCGCCAAGCCGCTTTCCATCATTTACCAGCAGTCCTGGCTGACCGGGGAGGTCCCGACAGATTGGAAATTGGCCAGTGTGACGCCCATCTATAAAAAGGGTCGGAAGGATGATCCGGGAAATTACAGGCCTGTCAGCTTGACTTCAGTGCCCGGGAAGCTGATGGAGCAGCTCATCCTGAGTACCATCACACAACACATGTGTGACAACCAGATGATCAGGCCCAGTCAGCATGGGTTTATGAAAGGCAGGTCCTGCTTGACAAACCTGATCGCCTTCTGGGTAAAAAACTGTCTGGATGGCCGGGCCCAAAGAGTTGTGGTGAACGGAGTTAAATCCCGTTGGCGGCCGGTCACGAGTGGTGTCCCCCAGGGCTCGGTGTTGGGGCCACTCCTGT
Organism: Athene noctua; assembly: GCF_965140245.1. Lineage (NCBI taxonomy): Eukaryota > Metazoa > Chordata > Aves > Strigiformes > Strigidae > Athene > Athene noctua. The sequence continues at coordinate 43,297,549 of NC_134077.1, forward strand.
TTAACATTTTTACTGGTGATCTAGACGAGGGGATCGAGTGCACCCTCAGTGAGTTTGCAGATGACACCAAGTTGGGTGGGAGTGTTGATGTGCTCGAGGGTAGGGAGGCTCTGCAGAGAGACCTGGACAGGCTGGAGCCATGGGCTGAGGCCAGCTGGAGGAGTTTCCATAAGGCCAAATGCCGGGGGCTGCCCTTGGGCCACAGCAACCCCCAGCAGCGCTACAGGCTTGGGGAGGAGTGGCTGGAGAGCTGCCAGTCAGAGAGGGACCTGGGGGTGCTGATTGACAGCCGGCTGAACAGGAGCCAGCAGTGTGCCCAGGTGGCCAAGAAGGCCAATGGCATCCTGGCTTGTGTCAGCAATAGTGTGGCCAGCAGGGACAGGGAAGGGATCTTACCCCTGTACTCGGCACTGGTGAGGCCGCACCTCGATTCCTGTGTTCAGTGTTGGGCCCCTCACTACAAAAAGGACATTGAATGACTCGAGCGTGTCCAGAGAAGGGCAACGAAGCTGGTGCAGGGTCTAGAGCACAGGTCGTACGGGGAGCGGCTGAGGGAACTGGGGTTGTTCAGTCTGGAGAAGAGGAGGCTGAGGGGAGACCTCATCGCTCTCTACAGCTCCCTGAAAGGAGGGTGCAGAGAGCTGGGGATGAGCCTCTTTAACCAAGTAACAATCAATAGGACAAGAGGGAATGGCCTCAAGTTGTGCCAGGGAAGGTTTAGACTGGATATTAGGAAGCATTTTTTTCCGGAAGGGGTTGTTGGGCATTGGAATGGGCTGCCCAGGGAGGTGGTGGAGTCCCCATCCCTGGAGGTGTCTAAGAGTCGGGTTGACATAGCGCTGAGGGATATGGTGTAGTTGGGAACGGTCAGTGTTGGGTTAATGGTTGGACTGGATGATCTTCAATGTTCTTTCCAACCTCATTGATTCTATGATTCTGTGATTCTTTGATTTTTATTACTACTTTTGCTATTCCAGAGTGAGGATATGGTCTTTAGAAGATGAAAGGGAATAAGCCATGTTAAAAAAATAACATAAATACTTGCAAACCAGAAGAGATCAAAACTACTCACAAAACTGAGCACAGATAATCACAAACAAGAATGTTTCTTCAAAAGCCACGGGACGCTAAGAATGATCATATCTCACAGTGGACTCTGAAACAAAGAGGATTACTTAACCTTCCCAGCTCCCTGGCTCATTTTAACATAGATAGGAGAGTGGAGTTCATAAATTTTTTATATTTTTGCCTATTTTTCCATTCATTTGCACTGAATGGGCAGACTCCCAGACAAACTTTTAGGAGTATGTCTTAAATATATTGAGCCCTTACAAAATACTGCAGCACCTTTCTTGTTCCAGAAGGATATCCTTCTCTGTCTTCAACAGTCCCATTTGCCATGTGCAAACACCTGTGCAGTGTCCGTAAAAATGTCGTAATGCCCTGAGAGATGTTGGGGAGCTAGATATGAATAATTTTTAAGAGAAACATTTGTAAATCATTCCGGTGTTCCACAATATGAAGTAATGTCTGAAGTCTTGACAACTTTCAAACAAAATTTATGGCCTTTTTATGATCCCTGGAGAAGCTGTGTCCTTCAACATTTCCATCACCTGGGAAAATGTTTCAGATTTCAGGGGGAGGTATGATAGGTATTTTTAAAGGTGCATTGGTTTGGTTTTATTACAGGGGAAATCTGAGAAGTGAATGTCAGAATTCCTGATAACATGGATTTTTCACCTCATGCATTAACATGTCCTCACAAATGACACTTTTTCAGTATTGGCTGGAGTGTCATCTGGGAGCTAGACTTTCAGAGTACTCAGTGCATTTTTAAGGCTTTCCTCCAACATCAGCAAAGTACAAGGTTTACTTAGGTGTCCAACCTGACAAAAGCTTTTCCTTACTTAGCTTCTCTTCAGTTTCTGTCCTCTGAGGGAAAATTACTGACAGAGGAGTAGCTGCCTGGACTAGCTGTCATGCATTTCTGAGATTTCTATCCCAGGTGGAATCTGACATTTAATGAGACATGAATAGATACAGTGTTTATCGCCATGCAGTCAAGCATTTGTTGTCTCTGCTGGACTTGGACATGTGGTGGACAGGAAGGTTTCAGGAGACCTGTTGGAGAAGATTTGTCCTGCATCCCTCTCTTCTGCTTGTCCAAGTGTTTAGTGTTCTTCCTACTCCAAATTTTGGCAAAAAACTGGGAGATGTACTATATTTCACTTATTTCCTGTGTGAGGGTTTTATTTTCTATATATTATTGCTAATATGGTTATACTAATGCTAATGGTTAAAGCAGGAGTGGAAAAACTGTTATTTATTTCAGCCCAGCTTCCTGTTCAAGCAGTATTTATGGCATCATGTATTTTTTTCTGTCTACTCACTGACCCCTTCAAAGGCCAATTTATAATGAATTTTAAAGATAATTTAATTTCTGTAAATTGGGTATGAATCAAACACTACTCAAAGGAAAGAATCCAAATAAGATTTCCACTTTGCCCCATCTGAACAAGCAACAGACAGACTATAGATCTAATTTAGAAGTAGTCACATGGCCAGTCAGCACATATACCTTAGTCCACTAATCAGCATACATGCAGCTCCTGCCTAGCTTCTGCACATGAAAGGGTGCAGGAGAAGTGGTTAAAGCTGTTGAGGTATGGGAAGTTTAGTGACAAAAGATGCAGGCACAAGAAATGAGGTTTCATTTGTCTTCCAGCTCACTGACCAGCCCATTTCCTTCATGATAACTATGACAATTTTTTTCAATTATTAGTATTTTTTCCACACTAATTAGTCTAAGGACTCTTTTTTTTTTTTTTTTCCCCTGCAGTTCCCAGCCACAAAGTTGTGCACAGATTTTATTCTTTCTTTCCAACACACCTATGAATTTGCAAAACCAGTTATGTTTGAAATCCCAGTCCACTAGAATGTGGCCTCAGAGAAGTAATTCAGCCAGTGTATAAGTGTATTCATGAAATGTCAGATCAGCAAGAGCACTGTTTGGTGTGCTTTGTCTTTGTGGCTCTGTTCACATGGTGCTTGAGTTACCTTCTGCTTGCAATGGTCTATTATTTAATGAACTCATAAGGTCTAAAACTGGGCATTTGCATTGTCATTTTGAGCAGCCTAAACTTCAGTTCATTCTTCCAAGGAAGTGTGGATGAAGAGGAAATCTGGCTTGATGCCTATACACAGATAACGCCACATTGTCCCCCAGTAATTCTTTTCTAGGAATATCATACTACTCCCGATTTCCAAGCAACATTCCCTGTTGTGCTAAACCCTCTAATATTCTTCTTTTCCTTTATCTCTTTTAGGCTAGAAAATCTCAGAACTTCAGTCTGGGACTCCTTACTGCAGTCATATCCCTGTCACTCCCTTGCTCAATCTGACTCTATACCTTCAAAGAAGCCTACCTTTTCCAGTCATCATACTCACTTGTGGGTGCATATGCTGGATTACTGAACTTTCCACCCACACTGACAATGGAAAAGTATAACCAGCACTCAGGACAGAAGATTAATGATGTCTAAAAGCAAGAAATAGTTACAAAGGATCAGAAGAAAAGAATATGCTTGTTAAGGAATAAATTGTTATAGAAGGGATTTTTTGAAATTACAAAAGCAGGAACTTACCTACTGGCCATGTGCGGATAGCGATTTTTGTGGAAAGTACTGAGGAGAGCTACTTTTAGAGATAAGCATGCGCAAGAGCAACACAAGATAGCAAAACAGTATATAAAGGCTTGCTGCTATTTTTAGAATGTACAACAAGAGTATATAAGGGCTTGCTTGATAATAAAGTTTGGGCTTGACTTCCAATCATATTGATTGTCTGTGGTCTTGTCTCTGGTGGCCTGCACGGGAATTCATCCCCACACTCACTGCTATTGTTTTTTCCTTAACAATACTGGTACTATACCCATTATCCTCGATACAGGAAGAGGACATTAGGAGAGCCCTCTACACTTGCTGAATCCAACAGTCCATCTTTTCAGGATATTATGTCATAGCATCCCTTTAAGTATTTCTATTTACACTTCTGCTTGATTTGTTTTCTTCCCTACTTATCAGATGCTAAATTTCTTAGAAGGAAAATGTCAGTTATACTAGCATCCCTGGAGGCACTGCAGATAGCAGTGTAGAATTAGATGACTTCCAAGAGATCCTACTCAAGCTTGGTCTTTATGTTATTTATGTTATCATAACTGTGTGCTAAACAAAGAGGTCTATCTCCTGCTGGTCTATCTCCATTTCATCCCTTTAGAGTTGCTTCAAAGTATGTCTTGATTTTCACTCTGGGATTGAGGAGAAATGGCATCTATGACAAAGGGGTCAAAAGAAAATACAGAAACATCCAATCCCCCCTACAATGTAAAAGGTGTATGTTTGGACCAAAGAAAGGTACTTAGATTAGTGAGGTGTGGAAACATGTATTTTACATATTGAAAACATACTCCCAGGACTTGTTCCTTTAGTAAGAATGCTAGAAAAGCCAAACAGATAGTTGGTTTGGGTTTTAGTTCCTTGAAACAGATCAGGTTTTATCAGCCTAGGTAAGTCTTCATCAAGTTACAAGAAGAGTTGCTCTGAGCTGGAGGTCATTGAAGCGAAAAAAAGTGATGCTATTTGACCCCATGTATACAGTGGAAAGTGCTTTAAGGATGTTCCCATCAGTGGTGCTTTAGCTTATAAACGATGGCTCTTTGTGTTCTATTCTGGGTACTGCAGCTGCTTGGCAGACAGCATCATGGGAATAGGCATCCCCATTAACGTACTTGGCTACTCGGTGTGTAATGACTGCCTGACTTACCAGACTGTATACCTGGGGTATCTGGGGGAGTCTGAGAGAGGTCTTGTGGTTCAATCTCCTTAAAAAAAAAAAAAAAAAAAAAAAAAAAAAAGAAGAAGGGACTGTATCACAGAGGAAGCCACTGAATTGAAGAAATTCTATGCTCAATATGTGGAAATACCCTAATCAATGCAAGCTACAAGACCTCCTCCCACCCATCATTTAAAATCTGACTAACAAAAAAATGCTTTAATATAAATGATCCTGAAGCATGAGCACATTACTGTGGACATTTGCACAAGCAGCCACTGAAGTTCCATCCTCAGTCATGCTTCATATCTCCTGCACGCTAGAAGCCACTGGTCAGTGCCTAGTGGTTCCAAGAGCAAATGCTATTGGCACATGAGATCCCAGAGTCGGAGAGAGGCCAAAGCCCAGGGCTTACACATGGATGAGGACCGGGCTTGGCTGCATGGGGTGCAGAAGGTGAATGAGCTGTGTGAATGTACTGCTCGGGGTGTGAGACTTGACAAGCTGGACTGTACTAACACTTAAGCTAAGAGTAATGATGTGGAAGTGCTTCTGTGATTGTTGAATGTCTGCCATCACGGTAGTGAAAACTGGATTTCTAATATTCTTCTGATAAATACTTTATCAGCCTGATTTATTGTAGTGATGTCCAGGAGTCAAACAAAACAGGGGATCTCAACTGTACTCAGTGCTAGCTCAGGTTAATGGAAACCTTTTTCCCTGATGAGACTGTAATGGGCACTGACAAGGCAAGTACAGCATGTGAAAGGTCAGAGCAAACAGCAATACAATGCTTTGTTCTTCAGTGCTCCAGGAAGAGCTGTGTTTCTCCACTTCCCTATGGCTCTCACTCCACAGAAGAATGAAAAAAGGAATGGAGAAGTGCTGCTGTTGGCATTGCTTCTATGCAGCTGTAGGAAATTCTACTGAGTCTGTAAAGAATTCAGGGTTTAGCAGGCTGGTGTTACCAGTTGGATTTCCATGTGTCAAGCATTTATGGAGAACATATGTCAGATTTCACTCAGGTGGAAGTGCATGGTGCTGCATATGTATGCACACAGAGGGGGAGCCACAACATAATGTCTGAGTTGTCTGACAGTGAGGATGTTTGTGCAGGTCTCAGTGTGAACATGGGAGATGCTGCTTTGGCACCTGTGGAAGCCAATAAATGTGCTTTGTGCTGTGCATTTCAGTGTTGGAACACTAAGCTATAGCAGGCAGAGCGGGCTTCAGAGTACAAAACATTAATGAAGAGAAGGGCAGCACAGAGAGAGAGAGACAAAAAGATCTCAGATATCAGGGTAAAGAAGAAAAGGAGGGAGGACTAGAAAGACAGAGGTTGTAGCAGCAGCAAGGGAGGAAAGAGAATAACAAGTAACAGGAACAAAAATTAGTAAGAGAAGGGAAAAAAATGTATGACTCTTCTCTCCTTCCCCTGTCTTTCTCATCACCTCTTGATCCTCTGGTGCTTTGTCCACAAGAAGAAAAGAGGCAGGAAGATAAACAGGAGGATAGGCAATATCTATAGATAGGAGGAAAAAAAAAAAAAAAAAAAAAAGAGGAGAGAAAAAAAAGACAAAAGGAAACAGGTTTGGAGGGAAGCAGCAGGTTGGGAGTGGAAGGCTTTGTGGTAATTGAAGGTGTTTTCAACATGGGCAGATGTAAGGTGAAGGGGAGAGGAAGGAAAAGAAACTGAGTGCAAGTGAGCAGGCAGGGGCTTGATCACTGACACATGACACAGGACATAGGACAGTGCCACTGTTGACGGTTAAATTTTTAGAACATGTAGCAATATTATGGCTAGGTCAAGAAAGTTGTTCTTTGTATATGTTAAAGCCAAAGGCATCCCTAATCAGAAGAACAAGTAGATGCCTTTGAGCTTGAGTACAAGCCTTTGAGTAAGGACATCCCAGAACCATTAGACCTTGAAGAGGATACATTACCAACTTGGCAAGCAAACTCAAGGTCCATGTATCCTTAGCTGAACTACGCTCATTATAACAATAAAAATCCCAACTATAAGTCAAGAAGACCCTTCTCCAGGTGAAGACCCTTCTCCTGAGCATGTTAGTAGTATAAGTATTGTGTCAGCAGTATTATAATTGTATGTAAATTACTAACCAATCATTGTTGAGAGGATGGACTTGGCAGATTACTAACTCTGCAAGTTTTGTGTATAACTATAGCACGAAAAGTCCTGTTGGTGTGTTTGATTTGTGGGAAGCCATCAAGCATCTAGGCTTGTGCAGACCTAAAATAAATAAGCAATGTTTCTCCTGACCGTGTGATTATTGACCTATTGTGCACTGGGTGACAAATCCACTTTTCAGACAACACCATGATGAAGTGACAGAAGGATAGCACAGTAAGAATACTAAAAGGACTTAAAGGTGGGGAAGGCGAGAGGTGGAACTGAAACCTAAAGCGCATCAGACAGGCATTTGCCTACTGAATTGGAGAAGAGGGGGTAGAGCTGGGGGAATGCAGTTCAGAAACAAAGAGCAAGAGAAACAAAGAGCAGGAGTAACCAAGAAGGCAGAGACAAAACACCTCCCAGATTATGTCAGAATGGAGAACATAGGGAGTAATGATTTGCTGTGCCTTAGCATCCTGGTTTGTTCATGTCCAGTACATAAACTCGGGGGAGCTGGCCAGGAGGGTGGATCACTGCTCAAGGGCTGGTTGAGCATTGGTTTGCAGATGGTGAACAATTGCATTGTGCATCAGTTGTCTTTCTTGGGTTTTATTTTACCTTATTTTTGTTATCTTCCTTTTCATAATTGTTATTAGGGGTTTGGTTTTTAGTTTGGTTTGGTTTTATTTCAATTATTAAACTATTTTTACCTCAACCTACAAGTTTTACTTTTTTTCAGTTCTTCTCCCCATCCCACTGGCGGTTGGGAGAGCAGTGAGTGAGCAGGAGCGTGCTGCTTAGTTGCTGACTGGGGTTAAAGCACAACACTTAGTAATAGGTGAACACTTGTTAGTGAAGGATAACTTTGTCAATGCAGTTAATAGACTCTGAAGTTTTGCCTCCAAAAGGTTTAAATCTTTGCGACCATTTTGCCCAACTACTTGTATGAAATATGTCTCTTGATGATTTCTACTTTGAGCCCAGTGCTTGCTGATGGAACACTTCTCAGAGGGTTGTCCCAAAGATGGCCTCTGCCTCTCTACCTAAGGTCTGCAATGCCTTGAATGGTTAACAAGCTTGCTGTCCTGTTTTTGGCTGTTCATCAGTATATTCTTGGAGAGCAGATGTGAAGGGACTAATTCAGTCTCTTCTTCCACCCATGGAGGGCAAAGGAAGAGAGAAAGACTGTAAGTATGTGCTTGCAGTTTGAGCCTGGCATGGTGACACCCTCCTGGGCCAGTTCATGTTAGATTCAATTAGATGACTTCCCTAGCAGTGATGACTGACAAACTTTTTGCTCTGCTTTCCAGCTGGCTTCCTTGTCACTGAGGCAGTACCTCAGCTGGACTCTCTGGACAATCCATCTGGATGCCTTATCAGTGCTTGCCATGGCCCAGTTTGAACTCTGCCTTCCTCTTCAGCCTTTCCCAAAGGCAGCACCCATACACACCAGCAGGTTCCTACCATCAGGGCCTGTCATCTGCTCACTGAATGATTGATATTGTCTCCTAACTCCACCTGCTTTCCCAGTCCCTTCCTCCCCATAACAAAGCAGCTCTTTATTTCAAGTGTAACAGTAAGGATCACCTTGCCAGCTGGCCTGACACTGCTCTCCCCTCCGGAGGGGAAACACACTCATTACCCTCACCTCTGAAGACCTTTTCAGTTCAATCCTTTCATATCCAAAGATATGTGTTTGAAGGTATGTTAACTTCTCACAGCCAGTTCCCTGGCCTGTCAGTTTTCTAGAAGAACAAAAAGTTTGGAAATGTCAAAACATTTTAATTTGGGGTCAGCTTGTTTCCAAATTCCATCTGACTATGTTACCATATGTCATCTTTCTGCAAGCACTGGACATTAATAGAAGTGCACATGCCATGACTACAGCCAGCTACAGGCATCCTGTGATGCTGCGTGGATGCATGATTATATTAGCCACAGTGCATAAATTCACGGAGGAAGTATAAGCTTCATTGGATAAGGTGAGGGAATTTCAAGGTTATGGACCTGGGCTGTTAACATCATTCTAACAAACATTGCATTTGAGGAAAACCAGACAAAAGGCTATTTTTTTTGTGCTTTTTACTTTTTTCCCTTGGAAAATGTTGGCAAAATGGAAATTTACAAGAGAAATCACTATGCTGAAACCCACATTTTCATCTTAAAATCATTTGTAAGGAGAACTTATATCTGACTTCAGCTTGGAGATGCCTCATAGCCATGCCTTGTGGTCTCCCCTTACAACCATGTTAGTCTGCTACTGCTTTTGAGAGTGCAAGATGACTCCCAACCCTGAAAACACTTGTGTTTGATTTTTTTGTTTTCCCATCTCTGCTCAAGGCTCCCTGACTCCAGTGAGCTTCTGTCAGTAATACTCCAAGACTGTCTCTTCATCCCTCAAAATTTGCCATGGGCAACTCTGACCACTTCAGATATCTTCTCTATGCAAGGCAACTCCTTCCTGAGTCTCTTTTTTCCAAACAGACTTCTTCCCTTCTACTGATATTTTAACAACTTGTGTGGAAGATAAATTGCTTTCTTATCCTGAGCTGCAGTATTGCCTCCATGTTATGCAGTATGAAGGGCATCCTTTTTCTGTTTATGGCTTTTCTCTTCTCTCCACACGTGCACAATGTAACTGCCTGGAAATCAGCAGCATTTCTGTTTCGATCAAATCATTCACCCAGTCACTCAGACTTGTTCATGCTGGATTGAACACACATAAAAGATATTTCCTGTCTGAGCTGCTTTGTGGGAGGCTGGATAGCACCAAGTAACCTTTGGTGCCTTCCACACCTCTGCAGTTAAACAGGGCCCTCAGTTTCTCAGACCCTTTGCCTACAGATTCTTTTCAGGCATTCCTGTTGCAGGGACACTGTATACTGAAAACTTGAGGGGTGAACATGCATCAATCTCTACAGATCATGTTTTCCATTTTTTTTCTTTATTTTTTTAATTCTTAATCACATTTCTGTGATTAACACTCTCTGAGTGAACATGGCCTGTTAGGTACTTCCATAACAGCGCTTGGTGTTTTTCCTTTTCTACTACTCCAATTCCACACTAGCAGAATGCTGCACAGGAGTCACTGCACACAAAAAAATGAGAGAATTGGTATTGTGAGCTGACTTGTCTGCAGGAAAGAATTTACCATGCTTACTTGTTCCTGTTAGACAGCAGTAATAAATCTACTTTCCTTAGATTTATTCACTCAGAATACTGTCAAGAATAGTATCATGATGCTATGCTTATTTCAAAGTTCAGGTGGTTTCTGGTAGAGGTGTTAAAACCATATAGCATCCCTTTCTCCTGCTGCAGAATTAGTCCTCAGCCAATAAACTGAAGTTGTTTCCTTTCTGCACATTCAGCTGGACTCACTCAGGGGACCACTAGGCAACAGCTAAAGCAGGGGCTTTTGGATGTGCTCCTTAACCAGTGGGTGGAGGACTGAGTTCCTCCCAGCAAGCTCCCTCTGGCTACCCCGTGTCTTGCCTTCCCACTCTCTCCTGCACTCGTAAACATTTCCCTAGAGGCAACGGTGCATGTGACTGGAAATGTACAGTCACCTGATAAAATGCTGGCCGACTCTGCACAGCATAAACTCTGCTCACCTGGTGATCGTGGAAGCAACTCTGCAAGCGTTTGCTCAGCTCAGCAGACTGCAGAGTTTGCCGCAGATGCAAAACTGAAATCCATCTTTGTGCCACCTACTTGCCGTCCAGGGGGGTTGTATGAATTCTTGCCTTATGTTTCTTTCCCCAAACCTCAAAAGGAAGCTCTATTCTGCTGCTAGCAATGCATCCTGAGAGGTGGCTATGTTGGTGTTACCCTGCTTTCTGTGTGTGGGCATTCGTGTTCACATCCTTCATTAAAGGTAGGCTGTCTTTGATACTAGTCTCTAAAATATTTTCTGGTCACTGTCTCTGCTTCCCTTTTCCTGGAATGAATTCAGTTTAAAGCTTCTACGAGCAATTTCTAGGCAGAAATCTGTAATGTTTCAACAGTATATTAAGAGAGCTAAAGCAATGCTATTTTTCTTACATAAAACCTTTAGTTTTGGTTTGATAACTGAGGAACTGTGTCTAGCAAAGAATGAAAATTAAATAGGAGCTCTAGTAATTTAATTTGGTGCTTGAATTTTGCAATTGTTTAAATAATGCAGGCTAAAGATGTGCTTGTTCAATACACTTCAAAAGTGAGAACTTGCCGTGTTTTTGTTCACTGTTGTTTGTGATCTATGCTTAAATATGCTGGTGTGATTTCCATTCATGTCTCACTGAGGTTCAGCAGGATTTTTGCGCTTAAGACACTACATCTTTTTTGAAAGTCTCACTTCTGCTTGATGACCAAGACATGTGTGAAGTACAGTGCTTGTATCAGCAGTCCATAAAGCATTGTCTTAAAGCAGCACCATTAAGATGAGAATCTGTAACTGATGTATAAAGATGAAAGGCCTAAATACGTGTCTGTTTCTGTTATTTTATTTTAAACCGTGTGTCTGTTAAGAAGCCAGTAGGAAATTTTCAAATAAACATGATTTTAGACTCACCGGCTTTATTCATGAGACTTTGGTAAGAAATTCATGTTCCCAAAGTAGGGTACTTCTAGTCACAGTGTGATGGATGATGATGACGATGAAATCTGAAAAGTATTTTTGAATGGCACAATACATGGTATACAAACATCCAGACTTTACAGACTTTCATATGTCTGCTCTCGTGATGCTAAAAGGATGAAACAAAACATGTAGTCATGGAAGTTTTACTAGAATTTTCTTTCATACATGTAAGTCACTGGTAACCAACATTTTAGCATTTAATTGTGATACTCCCCCGAATCTGAGTATGCTTTGTCTCACCTTAGAAATAGAAATGTAATATTTCTTTTCAAACAGGGTAAAGATGGCCTGAGCATGAAAGAAGTGCAGTATGCTGAGACTAAACATCTTCTTGTAGGACAGCTGTGCCAGCACAGGCCCTTGTGTTCACTGAAGGAAATGTAAATTTCAAATTCATGTCTTATGCTGTGCCAGAGACCACGCTGCCTGACACATACCCCTTCTGTGTTTAATAATTGAGTCATAAAGTCTTACCATGATTGCTTTCCTGACATGTCCTAGTGCAGGCTGGGACTAACACAAAAATTTATAACCATGTGTCTGAAAAACTAGTTTTTCCTCAGTTGTATCAGTAGTATCTTTGGCATCATCATATAGCTTTGGTAACATGGCTGTGCTCAATATGAGGAGAAAGTTCTAAATCTCTGCCTTATAAAGTATTTTGAATTTAAGTGCTGAATTATAGTAATGCATTGAAATAACAAAGTTATTCAAGAAAAATATTATTCTGAGCTGATGTTGCCACAGTCCACATGATTTAATAGCTCCATTTGAAATCAAAGTCTGTAGCCTTTAGCACTGTGGAAGTAACTATTTCAGGTTTGGGCTGTATGTAACAGATAAAGAGCATTCTTCTTGACTGCAGTGGGACAGCTCAGTGTCTGTCATATACCTTACTCTCACTAAGCTATTCAGTCTGGAGTTTATATCAATGATCTACTATTCCCAAAGAAGTGCTCTGTATTACAAAGATGCATGCTATTCTAGAAGAAATTCTAATATTTAAACATTTTTTTCTCATTGAAGTTAATTAACTCCCTTAAGAGCACAACTGTGTTATCTAAAGACCTGGAATAACAAATATGAGGATAAAATGTAGTCACAGTTTTTAAGACTATGAGGTATTATTATAGTCACGTAGAGTCCTTGACATCAGGAGGACTAAAGACCAGCTAGAAATTAATGTGGCTTCAGCAATCAAGGACAACAAGAAATGTTTCCAGAAGTATGTCAGTAGCAAAAGAAAGTCCAGGGAGAGCCTCCATCCCCTGCTAGGTGCAGGAAGAAATATGGTAACAAGTGATGAGGAGAAGGCTGAGGTGCTTAATGCCTTCTTTGCCTCAGTCTTTAATAACAAGACTGGTTGTACTGAGGGAATCCAGCCTCCACAGCCAGAAGACAGAGACTGGGAGAACGACCCCCCTGCAGTCCAGGAGGAGACAGTCAGTGACCTGCTGCATCACACAGACACACACAAGTCTATGGAACCAGATGGGATACACCCGAGGGTGCTGAAGGAGCTGGCTGGGGTGCTCGCCAAGCCACTTTCCATCATTTACCTGCAGTCCTGGCTGACCGGGGAGGTCCCAACAGATTGGAAATTGGCCAGTGTGACACCCAGATATAAGAAGGGTCAGAAGGATGATCTGGGAAATTACAGGTCTGTCAGCTTGACTTCAGTACCCGGGAAGCTGATGGAGCAGCTCATCCTGAGTACCATCACACAACACATGTGTGACAACCAGATGCTCAGGCCCAGTCAGCATGGGTTTATGAAAGGCAGGTCCTGCCTGACAAACCTGATCTCCTTCTACGACAGAGTGACCTGCTTATTGGATGAGGGAAAGGCTATGGATATTGTTTACCTTGACTTTAGTGAGGCCTTTGACACCGTTTCCCACAGCATTCTCCTGGCAAAACTGGCTGCTCGTGGCTTGCATGGGCACAAGCTTCGCTGGATAAAAAACTGTCTGGATGGTCGGGCCCAGAGAGTGGTGGTGAACGGAGTTAAATCCAGTTGGCGGCCGGTCACGAGTGGTGTCCCCAGGGCTCGGTTTTGGGGCCACTCCTGTTTAACATCTTTATTGATGATCTAGACAAGGGGATCGAGTGCACCCTCAGTGAGTTTGCAGATGACACCCAGTTGGGTGGGAGTGTTGATCTGCTCGAGGGTAGGGAGGCTCTGCAGAGAGACCTGGACAGGCTGGAGCCATGGGCTGAGGCCAGCTGGAGGAGTTTCCATAAGGCCAAATGCCGGGGGCTGCCCTTGGGCCACAGCAACCCCCAGCAGCGCTACAGGCTTGGGGAGGAGTGGCTGGAGAGCTGCCAGTCAGAGAGGGACCTGGGGGTGCTGATTGACAGCCGGCTGAACAGGAGCCAGCAGTGTGCCCAGGTGGCCAAGAAGGCCAATGGCATCCTGGCTTGTGTCAGCAATAGCGTGGCCAGCAGGGACAGGGAAGGGATCTTACCCCTGTACTCGGCACTGGTGAGGCCGCCCCTCGATTCCTGTGTTCAGTGTTGGGCCCCTCACTACAAAAAGGACATTGAATGACTCGAGCGTGTCCAGAGAAGGGCAACGGAGCTGGTGCAGGGTCTGGAGCACAGGTCGTACGGGGAGCGGCTGAGGGAACTGGGGTTGTTCAGTCTGGAGAAGAGGAGGCTGAGGGGAGACCTCATCACCCTCTACAGCTACCTGAAAGGAGGTTGCAGAGAGCTGGGAATGAGCCTCTTTACCCAAGTAACAATCAATAGGACAAGAGGGAATGGCCTCAAGTTGCACCAGGGAAGGTTTAGACTGGATATCAGGAAGCGTTTTTTTCCAGACGGGGTTGTTGGGCGTTGGAATGGGCTGCCCAGGGAGGTGGTGGAGTCCCCATCCCTGGAGGTGTTCAAGAGTCGGATTGACATAGCGCTGAGGGATCTGGTGTAGTTGGGAACTGTCAGGTTAATGGTTGGACTAGATGATCGTCAAGGTCTTTTCCAACCTTGATGAATCTGTGATTCTGTGACATAGATTTTGATCCCGTAGTTGCTGCCTCAAGCTTTTAATTTCCGAGTAAATATCTATGCTTTTCATAAACTCTCAGTTTTACCATAAAAATCTCAGCGATGAAATCAACTGTATTTCTTTTTCTACTTCACACCACCTTATTCTACTTCAGTCTAATCTCACTGATGTAGTGAATACTCAATAACCGGAATTATTAAGCAGGTATTCCTTTATTACGGCACTGAGTGTGTGTGGGATCTCTCCTCCTAAGGCGCACATACACACACACACACAGAGAAAAGAGTTAAAAAAACCTCAGGCTATATAGATAGTATACATACATATGCATGAGTTTTCTGAGAGTATTCAAGTAGTTTCCCAGAAATCATTTACATAGTTTCCCACACACACAACCGTGTATGCTCTGTAAAATGTGGTGGTGGTCCTTGGGTGTTCTCTGATGATCGTTTGATCAAGACTCAAAGTCTTCCTCACTGGTAAACCTCTGACCTCGTCTCTGCTGAGCTGTGTGCTTCTTCTAGGCAGGTTTATCTTCAAGGACCTGCTGTTTTTATCGGTTCTCTGCAGCTAGGTGGGCGAAAGGGCATCAGAGTCTTAAAGGTACAGATTAGTTACTAACTTTTTCCCCTCATCATCAGGGTGGCCCAAATGGAGTCCCGTAGGCGGGATCCAGTTTAGGAGACATTTCCATTCAGGCTATTGCCATACACCTTGAGAAGACAAGGAGCAGTGGGCAACATCCTGGAGGAGAAGACTTTCAACTGACAGCATACTGGCAGCCCTCTCCTTTCTGTGCTCCTGTGCCTTGATACATGGTGACAAGCATGGGATCCAGAAATACAGCATGAACTAGTATGTTGTCCATCACCTTCTTTCCCTCTTCCCTACCTCTGATGTAGCTGTTCTTTATCTTTACCAACACAGATACCACAGCCTGTGAATCAGAGGAACGGTTATTTCACAGGCTCTTCTCCCAGTACAACCAGTTCATCAGGCCAGTGGAAAATGTGTCTGATCCTGTCACAGTGTATTTTGAAGTGGCCATTACCCAGCTAACTAATGTGGTAAGACTCATTACAGAATACTGCTGAGGTTTGGGAATGGTTGGAAACACACACAAATTGCTAAAGAAGTAGACATAATTATCATGGTTGCACCTACAGCTCTCATAGCTGATGTTGTCATGTGTGCATATGTGTACATGCCGAAACCTTTGCTGTTCTTCCTGTCAGCCAAGTCACTCCAGTTGCTCAAATGAGCTGTCAAAGTACACAGATTTGTTTGCTTACTCTGCACTCTGGCACCCATAGCAGCAGTACCAAATGTTCAAGCCCACTCTCCACAGTGCTAAGCCCACTCCAGAGATACCTGGTTGTGTCTACATTGTGTAACATTGAAGTGCTAAGGCTTGGACAACTGGCCCAAGCCAGAGGTGACCTATAGATGAATTCTGTATATTTTATAACTGAAAACCATTGTGCTAGTAGGTATTGTACTAAGTTATAACAAACCACTTATGCTGATGTAAAAAGTGCTAAAGCATTGAAATACTGAAGCCTGAACAACAGGCCCCAAGCCGAAGCTGTTTAGTGTGTAATCATTAACAAAGTATGTAAACTCACTAGTGAAAGATGCAGCTTAGACAAAATAGAATCAGTAGTGAGGAGAGAATGTACCCAACTTCCCTTGTTCAGCCTTGTTCAAGGCTGAGAACCCAAGCATCTGGCCTTGTTAGAAACTCCCTTGTTTTCCCCCCCAAGCCCTGGCCAGGCTGTGGGTGGAATCCAACAGGAGGATGAAACCAGAAATTTTCCGCTCAAAACAACGGTGCCAGCTATTCTGGCCTGTCAATCTCTGGTATATAAGGATGGGCCTGTTTGCAGCGACTTTGGAAGCCTCACCCATGGGTGGACACACCGATAGGTTTTCCCCCTTGCCGGGACAGGCTCTCCAAACCCTCGCTGTAACCGGGGCTGCCCAGCCACTGCGGGTCTGGGTGATGGTAACGTGTGCAAGTGGTGATATATTAATCTCCATTCTCTCCCTCGTGTAGTAATGATTTAATGCATTACCCTGTTTTTTTCCTGTTTGCTGCTTTAAGTGCACTATTCTGCTTTTTCTTACTGCATGTTTTCTGTATTACACTGTTATCACTAGTAAAATACACCTGCTGTTTTCACTCTGGTGTCTGAGTTTAATTGGTATCCTTAAGCAGCAGAACAAACATGCAGTCTAGTTCTAGTTCTGGGGCTAGTGTCATTTCCCAGTGGTCTTGAGAGATAAAAATCTTGGGGGTTTGCATGCTTTTTCAGTCTGTTTCAGAATAATGTAAGAGATGTGAAACTTGCAGGGTGGTGTTTTAAAGCATGGAGCTGGGGATGAATGTTGTGTGTTCTGGGGGGTACTGTATATAAGGGTGAGTGTGTCTGAGGTGGCAGACCTGCTGGGCAGGGCAGAGGGACTGTGGAAGAAGCAAGACCTGATCTAAACCCCTTGCTGAAGCCTGATCAGTGAAACAATATCCACAGAACAGAGACTGAGTTTTGGTTCTGAGGTACCTAGTTGAATCCATAATGAAGTGACAAGCAAACAGTGAGGATGAACATTCAACAACAGCTGGGGAGCTAAATTATCTGAGATTATAAATAAAAGCATTTTAAATCCTCATGGTGATGGCAGTTGTCACTTTTGGGAGTTCCTTTGTCAAATTATTTGTTTCTATGTTACAGATAGCTTGGCAGGTTTCAGCAGTTCTGTCTCACAATGCAGTCCCTGACTCCCAGTGCTGTCTTTGGAGAAAAAAGGAACATCATAAGTAAATCAGTTGAATTTTCTCAAGAAAAAGTAATTATTTTTACAAGAACTTAAATAGTTTAACCGATAGATAGGTACCCTACAGGCCTTTCAAAATGGTCTTTGTGTTTAACCTTCAATATGCAATGCTGAAAATACATCTCCAACATTGTTTACCTTTGGTTTGTAAATATCACTTTTTTTTTTTTTTGAGTCCACATTCTTAAAAACTAAGAACTACCCAAAGCAATATTCTTGCAGATATTTTCATTGTGAATGTCAGCCTGCATTCATAAATATATGTAATCTGAATCGTTTTGAATACTTTTAGACTGAAGGCTCATTAGAACAGGATCCAATATTTTTTTCTGGTGTCTCTTGCAGCCCCTTCCTGATTCATTGCTGATTGGCAATAGCAATACTTGTCTGTAAAAGGAAGGTCTCAGTACAACAGCAACTTAATTTGCATAGAAATGCAAGAACATTATGGTACAGATGCGATTTTCCTTGAATCTTGAGCAGTACTGTACTATGTAAACAGAGGTTTTAAACACTGAATCCAACAAAATACATAGCCACCAGCAGAACCTTATTCCTCTGGTACTGGTCAGAGCAATTGTAAGTTTTGAGGTCTGCAGGTACACAGGCCCCTGGCAAAACAGTGCAGTGCTTTGTATGTCTGATATTTTGGGGGGATAATTTTTCAGTAGAGCTTTAAAATGTTTTCAGTAGACTTACACATGATTGTGCACAGTGTGTTAAGTCCCCTGAAAAGAGCCAGAAAAAAATTCTGGTGTCTCTTAATGTGGTATTCTAGTTTCCATTTCTATCAGAATAAGTTTGTGGCCATTTCAGGATACTGTAACTGATTTTTGAAGATGTGCATGCCTGTTTTTCTTTCTAGGATGAAGTCAATCAGATTATGGAAACAAATTTGTGGCTAAGACATGTAAGTGACTGCATTGCATTTCTCATGCATTTTGTGTTGATATGATGAAATGTGTGTTACCTTGTGAGCTCCATCTATAGAATAAGTGCTTGGCTCACCACAAGGATTTTAAAGGTATGAATAAAGAAAAGCTCCATTAACCAAAGCCACATTTGGAAACGTAATTTCTTTATTCTTATTTCCAAGAAGTTAATCTCCCAT
This sequence comes from Athene noctua, assembly GCF_965140245.1. Classification (NCBI taxonomy): domain Eukaryota; kingdom Metazoa; phylum Chordata; class Aves; order Strigiformes; family Strigidae; genus Athene; species Athene noctua. The sequence continues at coordinate 43,316,084 of NC_134077.1, forward strand.
CTTTCCTGTGTGGTATATTCTCCTCCAACTTCATGATCATTGGTTTATCTGGTAAATGTAGCTGGATGTACCCATTAAAGAGTGATCAAGTATTCAACTCTGCAGTCCTAGGTCATCTCCATATTGAAGATTCCAACCAAAACATTTATTAGCAAAAGGAACATGCCTCCATTTTTCCTGATGATTTTAGTGTTTGTGCATAGACAAAGATCCTTAAAGGACCTAAACTGCTGAGAAAAACAAGCCAACTTCCATCAAAACCAGCTTCCTTCAGGCACTGAGTGTGCTCCACACAAAGCTTTCTGTAAAATATACCATACTTACGATCAGGATGTTCAGGGCAGGCTCTCAGAGCATGGAGCATGGCCCCATGATAGGGCATTAGACAGCAATGCAAGAGCTGTCTGACCCTAACTTGGTAATTCACTACCACTGTGGAACCAATAACGTCCCCTGGCAGCAACTGCCTGTTAGTGTACCTCCTTTCTCATTAGGATGCTGGTTGCCTTTGATGCTGGCCTCCTTTAACCTGCAGTGTGCACTCTCATGACAGCAGCAGCAAGGCCTGTATTCCCTCTCTGCACTGGGGAGGTAACCTTGCACAGGTAGGGGTCTGTATTGATGTAGCAAGACGGAGGAGAGATCTCAGCATATCAGCAATGGCTAACAATTGTCATCCCATCCCCTCACAGAGGAGGGGGTAGCAGATCAATGTGAGCAGTATTCATATATGTCCAGTGATTCTCCAGGTCATGGCCTTGTTGTCTTTTGGACTATTGTCCCCTTCTACACATGCTGCACTTTCAGTCTTTGTCATAGCCTGTCATTTTACAAAAATATCTGAAAAGCAGATATTTGCTGATAATACAAGGTTTTAAAATATTTGTCCCGTCTTCTTTCAGATTTGGAATGACTACAAATTGCAATGGGATCCCAGAGAATATGATGGCATTGAATTTGTTCGGGTACCGGCAGATAAAATTTGGAAACCAGATATTGTCTTGTATAATAAGTATGATGAACACTTTTCTATTTTACCCTTTCTCACAAAAGTATCCTCTTGCAGTGCCCATGAACGATATTTTAATTTAAATAATTTAATTTAAATTTTATTTTATTTGCCTCATTTGTCTTTCTAGTGCTGTGGGAGATTTTCAAGTTGAAGGCAAGACCAAAGCCCTGCTTCGCTATGATGGAATGATCACCTGGACCCCACCAGCTATTTTTAAAAGCTCCTGTCCTATGGATATTACCTTCTTCCCCTTTGATCATCAGAACTGCTCACTGAAGTTTGGCTCATGGACCTATGACAAAGCCAAAATTGATCTTCTGATCATTGGATCCAAAGTAGATATGAATGACTTTTGGGAAAATAGTGAATGGGAAATAGTTGATGCTTCTGGCTACAAACATGACATCAAATATAACTGCTGTGAAGAAATCTACACAGACATAACATATTCCTTTTATATTCGAAGGCTGCCAATGTTTTACACCATAAATCTGATCATTCCCTGTCTCTTCATCTCATTCCTGACTGTGTTAGTTTTTTACCTGCCATCTGACTGTGGTGAGAAAGTGACTCTTTGCATCTCTGTGCTCCTTTCTTTGACTGTATTTTTACTCGTTATCACAGAAACAATCCCATCCACCTCTTTAGTAATTCCCCTTGTAGGTGAATACTTACTCTTTACTATGATATTTGTGACTCTGTCAATTGTAATCACGGTGTTTGTTCTGAATATACATTACAGAACTCCAACCACACACACAATGCCTAAATGGGTAAAAACTGTCTTTCTTAGCCTGCTCCCCAAAGTCCTGTTGATGCAGAGGCCAGTAGAACAGCAGACAAAAAACATCTCCAGAAAAAACAAGAAAGGACCAGCCAATATGTCAGGCAAGTTAAAGCACAGCAAACACAAAGATAGCAAATTACACAGGGAGCAGCGATGCAGTTGCTGTGATAGGGCGACTGAACTCAATACCACCAAAAGAAGACATCTGAGCTGTCAGTCACTGAAATGGATGGCAGAGCCCATGGAATACTCTCAAGAAGTGAATGATGTCATTAGCAGTGTTCAGTTCATCGCAGAGAATATGATGTCTCAAAATGAAACCAAAGAGGTAAGGGAAACAACCACCCAGCTGGGCATGGGGCCACACTTCCAGCATAATCTAGGAGGGCAGCCTGGAGGAACTGGAGTTGTTGGGTTTAGAGAAGAAAATTTTGAGAGCTGTGAATGGGTCAAATTTTCCTACAGAAAGGGGAAAGATAAATCAATCATTCATTGGGGATGGAACAAGAAAAGCAATCTCATCTGTTCTTCTGTTATCCCCACTGGATAATTTCAGCAGCAGGACAGTTTTAGACTAGACATGAGGCTCACCCTTCAAAGGAAGTTAAGGGAAACATCAGCCTGTTAGAGCTGTGAGGTGTGAACTTTGACCAGCAATGGTTCAGGCAGAGTTGGTCCTGCCATAGGCCAAGGGCTAGACTAAACAGGACCTTTGAAGGTGTGTTCCAACCTTCTTCAGTTCCTCAGACGCAACCCTCTTCCACTGCTCACCCACTGCTTAGCCCTGGTGAGCAGTGATACCTTAATATTGTGTGCTGTTTGTCAAGCAGAGTTCTTTCCTGTGTTAGTAATGGAACAAGCAAATCTGGGAACAGCTCTTTAAGAAACAGGGCTTGTCTAGCAGTGCACTAGTTAATCTGGAGAACTATCTTCAGCCAGTGATAAATCTGGTAAAGATACTCCTTTCAGAATGCTTTTGTCTGTACTTTGTTTCAGTCTGGTGTGTTCTGCTTTTTTTACTGTGATTTGACTAATTGTGGCTTCAGCAATACATTATTTTCAGCCATGACAAACATACATTGAAAAAAGAGTTTTGGGGGAAGACAACTGAATAAAAACAGACAACAGATGAATAAAGACGGAGTAAAAAAAGAAGAGAGAGGGGTTTAAAAGTGACACTTGGCACCTGAACTAATGGATTTGGTTGTGTGAGGTTATAAATCTTTAATCCTAGCTGGGATTACTGTCATTGAAAATGATGCATGTTGGAATTTAGAGAATAACAGGGCCATGTCCTCAGGTGTAAACACAAGCAACTAAAAGCAGCTCCAAGAAAGATTATCTGACATCTCCCCACACCCAGGCCTCACAAGGAATAGGAATTCTATGACACTGTGTTTTAAAACATATTTAAAACCTAATTAAACATTTATCTTTCATCTGTCATGAAGTGTTTGCTTTTGCGTTTGAATTTTTTTAGATGCTCTATGATGGAAAAATCCATTTCAAAGTTAAATGCTGCTGTATTTGTATTGAAAAACATAAATACTTTGTGAGGGAAATATGGAGAGGTATTCTTTCTGTGAGAATATTTTGTTGAAATCAGCACAAATTCATTCAACTTCTGTGCAGCCCCAAAAATACCTTTTTTTCCTGTTTCTTCCCTGCAGTAGTTTATCTGATAACAAAGTCCATCACTTTTTAATTAAAGGGCTGCAGTTAAGGCCTGGTGACTGAATTTGTAGGATGAGTGGGTAATATGTGCCATCCCAAAGCAAAAGACAGGAATCTGTCAGCACAGAGGAGGATGGAGATTGATCTGAGCCTTGCTTAGTACCTATGCCCTTAATGTTTTACATGGACCCAACATTTTAGCCGTGCTTTCACTGCCACACCAGCTGCATGAAACTTACCTATGTACCATATTCAGCTAGCATAGTCAGCTGATTTCTCCATGCACTCCAAAAAAGAAGAGGCTTGACATGAAGCAGTCCAAATACCATTCTGCCTTGATTATACAGCTCATAAGTCTTCCATTGCCAGTTCTGCTGATGTGCATTTTGCAAATCTCTCCTGCCACATGAAATTGTATTCTTAGTCTGGTGTGTGCATCAGCAGCTCTGTATCTTACCTTTCAAAAGATACTAGGGATGGGAAACAGGAGTTTTCATTTGAGAAAAAACCCTCTTTTGAAAAAAAATCGGGGTTCTACTCGGGCAAGCACTAAGGCAATGGTTCTGCAGGCTGCTTCTGGTTCAGCCAGACATGCAAAGTCATATGGGTGATATCATGTCCTGCATAAATAAAAGGGTTTAAAAACTGTGTCAACATCTATGGCAGCTGGAGTTCTTGCTGCATTTTCTTTCACAAGAAGTACAACAGCAGCCTTTTGGAGAAAAGCATAAAGAAATTGGGAAAACAAGTGGAACATCCCTCAGCAGAGAGCTTTTAAGGAGTCACTAGTTTATATGAGTGAATGTTCTTCTGATGCAGTGGTCCTTGTATATAGGTACAGTTTGAAGGACACTTGAACTTCACTGAATGTGGATCTAAGGCATGTCTCAGACACATGGAATCCACTCTGGCCTGCTTAGCACATGACACTGTGGTTTCCTCAGTCAGGTCCCTGTGTCCAGCTGTCCAGTTTGCTGAAATCAGCGGGGCTTGACTGGTAGTGTGGCAAGGCAGGCCAGGATAGCAAACTGTCTCTTATGTGGGCTGTCAGGATAAATCCTCTGACAGGGTCTAGTGATGTGCAGCTGTGGTGGTTCTGCCTGATGTAAAACCACCCCACTCTGCACCCATCACATGATCAAGTCCTATTTGTCAGTGTCACAGCCATAGCTTGCCAACAGACTTGAATATTTAGAAAAATTCAGCATACTAGGAATGTTCTCAGACAAAAGAGGTAAATACTGTTAGAAATTCAGCCCCCTCTAAAGACACTTGAAAACTGCAGCAACTGTAAGCATGACAAGCAACGTCCTTGAGTGCATGTAAGTTCTTCCTCACGTTAAAAAGCACAAGCATAATGTCTACTCATAATTGCATGTTACATTACATGTAGTTTATCCTTTTCACTTTTTTTCTCTTGCAGGTGGAAGATGATTGGAAATACGTAGCTATGGTGATAGACAGAGTATTTCTCTGGGTATTTATAATCCTTTGTGTGTTTGGGACTGCAGGGCTCTTTATCCAGCCTCTAATAGCAGATACATAACTTGATCCACTCCTTTTTATTCACTTTTATTCTTGTTTCATTTTTGAACTGTCCCCTGTATTTCTCTTCTATTATATAACCCCTCTGCTCACATCTCCTCAGCACTCAGCCAAAGAGGAAAGGAGAAAGAGAGAGAAGATTCCTCTGGGAAAGCAAAAAACCCAAAACAGAATGAGAAAAGGACTGAAAATGGGAGATGAGCACGTGGTCTTTCTATGGTGGAATGCCTGGGATTTTTAGAGTGCCTACCTGTCTCTCCCTCAGTGAATCAGCAGTAATAATCACTCTGAGGATCACAGGAGCAGATTAAAGTTACTGATTTCAGTACAGGGGGCTATTAGGGACAGTTCAGGCACTTCTGAGTGCATTGTACAAAGAGGACTCTACCTCGCTTCATTTTTCTCTCCTGATCATAATTCTTCTTCAGCTTTGGGTTAATTTACACTTCCTCTCTATTTCTCTCCTTGTACAACAGCTGGTCTTTTGATATGGCACTTAGATGAGGTACCACAGTCCTACTGACTGTACCAATACTCCTTATTGTGTTTTTGTGTCAGGGCAGCCAACAATCAAAATAAAAGTACAATCAAAACAATCTCTTGACCCTGTAACATTTTCAATACAATCTAAAATAAGGGGTCCCTGTCTTCTGCAATACAGGTGCACAAATGAGGGTCTCAGATTAGCAAAGCATATGTTCACATTTATGTTTGAAGTCAGAGAGGTCTTAAATACTTAATCATAGCTGAAGACAAACCAACTTAGTATTTTGCACTGCATGCAGCCTTGCTGACATAATTTGAAGCATCATTTGAAGTCACCAAAGAGGAATAACCTAGATGCACTATGGAAAACCAGAGAAGACCTGAACTGTCTGTGGTTACCATGTAAGACATCCACATTTGAAATCTACATGCTTCTGACGTTTAAAAACTAGTTCGTTTGCCACTTGACTTTGCATGTGACCAAAGTTCCCTCTACTTCCTAATACTGAATACCAAGACCTTGATGAACTCCGGTAGGATTTCCAAGACATGTTTATCTTGTCAGGTTAACAGTGGTCCCAGCCCACAGTTTCTGCTTTGAAACCTCATGCTTTCTCAGGCTCAGAAATAAGCCCAACAGGGAACAGTTTGTCCCTGAACAGCTACTCATCACAGACAGAATTGAGTTGACAGCGTTGGGTTGATCTGAGTTCTCCCGTTTTTTTAAAACCCAAGACCAACTTGGTTTACACACATTCCATCAGGAGAAGACTGGCTATCATGAATCCTGTGCAAAGCTGGGCATCTTGGTCCAAACAGCTCTGTGACAGTTTTCTGTTTGCTGGCTCCTCATGAGTCAGTGCTGTGTGTGCAAACCTGTAACTGTCTAAAGGACACTTCCTTTGGAGCTGAAGTTGCTGCTATGTAACCAAGTTCCCAATCCTAGTGCACTTAATCCTTAAACACTTTGTAGATATGCACCTGATGTGGTTTCTATACTATGTGGACAATTGACCCTCAGGTCTCTTGTCTGTTTAGATTCCTGTTGGTTTTGTGCTGAAGGATTCTTCTCTAAAAGGCACCATTCCATTTAAAGCCAATGGCTTCAAGAGTAAAAAGCTGTACTCTCTTGTAGGAGGCTCTAAATTTAACTGTACAGTGTCAGTGCAGTGTTTTCCAACTCTACTTTGGACATCGCCAGTCCTTGGAAAATATGACTCCCAGTTTCAGAGGTCACTGTCTGGCCTTTTACTACTTTTTGATGCTCCATAATAAAGATAATAGGACTGAATAAATGTTTATGTCAGAGATAAAGGTGGAATGACAAGAATATAACTGTCTTAATCCAGTAGTTGAAATACATAAAGTCATAAAACCGTGTTTTCTAAAATCCTCCTGAGTGTTGCATAATTATGTACCAACTGACAGACAAGTGTATGAACAAGCATGGGTTGTTTTGTCAGCCTGACAATTAAATATCACTCCTGGAATATACTTTCTGGAAGAATTTGTATTTTTTTGAAAACTCCTTGATGACAGTGTGTTTAGAGATGCTACTAAATGACATTTGCTATGCTGGTTCTTTAATTAGAAAGGAGAGGAGGGGAAAGGAAGGGAGTTTGTAAGAGGAGAGCTGCATTCTGAGCCCGAAAGCTTCATTTCTGTAGGAAAGACATCTGACTGCCAGCATTCACTGTTGTAGTCTATTACCATACAAACAATGAAAATACTGTGGCTGAAGTGTACTGCATTGGAGTCTTAGGCATGACAGCTGCTACCTCACAGCCCGTAAGCTGATTTTAGCAAAATCCCTGACTTTTTGTCAAAGCATTCACAATTTTACAACTCTTCATCTCCAGTTATGAGAGCTCAGTGCCCCAGCACCAGCTCCCTGTCTTTGCCATTTACACTGCACATCTCTCTCTCTTGCACCTGGACCTCAAACACTGGGTTTGGTCTGTTTAACTCATCAGCCTGGTATCCTAAGAATAAGATTTACAAAGTAATGTTCTGTCTCTTTCTGAGTGTACCATTTCCCCTTCCTTCCCCCCCACCCAGTAACTTTTGGATCCTTCTTTTGCCATTTTCAGCTGTGCTTGGCACATTCAAGACAGGAGCCCTGCATACTCCTGTCAGCTTTGTGAAAGTAGCTGGCTGATTAAAGAGAGGAGGGGAGACACGTGATAAGCATCTCACCTTGGAGAAAGCTGCAGTAGGGGCTCACCTCTGAGCTGACATAGAAGAACGCACACAAAAGTGACATTTTTTACTTGCCCCAAGTCTTGCTGTGGAACCTTCTAACTGAAATACCAAGAAAAGTTTCAACCGGAGCTGGTGCCATCCCAGACGCTGGGTTGGGTTGCACACCATGCACAGCCATGGAAAAAGTACTCATGTTCATCGCAAGGCACACAAAGTGGTGTGTCTGTTCTTGCCTCATCAGCTCCAAAGCCACATCAGCAACATCCCTATTGTATGTTCTAGTGATAAGTGTAGCACTGGCAGCAAGAAATCTCCTCTCCTTGAGAATGATGACATTGCTGAATTAATTTTATAAGTACAGAAGCAATTTGACAGCTCAACCAGCTCATTACATTCTTTTCCCAAGGGAGACCATTTTTCCACTTTCCCCACTACTAAAAGGCCCAGAGGAGTTTGTCACATTCATCTGTTGGTGAATGCCAACTGCCACTTAGACTTCTGGAGGACAAACTTTAACCTGTTCAAAAGACTGATTGACAAAATCCCTTGGGAGGCTGCCCTGAAGGATATGGGAGTCCAGGAAGGCTGGACATACTTCAGGAGAGAAGTTTACAGGCACTGGAGCAGGCTGTTCCCGTGTGCGGGGAAACAAGCAGGCGGGGAAGGAGACCGGCCTGGCTAAACAGGGACCTTTGGCTGGATCTCAAGAACAAAAGGAGAATCTATTGCCTTTGGAAGAGGGGGCAGGTCTCTCATGAAGACTATAAAGATGTAGTGAAGCTATGCAGGGAGAACTTTAGGAGACCAAAGCACAGCTAGAGCTCAACCTGGCTACAGCTGTTACAGACAACAAAAAGTGTTTCTATAAATTCATCAACGGCAAAAGGAGTATTAGTGAAAATCTCCCTCCTTTACTGGATGCAGAGGGAAACATGGTAACTAAGGATGAGGAAAAGGCTGAGGTGCTCAACGCCTACATTGCCTCAGTCTTTAGCAGTGGAACTGGCTGTTCCCTGGACACCCAGCCTCATGAGCTGGGAGATGGGGAGGGGAAGCAGACTGAGGTCAGCACAGTTGAAGAGGAGTTGGTCAGAGACCTGCTACACCACCTGGATGCACACAGGTCTGTGGGACCAGATGGGTTACACCCGAGGGTGCTGAAAGAGTTGGCAGATGTGCTTGCCAAGCTGCTGTCCATGATTTACCTGAAGTCATGGCTAACTGGGGAGGTCCCATTGGACTGGAGGGTGGCAAATGTGACACCCATCTACAAGAGAGGCAGAAAGGAGGATCCAGGAAACTATAGACCTGTCAGTCTGACCTCGGTGCCAGGGAAGGTCATGGAGCAGGTCATCTAGAGTGCCATTACAAGTCATGTAGTGGACAACCAGGGGATCAGGCCCAGTCAGCATGGGTTTATGAAAGGCAGGTCCTGCTTGACAAACATGATCTCCTTCTGTGACAGAGCGACCTGCTTATTGGATGAGGGAAAGGCTGTGGATGTTGTCTACCTTGACTTTAGCAAGGCTTTTGACACCGTTTCCCACAGCATTCTCCTGGCAAAAATGACTGCTCGAGGTTTGGACAATCGCACACTTCACTGGGTAAAAAACTGTCTGGATGACCGGGCCCAGAGAATTGTGGTGAACGGAGTTAAATCCAGTTGGCAGCCGGTCATGAGTGGTGTCCCCCAGGGCTCGGTTTTGGGGCCACTCCTGTTTAACATCTTTATTGATGATCTAGACGAGGGGATCGAGTGCACCCTCAGTCAGTTTGCAGATGACACCCAGTTGGGTGGGAGTGTTGATGTGCTCGAGGGTAGGGAGGCTCTGCAGAGAGACCTGGACAGGCTGGAGCCATGGGCTGAGGCCAACTGGAGGAGTTTCAATAAGGCCAAATGCCGGGGGCTGCCCTTGGGCCACAACAACCCCCAGCAGCGCTACAGGCTTGGGGAGGAGTGGCTGGAGAGCTGCCAGTCAGAGAGGGACCTGGGGGTGTTGATTGACAGCTGGCTGAACAGGAGCCAGCAGTGTGCCCAGGTGGCCAAGAAGGCCAATGGCATCCTGGCTTGTGTCAGCAATAGTGTGGCCAGCAGGGACAGGGAAGGGATCTTACCCCTGTACTCGGCACTGGTGAGGCCGCCCCTCGATTCCTGTGTTCAGTTTTGGGCCCCTCACTACAAAAAGGACATTGAATGACTCGAGCGTGTCCAGAGAAGGGCAACGGAGCTGGTGCAGGGTCTAGAGCACAGGTCGTACGGGGAGCGGCTGAGGGAACTGGGGGTGTTTAGTCTGGAGAAGAGGAGGCTGAGGGGAGACCTCATCGCCCTCTACAGCTACCTGAAAGGAGTTTGTAGAGAGCTGGGGATGAGCCTCTTTACCCAAGTAACAACCAATAGGACAAGAGGGAATGGCCTCAAGTTGTGCCAGGGAAGGTTTAGACTGGATATCAGGAAGCATTTTTTTCCAGACGGGGTTATTAGGCGTTGGAATGGGCTGCCCAGGGAGGTGGTGGAGTCCCCATCCCTGGAGGTGTTTAAGAGTCGGATTGACATAGTGCTGGGGGATATGGTGTATTTAGGAACTGTCAATGTTAGGTAAATCGTTGTACTGGATGATCTTCAAGGTCTTTTCCAACCTAGACAATTCTGTGATTCTGTGAATGATACAAATACATGGTCCTGCCAAGCAGCACCAAGGCCCTGGCAAACCAGTGCCCAGAGTCAATATAGCATATGTTGAGGCAGTAGTAAGGTAGAGGATTGCTGGGTTTTTTTTAAGATTTGCAATTTACAGATTCATAGACAGAGCACATGGAGCAGAGGGAAGGGGCCCACTGGAGGACTGTCTGCCCAGATGTCCTTCCTAGTTGTTTTTTAGTGGCAGGTGGGACATGTGGGACATGCTGAATGCATTTTCAGATAAGTGGCAAAGAGATTCAGGGAAGCTCAGAAGCAGTGCAAGTAAATAATAAGTAATGAGACTACAGATGTAGCAGTTCTAGTTGCCATGCTAGGAAGATGAGAGGCCAAAAGCCATACCTGTGCGGTGTTCATACATCTCCCACTCCAAAGATCTGAGCCCTGCTGACCTCTGCAGCATAAGCCAGAAGAAACAGCTTGGCGTGAGACTCAGCCATGTGTTGCCTGCAGGCAGGGAACTGAAATGTCATGTCTCAAGGTGAGGACAGGACTATCTGCCAGCTAAACAGCTGAAGCACTTGCTCAGGAGAGGATTTTGTCATCTGTCATGGCTAAGAGGCAGCCCCCTGGCAGCAGTGCTCAGAGGAAAACCTATTGCTAATTGATTTCAGGAGTCTAAATGCTGGAAAGAAGGGCTTCCTGGCAGTTTTGCTGTGGATTTTTCACAATACTGCCTAGGGAAATAGACTTAAACAATTGAAAAAGAGAGGAGCAGCTAGTAGTAAAGTCAATGTCTAAAAGTTTTATACTAGTATCTTATGTTAAGACATCTATCTGTATATGCTAAACGAAATGGCTCTGTTCTACATTCTTGCAATATAATAACCAGATCTGAATGCTCCATCCTCAAAATCACACAGAGAATTAAAAAGTTATGAGGACTTTCCAAGAAAGTGGTATCTCCCCTGTTTAAATAGATTTGAGAGAAGGCTTTTAAAATGGCCTACAATCTAGACTTTTCTGATAACAAAACAACAGAAAGCTGAGCATATAAGCACTCTCATCCAAGGAATCATTTACTAAATACATCTTTATTAATAATGATTGCACAATTGAACAGAACTGACCCAACAAGAGGGGATGAAACTAATTCACAGATATCTGGTGTGTATACATAATTCAAGCACAAGAATACCTCTGTGGATTTTTAACACATTCTAACCTCCATCCATCTGAAGAAATTTTCAAGGCTAGCTAAAGCTTTAACACTAGGTGCACGTTTAGACTGTCAAAAACTGGATCTCCAAATCCCTTGCTAGCCTTGAAAACATCTGCAAGTTCTGAATGGGATTTTCTAAAGCACTCCATGTCAGCAAAACACTGCCCCAGCAAAAGCGGTGAGAGCTTCACTTGTGCATTTTCTGTCAGGTTTCATTTACACTTGTAAGAGCTGTTGTTAATCATGCAGGAGAATCCCATTTGAATGAATCAAAGAAATGAAATTATGAATTGCCTGGGTGACATGAACAAACCAACACCCAAAGATGTGTCTTCCCAGCAGGCAGGTCATCCCACAGCTCTCAGGAGAAACTCCACTTCTGCACCAACCACAGGTTTCATTTGCCAAAAACAATGTCTGCAGCTTCCCTCCAGCTGGGCTGTTTAGGAAGATCACTGTTGCCTTATCGAGTAACATAGCCACATTTCTCCATGCAGTATTCTTTGGTTGATCTTCCATTTCCACTCGTCTTGTGAAAAAGCAGGTACAGGTGCAGGAATCATTGTTTCTAAATGGGGACCATGGGGAAAATCCTTACTTGTTCAGCCTTTTGGTATATTACAGAGCAGAGGCAAAACTGCAAATAATACGGAAAAGTGGGTAACACCTTGTAGCTTCCTGATGTCCAAGAGGAGAGACGAAGCATGCATGCCATAAAGGCTGGTAGCAGGTGGGCAGAGTGATAAATTCTGTCACTGTTGAGCTGATCCTGCCACAAGGTGAAACCACAGAGTCAAGGTTTCAAACAGCCCACCTAAAAGGTATTTGTACTTTTTCTGATGCACATGCTGTGCACTTGCCTGTTCTGACACATGCAAAGAACAATCTGTAGAGACGTCGTGGGGTTTACTTGGAAATGTAGATAAACTGAGTACCAATTTGTGTGCCTACTATAACTTCTTTTATAAAGTAGCATTTTAACTGACAGATCTGCCTTTTAAGTATAATCATTGTGCCAGATATACTGTTCTCAATTTTAATAATCTTGGCTTTTATTGTAATATAATCAAGCTACTAGTAAAATACTTATAACTCGATTGTGCAACCCCACTTTAGGACTCAGCTGTGCACCAAGCCCTTCTCTGATCTGTCAAATCTGTAACTGGTAGAGTTGTATGCAGATAGAAAGCACTAGTCAGTGCCCGCTGTCACCATCACCTCTCCTCAGTCTTGCTGTTGCTTCCCATCTTGTACAATACAGACCAAAGTCAAAGGCAGCACCATCCCTAGGCATTGTACCTGTTGTATACTACTGTGAGAGCATTTTCTACAAAGTGCTGTTCAGCCACATCTGTAATGCAGGGGTAAAGATGAGAACTGAACCCGTCACTGACACTACCAGAAATAGCCACAGGAAGATCCGATCCAGGACTTGAGCTACAAATTTCCAGTCTTGGACAACCTGGGAAGGAGAGAGGGAGAACAGACAGAAACAGTAGTGAGTCCAGCACTTTGTTGATGCTCCACATTTATTTTAGCCCCAAAAAATCTGTTTTTAAAATTATAAATTTGTAGTGTGCTGTATCCTAAAACTGACATAAATGACCTTTTCAACATCCATAGCTGTGAGTCACTCAAAACCCCAAAACAAATCCATAGTTTTACACACATGGTAATAAGGCTCATTTTAGACTGTGCAAAAGCTTTCAGTTAAGTGCATATGTGAAAGTTTACTGATTCAAGCTTAAGATGACTTTATAATGAACTGTGTTTCTTTCCATAGAACTGCATCTCCCCTGAAGTGCCAGGATGTGGCTCTAGCACAGCACTTTGACACAGACATTGCTTCTAGTTCAAGTGGTCCCTTTGGTTTGTGTTTGCCTAAGTGCTCTGTTTGTGCATTGAGGAGGCAGATTTTGCATTGTGAGTACTGGCACAACCCTGTGTACACAAAAGGGCTATTTAGAAAAGCAATTCAAGTGACTTTTTTTTATTAAAACTTATTTCAGCTTCAAACAGAAGGCTTCACTCATGGACACTGTGCTCACATGCTCACAAACTGCATGTCTGATTTACTGTTCATCTTTCTGCTGAAGTCATCTCAGCACAGTTTGAACAAAGCCCTTGTCTTCTGCTAAAAGAGTGCTAACAGAAGTTTTTCTCTTCCCATATGCTGCTAGATACATTGCTGTGCTCTCTTACCCTTGCGTGAGATGCATTGTTTATGCACACACAAATTTGCCATTTTGATAGTCACGTGGATTGTTGCGAGGAGGAAAAACATGGTAGTTGGGGATTGATCTGAACTGATGTTAGCGAAAATCTAGAAGACCTTTTGAGAAGTCTCAAAGCAGGGCAGCTGCACTGTCTATAGTCATTGAGAGGCCAGGACTGAGACCTAGCAACTGTCCTAGAGCCTGCCTGTTAGAGTTGTGAAAGATACACTTTCAGAGCATGTGATAGCTCAGAGGTTTTCCAGATTCACGTCTATCCCAAATTTAAGCAGGACAAGTTTATTCAAATAATCCCCAAACAGGAATTCCTTCAGGGGAGGCTGCTGTGGCTTCTTGCTTCTGTGAAGAGCAGGGACTCACAGCACAATACACTTCCTGAAGCAGTGCATTTTCCCAAAACCTGTATTATTGATCAAGCAAGGGAAGCTTGGGCCATGTCTCAGATGAGAGCAGGAGAAAGAGGCAAAGAGAACAGCATGCAGAAAAGATAAGAGCTTGGAAGCCACTGCTCTCAAAAAAACTGTGATCCCTCCTTGCCCTCTCTTCACCTACCTGTCTGATGAAATGCTCCTTTTTAACATGCTTGGAAATGTATCGAATGGAGTCAGCTGCCTTTTCCAGAAAGGCAGTAACAATTTTCTCTCCGTCTTTTCCTTGCTTGTGTTTCTGTCTCCCCAGGAGCTTTGATTTGAAAGTGGTTTCCCTTTCTTCAGTCTCTGAGAAGGAGTAACGATCTACATGGCCCTTCATGCAGAGCAGCTGAGGCAACTTCTGGAGGAAGAGTCTTTTAACCCAGGGAGCCATGGGATGATAAGTTGCTGAGGAGCGGTGGTGGACGTTGATAACAAACACAGTCACGACAATAGAGAGGGTCACAAAAATCATGATGAACAGCAGGTACTCACCGATCAGAGGGATGACTTTGGAAGAAGAAGGGATTATTTCCTCAATGACTAAAAGGAAAACAGTGAGGGAGACTAAAACTGATGTAGACAATGAAAGCTTTTCTCCTTCATCTGAAGGCAGGTAAAACACCAGGACAGTTAGAAAAGACAATCCCAGGCAAGGGATTATTAAGAAAAGAGTATAAAACAGCGGAAGTCGTCTCAGCACAAAGGAGTAAGTAACAAATGGGTAAGAGTACAACCCATCCTTCCTGTTGCCTTTCATACCTTTGGCATTTAAGATCTCCCACTCCCCATTATCAAAGAAGTCTTTCCTGTCTACATTTTCATCCACTAAAATCAAGTCCACCATACTGCCATCATATGTCCATGACCCAAACTTCATGGAGCAGTTTTGTCTGTCGAAGGGGAAGAAGGTCACGTCCATCATGCAAGAGCTCTTATAACTGGCTGGTGGCATCCAGGTCACCACTCCATTGTACTTAACTATGACTTTGGTCATCAGGGATCCTTCAAAACGTCCATCAGCACTGCAAGTTGAACAGGAAGAAACAGTAACAAGTTCAGTACTATGTTCGCCCGGGTCCTACCCCCCCAAAGCTCTGCCTTCTGCCTATCACCTGGAGCACAAGGGAAGCCAACGTTCACACTGTGTGAAAGCACATGCAAGATAATGGCGGCTGGCATGCCTTGCCCAAGCTTAGGACTAAGCCTGGAGCAAGGAGCCGTGCTACTCACTTTTCAAACAAAACAATGTCAGGAAGCCACAGGGACTCAGAGGGGACACGGATGGCAGTGATCCCACCATATTCCTCTGGATTCCAGGAGAGCTTGTAGTCAATCCATTCCTGTAACAAGCCAGCAGAGTCCTCTGCACACTCATACACAACAGCTTAATTCCTCCTCCCACCACCTGCCTCAGAGGGACTGTATTGCACAGCACAATGGGCAGAGCTTAATGTAAGACTGCACAGTTGCAGAGAGGATGCCAGGCAGGCATGGCTGAGAGATGTCAGTCCCCACAAGCACTACCCCTCCAGCCACAGGTGGGCCCTAACAACCCATCCCTTTGCAGGCAACCCCGAAGCAGGCACTCCCGGAGAGCACTTGACCCTCACTTCATTCATCCATCTGCCCAGCCCACCTGAGTGGTAGTCCGGAATGAAGGAGCCACTCCTCTTGGGTACGGCACTTTGTCCCTCTGAGAACCAACCTGCGATGTTTTTGGCTGGCACTGAACCTGTAGAAAACCAGCTGGCATGGCTAGTACTGCCCTAGTGACAGATAGGTGGCCTTTAATTACTTTTCAGTGGAGACCTGTCTTTTTTCAGTGAACAGAATACAACATCCAATATCTGTACACTGTCCTTGCAAACCAAATCATCATTTTTTCATCAGAAAGACCTGCACACTATTGTAGGAAAAATAATACAACACTATTGGAAAGCATTTGGTTACAGTCCTGAAGAGATAACACTAAAAAAGCAAAAGCAAGGGGAGTCCTGTCCATTTTCATCATGCTGAACTCCAGAAAAATTTTTCTCTCCTCTTTTTGTTTTCCAGATGGCGA
Source organism: Athene noctua (assembly GCF_965140245.1). Lineage (NCBI taxonomy): Eukaryota > Metazoa > Chordata > Aves > Strigiformes > Strigidae > Athene > Athene noctua. The sequence continues at coordinate 43,332,359 of NC_134077.1, forward strand.
CATCCTAGCAAAGTGGCTCTAGCAACCTGGAGATTTCCACAGAGATGCAGTGGAAAAACAACTCTCTATCCCCATTCACTAATGATGGGGGTTTTCACTTACCCATGGGAATAGCAGCAAGAGGAAGATAGAACTGTAGACTGTGGTCAGTACCAAGAAGCGGAAAGATGAACCACTTTCCATTAAGCTCCAGCACTAAGAGCTCCCCAAGGACGGGGAGGGCTCATCCTTCTGTGAGTAATTTCCTCTATGACTTAAGGACAAGCCAAAATGTGATACTCTCTGCTTCTTCTCCCACCATGTTGTTCCTCTCTTACTTCTTCAATTCCACATGCTTTTCACAGCTATACCGACAGACACTTGTTATTGCAGTCCTTTACAGTGTGACAGCAACACTGGGCCTCATTAGAGACAGTAAGAACAAGCATCTTCCTCCTCTCGGTGCAGGGATGGGATGGAGCCCTAGGTCATGGGCAGGTGACTGATAGACCCCTCCTAAAATCTAGACCAAGGCACAAGCAAAGGAGGCAGTTGCCCAGGATGTTATCATAGCAGGATTAATGCCCCACTACCTGCACCAGCAGACATACGGACCCACTCTCTGAACTGCACAAATGACTGTCATCAGCTATCAGGCACAGCCCTCTATCCCTGGCTCCTCCTGCTGCTCTTTCTCCTCCCTGCAAGAGGGATGGGAGCTGTTCAGATGTAGAAAGAGAAGAGCGGTCATCGATGCTCTTAGCCTCAGCAGAAGGGACACAGCACGCCACTTGTTCTGTGGATGGGTATGTACCAGATGCTTCCAGCAGCCTGAGTTGCTAGGTGGGCACAGACTCACACATGTCCTGGACATGCCCTGTAATTAGTGCCAGGGGCCTTAGACTGGAAACATACCTATTATGCAAGGGGATAGTCAGGGCTGACGCAGCAGCCAACACAGTCAGCTCATAGCCTGCACTAACACAACAGAAGCAAATACCCTGTGAACCACCTGGAGATATAATCATCCCTCTGCAGTAGAACTGGAACAGCGCCTTGACCTGAGTTATTTGCTACATCTGCAATATTCCTCCCTCCCCTCTGCCCTGCATTGATTTATCTCCCAGTTAAAGTGCTCTTCTGTATCTGCAAAGCAAATGGTTGCATGTCTTCTTTTTAGAGCAGAAAACAGACTGTGCAGACTTTGAAGATGAGCAGTTTAAAATGGGAATCTCACTACGGGCTATACTCACACAAACTGTAGCAGCAGATGTGCAGGACCCTTTCCTCTCTTCTCCCTTTCTTCCAAGCTGCTCTCCCTCCAGTTCTGCCAAATTCCTGTCTCTGAGCTGTCACTTAAGTGCTCAGTCCACAGCAAGTGGACTAAGACATGCTGGATACAGATTCTTGAGCTTGCCTGAACCTGCATACTTTCTCAGCAACCACTAAAAGCCCCTTGTGTGCTTGCCTGCATATACATCATCAAGTCCCACCATCTTGAGCACCTGGACATTTGAGGTTAAAAAAAAAAAAAAAGCAAGCCCTTGGGTTTATGCTTTGCTCACCTGAGAAAAGCCAGACTCTTGAAGAAAAATTGTGATTCCTCCTAAACCTCACAAACTAGGGGGAGGGCCAGACTTCCCTGACTTCCTGCAGAAGGACAGGTTCTGTGTCATCAAGGAGTTCTGATCTGGTTTAGTGTTTTTCACTTTTCCCTACCCAAAAGAAAAATATGTTTTTATTCTGCTTAGTTTTATGGATCTTTTCATAGCTGTTGTTCTTATGCACTCTAATAATCCCCCAAGCACTGGATTGGTCTTGGGACCAGTTCCTACAGGAATACATCACTCCCAAAGCAGGACACCTGGCTTAGGCTACAGGTATTTAGAGCTCCTCCTGACCTCGTAGGGGTATCTGCATGTGTGAAAATCAAAACGTGTGTCTCACTTATTTTTGGCTCCCATTGCATTTCATTTGGGCCTTGATGTTCTCAGCCACTCAGATGGAGGAAGAATATTCAAAACAGTAACAACTAGTGAGAGCCCAGCTCAATGATTCTGAAAATCACAGTGCTGAATTACCCTAGGGAGCTGCCCTGGTTAAAATCTGAGCAGTCTCTAAAGGTCTCCAGAGAAATCAGCATGCCTACAGTGCAGACTCCTGGGTACACCCTTCTTTAAGCTACAGCATGAGGCAGAAGGATCAGATAAAGTGACTTCCCCTTCATTCTCATCCTCCCCAATACCCAAGAGGCAATGAGTGGATGGTGGCATGGAGTAACCTGCAGCAGAACCTGATTTCCCACAGCAAGAATGGTGACACAGACTTCAGGCTATGACTCTGGGGAGGTCAATGCTGCAGTACAAACAGGGTGTTCAGCATGGATGACCTGAAATGTCCCCACACAGGTTCATGCAGCCATGGAGAAAACCGTTAGGTGTCTGTCTGCCTTAACATCTCAGGCCTAATGCCCTAGGGCAGCCTGGCTTTGTATTTGGCCTGATAATGTCATTCAGTACTTCAGGTCCCTCTCTTCTGCAGTCACTGTAACCTTGCATTTGGCAAGATGTCACCCAGCCAGAGGGATGAAGTCTGCCCCAGGGCTTAGGAGACTTTGCTGTCCTGGGTGGAGCAAGCAGCCAAGTCTTGCCTAAAAAGAAGGAATATTCTGTCAAAGGCTGCAAAAGGCTGTAAAATCTTTCTGGGGACACTTTCAGGAATAGAGAGAATGAGTAGGGTGGAGTGGGTTGATTCCACCTGAAGACTGCAGGGCTTGGACCTGCAGGTGGAGCTGGGTGCTGGTGGGGATAGGGAGAGGACAGACAGGGGAGTTACTTTTGTAGAAGGGCTCCGCTCTCCCCCCAAGTGGCTACTCAAACAGAGTAAGGAAGTCAAGATCTGGCCCTGTGAACGTGGGGGGCTCTGCAATTGCAGCTGAAGGTGGGGAAAATGTAACACGTGAGCTCTTTTCAGGCAAGCTCTTAGAGTTGGATTCAGATCCGTGGCAAATTTGCCCAGAAAAATGTGAAATTCCTGTACTCCCTGCAGTAAGGGGAAGTCTGATCTCCTTCAAGGAGAGACCATCTTTGCATATAATGTCCATACAGCCTTTAGGAGTCCTGCTCCATCCAGAAGCTCACACTCCCTGCAGCACTATGCCTATCAGACTGAGAACAAAAACTGAGCCACATTTCTCCTTCACCAGCCCGGCGACCCCTGGGAGCCACTTCCCATGGCACTATCTCAAGTAGGGCTTGGGGTTTACGTCCTCTGCCTAGGATCAGCTGACATGTTTATAGATGCTCATATGACTGAGAGACTTAAAATAATTGTCACAAGGTCAATAAACTGGTGCAATGTAATCTAAACCAAATGCAGCATTCTTCAGGAATGAAAAAGAAAGGAGACCTAACAGTTCAACTTGCACCTTTCCCCCATTTGTATAATTTATTATCACTTCCAGAAGTAATTATGTTAGAGAGATCTGATTAATTTGCCACAGAGTTTAATTGGGGGTGGAGGGGGAAGGGGCAAGGGGGGATAACATGCTGGCATTTTCTTTCTCTTTACTTAAGCTGAAGAAGAAATCTGAGGCACCAGTCTTAGCTCGGGTGAGATAGACAGTACTTGTGTGACCTCTAAGTCTGAGACAGGATGGTTCCTCAGGGCACACACAGCATCCCAGGAACAGCTACTGCAGTATCAAAGAGATGTTGCTTCCCCGAAATACAGCTGACTTGAGTGCACAGCTGGGGTGCAGGCCAGGAGAAGAGGGTACCCTATTTCCTAAAGGTCCACCTGCCTGCCTTTCTGCCCCTTTATGTGAAAACTTCAGGCAAGGTAACATGGTGCTGCTTTTGTCTGATCACTCAGTGTCATGAGAGGGGACGGATAGTGCAGCAGGCTGTGATAGCCGCTTAGCTCAGCAGCCCCACACTGAAAGGGGAGGTCCGATTTGGTCTAATTTACCTGCTTCAGCCACACGTTGGTTGTCATCAGCTGATTCTTCTCATCCTAGGGTGACACAAGGTAGAAAGCATTGCAGTACCAAAACAGCCAGAAGAAACAGACCCTATGCCTGCTGAGTCCACCCTGTGATGAGCAGAGGAGACCCCTATGGTCCTGTTTCCCCATGGGCCAGGGCTTTTAAGTCACTGTTGGGGGAAGAGAACTGACTTTCTAGGTGCTGCCACTGCTCTTGCTGGGAGTTCCTGAGGCTGAAAAATGAAGATGTGGCATTTCACAGCAGTCCAAAAGAATCAGATGCCAAACAGCAGGGAGGCAGCAGGGTTCAGCCAGCAAGTGGGGTCAGGTCAGTCCATGGTTGTGGGCTCACAGATAGCTCATCTCCCCACAGTGCTCAGCCTGGAGTGAGTTTGGGAAGATACAAGCTGAAACATTGTCCTGAACATGTGAACAGAGCACAATATCAGAGTCTGCCTTCCACAGCAAAAGGGGATCCTGCCAAGAGCCAGGAGATGCAAGGAGCATGCTGTTGTGTGAGTACCCTTGAGTCCTGTGCAAATTGCACTGTGCATTGCAGTGATGGAGGGGAAGGGGAAGGGAGATTTTCCCTATGGGCAAAAATATAGGGTTGAATATTTTGCCTCTAGCGGCCAGCAGGGTCAAGATACAAGCTGCCTTTGGCCTGAATATATGTTTAATTGTAGTAAGCTAAATCCAACCAGCTCTACCCTTCCTCACCTCTGTCTTGTAGCTGCCTTTTCATTAAATTACAAATGTAGATGTCAGGAACTGACTGGCATGGACTGTGTGATTAACACCTGATGCAATGAGGCCTTATTCCCTGAGAACAGCAGGGACCTTCAGGTTTGCTGCAAAACAAACGAGTCTTATGGCCCATGCTGTATGGGTGGCAGAAGCACCACACCACACTCAGTGTTTTGTTGCCTGACCATCACTTTGCATTTTGTGTGTCAGAAGTCAAAAGCCGACAGCATCACCAGCCCTCCCAGGTGGATGCATGACTGTCTATAAAAGAAAGAATGTTTTACCAAGCCCAAAACAAAACTTACCACATCCACAAGCTGTGATATCTTTAATCCAAAAAGAACTTTGATGGTGTCACTGGAGTTTTCCACGGGGCGGACCCATTTCTGATAGCCTTGAAATAAGTGCTTGAGGAGCGCGTCCTCATTTTCAGCAACTGAACTGAAGGCAGCCACATCTGGAAGAGAGCAACAGAGAGGGGGGCCATGCCAGAAAGCAGATGTGAAGAATGGTATGACCTGAAGAAGTGAGGCAGAGTGATGATGTGAGACAAATTTGCCTCTAGGCAGCTCTTGTCAGTAGAATCTGTAGGAATTCAGATGCACAGACTTTCATGTTGCCCAGGGGGAGGCGAGGGGAAGGCAACACAGTCCAAGCCCAACTCACACAGAAAAATCATCACACAAGAGCAGTGATGACTTTGTACTGGGTTTCTGTTTTCTGTGTTCTTTTTTCTTGAGTCAACGTACTTGCCCAGTCTTTCTTGTTTATTTCTCATTAGAAAATCCGCAGGCTCAGAGCATCAGGTACTCTCTTTCACTCTTGAGTAGTAAAGATCCAGCCTGATAAATGCAACCCTGAGAAAGAGTTCTGTTTTTTCAGATACCTGTGGTGTGCCACAGAAAACTGGGGCCACAGGGGAAATTTGGTCACTGTGGGGCAATCCCTGGCTGGCTGGTTTGCAGCTAGAAACAGCAGCAATACACCGTGAACAATCTAGGGTCCAGGAATTTCATTTGCACTTGCGTATTTCTATGACCTATCTGAGAGATAGGCTGCTCTCTGCAAGGATTGGGCTGGTGGGATTTCCTTTCTGTCTTTCTGACCTGTAAGCTAGATCTGAGGGAGCCTCATGCAGCACTCAGAAATGAATCGTCCTTCTGGGGTTAACAGGGGACAGCAGCAAATAGTTGAGACAGTTGAATTCTCCCGGCTGGGGGAGTGGATTGGGTGAACAACAGCATCAGTGGAGCAAAAAGCAAAAGGACTCATCTGGCAGCAGGAGTTGCTGGATGATGTAGCTAGGGTCTGCCCGCAGACAAGCATGGAGCCATCATGGTCTGTACCTCCAAGACTTGGGATTCCCCTGGTCCCTGCCACCATGTTACTTCTTTGCTCACCAAAGGGGAAGGGCAGATCAGACCCTCAATCCTTTCCCCAACGCCAGTCCCACTCTCTGTGATGCTGAGGTCCTGACATGACCTCCACCGCTTCTCTTGTGCACACACAGCACCCAAGGATGAAAAGGATTTCACCTGAAAGGCACCATGGAGGAAAAAGGAGCTCACGCTGACCGGCCCTGTTCCACAGGGGTCACAGCCAATATTGCTGTACAAATGGGACTCCACAGGGCACTGCCCTGGGCCCACCTTGTCCCCTCACCACCCATTCCCTGCCAGCTCCAATGTGAACGGGACACCCATGCCTAGATTGCCACCAGTAGGTGCAGAAGGGGTCTGCAGGCAGAGGGCTGCAGCTGAGGGACAGTGTGAGGACTGGGCAATGGAAGAGCCCTGGCAGGGGGGCACAGCTGAGGGGCTCACACATGCTGTGCAGCAAACATCAGAGGTAAGGCAGCCCTCAGCAGTGTCCCTGTGCCATGGGAAAAGAGGAAAGGGCATCTGAGCCCAGCAGCCCCTCCAGAGAGAAAACTGGAGGCAGCGGGTAATGTTCTGCCACGTGCACGGAGGAAACAGTGTGATCACAGACCACTATCCCTGTCTGTGTTCTCTTCCCCCAGCAGCTGCTACCCACATTCTGGGTGAGACAGGCCGTGCAGCCTCTTCTCTCTCAGTGGGGTCTCTGTGAGGCCGTGGGCAGGGGGAGACCTGTCAGCCTGGCAGAAAGTGGCACTGCTGCCTAAGGAAAAAACCTGCTCCCATGACAGAGCTTCCCATTGGACAAAATAATTTCCTAATGCAGTCTGGATTCTCTCAAGGTAGTACAAGGTCCAAGCAGCATTGTCATCCCCCACTTCCAGCCACAGCAAATGCCCATATCTCTTTGAGAAGCTGTGAACTCTGAAGCCTAGTGATTGCTGCTTGCAGGGTAACAATTACTTTACTGTTGGATGTTCTAGCACATGCCATGCTTGTCTTCTCTTGTTGGACGTGCAGTTGTGGTGGGGTTACCAAACCTTGGAGAGGTGGAGGCCAGCTGGTCAGAGGGAGTTTTCACACTCCTTTCCACCTGCTCTGCACCTCAGCCAGGGATAGGGTTATGCAGTTGTCAGCACATTTTATAGCAGCCTCTGCGGCCACCCTGTGTCTTGCTGCTTTGTCACAAGCCTTCAAGGTCTTCTATTACCAGCTGGTAAACCACAAATGCCTTCTCCCTGCTCCAGGGTTTATTCTCATTCCAGGGCTAACCCTAGCTCCACCGCAGCAAATTGGGGGCAGAGCCTGAGGTCTGTCTTAAGAAACTGGGTTACCTAGACAAATATGCCAGACAGGCATTGCATCTTCAACCAAAAGAAGAGAAAGAATGTATTTCTCCTCCCTCACTACCCACAACCTCAGTGGTCCAATCCCCTGACACATAAGAGTCACTGCAGAGACTCTAGTTCCCAGCCCTTCTGCTTTCCATTTAGGAAGCTTACAGGGGTGCATGGTTGTTAAACACAGGAAAATTAATGGGAAAGCCATTGACTAGAAAAAAATCCACAACCCCAAAACATGCAGGATCAAAACCAGAATTGTCTTAGTGCTGGAATACATTGCTCTGCGTTTATTTAACTCTCTGCATACACATACACAACCACACATCCCATGGCACGGCTGTGTATGAACTCCCTCATAGGAAAATGGTGCTGTTTCACAGCCTGCACCTCACATGAAGTCCAAGGGCTCTGATGTGCCAAGGGAGTATAGCACAGAGGTGGTAAAGCTGGTTTTGGAGCTGGATGTGTTGATACTCAGCTGCTGGGGAAGCCACAGAAAAGAATGAAAAAGACTTGAGAAGTCTCACAAAGAAGTCAGAAGGAACAAGGTTGGTTCCCTTATAAGACAGCCTCAGTACTTGCAGAAGGGCAGTTTAAAAGCATAAGCTTTTAATGAGGAGGAAGACATATAAAGCAGAAAAAATAGCCTAACAGCTCCTTTGATCAAGCCCCATATGATGATTAAATTAGATAAAGGCATGGAGAAAACATGGAACAAATTAGCACTGCCTTTGAAAAAACAGAGAAGTAGCCATAGAACAGATGCATCCCTGAATTTACCGTATGGTGCACAGAGAAGGCAAAAGTTGGGTATCTTCCTGTCAGGTTACCACAAGTACAAGTAACCAAGCACTGTTTACCATCTTTCCTCTTCTCCAGGTTCCTGTTTCTCTCTGCGGTCCATGCCAGGAGCAGCTCCTCACAGGCACAGGAGCAAGAGAGGTGGGACAGGAAGTCTGATAAACAAATGTGCAAAACACCCTGAGAAATACAGGGACACTTAGCCTTTCATCACCTTGCTTGAGGCATTTCAATATTCCTCCTGGTGATGGAGATTCTCCCGTAATTCCGTTTAGCAGAACGAGTCGGGTTTAGGATTTTTTTGTTAACTTCTACCCACTGACCACCCCCCACCCCACCAACCCAGCTATTAAAACCTTTGTCACCAAACTATCTGTGGTTGCAATACAAAGGCAGCAGTTCACACAACCCTCTTTTGCTAGTCAGACGATGTTGAGAATCAAGGGAAGCCAGCATCTATCTTATCTCATCAAGCAGCAGCTAACTGGTCAGTAGAAAAAAAAAAAAAAAAAAAAAAAAAATCTTGAACATCTGAAGCTTGGCTTGGAAGAAGAAGAAATAGCACTTACCTGAGCGGCTCAAACACAGCACAAAGAGCACTAGGCAAAGCATGGGCACCACCGTGGCTTTTCCTTTAAGTATGATCTTTTGTTTTCATAAGCAAATTGGTCTCATCCTAGCAGGGGACTAAAACAGTCTCGCTAAAAAATCAAGGCAGACAATTGAGTCTGCAAGGCAAGACGGCACCTTCTGAGCCTTATCTTGCCTCATCATGATGCTCTGTAAATCACACTTCATTGATTTTCAGTCAGCTGTCACATCCCCGCAAGCCTGAAACAGAGCTCCGGGTCCTAAACTCTGACTGATTGGTTTGTGGTGGTATTTGGGTTGCTATAGCTGCTTCCGTCTAGGATTTGAAGTGAGGCAAGGTTTTTAAGGAGGGGAAATGTCTTGTAATATGCTGCCAGTTACAGCTGGGGAAAAAAACAGGCTGCAGATCAGACATGAAGACAAATCACATGCCTGAAAGGTTGTCTGTTTGCTTCAGCTGTATCAGTTGGTCTAATAAAAGAAGCAGCCTCCCTAGAGGCTTAACATTTATTTTTCATACTACACTTGCTGTTTTACAGCTATAAAATGGATTTTGGGAGGAAAAAAGCCATTAAGATATAGGTGGGAAAACAGGGCTGATTTCTAAATTTATATCTCATCACTCATACATGAAACATCACAGACAACAGCATGGAAATGCCTGCACAGCACTATCTATTGGCACAGCCTAACAGAGTATGTTGCCCCAGGGCCTTATCTTTAGCAATGAGAGTCATGGGGCTTTTGATTATTTAGCCATTTCCTCTGTAGGTGTCACTCCTCCCCAACACCTTGGATAGGGCTACTTTCAGAAGCCGCCAGAAATTGCTGATATCAAAAGGGACGTGGGTTCCTCTTTTCCTGTTCTCCTGCCACTCCTTTATCAAGGAATCTCAAGATCTTCTTGGGTTTCTTCCCAAATGAAAGTCACTTTGACATCTCTCTTCACAGAGGAGCCCTTTCCCTGAACTTTTCAAGTACAAGGAAGAGTGATGCAAAATTCTTTTAGTTTGCACCCAGATGTGAAACCCTTCCTGCTTTGATTTATTCTTTCTGGATATTCTTCCTGTCTTTGTGCTATTGCAGTAATCCCACACATGTGTTGCAAACAACACAATTCGTGGCTACTCACACATCTTCAGAGTTTGTCTTCATCCACTGATACACAACCTAGAGGAATTCAGTTGCTTGCTGACTTTTATACAGGAAGCCTGTTTTTTTCAGAAACAGCTGGGCCCATTTCTTGCAGTGGCCCATATTTTGGTACAGTCATAAGCTATGTGATTCAGATTTGCCTTATCTAAGGTTCTCACAGAGGATAGATAACTGGCAGATGTAACCTTATCAGATTATTCATCTTTCTGTAATGAAAAAGATGGCATTTCAGTGTGGTTCCATGTCATGTTGCTGCTACAAGTAACCTTGTAGTGTCCTACCACCTTATTCATGCTGCTGTGGACTTTCAGCCTGCCTTATCCATAGCTCTTGTGCAGGCAGCTTGCAGCAGGATCTGCCTTTTCCACTACCATGCTATACAGGGGAAATCTGCAAGGGTCCTCATTAGCTCCTTGTGTCTGCCAGTGTTCATCTGGCAGGGCTGGAGGAGCTGCTGGTTTTCTCTGCACCTTTCCTCATCCTAGCTGCAGAAAGCAACTCAAACCCAACAATGCTATCAAGAGACTGACTTGAATAAAGTGTCTTGTTATCACGAGCTGCTGTCACTACCAGACTGCTCAGAGCATCCATTAGATCCAGACCAGGCATAAGCAGACAGCTCAGCAAGGTGCGCAGTGAAGGTCCTTTTTTCATGCTGGCATTGAGAGAACAGTGTATGTTTGGCCACCGTGGTGCGGTCAGACAGCACCACAACCTGCCGTAAAGTTGAACGTGGACTTGACACAATTATCCTGCCTGATGCAAAGTTTTCTACAACAAAGCTACCCCTTGAAAATTTCTGTGCAGACTAACCCATCTTTCCAGCATGTTTCTGATCCTGTACAGGGCTCAGCACCCACAGGCAGCATCTATCATCTTTGCTGAACCACAGCCTCATGACTGCAAGCCCCAGCCTTTTCCCACTGACACCTCTGATGGTAATTACTGCCTGAGATCACGTCCAAGCACTGCTCTGATAGAAAGTGCTGTATCACAGACTGAAGAGAAACTTGTTTTCATAAGGCTTTAGCCTGCTGCCTTCAGATAATAAAGTTAATCTGTTAGCTGGCTACAGGAGTAGGTTTTCTGTTACTACATGGTAGTTGCTTGGAGGGAAATGTGATGTATGCTTGCTTTACCATTGCTTCCACCAACTGCCTACATTGTGACAAGACGTAAGGACCTAGCTTGTCTGGTCTTTGGCTTCCAGATTATCTGGCAACCAGAGACAGGTACTGGATAAATAAATTCTGTTTGACTGCTGCTTATGCTTTCTGTTTACAAGTCTTTATTCAGCCATGCTCTCCAACATTTTGGGAAGGGAGGTAGGCATGAATGTTCCATTTTAGCAGCTGGGCCATGAAGCATGGGAAGCAACCACCCTGACATAGCAAATGGTAAAACTGGAATCTTCTTTGTTGAGAACCTGCCTTTGCTTTTCCACAGGTTTCATGGAATTTGTAACTGACATGAGACATGAGACTGCAATACCAGGCTGCAAATTACCAAGAGCTGCCTGAGCACAAGCAACACTGGAACAGGGCCTCATGCTCTGGGCAGCTCAAACTCCTGAGGAAAAAAAAAAAAAATCCACCTAGAGTCATAAATCTGTCAATCTGAGCCCACATGGTTAATATTAGGAGCAACTGAGAACTTGAGGTTATGAAGGAGAGTGCCAAGACATGTTATCCGAAGCTGTCACACAGCTGAGTGTGCAAAATGCATTTCCCAGGGAGAGGTGGCAGTGCTGGCTGGCTACCAGAGAGTAAGGAACCTGAACTAAGGGGAGAAGGATGGTGGGGAGGAAAGACATGGATGGGAGATGCTGTGAACCAGAACTGAGGGGCCCTATTTCCAGGACCATGAGCTGGAGAGGGGTTTGCAGCACCACCAGCATTGTTAGCTGCAAGGAGAAGGAAAGAGAAGCTGCAGAGGCAAGGCTGTTACAGCAGAGGCCCCTTCCAGGTGGATGTGCCTTCTTCCTCCCCAACCTGCCTCGGCCTCCCTGGTCCCTCAGGCTGGTATGCCAGGAGCCAGGGAGGCTCACCTGGGGTGCCAGTATTTGGAACGGAGCCAGGCTTCCCAGAGCTCCCAAGGGGGGACTGAGTTGCCTTTGTGCCATCATGCACCACATAGGGAGCCAGCAGGCAAACACCAGACCCCCATGGGGTGAGGGACAGTTTCTAGAGCCAAAGAGGGTGGCAAACAGCAGCACTTCTGGAGCTTCATCTTTGCCCTGGTGCTTCCTCTCCAGTCCTCTCTGCTCTTGGTTCTCTCCATCACAAGACACATCTCTCCATCAGCAGCTTCCTAAAACATGTATCTTCTCTGGGCAAAGGACATTTTTAACCCAGATTGCAAGCAACTTGCACAGCACCAGGCCCTTCCACATTCCAGAGGGCACAGAGCTTGAAGGCAGCCCTCCACCTGCCCATACACCCTGAAACCTCTCCGTTCTCCTCCAGCTCCCCGTCCCTCCCAGGCACCGTCCTGCTGTCACTCCTCCTGGCTTGCTTAAGGCCCCATCAAGCACAACCCATTCAGTCTCTTCCTCCCTGCTGTTTGCTCTCCATCCCTTCCTCCTGCTCCACGCACCCTTTTCCCACGGGTTGCTGCACCGCAACCCACCTCTCTCATGGTGCTCTAGCACAGCCGCCACTTTCCTCCTCTTTTATTCCTTCTCTCACGCCGAGGGAAGGTCCTTTCACCTCCTCCTCCTTACCTTTTTCTTTTCCAGTCTCCTTTGCCGACGTTCCCCTCCCTGCTCTCCCGTGCTGTTTCAGCACCCCTCCCTGGTACAACCCGGGCAGTGCAGGCAGCGCCGCGTCGAGGTGCAGGCGGGGCTTTCGCTGGTGCCCAGGGCCGTACTGTGTTACGGTCTGTGGCAATAATTGGCCCGTAGGACTTGTTTGGGCTACAATGCAGATCACATGCTGTGTGAGCTTTATTTGGGATTCCAGTGTAACGTGTGTAGTTTTGAAAACTCACGCTTTGAATGATACATTTGTAGCTTGAACTCTGCATAATGGTAATTGGGACTAGATAATGAGTTCTAAAAATGTGTAACAGCTCTGTACTTACTCACCGACCTGTTTGTGGCAGCAATTACAGCTTGCCTCAAGAGATTTAACTTCTTTCACATAGTGGGCAACGGGAAAAAAAGGTCTTTGTGTCACCTAGGGAACAAGCAGCCACTTGGCACAGCAAGCCTGGAAAGGGCTGACCGGAACCCTTGACAGAGGCTGCCAGAACTGAACTCACTTTCAGGCTACTCTCAGACAGTTGTTTCAGTGGTGACCAGGCTCTGCAAGTACAGGGTCAAGGTTTTTCAGAAAAAGAGCTGTTCCAGTCCTGGGTTTCCTTAGCACCTTCCTATCATGATGAACTCCTGCCTGCCCTCCTTCCATTTCCATCACATTTACGTAAAATGCAGACTTTGGGCAGCTTTGAGTCCCTGTGCCTTCTGACAGCATGCAGTCCATGCAACGTTCTGTTGCCCATTTCTCTGTAAAAACCTTCCACTGCTCCACTGGAACTGGAGACACAGAGGGAGATGGACCTTCAGGAGGTGTCGTTTTTCACCACTGTGTGCACATTAGTATTTCTAACAGATGGTGCATTGCCCACTGCATTAGACTCTTTTTTTTCCTTTTTCAGTTCTAACTTCATAGTGAGGTCTTGTCAGGATGTGGCACCGTGTCTTGGGGCTCTGTGGTCACTTCCTGCATTTTGGTGACACTAGCTAGCTCTGAAATATGGTAATTTTCACAAATGTTTAGTCTGAGTTGATAACTGTAAGCAAAGATCTGGCTCAGCTCTGCTATTTTCTCAGTTTGTCCTTCCATTTTTATCAAGCTCATCATCATCAAGAACAAAATTTTATCTGGATCACCATGGACTTGCTGTTCAGATGTCAAGGCTTCAGGGGTAAGCAAACTATTAGAAAGGGTCAAAACTTGGCAGGCTGTGAGAGAAAACTCTGTTTTGAAGACAGCTGCTCCAGGAATTACAGAAGTGCCTGGTCTGTCTTTCTCTTCATTGACCTCTCAGCCTCTCATTTTCAGTGGTAACACCTGGTGCCTGGGAGCCCTTATCCCAACACACACAGTGTCCCATGACAAGAGGGAGAGCCATTGTCCTCTCTTCTGCTTTCTCCTTCCAAATTAATATAGGCCTTTTGCCCCCAGGGCAACCATAAAACCCAAAGGGCAATTCCTGCTACATCCTATGATCTCAGTAAGCTGCCTGAATCCTGGCAGTAACTTTGTTCCTTTCATTCACTTCTCTTCAGACACCATAGCCCAACCACCCAGCCTTAATGATGGCAGCTGACAGACTTTCTTTTTGGAGCCACTGTATCCGACATGGGTGGGTGGGGGAATCCCTTGGAGATACCATAGCAAGATTAAATGCTTTCTCAGAAATTGGATGAGGTCTACAAGCCCTGTTCCTGCCTGTATTTGAGGACATTTGTTATTTATAAACTCTTCCTGAGTTAGCAGAGATGGTTGCTTTGTGGGTCCACATTGTCCACGCACAATTCACAAGGAGGTTTCTCTTCTCTTTTAGAAATATATCCTGACACAGATAATAATTCTCTATTATCCAAAAGGTGAAAACATAACATATTTTCTAGGAATGCTTGGAGGTCCATAATCTTTGTCTCTTTCATTACATTATTGGCTAATGTTCTGGTGCTGAGGCTTTTTTCATTAATAAAAAGAAAAGCAGTTGTTGTGCATTTTCCTCTGCTGTCCAATGCCTTTTGTTACCTGCTTGGATTACAGAAGAACAGTTATTTCTGCAGTTAACCAGTTGTCCATCATGTGCATTTTCAGTATGTCTATTAGGAGTTGCATTTCTGTGGGAAAATGTTATATATTGTATACTTCAATCTGCAAGTACACAACAGCATTATCAGATTGTGTTTCATGAACACAACACTCATACTCAATTTTTTGTACATTGTGAGTGTTCCACCATTTATTTTTCTGGAAAACTATTCTTTTTACAGAAGCAGCACCAATTGTCTCAGCCACATTCAGCCTCACAAAACTCAGGGCCTGAGAAACATAGCTCCTCAGTGTGAGCTGCTGAGCTACAGCACAGATGCCTGTGTCTTCATATTTAGTTTTCGAGATAAATTGGAAAAGGATTGGGGGGGGGGGGGAACACGACCCAAACAATAACGACCAAACCAAGCCCAAACAAGTGTTAAATCCTTGTTTGGGTACTGGTTGATTCAGACTTTGTTCTGACCATTTCTCTTCACTTTGAGGGCTCTTCAGAAACTTTCCCCTGCCAACCATTCAGCAGCATGTCTCATCACCTCTTACATGCCTTCTGTCTCAAAACTGGAGCCAGAAATATTAAAAGGCTCCCTGACAGATGGTGCGAGTGCAGTGTGGCCATCTCATTCAGGCACTGCTTTGCTGAGAGTTTACATGCCTGACTTTCTAGGTGCCCACCAAATGAGAAGACGCAAGGGAAAACAGAGCCTCCTCTGCTTAGAAATGCTCCATGTCCAAATGGTGGCTGGGTTTGCTTAAGTTAGTAACTACTGGCAATCCTAAGCATCTTCAGCCACCCAGGATCCAAGCTGTTTAGTCCTCCTGTGAGCAAGATCCCTGGTGTTTGAGATGCAGCCATCTTTTGCATGATATCGAATGGTTACAACACTTGCTCAGGAAGGAGGTCTGAACCCTGGGGTGGACTCAGCCTGAAGTCATATTTTGGAGGCTGTGAGGCTGAGAGAAAAAGTCCCCCCCTCACCTTCATTATAGCCAAGAATTTTACAAAATGGGAATTTTAACATAGTGTTCAGGATACTCAGTTGAATAGGGTAGCTGCTATGAAGTGCATGCATTTTACTTCAGATCATCCCTGGTTAAAAACCAGAAACTGCTCTGGCAGCAGCCAGTCAGCAGACCAGACCTCACCTCTGTCACAGTGACCACCCTAACCAGCAGCGTAAGACCAACTTCTTTGTGGGAAAACAAGGTGGGGGGTGGGAGTTGCAAAAGGTTCTTCATTTAATACCTCTTGCTATCTTGCTTCTGTCCTTCTCTAGTCGTGTCGCAGAAGGGCTCAAATCAGCCCATTGCTGTTCTGAAGACTACCTTCTGATGGTTTTAGCTGGGATGTAAGCCTTCTAGCCAGAGATGCCTGTGTGCCTTGCTGAGTCTGTATTTTTTTCGATTAATGTCAAATGATTTGTAAAGAATAATATTTATTCCTTCTGGATGTTTCTTAAGATCAGGTATAATGTTCAGAGGTAGGAACCAAAGAGATAGAATATGTAGAATCATCACTTTGAACATCTGTGGCATATCTTGGGCTTCCATTTTCACTGGCTTATAAACAAATAGTACTCTTAAATGTAGACCCAGAAATCAGCTTTGATGTACAACTTCTGGAGTTTCCTATATATAATAACATTATATGGTTAATATTTCCGGTTCAAAAGGAGATATAGATCCCTGGAATGTCCATCTATGTGCTTAAAATTCAATGCTGTCTAACTCCAAGTATTTGCTTGTTACATTAAAATTTTTCACAGTTGTGCTCATGAATACATACAAACAAAACCCAGTTTGATTTTTGAGTGGCACAAACAAAACAATGGTTATGTGTTTTTTCAGTTTTCATACCACATGTCTGAGTATTGACTATAGCAGACATAAAGGTCTTGGACGTGCATACATAACAGCCTATACGTACAACAGAAGAGTTCTGAGTAACCAGTTAGCATGTGACTATGGAAACACTTGATGTTAAACACGAGTGTAAAGAAAGCACAGTGTATCAGACACCTTCACAGTTTCCAAGTAAGTTGGAATATGTTTTTATGTTATTTGCAAAAATTAACTTTTACACAATATAATTTTAGATTTCACACATATAATCATAACAGAAGGGATGTGAAGGTAATATTAGCTACTTGAATGTCCTGTAATTATTTGATAGCATATGTAACCAATTAATATATCTTAAAACTGCCTAAGTTCATCAAATAGTTTAAAGTTTTAACACAGCAAACTGAGAGGTTTTAAGACTCAAAAAGCTATCTCTACCGTATGACGTCTTCGATATCTGTCATTTATCTTGCTTTTGACAAGCCAGAGAAACTAAATACAATCCCCAAATGTTTATGGCTTCACCTCACTAGAAAGGGCAATTGATATTACTTATAAAAATATGTAAAAACTACATTTGTCTTTTGTACCATGCCAGAATATCCTATTTCCTGTAACTGTTTCAATGGTGTGTCTGTGCCTAGCCTGAAAAATTAACCTAATTAACGGTATTCAGGTAACTTCATCTCATAGCAAGCAAAGGCTGGGCTGGAATGACTCCCCGAACTGAGAGCACAGTCCAAGAGTTTTTGTGTATTAGGAGGAGGACGTACATATGGGACCACAGCCAAAATGCTCTGTATACTACTCCCATGGCTCAGGGGCACTGGGGCTGGGAAGAGGTCCAGCTCTCTGAAGGAAGGCTGATAAGCACAGGGCCAGAGCCTGGCATGTCAGTGGATGATGGGAAAGGCTGCCAGGAGACCAATTGCCATGGCTCTTGTAGGGCTTGCAGAACAAATGTCACTCCCAACAAAGCCACAAAGGCCCAAAAAGGCCTTTTAACTGTCTCAGACCCTAATGAAACAAAATGGGCTGCTGTGGCCCTTCTCCATGTTATCACCCTTATGTGTCCTTACTCAGGCAGCTCCTCACATTCACTTGCAAAGCAATGCCTGCCTCAAACAGCATTTCAGTCAGCCAACAGACTATAAGGTTTGCAATGTTCTGAGGCTCTGAGCAGTCCCAGAGAGCATGATGCATTAACTCCAGATGCATCAGATCATCAGCAAAATCAAAAGGAGCAAAAACAAAGACTGAAGGAATGCTTCAGACTTTAATTCCTCTACAGGTAATGAAGATGACCGCTTGGCTAGGAATGCTATCACACATCTTATTCACTCAGGTAAATAACTGTTTATCATTGCAGCTATATTTTACCTTACTGTGATCTCACAGAAGCACAGTAGACTGTCACACTTCTGTGGAGCCCATCTCCCATTGTAACGTCATGAGTAAACACATAGCAGCTGAAGCCATGCATGGCTTCATGACCTTGTTGCAAAAAAGCAATGATGCTTAATCTTGTCTGAGACAAAAACGCTGCCCCAGTGCCCCCTCTTCTGCACAAGGCTGATGATAAAAACCCATGGTGGATTTTCCAAGGATAAAATGATACCATTTTCAGCAATATAAAGAAGAAATCCCAGCCTCATAGACCTCAGCAAGGCCTTGCCCAAAATGTTCAGTTAAACATTCAGCATTTCAGCACAGGCAGGACTTCTACTGTCTTGATTTCTGTGGGAGGAGAGTTATGCTGGTGGTGAAGACATTACTCAGAAGGCTCTCAGCTCCCCTAAGAATCACTGAGCTCACTTTTATACCTCTCCATACATTGTCTTATATATAGGAATCAAGAGACAAATAGAATAAAAGTAGAAACTCAGCTTAAGGCATAGAGTAAAACCCATCGAAAAAAGCCTCCTTTTTCTTCAGACCAAACTCATCCATTAACCTGAAGCAGTCTTCAGCTGAGAAATGCTTTTCATTCCAATGCTGTTTCCAACAGTGTTTTGCATTTTCATCTCCGTGGAACATTTTATGGTATGAAACAGTTAAAAAGTTACCAGTCCATAATAAAGGTTACTGGCCCACCTTCCAAATACTCCAATGCTCAATTGTTGACAGCCTCTGTAACTGAGCAGGTCAGTGTCTCATTACCATGTATAAAAGATCAGAAAAGGCAAATGAATTAGAAACACAGGTGTTTAAATTCTGAAAGTAATAACAGAATAGATCAAATGAATCTTCTGTGAGAGAGAAGAGCAATGCTGTGGAGGAGCAAGGCAAGGCACACAAGAAAATGACAGAGAACATAACATAGCATTCAAGATTAGGAATGATTTCAAGTGGGGAGAAAAGTCTTACTTCTACAGTTGTATTTTATCAAAGAGGGGATGTTTTCAGTAGGCAGCATGCTCACAAGACTTTGTGTGAATAAGCAAGGCCAACGTCATCTACTACATGTGTAAGCTTATGATTTCTTCTGTAACTGGAGGAGTAAAAGGTGTTGAGGGAGGATGCTTTGTGTGCTCCTAAAAATGGACCTTCCCAATCATCTCCTATCTATATACTGAGCATGACATTAGATGATATGGAATATTCCATTGGTCAATTCGGGTCTGTTGTTTTGGCTATGCTCCCCCCCTCAGCTTCCTGTGTACCTGCACACTAGCAGGATGCGAGAAGTTGAAAAGTCCTTGATTTCTTAGCAACAGCTAAAACCATACTGAATCCAAAACACAGCACTATTCTAGCTACTAAGAACAAAGGGGGGAAAAAAAAAATCAACCACAATTAGCTCTATCCCATCCAAAACCAGGACAAATGCAGAAATCCAGTCTGTCAAGCAAGACTGAGAACAACACAAGAAAGCACCCTTTGCAGGTATTAGTTTAATTTAGTTACATCTTATCACTGAAGCTATTTACATGTCAATTACCTGACAGCTATTAAGCTGGTATATCATGAAGCATAAAACATAAATCATAACAACCTTAGTAGACAGACCAAGAGGTAAATGTCAATACTGATGAAAGAGTAGTGATCAACAGAGTGATACTGTTAGATTAATTATAATGTCATCATAAGCCTGCTTGAATGTTAGACTGTAAAAGATATTTTTATATATAGATGGATTTTTAACAAGATGAAAAATTACCACCAGGAAGACTGATTTTGTCAGCTGACGGTAGTATCAAAGAAAGATAATTCCACACATACTGTAACTGTGGTTTGTGTGTGACTATATTTTAAGTAATTACTTTCAAATAACTACTGTTCCTCAGGCTGAAATAGCCACACGCACATTCACTTGGGGAGGATAAACATGTTTTCTATTATCCCTGGCCAAGAGATTTCCATGCTTTAGTAGTACCTGTAGTGCAGAACCTGCCCAGTTTGTCACCATGTAAACTCTGAGCAATTTCAGTCTCTTGTCAGTCAAAGAAAAGCAAGCTAACAAAAATTTTTTCTTGTTCAAACTCAGAAAGAGCAAAATTAAGATAAGTGCATGTGCATACAGACTACAGAATTTGAGGATACTGATAAATAAATTCTTTCACAGTTCTTGGACATTACACCACGAATATTCATTCACAGAATCACAGAATCATTCAGGCTGGAAAAGACCCTTGGGATCATGGAGTCCAACCACCAGTCCTACTCGACAAGTTCTCCCCTACACTATATCCCCCAGCATCTCATCTAAACCACCCTTAAACACATCCAGACATGGTGACTCCACCCCCTCCCTGGGCAGCCTGTTCCACTGTCTGACCACTCTTTCTTTGAATTTTTTTTTCCTAATGCCCAGTCTGAACCTCCCCTGTTGCAGTTTAAAGCCATTCCCTCCTGTTCTATTGCTAATCACCTGTGAGAAGAGACCATTCATCTGGTAGTGACTCCTGGAGTCCCTCAGATAAACTGTCACACAAAATCACTTGATAAAACATCGTATCAGCTCAGGAAACCTATGAGACAAGCCTGCAAATGTGGATCAAGCTTAAAATATTTGAAATGGAAACATTTATCAGTAAGGGGAGGCTCTGTGGCCTGAGCTCACGTGGCATGTGCTCTAGTGAGAAGACTTTGGTGTCTCACAGTCAGCTTTGGAACAGTTCTCTCTCCAGTTAGATTTTCTTTGCATGCAGGTGCCATTCCTCTGGACCCAATAGCATCAACACCAGTGAACTGATGAATGAAGAGTCTGATCTTATCCATACAAGAAAAGAAGAAGAAAAGAAAAAAACCCCAACCAACCAACCAAAAACAAACAAAGCAAAAAAAAAGAGTGAGAACTCTGGACTGAGCAGTGGAAGTGGGTATCCTGAATCTCCCTTCTCTGTAGATCCAGCTGCTGTTGTTATTACTCTAAAACTGAAAGTGCAGCTGGAAGTCTCAGAATTCCTTAAAACCAGAGCAAGATCCTTTGCTCTTAACATTAAAAAAGTACCATCCTTGAAAAGCCCTTCTTTTCTGAGCCACAGGCCCAGAATATAAAGCACCTGAAGCCAAAAAAAGTTCACTTTCGTCCTGCAAAAGATGTGAGGACACTCCTGAAAAGAGACTATGTGAGTATGTGTGACTGATCCCTGCAATGTAAGAGGGCCCAGAGGAGGTGAGCAAGAATGATGAGCTCAGGGAAGAGTGTAAGGAATAATGATGAATTTTCATCATGAAAGCTGAAGATACCTCAAAACAGGGGGGACTGGATGGTAACTTTTGTTTTAGGTATACAGCTGTATCAGTCATCAGACTACATAAACAGTCTTCCCTGAGATAATTAGTTGAGAGTAATGTTTTCCTGAGCTAGCCAGATCAGTGTGGGAGGGAAGTCTCTATGCCACTCAGCCCAATATAAAGTATAAAAACTGAACAACTCACAAAATCAGCTTGGAAGGGAATGACTGGCTTGAGCTGGGTTTAACCCACATATTCCTTCCCAGCAAATGGGAACACACAGTGTCATGGTGGCAAGCATTTAGAGACTAGTAATGGGAATTTGTACAGTACGTTTGTATTGTGAGTCTGCTGTATATTGTAATTGCTGTACTCTGTGTGTGCTGCAATTTCAGTATAGTGCTGTATCATTCTGATAAATCGAAGTCCTGGGTACATCTGTAAGAACCTGGTTAGCTAGTATTGGACTCTGGCTGGGAGCTGCTAAATGAGCCCAAGACAAAAGAAGAAACCATTCCAGAAGGCAAGACCTCTTCCTTTTTTTGGATTACCTGTCCCAGGTCACTGAATTTAAGATCTTCCAGTAGGAACACACATCTTTCACAGATGCAAATACTGAAGAGTTGGTGCATTTAAAGTTGACTAGTATAGCCACAGACGCTAAATCTTTAATAGTCACATCCAAATAAACCCGAAAGGAAATGAGAAACCTGCCTAATTTGCTCAAGTTCTTCCTGAGTTTAGAAAAAAGCCACAAAACCCCAAATGACTGGTCGCATAATATTCTCTCCGAACTAAAAGACCTTTTAATAGACCACTAGAATCAATTAAAATGCAGAAGACAATCACTTTTTCAGAGGTTCCAGGAATGCATGAGCCCGGACCTTACAATCTAATTTTCCTGTACAATGGGAGGAGGCAGCTACAGGAGGAACACTAGATCATTTTGCTTGACAGGCAATAAAAGGCTTGATATTCAATGCTAAATGAACTAATAGTGGCAGGACTGTTGGAGACATTTAATTACTGCAATAATTTAATTATGACAATTTAATGTATCTATTCTAAGACAATTTCTTGAAAATGTCCTTCTGAGTAACTGATTTAAATGTTTGACTTAATATTTAAGAAGATTTTCCTTTGGGAACTGTTTCTGGTATACATAGTGGATTAAACTCTGCAATACATTTTTTCAGCACACTGTTAAACTACTTCAGTCTGTATGTCACTGTAAGACCTTCTACCCAGTTTGTACAATAAAATGCTGCAGTTCCATCAAAGGATCTCTATAAAAAGGTAAAATTTCCATTGAAATCATTAACAGGCACAGAGAGAAATCTGTAACAGCAATTACTGTCATCATCTTATTTTTGAATCATGTATCCTGTTTTGCTCTTTCTCATTTATTAATAAATCATTATCATGGCTAAAATATGGCAAATAACCTGCTGTGCTTGAAACAGCAGAAGTTACAGACCTGAATTTGCAGTCATCACAGACTGTAAGCATCACCATGCTTTGGCAGATTGTGTTTTGGTTATTAAATTAGACAACAGCTCAAAACACCCCTTTCTACCCTGCCAAAACCACCTGATGAAGGTGTAAATTGACAGGAAACAGATAAGCCTATAGGCTAAAACCTAAAACAGATCTCAGGAAAGAAACAAAGCAAAAGAGCAAGTAGGAATAACTGCCTGATTCCAGAGAAGCATGTAATAGGAGACATCTTCTGAAATGGACATAGAAACTGTTTTGGCTTTAGTTTTACCCAAGCAGCTACTTTGCTTTCCTTCTTCCTACATTCAAACTGGGATTTGCTTTGCACTTTCTTCAGCTGCAAGTGAACTCCTTCAAAACTCACAGAGGACACCTGTACCCTAAACCCTATGTAGAGCTGAAGGAATATAAAAATCTCAGCAAGACAAGATTTCTTGGAAATCTCAGTTTCATTAACTTGTTGTCAACAGTTGTTAAGACCACGCTTGTAACAACATAGACAAGATAGCAACTAGAAGCAGAGAAGAAAAAAGGTCAGTGACGAAGGACTCCCTCAGCATGACAAGCAGTAATGCAAGTACTTAACTATTCATATTTTTCCCACAAAACATATCTCTGGGTTTGAAACATCCCAATTAGTGAACTCTAATGCTTTGTAGAGGTGTAAAGAGGAAAAAAGTAAACACTACACATAGGTCAGATACACTACCACAGCAAAAGGGAAATTGGGGCAATAAGGGGAAGTAAGCCAAAAATTCTCTATTGAGAAGTGGCTCTAATTTCTGCCTGTTGAAACATCAGTCCATTTCAAAACAAATCTCACTGTCCAGACTGTAAGGATTGAGCATTTTTGTCAATTTTCCTACTTTCTAACTTCCTTGAATTGTTTGCTTTATAAATAGGCTTCAGTGAAGTCAGTTACATGCATTTAAACAAATGTCACCTACTTCGTGTGCAATTGGACAACCACACACCATTCTACATTCCTATCTCTGCTTTTTAACTCCCAATCATTTTTTAGAGATGTTTATGAAATCACTGCTATGTGCAGGTACCAGTTGTTACCAATACAAACAGGAAGTGATGCAGCCCTTTTTTACGGTTGATTGTGTGTATGTAACACATCCTGCTTTCAAAAAAAAGGAAATTTTAGTAAAGGCTTGGGAAACATACTGTGCTTATTTTCCATGAAGAGTTAGAATTCCTTTCCTAGCCTGGCCAGTAAGCAGATAGCAATACAGAAAGAGAAGATGAAGGCTGTCAACCAGAAAGATTGCAGTATAGTGCTGGGGTGGGTCACAATGCAGTAATCAACTGCTGAAAGACAATTGGTTGCTTCCGTGTCAGGATTTTTTCCCCACCTCAGAGATCTGTGATCCTGACAGCTCTCATGTGCCTAGCAAGAGTCCACATCTAGCCCTAACATCACTGCACCAGGAGTTAGTGAGGTGTTTTTTTAAAGGAAAAAAAAAAAAAAAAAAGAAAAAATTTGCTGCAGGAGAAATTCAAGCCCATTGTCAGGTTAGACTACATCTCTTCTTAGAAAAATTTTTTTATAACAGAAAAGGAAATGTCAGCAATTGGGCAGCAGTCCCCTCAACCTGGTGCTACTGAAACCTGCAAGATAAGCAATAATCACCCCTCTCAACGCAATGGAAGGAACATTTACTTGAGTCAGCCATTAAACCGACTTCACCATAAAAAGGTTAAACACACAAGACCTCTACACACCACCCATCCATCAGTGTGCCTTAAATTTACCTTGCTGACTTACTTTCGATGGGCTGCTTTTCTGGAGGGTTATGAAGCTAAAATATAACTGAAGGGCAGGGCCAACAAGCACAACAGCCAGAGCGTAAGATGAGGGGAGACGGGGATCTTTGATCGGGGTGGAAGGAAACAGTGCTGAACGTCAAGAGTATGAAGTTACCCTTATATTTTCAGAAGCAGCTGACATAATGAACAAGCTCATTGCAGTCAGAGAAGAGGACATGTTTCTCCCCAGCTCCCGGCCCTGCCTTTTTCTTTGTATCAGATCTGATAGTGTTGATCTGCCTCTGACTCTCCACTATGAAACAAAGCTGCTGCTTTAGCAAGCTGAACTGTCCCACAGAAAGGCACAACCAGCACCAGAACTGGTGCAAATAAGAAGGGTGATAATGAGAGTACACAGGCAGGGGGAAGGGATGGCAGAAGCACTCCAACCACAGGGGTGTGGTATTGCAGCAACTCACCATGCCTCAGGAAATAACACTTTAAATTCCCAGAGAGCAAGAAAAGAAGGTATTCTGCAAAGAAAACAAACAATCTGCTATCTAGCCACACATGCCAACAGCATAGCAACAGTTGTTTATACATCTTTTCCTTGTCACTTTTTGAATTAGAGCATTTTCAAGTTTAATTATAAAGCATAACAGCAACAAGACTTGAGAACACTGTGGGAAAAACCCAGCATCTAAACCAGAAAACTACTTCAGAAAAAAAGATAAAAAATGTCAAGCTAGTCTTGCCAAAGTCCTGGGAAGAATTCTGAGAGACAGAACAGTTAAAAATTTAACACACCGTCTGCTTTTCATTTTTAATCAGGTATAATAAATGTACACAAAAGGATGCATCAGCATTTTTGTTCATCTTAAGTATATGAAACGGTAGGGAAAGTCGATACATGGCATGAGTGAGGTCAGAAGTATCAAGACTGGTCCAAAACATTTCAGAATGTCATGCTAAAGGGAAGCTTTTAAAGACATCATGAACAGGGCTTGATTAATATCAAGAGCTAGAATCCACACTACAAACAAGTTTGCCATGGACTGAGAAAAGTAATTTTCCTCATGTCTAATATATTCAGAAATTTCAGCTGTGAAGGCTACAATAGGGTTAGTTAGCATGATGCCATTTTCTCTCATTTTGAATGAGTTCATTGATTGAGCAAATTATTAGACTGTAAGTGCAAACTGCTGCACTACTTTGTCATGCTAAATTATTTTTAGAAAGAGTCTTAATAAGGCTGAAATAGAGGCAGCAGCATTTGAGATATTAAAAACCAGTCTAGCACCAAGCAGCTCCCAAAGTCTAATTCTGCAATTGCCCTTTGGCAGATGTCTCTTAAGGAGCAGATAAAAAAAAAAAAAAAAAGAAAGAAAATCACAGCATACTGCAATGAAAGTCACAAACGCCTGACACCCTGGATAAGTAAAAAACTACACAGTTGAGATGTGAGTTAAGACCAAGAGTTTCTAAGATGAGGACAACATTCTACCCATTACAGTGTTTATGAGAACGCTGCACTCCAACATGCTATGGACTGTATATTATCAGAGTACTTGTGAGAAGCAGTACCCTGAACAGTATAGTGCCTTCTTGATACTGCCAACAGTCCAATAATATGTATGTTCACTGCAGCACTGCACTTCAGGAGTATTTCTAAGTGCCCTCAAACCAAAAGCCTCTTCTACAGCTCTTGCCAGCTATGCTGAATAATTCTCCCCATCTCCCTCACAACACAAATGTGGTGAAAGGTTACTCCAAAAGAACAGGTTAATTTACATACTTTACCAAAGGAATTAGACTTTTTGCAGTGCTTTGAAGGCAGAGCAAACAGGTTGGAAGTTTTGTTGTGCTGAAATGTGTATGTTATATTTCTCTATGTTTCTGCAGCACTTGCAGGTGTTCTTAGCTGGCCTAATTCTGCTCCTTCTGAAATCAATGAAAACTACTTCCTAGGGATCACCAAAGCCAACATTAAATGCCTTGACAAAGCTTTGCACTAAGTGTAAAACAACCTCAATTTCACTCTCAGCCAGATTCAGCTCCCCATACCCTGTAAGCATAAGACAGCCATTGTAAAAAACAAAACAAAACAAAAAAACCCTAACAGATTTTAAATGTATTCAACCTTGCATCCTTTCCTTCTGTAAAGCAATTCAGATTTTGTAAACTAAATGCATCTTCTAATTCTGAGATGCTTGCATTTTCAATATATTAAAAGTGTATCAAACCAAAATGACAACAAAGAAAAATGTGATCTCATTTGCATGACTGGTTATCTACTGGTTTAGAATTCTGGAAAGTCTTACACACAGAATTAGAGAGCATTTAGTTTTTAAACTAAATTTCTTGGCCTAGCAAAGTGAAAACTGATGTTCATGACTTCTAGGCAGGTACTTCTACAACTTCAATATAGTCATTGGGCAGAATTACATAGCCTTTTCCTGCCAATATGTCTTTTTCTTTCTGAAACTGAACAATCTCTCTCAGTTTTTCAATTTGTCTTTCCTGACGCCGACATCGCTGTTGCGCTGTCTTGAGCTTCTTCCGTAGTTTTTCAACTTGTTCCTCCAGCTGCTGAATTCTTTTTCGCTGATGAACTGTATCCTCTACGGTATAGTTGTGATCACAAAAAACAGCAAGATTGCTAGGGGTCTGGAGAGGAGGCATCAATAATCCAATACTTGGATCTACAAATCTGGCATCTATTTGAGACAAATGAAAAGAAGGAGTTGATGGAGATG
Source organism: Athene noctua (assembly GCF_965140245.1). NCBI lineage: Eukaryota > Metazoa > Chordata > Aves > Strigiformes > Strigidae > Athene > Athene noctua. Next base: position 43,359,658 of record NC_134077.1, read on the forward strand.
GTGGTAGTACTGGAGCTGGTGGTGGTGGTGGTGGTGGTGGTGGCAATGGAGGAGGTGGTAGTGGATCTTCTGGCTGTTCTGCAAATTCTTCAGGCTAGAAACAAGAAAAAAAGTAAATTTTCATTCTTGACATTGTTTACAATGCAACTCCCTTTCCACATCCCCAGAATAACAACCAGGACTGAAATTAATAAAAAAAATTTCAAAGCCTACATTTTTAAAATTGACAAAGAGTTCTGAGCCTGTTTTGTTTGGCTTCTCAACAGGAAATAGTTTTAAGCAGCTCCATTTTCACGTCTCTTTGAAACTCAAGTCCTTGATGTCTCAAATAAATCAAAAACTGAAGAATGTAGCAATCACTCTCACTTGAAGACTTAGGTCAAAAACATCCATGATTACCTAAGAAGCAAGAATACTGGCTGCCGTTCCATAAAACAGAGTTCAGCTGACCTAGTAACTCATCACTGCCATCCCATTCTCCTTTGTTCCTCCTCCTTTCTACTGTATCTTACCATTATATACTTTGAACCTATCAGCTCACTTAATCAAAAACACAGCAGAAGTGGACAGTCTTCTGCTGAGGCAGAATAAGGGTCACCTACTGAGGGGGCTGACAAAGTGGCAAAGCAGAGACATAGGCACAGCAAGGTCTGCCTCTCAACAACTGGAAGGGTCTGTGTCACTGGTTTGGGGCTGCAGCATAAGGGCTTAGTTTCAAGAGACATGATGAACCAAAATAAACAGCTCTTCAAAGGCAAAGCAACCCTCCCAGCCCTGGTATTTACTCTTTGCTCTAATATAGTAAGTTGCTAAGATGACAGAAAGCTGTTGGCTCTCCCATCACCACTGCAGAATTCTGTCCTTCACTAAAAGTCAAAGCAATGCAACACAGGGTATGACCTACACCTGAATTGGCATGTGGAAGGAGTGAGAAACAGGACTGCACGGCTGGCAGACGGGATGGAGAAGGGAGAAGCACGATTCTCCCTTTTGGCAGCAGCAGAATATCATCTGGCTCAACTCCACATGAAAGTGCAGTCTTTATCAAACTGCTCTCAACAGATTCACTTGCACAGTTCAGGACAGCACGGATCCCTCATCACCTGAGTACAGACCAGAGCAGAGAATCAGACTCCTTCTGCCCCAAAGGAATTCAGAAATGCTTCCGTGCACACAATGATTTACAAAAAAGCACTTTTAAACAGAAGAGCTTGCATAGTGCCTGTCAAAAAGAAAGCCTAAGATATTATCAGTGAAAGAGGCACTGGACCAATTTTCTAACTACCCACCTGTTGCCAGCATTCTTACCAGACACAAAAGCATGAAGACAGGGAAAATATTTATCAGAACAGCTGACAATCCTCAACATCTAAATATCAAGCTCATCAGATCTGAAGGTCAGCCATTAACTTCCTTGAGTTGACATCCAAACAAGCTAATACTTGATCTTGGGGAGGTCTAGATATCCCTCTTGAACAAAGTACAACACTTGGCAGACAGTCACTGAGAAGGCAGTTTGGTGATCGGTGTTGAAGGGAAGTTTCACATGCACTCAAATATGACTGATAGCTTTAAAGTACAAGACCAGCCAATCAGCACTCTTATTTCTCAATCATAAGAAAGTGCTGCTAACAGTGGGTCTATCTAATTCACACATGAATATTCTAATCAGTCAGTTTAATTCACACTTGAATATTCTAATCAGTCAGTTTAATTCACACTTGAATATTCTAATCAGCTAAATCCACACATAAATATTCTAATCAGCTATCGCTTTCAAACTTTTCAACTAAAAAACCCTTCAAGGTAAAGATGCAATTGGCAAAGAGAAATTCACCCCTGTTGGAAATACAAGCAAAGATCAGATCATTGCTGGACAGCTGAATTCACACAGAGACTTCTACATGCAGCTTATCCAGCACATGCTACCTCTAAAAATACATTACTATTGTCACAATGTACCACAGAGAACTGATCATTGCTATCACTGACACATCATAAGTGACTTCTAATTACTTCTTACGGCCAATAAATGGTTCTCCTAAGACATAAGAAAAAGAGTTTCAAATACATAATGCAAAAGATAAAAAGCTGTATTTCAAAATCTGTGTGGATTCAATTCCGAAACAACCACCACTATTCTTTGTTATTTCTTTTAGATATGTGGCAGTTCACTTAAAAGTGCCGTGAGACAAATAGGAATAGCACTAAATCCTTCTCCACAATTAAACGGCACTCTTTTGTGTGTTTTAGATCCAGGCATGATAATGAAATGGGGAATGTGGCTCATCACTAACTCTGCTGCACCAACTGCACTTTTGCAGATTCCCCTATACATGCATTCAACTTTTCAACTGTAAAAAACTTTGTAACTATTTTACACATGACTAAGAAAATGTGTGTTGTGCAGATAGCAAGGAAACAAAAAAACTTGACACAACTGTATTTACCTAGAAATTGTCTGACTGTCCTTATATACCTTCTGCTTATATTCTCTGTTATTAACCACTTTTCATTTTTCAAATACATTCCATTTTTACTCCTGCATCAAATCCAATATTATATAGAAAGAGAAAAATCAAGCAAGCAAAAGTCCAAGTCTTCCTCTGTGCACTTCATCCCATTAGGGTATTTCACCCCCTAGACCTATCATATTCATCCTCTCCTTTGCCACTTTCTCTACAGCAGAGTGGTAATCTATCTAGTATTTCATAGCCAATACAGGAGTTAAGAATCAAACTCTTCCACTGTTATCCTTTAGTTATTACATGAAGAAGGAAGAACTCATAAATGACTTGCATCTCCTGGTAATCTGCTTTAGCAGCACAGTTAAGGGAACAATACATCTCACAAGAGACTACCATCAGAAGTTCAGGTACAGAAGTTAGGCACCAGTCTGGCTTACAGTACAAGATAACTGTTAAGGCAATACAGAGATGGTCTTAACACAGACAGATAGCAGATACAGCTACTGTTCTGCCCCTTCGTTTGCAACTCACTTTAACTCTGTGAAGCCAGGACAGAGCCCTTTAAAGAGGACAGTTAAGTTTCAGAATCAAGGTCCGTCATCTTTACAGTGCTAGCAGTAGCCATCACTCAGCACAGGAGAGTACAGTGCAATTTGCAAGAATTATTGAAGGCTCTCTAAAACTCCCAATATATGCCACAAATACAGTTGAACAACTTAACTACAGGGAATACTCTTCTACTTTGCTGCCATTCCATTTAACTCAGCACAAGGTTTTTGAAGTTACACTGCTCAGGCTTCTGCATATGCACTCTAGAGCTGATCTGAGATACTGCTATATATACTACATGCTCCAGGGCCTCGGAATGCCTCTGCTCTGGTCAAAGCAAATGAGAACAGATGTTGGATGTGTATCAGGTGCCTGCAGGTACACGTGCTCAGCCAGTACCCTTCGCAATCTGCATCTTCTCGCCACCGCTCTGCTACATCAAGCCCTGCTGGGCTAACACGAGCAACACACACGCATTCCAGTATCTCAGGCTACAAGAGCTCTGGATTTACCTTTTCACTGGGTTCAGTATAACAAAATATTGTGGGCACGGCATTTTCTTTCAAAAGCTTGTTGTTGCATTCCCTTTTAAAGCAATCGGGAGTAAAGTGTTCTGAGCAAATGCTGCTATACTTGGTCGGCTTGAAGTTTTTCCTTTTAACAGCAGCTTCCCATTTCTTGCAAAGATCGGGTCGTGTAAGAGGAAACCTGTAAATAAGAAGCACTTTCAGCTTTTTTGGAAAGCTTTGCAACACGGGATCGGGTTACAACTAAGTGCTGCTGTGACCGACGGACTGCACGATCGCTCGGGTTTTCCTCCGTCGGGCTCATCTTCGGAGCCAAACCCCTCCTGGCCATCCAGACCCCGCGCGCGGGCCGGGCCGAGGGTCTCGGCCCTCCGACGGCCCCGAGGTGTGTGGGGGTGCCCCTGGCCCGGAGAAAGGCAGCGAAGAGCGCGCTGCCCCCCGGCTCTCCGCAGGGCCGCGCGGAGCCGGGGGCGGCTCGGGCCCGGCGGGTCCCCCCCGCGCCGCCGCCCGCCGCGCCCCGCCCCCACCGGCAGGCCGCGCGCCCCCTGCCCGCAGGACCCGCGCGCGCGCCGCGGCCCGGCCCCTCCCCTCCGGGCCGGCGTCCGCGCGCGCCCGCCGCAGCCGCGGCCCCGCCCCGCGGCGGCCCCGCCCCGCCGCGCCGCCCGCGCTCACTTGTGGAAGGAGATGGGCTTCTCTTTGTCGTATCGGTTCCGGCAGCGGTAGGCAGAGCAGGACTGCACCATCCTGCCGCGGCCCCGCGGCGGGGACACCGCCTCGCGGGCGCCCTTAAATCACGGCCGGGCACCCATACTGCCCCTTCCGCCCCCCGCCCGCCACCCTCCGAGAGGGACAGGAGCGGGACGCGGCGTCTCCCAACTCCAAGATGGCGGCACCAGCTTCAGCGCAACTCTCGCGGTGATAGCGCGCGCCACGCTGGCCCATTGGCGGGCCTGCGCGCGGGGGCGGGGCCTGCGCGGCTGTCCCTCCAATCGGGCCGCAGCCTGCGAGCGCGAGCCGAAGTTCTCCGCGCTCCGCCCCCTTCCCTGCGGCCGCGCCCCGCCCGCCCGCGCCTGCACATCTGGCCCGCGGCGGCTGCGGCTCCCGCCCGGCCGCCCGCTTCCGCGCAGGGCCGCTGCGGGGCTGAGGCGAGGGGCGGCCGGCCTGGTTTGCCGGGGCCCGTGCCCCCGAGGGCCGCGACGGCCGGCGCCCACCCCGCGCCCGGGCCTGCAGAAGCCGGCGGAAGCGGTGCTCGCGCTGCGGCCGTGCCTGCGGGCAGCGAGAGCCGCCAGGGTGCGCTTCCCTTCCGGGCGACGTCCGCGCCCCTGGCCGGGGATGCTCGCCCCACCCGGCGGGCAGGGCTTCGGGAGGGCTGGCGTGCGCGGCGCGGTTGCCACAGGCTCAGGAAGTTGGCCCCGTGGGAGCCGGAGGCTTGCCAGGATCTCCTCAGCAGTAAGAGGGGGACGGGTCGGGGAGAAGGAAAAGAAAGCAACAGAAAGAGCACATCGCGATAACACAGCTGCATAAGGATATGTAAAACAACTACCTTACTCTCACCAAAACCTGGCTTGCAGGTATATTGAAATAAATTGATCTGTTGTTACAAATAAGTTTATTTCAAGCAACTTCCGCGTTTTTCCATCCTGTGGGCTCACCTTCAACTCTGCATTAGATCAGCAAGTAAAACCATCCTGTATAGCTGACCAACAGGTCTTGTCAGAGGACTGACATCTCTGCTGTGTATCACATCATACTCAGAATTTCTTGTCAATGACTCCAGAGCCAAGTCAACCTCCCCAGCTTTTTCTCTGCCCCACCCAGGACCACGTTTTATTTTCAGTCTGCTTTCCCTCTCTGCGCTTGCTTCGTAAGGGAAAGTAGAGAAGCTGTACTGACTTTGGCTTGGAGACTGCAGCTTCTCTGCCTAGACAACCCTCTTTGCCCAGCTACAGAGAAGGTACTACTCACTGCCACTTGCTCACTCAAGAATACGACAGGAAAATCTTGTACAGCAAGCAGCCACAGGAATACTTCCAAAGCCGCTTGCATTTGCTGATTTCACTACTTGTGTTGCCTGAACACTGCTAGCTCTGCCCCTCTGCTGCTAGGTTAGCCAAGAAATAAGGAAACAAGCTCTTTCCAGCACCACCTTCCATATCAACAGACATTCTTGCTCCTCCCCTATCCCCGCAAATGCCTCTGTTTCTGGCTTTCTTCTCGCTGGAGTCCTGCTGCCGTCAGTTCTCTGGGCAGCAATTCTGCCACAGTCTCGGGGAGTGGCAGAGTGAGTGGGGCTGCCTCACGGGAAGATGAGGTGACTGGAACCAATGCAGTGGCCCTCACTAGCCCACGCAGAGTCCTGTATCACCTGAGCAGGGCAGGCAGAGCAGGCACTTGTGGCTGGACCCACTGACACACCCAGATGTGGCGAGGTGATGAACCACGTGCAAGGTCCACTCAGGGAGTCCAGGCAGGAGCAACAGGAGGTGATGCCAGGAACAGAATTGAAAACACAAGTCCAAGGTCCACGCTGGAGCTGGAGAGAGAAACACTTTGCGACAGCTGGACAGGGATTAAGGCCCCGAGTTGAAATGGAGCTCCTGCCCCATGAGCAGTGTGTGTAGTTGGGGGTCTCGAGGTAGGTGAGTCAAGAACATCAAGGCCTCGGTTAGTGTGCTTAGAGTCTGGTTCTCCTATGGATCTAAAGTGTGGGGTGAAGTCCTTCCTAACTTGACACCAGTGTCCCTGTCTCCCCCCCACCACCTCCCAGTTTTGCAGCAAACTGAGGCACAGTGGAGGGAACAGTGTGGCCATGCAGACTGTGGAGCTACAGCAGAGCTCAGCAGCATCACTAGACCCTAGGAGAAGAGTCACTTGGTTTTGATGTGCAGGGAGGAAGTGTTTGGGGAGAAAGTATGAGTGGATTGAAGAAGGGCGACAGCTGAGAGGATGCTGGTGGATCCTACCATGGATGGGGAGAACTGGTGAATGTGTAGATGAGCCACTGAGGCCCTTAGTCAGCAAGCTGACTTAAAAGAGAGCTTTCAGAAGCTCTGTCGGGATCTCTTTATTATCCCCAGCAGAGTGGATTTTTAAAAGACTGGGTGGAAAGCGATTTTTCTCATCCTGTAAAGAATTTCAGGGACTTGGAAGGGGGGATTGTCTCAAGTGAAGATAACAAGTAAATGCCACCCCTGAACTGAAAAAAACATACTTCACGTTTCAGTAACATTGAAAAGACGTCTTAAGTTGTTTCGAACCCTTTCCATAATTTTTCAGAAGAAAAGCTTCGTCAAATCCATCTCCTTCCTGCTAGCGGCTTTGGCTTTGACAAGTCGGCATGCTTCCGAACCGCCGAGCGTTTCCGCGGCAGGCTTCCCAGCCCGCCTGTGTCGCGACGCGTCTCGACACCTGCACTATCCCGTGCCCGTCCATCACAGACCCCACAGCAGCCGCCGCGCGTGGGCTTTGCTCTCTTTCCTCCTGCAGGACGCGTGTCGCGGCTGGAGCACCCCCGGGTGATGCCCGCGGGAAGCCCCTCGTCCCCGGCGAACCCCCGGCAGCGCCTCCTCTCCCTCTCTGCAGCCCCGGGGCGAGTTTTCGGGGGCAAGCAGGGCGAGTTGCCCACGGACGCCCCACGGGGGCAACGCCGTGGCTGCGACGGGAAGCCCTTTCGCGCAAGCCCTGCGGGCGGGGGAAAGCAGCGGCGGGACCGGTGGCGGCGGGGGGGGGAGGTGGCGGCGATGGGGCGGGCAGTCGGCGGGCCTGGGGCGTGGCGTGGGGCCGGCGGCGCCAGGAAGCGGCTCAGTCCCCGCTGCCAGCTGAGGGCGGCCGGCCCCGCGGAGCAGGCGCCTGGCCCGGCCCGCTCCGCGCGGCACCGGAGCCTCTGCCGCCGGCCGGCGAGGGCGGCAGCATGAGCGGCGGGCGTAGCGGGCGATCCGCCGTGAAGATGGAGGCGCCGTTTTACCCCGAGGAAGGACTGGAGCTGCTGCCCGACTTCGTGCCGCTGCCGGGTTTCGGTACCGCAGGCGGACCCGCAGCCGATGCGGCGGCAGCAGCGACGGGGCAGAAGCTGCTGCTGGCCGCCGGGAAGAAGCGGGACCAGGCGGCCGCCGCCCCCGCGCCGCTGCCGGGGCCCTTCGCCCTTCGCCCGCCCGCCGGCGCCCGCGGCAGCGCGGCGGCTCTGCGCTTGCTGCCGCCGCCGCCGGCCGCCGCCGCCGCCCCGCCGCCGCCGCCCGGCTCCGTGGAGCCGGCGGGCGGCGGCAGCGGGGCGGCGGTGGCGGCCCGCGGCGGCCCGGAGGCCGCGCTGGGCTCGGCCGCGGAGCTGCCGCTGCTGAAACTGCCGCCAGCCGCCGACCTGGAGCAGTTGCTGATCCAGGGGGGCGCGGGGCTGGGGTCCGGCAGCCCGGGGCCGGCGGCACCCGGGGCGGGGAATGGCGGGGCAGCGGCGGCGGGGCCGTTTCTCTACCGGCAGCCGGTGACGCAGGAGCAGGAGGGTTTCGCCGACGGTTTCGTTAAGGCCCTGGCCGACCTGCACAAGCAAAACCAGCTCCTGGCGGCGCCGCCGCCGCCGCTCTCCACGCCGGGACCTTGCTGCACCGCTCGCGCGGGGCCGCCGGGAGCCCCCGCCGCCGCCGACCCGCCGGCCGTCTACACCAACTTGAGCGGCTTCAACCCCGCGGGGCCGCTGAGCCCTTCAGGCAGCGCCTACCCTGCCGCCTCCGCCCCCCCGCCGCCGGGCCTGGCCTTCGGGGCGGCGGGCCTGGGGGGCGGTCGGCTGCCGCCGGCGCGGCCCCTGGAGGAACCGCAGACGGTGCCCGAGGTGCCGCCGTCGGCGGGCGGGGAGGGCGGCAGCAGCGCGCCGACGCCGCCGTCGCTGTCGCCGCTGGACGCGGAGAGCCAGGAGCGGCTGAAGGCGGAGCGCAAGCGGCTGCGGAACCGCATCGCCGCCTCCAAGTGCCGCCGGCGGAAGCTGGAGCGCATCGCTCGGCTGGAGGAGAAGGTGAAGGCGCTCAAGGGGCAGAACGCAGAGCTGGCCGCCACCGCCAACCTCCTCCGCGCCCAGGTCACCCAGCTGCAGGGCCGCGTCCGCAGCCACCTGTCCTCCGGCTGCCACATCAACACCACCGGGCATCCGCCGTCCGCCGCCGCCGTCCAGCCCCGGGAGGCACCCCCCGAGGCGGCCGCCGCGCCGGAGACCAGCGCCTGCTGAGGAGCGACGCCCCGCCGCCAGCCGGCCCCGTGCCCGCCCGTCGCCGCCGCCGCGGGGCCGAGGTGCTGCCCGCCGCCGATCTTCTGTTGTTATTATTAATTATTATTATTTATTTGCGCCCGGAGAAGGCGGCTGCAGGAGCCGGGTGTCGCTAGGCGTTTCCGTGTTCTCGGCAGCAAGGGTCTCCGTGGGTGGTTTTGGGGCAGGTGATTGTTTTTTATTCAGTGAAATACTTGAGGTCTGTAGAGATTTTGGAAATTAAGGGAAGTCCTGTTTACAGAAAGATTCAACTTTATTTTCATGGGGGATATAAAAAGTGTGTTTCCTAATACACCTTACTGAACTGTATAGCAATGGATAAGCTTTTCAAACTTAAAAAAAAAAAAAAGCCAGAATCATACCCTTTTGAAAAGATGTGCGTGTATATATTTAAAACATACACATGGCTATGTATATTTTCTTGGTATTGATAAAGAACTTTTTTTAAAATACCGTCTTTCTCTAGAGCTTTAATTTGCCATTGAGAGTTAAGACAGCTATGTGGGTGCTCTTGCACTTAGACGGCTTTGATTTTAAAATTGAACCCTGGAGGGAAATTATTTTTGTTGTGAATCTTAAGCAGGATGAAATGCATTGCTGACTAAGTCATGTGAAAATACTTTTCTAAACTGTACGCTCCATATTTCTTGTGCCAGTGCAAACTTGGGGCATTGATAGTTATTTATTGAAACTTGAACACTTTTGGACGTTGCCTAGACCTTATTTTTCTAGATGACACATTAGTAGAGAAAATGGTTACTTTGGCAAGAAGAGCTTTACTTTTTTTTCCTTCACTGTGTATATTCCAGTAGTGCTTGCTCTTTACATAGTATAGTAACAATTCAGTGCTATACAGAAAAGGGCTCAGATATGGGGTGGGTTAGCTATAAAGGTGGTAATTCCATTGTATTCTGTTCGAATAAATTGCAGAAATATTATGGAGAAGTAGATTTCTTTTTCAGTAGAAATATGTGTATCTTGCTTCTTGGCCTACTTTGTTCTAAGGAAGCTTTCTGCAATACTCTAGAGAGAAAAAGACAGCACTAGAACGTGGAATGGTTTTCTGGTTGGGAAGAATTGGTGTGATTTATTTCTTTGTCAAGATTTTATGAGCAGAAGAGAAGAGCAAAGGAACTGTTTCCCTCTGATCAGACATAATCCTCAATAACTTTTTGAAAGCTTTAGATCCCTCGCTCGGTACTACTGCCTGCCTTGCTTCTGCTGCACCTGTGTATTTTGAGCATAACCGCTAGCGCAGCACTGTCGAGCCCTGTGGCTGGTGCAGTGGGAAGGGTCTGTCGGAGTGTGACTGTCACCCCTCCGGGCGCCCCTCGTTGCGGGGGCTCTAGGCCGGGCCTGCTGCTGGGAGAGGGCAGGGCTTCTCCTGAGCAGATCCAGCGGTGGAGCAGGGCCGCTCCCCTCTTTGAAACTGTGCTAAAAACTCTGCTTGAACTCAGAGGCAAAACTTACATGGGGATATGTGTCTGTGCCAGCTGGTGACAATGGGGGATTATATGAGGAGCCGAGGGGGCATAGACATCTTTATGTGTACAAGCCATTGCTTAGATCTGTTAAACCCACTCAGGAGCTGTTAAACATCTCTTCTTTCTTCTGAAGGCTACACTTGATGCTTTGAAATTCAAGAAGAATGGGATAGACTCACAGTTTTTCTTGCTTTTATTGGGGATACGTGAGTGCTATCTGTTCAGAAACTTGCACTGCGGCAGTCAAGTGTGTGAGCTTTTTCTTTTAGTGCATAGTCATTCCTGGCACACGTGAAATGATATGACAATGTGTAGTAATTCTGTTATTGTAGCTGAGATGTTCTGAGGATATTTCTTTTCTTCTTGCATATGCAAATTAGGTAGAAGCCATATTAATCATTGTATAACTGTTTAATCATGTCACTAGAGCCGTTTTCAGTGGTTGAAATGATTACCTTCTGCTGTTAGAAATACTAATGAACAGATAAAAAATTATTTTGATCTTAACACCATTTTAAAGACTTCTTAAAGGCATTGTGAACCCTACGGCATACAATCTGTAGCAATGCCTGTTATGTAATAACTGGGTGAAAAATAACTGGTTTTAACTGTAGGGCAGGCATCACCTATCTGCAAAAATGCTGCAAGACTGGAGAAACTGATAAATACTTTTTCCCACACACACACACTTAACACACTTGCCCTAGTGAGAGAACTAATGCTGCTTGGTAGATACATTGATGTGAGATGCTTAGCTTTACTGTATGTGTGGTGAGGTGGGCTTTTTGTAAAGAATCCTGGAAAAATTCATAAAAATTACATGGGTGTACACTGCTGTTTCAGTTCTTGTATTTGTAAATGAGTGTAGGGCTGGGTAAAGATCTTGTGGTAGGACACAGGGCAGTGATAAATGCAGCTGTGCAGTACTTGTTCTTATTTTACCATTTCTGGTCAGTGTAAATTGTGATGTCAGTGAGAAGTGGGGGATTCATAAGACACAGGAAATCACTGCAATTCCCCTTCCCAGCCACAAGCAGGTCTATAATGGGCTATAACCTGTCAGGGTTATAATGAGCTCACCTTTTTCACCATGGTAACAGTAAAGCTGGAAACCACCACACGCTACCCCTCTCCCATTTGCAACAGCAACCCTGCATCCAAGCCTCTCGGAGATCTCATGTGGTAACTTCTCTGATAACCTGCTTTATGTCCAGCTGACATCTGTTAGGTGGTAGAAGCACTGACGGGCCAGCCTGTTACCCTGATGACTGATGAGAGGTTACTAGTGACACAGGCAGGTTCAGCTGTCTGCCAGAGGCTATATTCTGGTAGTAGAGTTGTTTGAAAGAAATGTGTTTTCTGTAGAGTGGTAAGTTACCTTCATAAATGCCTTCTTTTACCTAGTATTTAGGCTAAGACACAGGATCTAACTCTGGCGTGACCAAAATCTGAGAATACTATGGGGTGGTTGCTTTTATCCACGCTGTTGATTCTGCTAGATGTTGCTGCACCTATAGCAGAGATGTGCGTGGACAGCCTAAGCACCTACAGTTTAAACCAATATAACAAGACTCAGGAGTTCTTGCCTGCTGCAGCAGTCAGGCTGGATTGTTACTGTCTTCTAAAATGTATCAATACTCTGACTTTTACCCCTGCAGTGGTCCTAAATCATTAAATATGGCTTATTTTCTCCTGCCTTTTTCAGTCTGTTTGTTGCAGCATTTTTCATGTCTGTTTCTTTTAGGTTTTGATTTTCTGCCTAAAGCTTTGGTCACTGTGACATGCTGAAAGACAGATACTGGGTAAAAGTTTTCCAGACTGTTAATATGATTTGCATTAGTGTCGCTCCTTTTCAGTAACTGCAGGCAAGTTGGCTGTATAAGCATCACCATAAAAACAACAAACACCCCCCACCCCCCCCCCCCCCGAAATGAGTTTATGTTCAGTGGAACCTCAGCGCTTCTTAGCATTTTTCTTCACCCTTCAAAACTGTACCATGTTCTGTTATACCTGTGCACATTATTTGCTAGTCCTTACAATTCTCACTGCGTGACTTGATTTGCGGGCTATCCTCATGCCCTTCTGATCTGGTTTTGCATTCCAGGTGTGAACCTATGACAAATAAACATCCCTCTGTTTCTTTGCCCTAGGTGTAATCTCTGCTCTGGGAATTATGCAGTCCCTTCCATGTCTGTTTGATTGGTGGATGCTTGCCCCTGTGCACGTCTCGCTTGCTACTCATCAGCGGATTTTGAATGCGCTTGAACCAGTGTCTTGATCTAGATGTGAAGTGCCTTCCTATTTAGGTGCTACAGCAAAATAATATGATTCATAAATTACTTTAATTTCTTTGAGCTGTTATTAGATCGGAGGAGGGGTGTTTTCAGTGAGGGAAGTCTTGTTCACTTCTTGCTTGGGCAGAGGGCGGAGCTCCCATCAGATCTGCCTCTGCTTGCGGTGAGTGCAGGGGAAGTACTCTGCTATGACTGGTTCAAATTATGCCATTACTGGAAAAGTTGATTGGTTTTCTCCCCAGCGTAGAATGGGTAGTGAAATGTGTCAGTATCACAAGGTGTCCAGATGGGCCCAGTTGGTTATTACAACTTTCAGTCTGACTCCAGGTCAAGCTCATTTGGGATGCTTAGAGAGCAATTCCCAAAACATGAGTGCTGGACATACTTTGAGAAATGAAGGTGTTTGGGGATGGTAAGTCCTGATTACTGAGAGGGGTGATTCTGGTGATGGTGGTGATGATGTTTTTGTCATGAGCCTCTGATGGTCTTGCGAGAGGTAAATACCTCAAAGGATTTGGACTCTTCACTGCATGTCATAAATCACTATTGACTATTGTGCACTGTTCAAGATCAAAGGGTGGCCCTACCACAGTTTGCTGTTTACCTTGGTCCATGTTTATGTCATTACTGAAGGAAGAGTCATGAGGCATCCTTTTTTTTTCATTTAAATGTCTGATTGACTGTGTCCGTCTCACCTTTGATGGAGTGATCTCCCAAAGTTAAGCCCTGAGTCATTCTCCGGTTTGCAGCTGTTAAAGGGTTAAACCAATTTCTAATCAGTTACATCGCTCAATGATACTTTCCAAATTATTGTATAGTGTTTTCCATATGGTATATGAGGTATAGATATATGCTATGGCTGAATTACTGGTTGTGCTGAAAATAGTGACTTGGCTGCTATAATCTGAGTCTTGGCTATTTGAATCCAGTAGCTTCTTAGGGAAAATTTCTCTTTTTCTGAAATTAATGTGCAAAGAAAAAGCCTATCTGCTTGTAACAGAAGTAATTCTTCAATGCATTTTGTGTGTCCTCCTGATTCTGGAACGTAAATTGAAAAAGTGATGAGTTACATTTTCGTTATGTGCAGCTGTAAGTGCTGCTGGATGACTTTGTTCTTTCCTTACTTGATTCTCTAAGTTTCTGTGTTTAGCAAGTAGAGGAATTATGACATATCTGTGTACATATTTGATTTGTACAAAACCATTTCCATTTTCCAAGTATTTTGTTTTCAGTTTTGCTGTAACCAAGAATGGGTGTTGAAGAGTTCCAAGGCTGTTTTGATACTCTGGTTGCTTCATTTAATTGGTATTTGAGCAGTGACTGTGCATCTTCCAGCAGAGGTACACAGTAGAATCTGTCAGGGATTCACGTTTTTTAACATTTAGTGAGACCTGTATCAGCAGAAAGAGCCTTAAATAGAAATCTTTCACAGTGCATAATAGTTCTGCAAATGTTGACTGATCCTTCCAATGCTACAGTGACTTGCTGTGGGGCTGCATTAGGGTTTACTGTACCTGATATTGTATGATAAATGGTCCTGTGACAAACTGCAGAATCTCAGGTTTCTTATAAACATGTTAATCTTGCTGTACATGGTGAAACTTTACTGTAAAGGTGTTGATGAATTAAATACTAGTTTATGGAGACTTAGGCCATTAGAGTACATTATGGGAGAGATCTTACTAATTCTCAAGTCACTTCTGTCCTGTGTTTTAAAGATCTTTCTCTTTTTATCCTGCCTATGAAGTGTCTTTCAGCTGTTTGTGCTGTGAAACTTCTCTCTTCATAATGGCTGGTAGTTACTTAAAGGCAAGACAGAAGCAACTTCTGCATGAAGTGGTCATGTGTGACAAACTAAATGTAGTTTTCTGAAAAACACTACAGCAGTGAGTGCACAGAGGAGAACCTGCTGTTGTTAGTGTGTTGCTAAGAGAGTATAGAAACATGTACACCTAAATCATAACAAGGGTGGCTTTCTGAGACACCGTCCTGTTGACTTGCTACAGGCATTGATCCTTGCTGCTCACTTTAGTCTGGAAGCAGTTTTCCTAAACTGTTGCATACCAGAAGGTTTACTTTCTGTGAGAGCATAGTCACAAACCAGATCTCTGCTTGGATGTTGAAACAGTCCACTGCATGTAGGCCAACCAGAATGCCATGCTTTAGCTGTCTTCTCAGGGTCTTGCTGAGGAAACAGTGGCAGGGAGAGGAAGGAAACCAGTCTAGGATCTGTATCCTCACACCAATGTTGTGTTTTGAAATACAACTTTCTGTTGAGTAATCTTGACAAAAGTGTGTCACTATGTAAAAGCCCTGAATCTTGGTCTTGTGCCTGCAGGGGACATGAGTTCTTGTGCTGGAGTTCTGCTCTGGGTGGTGTCCTCTCAACTCAGTACCAACCACTATGCGGGACAAGCCAGCAAATCCAGCCTCTATGAACAAATTCTTCTGAAGCACACAGATACCTGCAAATACATGTCAAAGTGTTGTGCACAGACAACGTGCATAGAGAAGGGCATGGCCAAATGGAGGGACTGTAATTTTCTTAACTGCAGTGGTGCACAATGGGGCATCTTCATATTCTTTGTCGTGGTTGAATTCTTCGAGAAGAAAACTAAGCTGCAGTTCTGTGTGAGATTGCGAAGTTATTTTTTAGATTTCCAGTCAAATTGGTAGACTGTCAAATCCTCCAAAACTAACACAAAAAGATCATTTATTTTAAAGTCACATTTAGCCTTAATGTAACCTGAAATGCTGCAGTTCATATGTAGTAATTTACTGCAAAGGGAAGGGAAGGTTATTATAAATAATATTTGCAAGGGAGTCACACTAAATAATTACCTACCTGCTGTTTGCTTTTTCATCTATTATCAAAAGATCTGAATCCATAGCATAGCTAGCTGTAAATTGAGCTTTGCTCTGAATTTCTGGTACTAGTGACAAACATGGTTTGCAATAGTTGAAGGAGTATGTGTGCTGGCTAAATGGTTTTTCTGGAGGAATTATGATTTCTGTAGGAATGCTTTGGAGTGATGGTTGACTGTGAAGCCTTGCTAACCCATGAAGATAATAGCTATGACCAGTTCACTGTGCCCTAATACACTGCTAGATTCTGATATTTACTACACTGTTGATAAGATTTACTACTACTGTTACTGGTGAAGAACTAGTTCAGGGTGGAATTGTAAGCTACCTAAATAAGGTCCACACAGTCCAGAGAGATATGTCACTGGAGATCAGTAACAGACCCACAATCCCATCCCAGGAAAAAAAATACTTGGTTGCAGTCTTTGTTGGTTTTGGTTTTGCAAGTTTGGTCGCTTTTATAGATTTAAGTCCTATTTTACTCTTCTATTGAAATTTATTTAAATAAATTTGAAAACCTTTCTTCTGAGTACCTCGAAGTATCTCTTGCAACTGTTCAGTTACTGTCAGTGAGATTGTGGTATTACTTCTGTCCTAGATGGAGAAAGCTGAAGCTGTTAAAAGTCAGGCTTCTCACTGCATCCCTGTGCTTAGACTGCAGACTGAACATCTGAAAAAACATAACCAGTAGCTTGAACTCTGCAGAACTGTTTGATGCCATTTTCTTGTCCTCTCCAGAAGGCTTTCCAGTGTCCTGAGGGATGCCTGGCTCTCTTGCCTGACATGGAAAATTGACCTTTAAGAATGAACAGTGTTAAAAACAAAGGCTTATAAAGATAGTCTTGGGGTTCATGCTGAGCCTTTTGAAGGATAACATGTTGAGGAGAACCTTTCCCACACCCCTCTTTAATAAATCTCCAGGTTTTCTTGTAATGCAGGACACAATCAAAAGTTAATGGACTGTTCCAGAGAGTGTATTTAGGATACCCTCCTTCTTTTCCCCTAGTAACTGCTAAGAAAAGATAGCAGTAGAAGATACTGGTATAAAACTTGCCCTTCTTGATGAATAGAGCCAGAGGTTGAACTCATGTTTTTTCCATCTTTTACCATTCTGTCTTTTAATATGCTTCATGGAAGAGTGACAGAAATAGTAGGAAATTACTGACTACTGGAGACTTAAATTGTCTTGTTATATATATGTCACATAAGCTATAGCCATAAGTAGCTAGGAAACCTATTCTATTTACAGTCTGTAACATGACACCTTCAGAACAGGGATTCCTAAAATGCTGCCCAAGTGTCATTACCAGTCCAAACCATTTTGTGCCAGTTACTAAAATGGTGTTGTAAATCCTTGTGATGTTTGAAAAGCTTTCTGGACAAACTGTAGCCGAAATCACAGCACAACTTGGTTACGTCTAGGGAATCTTTGTGGTATGATACCACTTTCCCAGCAGGCCAAAAGTGTGTAATAATTTCTACTTTTCTGTTGCTTTCCCCATGCTAATAGGATAGCTGGAGGAATCAGCAACATAAGAATAAACAAGGAATCCACAGAAGAAATAAAATTTATCACTTAACGGTAATATTTATTGTATGTTTAAGTGGCAGAGAATTAAGATTGCTCTTCAGAATGCTTTTTAGCTTATTTTTGTTTTGTTATTTCTGCTTAAGTATCTTCTGAATTTCTCTTCTTTGGAAACTGAGTCCCTCCCTGTTCGACCTAATGACTGGCAATTTCACACTTACCCTTATTTATTTAAAGCCATGGCAACCACCATACTGAAATGTCATCAAGTAAAGTCTAGGTCCGACTGATGATGCAAAGGACTGCTCTCTAATAAAATGCAGCCTGTGGAGGATGAGCTCCAAAAGGCAGCTACGCCCTATCTTCAAGCATTTGCTCTAATTTCAAGGCTTTCCCATGTGGTGTTGCTCAACATGTAGCAAAACAAGTTCTTGCGAGCCCCTTGAGCATTCCTCCATATGTAACAGATTAGATATTCAGGCTTTGTTAGTTTTTCCCTCCTCCCTTCCCCTCCTGTCCCCAAAAACCCCCAAACCAGGAACAAAAATCTTGGAGAATTGTTTCCCTTTGTTGCAAAGCACTATTTGTTAATTGCAGAAACGCTTAGTGCAGTTGTGAGTGTGAGCCATCAATGTAAACACTTATTCTAGCAGTGATTTGGCTTTGGTTTTGCACTTAGCTACTTTGTAGGGGGCAAAGTGAAGGGAATAAGTGTTGCAATATATTATTGTGCAATTCCTGACTTTCAAGTAGAAAATGATGAGCAAGCCTTTATGGGCCTCTCACCCACTAAAATTTGGCCACTGATTCTTACCACTCCCATTCATCTTAATTAGGAATGGATCGACTGACTTTGACTCCTTAAGGTCAAAAGCAGAGAAGGGTAAAAATCTTGAGAGACTGTGGTATCAGGGCTATTCTGCCATGAAAGGCCCTGAGCCTCCTGGGCCTTAAAACTCAAGTTTATCTGTTACATTAGCTCTAGTTTATAATGTCTGAAAGTAATCCTTAGGCTGCCAATACAGGGTCTTACCAGGAAAGGCAGCTGGGTCTGTATTGCTGAATAAGTCTCATTGGTGAAGTAGCTCCTCAGCTTTCCATCCTTTTCAGTCTGTGGAGTTGGAGAACATTCTTCCAGGACAGTTTCTTTTTCCTGGAGTAGCTCATCTAAGGCTAGTTTATTCTTTCTGCAGTTTCTGCCTAGACAGAAAGTCTTCCTGAGGTTCAGGGGACCGCATATGTGCCATTGCCGTGTGGTGTTTGTCATGGCTTATGTTGTACCACTCAAAATAGACCCCCTAAGAAAGGATCAGCTCTGGATAGGTGCAGGCTGGAAAAGGTTCAATCCGTCATTCTTTGAGTATTATGTCTTTGCATCGGTTGAACAGAGCAACCAACTCCCATCAGCTAAAAAGGAAAGACCTCTTAGGCAATAGGACCCAACCTTGGATGCGCTTGGTGCTTTCTGGTACCTGGTTCTTGGTGAACTTCCATAAGGCTGAAAACACTTAATGCCCTTGCAGTACCATAAGCCTTGTAATATCGTGGGCTTGCATCATGCAAGTCCTGTGGTCCTCATTGGGATTACAGTTGTGCCACATGCTCATCGACAGACCAAAGGGACCTCCTGAAAAGGAGAAGCAGCCCCTCCCTGCTGTGTAGCCACCAGCATCCCCAAGTTCTTTTTGTCCAAAAGGAGAAGTGTAACAAACTGCCAATTCTTACAGCTTTTGAATCCAAATTGGTTCTTCAGGCATGGCGCTGAAACCTTCTTGTTCAGGATAGCTGTTCAAAACGAAAGGTGGAGACAAAGTAGTTCAGTTTTGGCTTTGCTTTTTCAGCAGCTTACATGCAATTAGTCGGTGGGTGGTTGTCTGCCTACATCGTTTCCTGGGTTCCTGTAAGCTGGGTTTATGTGTACCTTCTTATTCTGCCTTATTAAATTAGCTGGCACAGAGGAAGCCTCTGAGAAACCCTTTCAAAATCTCTGCTTAGGTAGAATTAAAAAAAAAAAAAAATTACAGTATTTAAATAGATTTAAAAAAACCAACCAACCAACCAAAAAACAACAAAACAAATTACTTTGTGTGGATACACAAATACCCCTTTTTAAAAACCTGATTATTTCTGGGAACTCTTCAAACAGGTGTGCTGGCAAGGACAGTGCACACATGGAGGTAATATTGAAACTAAATTCAGTAGCTACTCATTTGCTGGATTTGGTCAGGAGAGGTTTATCAAGGACACTTCTGACAGCTTTTCTTCTGACGTGATATTTTTTTAATGTAAACAGAAGCTACAGGGCTTAATAATACACAACTGAGGATTATGTCCATTGTGATTTTTATTTTTTTACATTGCTTTTACAAACTATGTAGTACTATATTCAAAATACTTATTTCTGAGGCAAAGTGGATGATACTAGTTGCACTTGATTGTAAAACATTTTCTTAATTTAGTGGTGTGTTTAGGAGAATACTGTAACTTACTGAATATACAACAGTGATAACTGTGTTTACAATAATTTTCCGATTCCTACTGTTCAGTGGTAGCCAACTTGTTTAAGAATTAGAAATAAGGCATACTGTGATTGGCAGTGTTGGAAAAATTAGCTCAATGCTGCTACCACTAAATACCGTGGGATGGATACCATGGGTTTAAATGGCAGCAGAATTGTATTCCAAGCCTCTGTCTTAAGTACTTATGACTAAAAGGCGGCTTGCCTTGTGCTCATTTATGTATCCTTGTGTGTAGTACATCAGTTAGAAATCTGTTAATTATTGATTTGTAACACTAGGACCTTTATGGAGATCACAGTGGGGTTTTTGTTTGTTTTTGTTTGTTTCTGAACAGACACTTAGACATTTCGGAATGTACACCATTGATCCTTGTGCTGGAATTGTTTACATGCAAAAAGGTATTTATGATTTTTTGCAAACTGCAATGTGCAATTTTGTACATGTGTTTTAAATTAAAGAGTTTATAGGGAATATACTGTATGTACAGTACTTGGACATGAGTATACTTTCTTTGATATAAATATCTAGAGGAAAATAAAATTGCTTTATATTCATATTTTTGGCTGTGTTCTTCATTATTTCAGCAACAAATTTAAAAGTCAGCTTACGGCATAGTTGGAATTTTGTTGGAAAATCCAAGAAGAATTTGTTGATTTGGGCTTTTAAAAAAAAAATTTTTTTAATCACACTTAATATGCTGCTTCTTTTGATTGTATCAACATTTTGTAGTGCAAGGAAGGAAGAATTTCTTCTTAGAAAAATGGTGCTCTTCAGGATAACTTGCCTATATGCTAGAGCAGATGGAACTCAAAAACTAAACTTTAAACCAAAAAGAGCAAAAGAGAAGAAGAGAAAGTCCAGCCCTAGTAACATCAGATTTTAGGCCATTACTAAGAGAAGCTAACTGGAGTTGTCAGCACTGTGGCTTGGGACTCCAGTTGCCATGTCTTGACTTTCCTGTGTCAGCAGATGAGTGATGGTAAAAACTTTTCACCATTTAAACTGTTCTGAAGTCATATCTGGAACAAATCAGTTGAATGAGACTTTTTCTTTCCCATGATTGTTCTTTATGCCCGTTACTACATCTTGACGTATTCCCAAAGGAGAACCCCTCAGCAAACAGCGCCACATGCTAAAAACACTGCTGAGGTACCAATTGAAAGCTCCCCTGCTCTGGGAAGGCAGCCCTGCCTTATGGATACATCCTTCCAAACTGAGTGATGAGGGGAAGGACTGAGCGCCAAGCCACACCAAGAATGCTCTGAGGACACCAAGTTCAAGCAAGATCCATGAAGCATGGCAGTGCCAGTGGTGCTGGCTATGTCAGCTCACACCCAGCACATGGCTGGACCCTGGCTTGTTATCCAGAGGTGGATGGGTTCCAGGTCTGACACTGAAGAAATGGTACCGATTTTTTCTGGTTTAAGAAGTTTTTATCAGTCTTTCTGACTGATTTCTTCTGATTTCAGATATGAATACTAAGATTTCAGAAGCAAGCAAAAGTTAGAGGGAGAATAAAAAATGAAGCTACAAGCACACTGTAGTTCAAGCTGTTGTGTGTTGGCACTTATGGTTTATGACCACATAATCAGTTTGGTGTGGGATTACTGTGACGTTTAAATGTGAACCATGCCTTCTTCAGTGCTCTGGGAGTTATTTAATGCTTTTTAGTCTCCACGTTGTGCATGGCTGCAGGCTGTGTTTCACACGTGATAGCCAGACCACTCCTTGCAGATTTTTACTCCACTCGTAGCAGGTTTCTTCCTGGGAGAGTCTGTAGCACTCTTGGTATAATCTTGATGCTTTCCAAATCAATCACAGAGGGGAGGCAGAAAAACAAGATGGTGAGAGCCTTTAACACTTTGATAGATGTTTGAGGGTATTGTTGCTAATTTTGGATGTCAGTTTGAGCTTCAGGAGCCTAGTTCCATAGAAAAGTGTTTTGAATATGTGTTATAGGAACCAATCTACTTGTTCTCTTTAAGCTTTAAGTTCTTAAGGCCTTGAGTGTCTCGGAGTGGCCCCTTCAGGAGTGCTCAGGGAGGAGATAGTTTAGACTGACTGTGCTCTGTTATACATAGTGTGTGGAATAAAAGCTGGCTGTTTTGTTTTGGTTTGATAACCTGCAGGACTGTATTAATTTTTTTTTTTTTCTTCTAAGATCGTCCCTTTCTCCTTCCCCTCTATCTCCAGGGTCATTGCAAGAGTGGAACAGACATGGCCCTTGCACAGCTTTCGAAAACATTGTCCTAAGGTGGTAATTCAACAGGTCATCACTTATTCCTGAGCACTGCCTGTCTTCTAGACTAAGTGAGGCAAAGGCCCAATGGTGCTCTTGCAGCCTACTAGTTCTTCAGCCTGAGTCACTCAGGTTCTGACATATGCCCTTCAGGTGGATCTGGCAATCCGGCAATTGCATCAGTTGCCAGAAGTCAAATAGTAGGTGACACACAAAAGCTGCAAATCTCTCTCGCTTGTCCTAATATGGCTGGTTACTTTCTGTTTCACCTGCAGCTGGCTGCATTAAAGTAAAGTTTTTCCTTTCTCTGGTATGATGCAGCAGTGTGCTAGATATGACACACAAACTGCATTGGGTTTCCCCCCTCCCAACTGTAAATGAGATCAGGAAGTGTAAATGACAAGATTTCAGCACATTTGGGCAGATGTCTCATCATCTGAGCCGTCCTGCTGAATCCAAAATTCATGCCTTCGTCATTCTTGGTGCAGCTCTCAAATGTCAGTCCCAGAGAGACCTGGCCACAGAGGAGGTGGGGAGCCGATGACTGTAACCGATGGGTGCGTTGGTTCAGAGAGTGGTTGAATGGATGGAGGCTGTTCCCTACTATCAGCCTGTGGTCTGCAAGTTGGGCAGAGCTGGAGGCCTGATTCCCGAGAGTCCAAGTTGCAAAGAACAGTGATAGCTCCCTGGATACATGTCATGTCCCATGATTTGAGTGCTATGGGAAATGCGTTCTAATGATTGAGTTTTGGAGGGTATCTCAAAGCTCATTCTTCAGGAATAAAGTAATCCGGTGCAGGAGGAGACAAGTAAGGCAGTCAGATCACATAATTTCTGACCATCTCCTTGCAGCTTTTACTAATCTGTGGATGCATCTGGACTCAGCCACTCTCCAAGCCATACTGCTGTGTTTAAATGGACTCCTGCTCTGCTCAGACCTGACAGCTCCTATGTACCTGTAGCCACAGAGTCACACAACCCACAACACAGCAGCTCTGGACACTGCACTACCTAAGCTAAATAAGCCTTGGATTAAATGTCCATCCTTTGCTCAGTTTATTGGCCCTTTTTTTTTTTTTCTTTAATCGAGCAAGTTTTTCCCTTTGGGCCTGGTGGAGCAGTCTCTCTGCAGTTTCCATAGGGAGCTTGCTGCCCCTAGTGACTTGCATGCAGGACAGCAAACAACTCAGTGATCCATAGCCCTGAGCTGTGGGCCCAACTGAAAGGAATATGAAATGGGTTGTTAGTTGCAGCCATTGAGCCTGCTTAGCAGCCTCAATGACAAACCTTTGACAAATCTGACCCCTGAAGGAGGTCTCTGGCTACCTGTGCTCTATAGTGGAATAGCCATGCCCCTGCATTACCCCATTCCTCCACAAACAGCTGGAGCTCCTGATGCTCTGCAAGTCCTGATGCTTATACACAGTTGCAAAGACAACTTCTTTGCCTTCTTCTTCACTCCATTCCCATCCTTTCTCTATGCCTGAGCTCTCCTTCGGTACCTCCCACTCACCGCTTTTCTCTAACCCTAATGCTGTGTCTCCATCTGCTCCCTCGGCTGCAGCTGGCAGTCTCCCCAGCACCCAGGCTTCCCTCCCTATCTCCTTGCCTTTCTCATGCAGGTGTGTGTGGGTACTTCTCTGCTCTGCAGCTCACTGAATACACCCTCCTGGGGAGAGAAGGACAGAGAGAGTGCATACTGGCAGGAGTGTTCCCCTCCACTGTTTCATCTGTTGAGGTACAAAAGAGGAAAATCTCAGTTCAATGAACTCGGAAACTGACCAACCACTGCAGCTGTAGAGGAGACTAAAGTGTGAGCGCCATGAGCCCACAGGGTCAGTGTGACCTTGCTGTGCTGTGCTGAGCAGGACCAGTGTAAAGCCACAGCGAGAACGTGGCCCTAAAAAACGGGTGGGCTCTGCAGATTTGCCCCTTGGCTCCAAGGAGCTCTTGGATCTCACTTCTCTCTGGGGTTTGTGTTTAGCGTGCTTAAATGGGGGAGAGAATTCAAGAAAATCTCAGAGAGAAAGTTACACAAAATTGAGACTGATGTAAATCGTTAGGGATAAATGTCAGCGTGAGGAGATTTGTAACTGTTACCCAAAACACACTTTAGAAAATTGGCAATTTGAAGGTAATTAAGAAAGCACAACAGAGGTGCCAGATTACTTCTGCTCTTCTGCCAACAGGGCACGGCTCTCTGCATTTGCAGCTGGAGATTAAGTAAGAGTTGACTGGGGAAGAATGTATTCCAACCTCTTTCTCTCCTCAGGTAGTCCTTTGAGGAGAGATGGAGATTTAACTCCAAGTGCTAGCCCAACTGGGTTGATCTCAAGAGATTAATAACTCTTCCTCCTCACCCGTAATTTCTCTCACAGTGTGGCTATTTTTAGTGGGTGGTGGACAAAGTGCTTTCTTACTGACTATTCTGAAGTCTGCTTCTAGACTGTCTGAAGGCATGTACTGTGGTGGATAAGACAGACCTGAGCCAAAACAGATCTGCAAATGACTGTCCATCTCACTAGATCATCAAACATCTTCAGTCCTCAGTATTTCCCTTGGATCACCCCATGCCTTTCTGAAGATGCTGGGGTCGCACTGATCACTGGAGATTTTAAGGGACACTCTTGCCCATGAGCAACTGTTTGAGAACATCCACATGGACTTTCCAGTGCCTGCATAGCTATGGCTCTGGCAGCCTTTTCCAGTGCCTTACCAATTAATCCTTTCAGTTTCTTTAAATGAGACATGGGGCAAATGTGACTCATTGTCATTTTTGGGAAATGGCAGATTTGCAAAGCATGGCCCAGGGGAGTGTGTGCCTTGTGCCCGCAGCTGGGATTGATGCACAGCCGCCTCTTGTCCTCACTCCCTTTCCCTTCTATTTTCAAAATTAGCATCACTACTTTCATTTTGACAGCCAAAACCAGGAGAGACTTTCTAGTGTCCTATGTTGCCTTTATGTGAAATGAATATGCTGGGCTAGAAGGAGAAATTACTTGAAGGGAAGAATTTGCTGTATGTCAAACTGTGTGTTGGCATTGCTTGATTAAAACCACATGCTTTGATTCCCTGCTACACATGCTAGCTTTGCAAGAAGCTGCAGGAAGGTGAGCCCCTCCTTCTCAGACAGATCTGGGGCTGTTACATCTGGGGCACCATGGTGCTGGCAGCTGGGCTGGTGCATCATATTTACCTCTTCGTACTGCTTCTTACTGCTTTGTGCCACTGCAGCAGCTACACTGCCTCCCCAGAGCAGGCATCCTTCAGCAGAATGTGTCTGCTTGGCTGGGAACTGTTACAACAGCTGGAGCCTGACCTTTCAGTGTGCCGTTCTTCCCCAGTACTTGCCAAATTAAAACCATGTGGGGCCATCTGAAAAGCTGCTGCTCCATTCCGACAGTCCTCGAGGTCTGCATTAGCACTGGTGTTAGTCCTGCCTAAAATTTCCCATATGCATCAAGGCCGCCTTTGCTATCAGGACACATACGAAACACTTCAGAAGTCTTTGCCCCACTGCAATGTTAACAGAAGGGGTCTGGCTGCACTACTGAGCTTTTGAGGATGTGAGCTCAGGGAAGTTGAGGGTTTTTTTAAAAAAAAAGACAAGAAAGAAAAGAAAAGGGAACTTCGTTTTCCTCTTGTTCCTTGAGCTACATCAGGACTCTTCCAAGGGGCTTACAGGCTACTCAGCCAAACTGAGTACCCCGTTGAGAGAGTCCTGGAAAGGATGGACTTGCAGCTGCCTTAACCGGCAACTTTGCAGAGACGAGGAGACCCAGGCGGCCTTCCAGGCCATTTCAAGCACAGCACTCCTCATGGTCCACAACTAATGGTTTTATCCAGCTTACATCTCCTCATGGGAGTACAGACAACAGAATAAAACTACACACATAATTAAATGCAGTCATCCCAAGTGACAGCTCTGCATGCAAGGCACCTACAGGTGAGTGAAAAAGGTGTAACCCCAACCCTCCACTTATCTGAGCATGCAGCAGACCAGAGTCCCAGCAAACTGAGACTCAGGGGCACAAAGGTCCACAGCAAGCAGGCCTGGTGTCTGCCCTTTCTCTTTGTCTCCAGGTGCTTACTGCTGTGCTGGGTATGGCTGGCATCCTCCCCAGCAAGGACATGCTTGCTACAAAGACTCCAGGTGGGTTTGACAGCCTAAATATCTCTGTCCTTGTGTTGTGTCTTCTTCCTCCACATTAGCCAGTGCTAGGGAAGGAAGGCATGCAGGAGAGCAGTGCCCACAAAGACCATGCCCTTGTGACTTGGTATCTGTTCGAACACCACAGAGTGTGGGTGGAGTAAGCATGATGTTCAAGGCACTGAAGTGAGAACCTGGGCAAACATGAGTGACGTAGTGTCTCAGACCACAGAACAAATATTTGCTTGCAATGCACTTTGGCAAATAACTGAAAGGCAGCCAGGGTGGAGAAGTCCAGTGAAGACAAGGCACTGCTTGTTTGCTCAGCCATGCAGAGGACATAAATGGCCAGGACCATTCAGGTCTCTCAAGCAGCCGTAAAAGGTGAAAACCAGGAGTAGGCCAGTCACAGCCCGTCTACACGTGCCTAAATGCCCTCCAAGCACAAGTGTTAACATCATCTCAGAGATGGCTCACCTGCCTCTGATTGCTGGCTTGTACTTCTGAGAAACAGCTTTCCAGGCAGGGAGAGGGAGGGAAAAGACCTTTCTGTGCTATGTCTTTCTCCACACCTGCAGCAGGAGCCGCCCATTGCCGAGCTCTGGCTGGGAGACTGGGAGTGGGGGGAACACAGCTGGCACCAGCTCCTGACCTGACGAGCCCAAGGAACACAAGGACAGATTTGTGTTTCAAACTTCTCTCCCAAAAGATTTCAATGGTTCCTCCTCAGTTTTCTCCTAGTCATCCTTTCACTGTGCAAATCCACATCGAGTTAGACACCACCTTCATGTTCAGGGGTGAAAATGTACAGCTGTAGCCCTGGAGGGAAGACTTCTAGTCCCTCTGGAAATGAAGAGGGGCTGCATGATACACTCCAACACCTGAAAAGAAAGATAAACACTCACTTGTGTCCCTGAGGGATGGTTCATGCTCCAGCCCTGGACTGGATAATGTTTCATCCCTTCAGTAACTGCTGGGGGTAGGAGGAGACCATAGGGTAAGGAACCTCATGTGAGGCCCAGCCACCATGATCTGCCCTGCTCCCTGTGCTGTTGCCTTTCTCCTCACCTCTGGGCTGCCTGAAGGCCATGGCAGCACTGGCTCTTCTCCTGGGGAAAAAGCCTGCCCTTTGCATCCGTCTGCCCCACACCCCCCAGGGAGTACCTGGAGGAAGAAGAGCTATTAGTACTGTGGGGAAGGAGACTGTTTTCTCAACCAAGCAGTGCTTCCTACAGGGTAATGCAAAGGATTTTAATTTGTGTTACTTTGCACTCCCTTGTCCCAAATCTTGCAAGCTGAAAACATGATACACGTTCTGTGAAACTGCTGGTCCAAAGTTGGTGAGACCATGGGGCCTTCTGAGACAGCAACCTGGCTGATAGCAGCAGGCACTTCAGGAAAGAGTCAGGTGGGATAAAAGATCTTCTTCCATCGACTACCAATGAGCATTAGGGAACTTCTGGAGGGAGAGATTGCTCTGGAGCCTCCACATTTAACAGTTCTTGTGGAAATTGTGCCACAGATTTTTTTAGAAGCTTTTGGAAACCACACAAACTCCTGACATCTCCAGCTCCAGCAGCAGAAGTTAACTGTGCATCTTGTGAAGCAGCTTGTCTGAGTTTAGGACCTATTCTCTGCTAACTCTGTGGGGTGTCACCCAGACCTGGTGACATGAGAAGCAGTGAATACTGGTTTTCCTGTTCACATTTCCCGTGTCCTGATTTCTTAGACCTCTACTGTACCTTCTTTGTTTTGCAGGTTAAGAGTTCTAGTATCTTTGCTGTGTCCTGGCACAGAGCTATTCCAATGCTTTCAGCTCCTCAGAGTCTGTCCTGTCCTGTTACTGCACCTGCCTTAAGATGTGGAGACCAGAACTAGGTGGAGGGCTCATGATGCAGACACATCAGAGAATTCATTAATAACATTTATTCCCTTCCTCATAATTTTCAACCTTTTATTTCCTTTTCTGACCACTACTGAGCACACCAAACTATTCACAGCACCTCCTGGGTCTCTTCCTGAGTGGTAACAGCTGACAAGGAGTGCATCAGTCTGCAGTCATGGTGAGGGTTGCTGTTGCCTCATGCACAATGCTTCATGTTCATCAAAGTTTCATCTGCCAATTTATTACCCAATTACTTTGACGTTGTGGGACTCTTCGGCTGTCATTAAGTAAAGACATACAGCTTGCTAGATTCCTGACTGCCAGGTAAACTTTGAAAATGTAAGTAAGTGAGCAAGATCCCTGAGTTTGCACAGAGTCTGATACAAGAGCATAAAGGTATAACCTACCCTGTCCCCAGTTGCTGTTTGTCGGGAAAACAGAGAGGAATGATTAATATGCAGAGATCTACCCCATCCACTCTTGTTTGAGTTGCTTTACTTTTGGGGCTGCCGTTGGAGCTGGTTATGCCTTTGGAAAGCCTAAGGCTGCTTCAAACCCTGGATTGTGCTTCATCACCCAAGTGCTGTTGCTGGGGAATGGTGACTTTCCCCACAGCAGATGGAGCACTCATGTGACACTCTGTACACTATGTATCATCTATTTACATCTTTTTTTACATTAGCAACAGATGGCTTGGCATAATTTTTTTTTTTTTTTTTTTAAATTGGGGGAAAATATATCTAAAACTTCACACATTTTCTGGAGCCTATGGTTTTTAATTCTACAGCACCAATGCTGAGGTCTTTAGTGAAAGGACCTCCCTCAGCCTTACATTGCCTTCTGTGAAGGGGTGTCACACTAAAGATGCAGGTAGAGAGGATAGCAGTAAGCAAGCAGAAACTCTCCCAGTCACACAAGGGAAAGAGCAAAAGGCAGCTACGAAACAAGAAAGACAAAAGGGAGAAGAAATGGACTTAGGGACAGTAGAAGGAGGGGAGAGAAAGAAGAGAAGCATTAGTGCTGACAAATCCTACCTTCAAAAACTGAGTGGACTTGAGTCCTACAAAAGCATAAGCATGCTTCACAAATATAAAACTTAGCAAAACACGAGTTCAACATGTTCATTCTTGTTCCTCTTTTGGCATACAAGAATGTAGGCTCTGGGTCCCTGCTATCAAATTTTTCTCAGGGAATATGAGGCTTGGTGGGGAGGAGGGTTAATGTAAACCAAGACTTTCCCATGCTCGTGTGACTCCCAAAGCTGGGGCTGTAAGCAGGCTGTCAGCTTGATTTGACTTAGCAGTGCTGATGCCATCAGAAGAAAAGAGGAGACACTTATTAAGGCCATGGGAAGAGATACATGATAGACCAAGAGCAGTCAAGGTCCTGAAATCTTTTTATCAGACCACATTTGCCTGGAAAACAGAAGGTCTTTGAATGACTAGAAATGGAAAACATCCCCAAAATTGTCAGACACAACCATCATCCTTGTGTAGTGTCAAGCCTTGTGCACTGGCAATGTGCTACGCTGCAGCCATCTGTTGGGAGGTAGCTGGGGCTTGGTGAGAGAGGGCTGTCAGAGGACATGAGAAGGCTGTTGGGACACCAGTGGTTTAATCGGCATCCTTACTGCAAAAGGCCATATCAGAGAAAGGAGCCCACCATGGGGTAGTACATATGTCCACCACCTCATCAAAGCTATAGTACTGTCCATAGGCAAGCATCTGATCTGCCTTGTGCCAGCAGGAAGGAGTAGAGTACAGCTTTGGGTGGCAAATACTTTTGATTGCAACAGTCCCTGTGGAAAATCTCTTGGAGAATGGGCAATACCAAGATCTGCAGAAAGACCTCTGGGCAAAAGCTGCAGGACCCCTTGGTGGCCAATGGACCAGTAGGTGCTGTGCTTGTAAGTAGGTCTTTCCCAGCTTACACCTGCTGTTTGAGAAGTCATTCTTTCGTTAGATTATTTTGACCCATGGACCTTTGCTGCAGTAAATCAGATGATGTGCCTACTGGTTCTTGCTTGGTGTTTCTTAGCAAGCAAACATGTTATGGTGGGTGGATGCAAAGCTAGTTTACATTTTTACACTAGTTTTACTCCTCTGTAAATCCTACTCAGTAATGACTAATCCCCAAGTTGATTCCCCTTTCCCATTCGGATTATTTTATTTTCACTAGATTTTGGTACTTAATAAAGTTTAACCATTTAGGGTCTCCCTGTTGTGATTTTTTACAGGCTATAAGTACAAGTGGCTAGTTCTTTAGCAGTACCCCAATACTGCTTATATGTAGCAGCAAATCCCAAGTTAATAGTAAAAGCAAAGGCAATTGAGCTTATAGGACTCAGCCCCTCCAAGAAAGTATAAATACTTCAGGAAAATGCACAGAAAGAGCAGATTGCAAAAGAAACTATGGCAAATGCCTACAAGGAGTCAGGCAAGACACCAAGACTAGCTGCACTACTCCAAGGATCCCACCCATGCTGGGTCTATTTGTGAAACTTCCCATAATGGCAGGAACAGCTTGGGCCATGCAGCCTCTGCTTAACCTGCCATCATCTTTACCAGGTAAAACAGTAACTAGGAATCAGTCCCCTTGGCTGAAACAAGGAGGACACAAGCAAACTGCTTTGTGAAGAGATGTCCAACTAATTTGTTCCTACTGGACTCAGGTCACTCTGCAGCAGCTTAAAGAAAGACAGCAACAGATGCTCTCAGAAGCCAGGTGACCCTCAAAAAAGCTGGAGAGACCATCAGTCACATCAAGCAGCACACTGTGAGAAAACCCACCCTCCTAACAACCCCTCCAACTTGCAAGGGTCCTGGGCCAGTAGCCATCTCCGGCTCAGTCCTGGCCCCAGGCGTCATCTTGCCTCTCCAGTGTGTGGTGAGGGCAGGTCTTGCAGTGGCTCCCCTTCATCAGCTCACTGACACTGGGAACGCATTGCCCAGGCTGCAGCTGCACCATGGCCTTACTTTTTGGCTGTCTCACACTCCTCACAGGATCAGAATGGGCCCGTGTTAGGATCTGATCTCAATGCCCCTTGCAAGGCAGCATGCCTTACTGGGGGCTGTTCTTTTAAGCATTTCCGGACAGGTGGGTGGTCCCCTGGCTCCCTCTGTCCATCTCTTTTCTCCAGAGGGTAAAGATCTGCCTACTTCCTTCTTCTGTTCCTGGCAATGAAATACCAGTTGTCTCCTGGCTTATGAGAAGATTATTTCAACTATTCCCTACACCCCTTTGCCCCAGATCTACTGTGGTGTCTGCAGTGCCCCTGCAAGTCAGTGAGGCACTCAGTGGGGGCAGCAGCCCACTGATGAACAGGAGGTAGGACAGGAAAAGTTCTGCTGGGGCTGGGCTAGCATGGCCCCTTCTGCTGATGATCTAACATCTAAAATTACTGCTATCAATTGCCCATTTCTTCTGAGCAAGGTGAACTGAATCAACAGTGAAGATCTGAATCCGAGAAAGGTTCTGCCCAGCAGCCCAGAATGGGAAGTTCATGGGATTTCCAGAGAAGCAGCTTTGTCAGAACAATGTTGCCAGTCCTTGTGGTTTTAAATGTGTCTGAGGGGTTTTTGTGTTTTTGTTGTTGGGTTTTTTTGGGGTTTGTTTGTTTGTTTGTCTTTATACTAGGGGCTCTTGCAGTTGCAATATGATTACTGAGTTATCTCTTCTTCTTTTCATATTGAGACAATCCTTGCTTTTTGGAGCTGTGAACAAAACTGTGAGAACAAGAACCCCAGGGGCTCGAAATACCTGTATGTAAATAAATGGTAACACCACAGGGATTATTTTCAAAGCAATGTCTTGGTTTTCATCTAGAAAAGACTTGCACATGACAACCTCAGTGACAGAGAAAACCAGTCTCTCTGGACATGACTGAAACTGTATTGAACAGCTCCTTAGTACACGGGCTCTTCTCCAGCCTCCCAGGCACAAATATAGTCCTGCCTAACTGGAGCTTCTTATAGTCTTTGTTCTTCACTTGCAGTTATTAAACCAGGCGGCATTGCTGAGGGAAGTTACAGGCTTAAGCCAAGAAGTTGCTGTACATCAAGTCCTTCATCCTTCTTGAGGAAAGGCAACTCCTCAGATGGGGAGGCAGAACCACAGAGCTGTATTGAACTGTCTTCTTGAGATTGCTACATGAGGAATTTAACCATTTAATTAGACAGATTTCTGCCTTCCTTCCTGATGCATGGCCTGTGAGATGCAAGAGAGTTAAGGGATTGGCTGAAAGAGATATTCAGGGGTAAGCTTGTGGTATATGAAGAAGTGATTAATCAAAATTTGCTTTGTGATCTTTACTGTAGTCTTTATGCATGGGAGGGGAATGAACAAAACTACAAAAACCAGCAAGGAAAAGAGAAATGAGACTAAAGCAACTTCAGGCTGGTTGGTTGAAGGCTGAAGACCCTATATAGGATAAAAACATAAACCATAAACTGTCATGAACCAACTCACCAATGAGGCATATGATAACAGTTATTATGAGTTATTAAATACAATATTGTGATCCTTCTTAGAGCCCAGGCACATCCTTTGAGCATCAGGCAACACCAACCCCTAGCACCCAGATGGTGAAGGCAGGAAGACAGACAAAAGCATGACCTTCCACTTTGGAGAGTAAGGCTGCATCCCATGGGATGAGGAGAGGCCTCTTCCTGAAAAAGGTCATTTACTTAGGAGTGCTTGGACTGCTCTGTATAAATTGTGGCATGAATCATTTTCAGGTTCTGTTGCCTCCCCATCTTGGTAAAAGAAAAAATAAATTTCCAGAATGAAGGCAGAAAGCAGGAAAGGGGAGAAAATAATTCTTGACCGTGAAGCACAACATATGCTAGCATGAAGCTGAACAGCTTTCCATGCAACATATTCTAGCCAAGCTATTACTAACACCTGACACACCCATGGTTCCCCATCCGTTACCTGCCAGCAATGAGCAATTGACTCAGTATTACCAATTATGTTCCTTTCCCCTCTCCTTCCCTCCCACCAATTAAGCATCTGTTAATCATGAGGAATAATACTCCTCTTGGAAAAGATGGGACAAATAATGAGCTTTGTAATAAAATGAAATATTGTTGTAAATAATCATTAAGGTGTCCTGAAATAAGGTGGAGCCATATTGTTACCCCAGGGATTGTAAGCACTGTGACTTTTTAAAGTCACTCCTTCCCTCCCAGTAATGGGAAGGAGAAAAATGAATCAAAAGGCTCAGGAATCAAGATAAGGGCAGAGACGGATCCCTCACCCATTAAGGGTCACAGACAAAATCCATGCTCATTAGAGGAAGAAAACAAGAACATCACTTTAATTCAAACAAAACCAACACTTAGACAGAATGGAGTAGTGAGAAGCATTGCCATATCTTAAAACACCTCTCCCCACCCCTCCCTTCTTCCCTGGCTCACTTTTTTTCCCTGACATTTCTACCTCCTCCACCAGTGGCACGGGGACAGGGGGTAAGGGGTGCAGTCAGTCCGACGCTTCTTCTTCCAAGGTGAGGGGGAAGTACTCTTCTGCATTCTCCCCCCTGCTCCATGTGGCACCCCTCTCACAGGAGACAGTCCTCCATGAACTCTCTCAACTGCAAGTCCTCCTCATGGCATGCATTCTTCTCAATACGCTCCAGCGTGCATCACCTCCACATGTTGCAGTCCTCCCAGCACTGAACTACAACAGTGGGGGCTTCTTATTCCCACAGAGTCTTGGGGGTCCTCCACAGGCCACAGGTGAATGTCTGCTCCTCCAGCGGCCTCCATGGGTGGGAGGGAGGGAGGCCCTGCCATCTTACCATGGGATACTTTCTTCCACTGCCCTCAGTGTTCACACAGGTTTCCTTCTCAT
This sequence comes from Athene noctua, assembly GCF_965140245.1. Taxonomy (NCBI): domain Eukaryota; kingdom Metazoa; phylum Chordata; class Aves; order Strigiformes; family Strigidae; genus Athene; species Athene noctua. The sequence goes on from NC_134077.1 coordinate 43,393,267, forward strand.
AACACCTCAAAGTCCTAATCCCCTCTCAGGTTGCCCTTCTTAAATATGTTATCACAGAGGTGCCACCACCATCACTAATTGGCTGGGCCTTGGCCAGAGGCGGGTCTGACCTGGAGCCAGGGGAGCTTTCAAGAAGCTTCTTACAGGGGGCCACTGCTGTAGTCCTCTCCCCTGATACCAAAAACCCCACCACACAAACCCAGCACAACTGCTATTTAGCAAAACTCCTGGGGAAAGGTAAGCTGGGCAGGTCTGATGGCTGACACATACAGGTAACGTGTCAGAAACATCAGCAACAAGACAGATTTGGTCAGATCCAAGACTTCTCTGGTCCCATGTATATTAAGGCCCAGACCAGCTGCCTTGAAAGCAACCACCTTTTCATTCAGTTGCCCCTTCCCCAGGCAGGACTAGGTGTGCAGAAACCAGTCCTCACAGATGATAGCCTGCCTTCAGAAGCCTCACAGCAGAAGTTCCATCAATGCCCCAGTTGATACCCTCTCCCAATTCAAGCAAATTTCTTCTAATCTAAGTCTCATTTGCTGCAATTCAGGCTCACTGCTACTTCCTCTAGTCACAGGTAATGCAGAGAATAGCAATCCCTTCTAACATATTTAAAGACTCATGTTTTTCTCAGTCTACTCTATAGGCAAAATACCAGTCTCTCCAACGTTTCCCCTTGGATTTATTTTCTAGAGTTTTCATCATTCTTGTACCTTTTACCTATCATTAGTATGAACAAAGAGACACAAGATATTTAGATGTTCTTATAAGGAGCCATACAGTACCAGTAAGAGTAGATAACACAATTAAGGATCTTAAAAGGACCCTTTTTGTTCCCCCTGCCCACCCCGTCCTTTGATTTAATCCACTCAACAGAGCAGCCCTAACACTTGCCATGAAATTTGCAACAGAAGTACCCATGGCAAGATCTGAGACTACCTAGGCACAAATTAAATGTGTCTATAATAGATCTTTGTGAGGATACTGAAATTACAAACATCTTGCATAAGGCAATGTGATACAGAGCAGGTCATACAAAGAGACTGAATCGAAATCAAGATAGGAAATTGAACTCTAACTTCCTGCTTGCCTCATTTTGCAGTATTAATTATTTAATTACTTGTGTTGACCTCTCACTCCCTGAATGAACAAAATCCACAGTTCACAGAAAGCACCTCTACTTACCACAGTGTCTAATGATGTGCTGTCTACATGGGAACAACACGTGCAACCCTACCTCTACCCTAATATCTGCTGGTCCCTGGGCTGAAGGAATCATAGATGGAATTAAATTTAGCAGACAGGTTTAAAATTCAGAACCCAGGTTAAAACTCCAGTGCCCCCAACAGGGAAGAAGGCAAACCACTAGGACACTACATCTGAAAGAAACAGGGATAATGAGACTTACTGCTGTGTCTTCACTGGAATAAATGCCTGCGTGGCCTCCACTATTGGTGACTAATGGGCAGTTGCTTGTTTGACTGGGATTTGGAAGCAGAAAACCTATCTACAGCTGCAACTGTACAACAGACCTTCTAAAACAGCCATCTACTCTGGCAGCTTTGGCTGAGCATTCCCAAGTGTTTAGCTGTGATTCCCACAGCAAGCACAGAGGCATCAGATGGAAGAAATGTGTACCCATCAAATTTTCAACCCGACTTAATAGCTTCTTACCAAATACATAATTACATGGGTTTTTTTCATAAACACTGGAACCATGTACCAAAGCAGGCTACAAAGTTCACCTCTGAGTTCAGAAGACTTGGCCCACCTTGGCCCTGGACTTCCCAGGTAAGACTTATTGGACATTTCTTAGCAGTATGGATAATGTTCTCCTGATGCCCAGGAGCCTTTCATGGCATGAATCAGGAAAAGCACAGGATTGCAGCACAGACCAATCACATCCAGTTCTTCTCTGTCCTACCCTAACTTCATCCTTCCTGAAAACCTACAGAGACTATTTGCTGTTTCCTTCAATTTACTTCACGAAATGGATTCTCAACAACCTGCTTTATGCTTTTGTTTGCTTGAAGGACTGATATGTGAAGGTGCCGATTAATCATCTGTACTGGTTTACCATGCTGAAAGCTTAGTGCCCATGGATCTGAAGGTGCTGGTTAGACTACTCAGAGAAAAGACATCTAATATACAACATGCTTTTGGGACGAAGATCTTAGAAATATTGCAATCCTTATAATGGCAATAATGAAGATTAAAACCACTGAGTTATCTCTGAACATCCCGTCCACAGACACTAAGATAAGAATTGATCAAGACTGCAGAAGGGTTACTGCCAAATTTAGCCCAGGGAAAAAGAAAAAAGGGAAATAAAACAATTTCCTACTCATAAAGTCAGTAAAAGAAATCAAGATAATTTCTCACTTTAATTGCAATTTATTATCATTAAAAGTAACAACAAGTGGGTTTAAATCCTTTTGTCTTAAAAAACTAGTGTAACACACAAGTCACCGCTACTGTTCTATTAAACGTGTGGCAAAATTGTATCCCCAAATCACATTATTCTGCCTCATTCTCACAGACATCAACGGTGTGGGACACAAACAACACAGAAACAGATTGGTCGACACAGCAGTTGTCATAAGGATGATCATTAGGCCTCAAGATGCTACAAGTTATTCTGTAAGAGCTGTTAAGTATAACTTTAGTTTTCCCCTTTGTTAATATTGCTGGAACAATTAGATATTTCACAGTTTTTGGCGAAGCCATAAGAATCTTTTAAGAACTGTATTTTTCCCCTGTATCTCCTCTTAGATGCTAAAGTTTTCCTCTGTTTCTTTTCACCCCTCAGTGACATGGCTGCCGCATTCCAGGATACAAAACCATAGTGAAGTTTGCAGTCATTCTCCACACAGCACCATATATTTCCTTTGCATTCTGAAGTCAATACTCAGCAATAGCACTTAACCTTTAACACTGCTGCCAGAACAGCTTGGCAGCACATCATTCAGGAATACTACATGCTCGTGTATTAATCTCCAGCTTCTTTGAAGTTCCAGGGATTAAGTTAAACTCAAGTCAAGTATCCAATTTACTGCTAGCTCACATTTGTGTAAAGGAGCAGGAGCCAGATGCTGTGGACAGATGCATCTTCACATTACAGCTGTTGAAGAAAGAACCTGAGCAAGTCATAATGCTGTTCATCAGTGGCTTGCAGGTCCAAAAAAAAGTCTCCACAAGCAAGCACACATATTGGTGAAATGGAAGGATGGTCCTATTTCCATCAAGCATTTCATGTGTTGAATTTAAGCTTACAATGTTACTCCATATTCAAAAGTAATCAGAAGCCTCTGAGTGAAAGCTTTCTGGCTAGCAGAAATGTAGTGAAGATAAAAACAGAATACAGGAAAACTTTATATAGCTACTCAGATGTGCTTGTATACGATTTCAGAAACACAAGAAGGTCTGTTCTTGAGGAGCAGACCCCTTGGGTATTTCTGCCTGAACTTCACAGTAGCTTGTGGCATTGAGAAGCTCAATGAAAACAAACCAGTAAACAGCCTTACATATATCTATACCCACACTGGATTTAGAAAGTCGTGGGAAAAAGTATAAACATTATCATAGGATAAACATATGGAGAAACAACTAGATCAACAGATTCTATGCACAGACTCCAGTTGTTCACCAACAGCAGTTCACACTGTTCTCTAAACAGACCCACAAGTTAAACTCCAGGAGAAAAGGGGGTGTTAAATTTACTCATTTACAAATACCTTTTTGGAGTTTGCTCTCTGCTGGATCTCTTGGGGAAAAAAAAACCAAAACAAAAACAATGCTTACAGCAAAACTGCAAAATCCTGTCTTACCTAACATCCTAAACTACTGTCTTGCTTTGTAAATGTACCTAACAGTTTATGAATATCCCACGCTTACTCAATAATACCTTAATGACTTTTAACTGAGGTAGCCACTAAACCATCACCATATATTAGTGATGCCAACACAAAGGGAAAAGCTCAACTAAGATGATCAAGAACAGTTAATTGGCCAAAACAAATAGAATTTGCTGCCAAAAATGTCATTTTCTATCTTGTTCTCCTCCTCCCACCCTTGCTTCACTTCCTGTTTTTCCTCTTGCCTATCTCTAACAGAGTGACAAGGTAAAATTTAGCTTTCCAGTTCATTTGTAAAATGTCTTTGGACATTGTCATTTGGATTTTCAAATGAAGAATCAGGGAATTTACTTTTAAATGAATGTAATTTAAAAAACAGACACTGAAGGACAATCTCCAATCCACTGACATGTCAACTGCCAGCTCTTACCATCTTCCTGCACATGCCTAGGTGCTAGAAGCTGTGGAAAGACACCTGCATGGGCAAAACAGAAGATGTGAAAAGGTCCCTTTCATTGTAAGTCTCATCTCTTATATGATATGTAAACACACAGAGAATCACCTGACTTATCCCCATCTTTCAAGTACTCAGGAAGCTAAAATAAAATGACATCATTCCTCCAGCCAAAAAGTACATAGATCTATCATATCCTTGACCCTTCTAGTGGCATTCATTTCTTAAAATGAAAATATTTTCAAATTACTTATGTAGCTACGATAGCCTATATTCAAATTCAACATGAAAAAATCTCAAAAAACTTTAAGGATAATTAATACCCTAGTATTTTTGAAAACATTTCCAGGATTTTTTATTGGTCCCTTGTTACAGACCTTTTTCCCAGTAATTCACACTACCCACATCCAAATCAACCAACCAAACAAGAAAACCCCAGCTGAAGATCAAACACCCTGATATCTAAGTTGTTTAATACTTGTATTGCAGAATGTACATTCAGATAAAGTTTTGTAGTGTAAACATCCAATTCTGACTTCTTTTCTTCAAATACTATCTAAAATTGTAAGGATTCTCTCCATTGGTTAAAAGCTTGAATGCAACTAAAAGAATGCAGACTCTCACTTCAGTTACATTGTGCTGACCCAAAGCAGCATAAAACCCCCACTTCCAACAAACATACATACCAAATAAACAAGCCTGAAAAGAAAAACCATTCTCCTGTTTAAAAATAGACCACTAACCAGTCTGATGTGCATAATATTGATTTCTCTATCTAGATGAGATACAGTGTGTCTATTCCTAAGTATAAAAATAAAATTGTATGAATTGCATGCAAATGTACATAGTGCAGTTCAAGCAATACCGAGGTGTTCTCCCTGGTTTTGTGAAACACGTGCACAACAGTGAACTGCAGGGTGATAATTGTAATGTGATCCTTGGGTTTCTTCTACAGAGACACACAAAGCTACTTTTATTTTTAAAAACTCTAGCCCACAACAGAGATTTTAAATAATTTAGCTGTGATAACAGTACTGAGGAGAATTTCTGAATTTCCTAATATATGTCTAGATTACCCAAGGGGACTTTTGGTTAGAAGGCTTTTACTAGAACTCCTTCTTCATAAATCACACTGCAAAAAGGTGTTTTCTGCTTTGATTACATACAGTTGTTCATCAGGTGGAAGTAGATGAAGGTAGTTTATTACATTATAAAACTAACCTCATCCTTATGAAGCATATGTAATATACAAATTAAAGATTCCAGTTAAGCATCACCACATACTGACCCTTCATATTTGTATAAGATGATCTGCTGTGCCATTGTAACTACTGAAACTGCACACAGGAGCCTTGCTATATCATACTGATGTTACAGTTCTCTTTCTAAAACATTCCACAAACACCTCTGCATTTGGGTCATTTTCATCCATTTCATCTATTCAGTCGCTGTGTTACCACTTCTCGATACATGATAGAGATATATATCAGCAGAAGAAAAATGACAAAGAAATCATCCAAGAACCCCAGAATTCCAAAGAGGGCTTCAGGAAGAAAATCCAGAGGTGAAGCCAGGTAGAGCAAGGCTCCGAGCAAGCAGAGGAATATTCTGATTCGAAACATCCAGAAGAGGCCCCCAACAGAAAACATCTCCCTGAACGCATGTCGCAGTAAAGTGGGCAGATCCATAATTCTTTCCATAATCTATGAAGAAAGAAACCAATAATTAATATTTTGCTAAATGAGTATTTTGGTTTATAGTCTGACATTTCTACTACTATGTTACAGCTTTGGAATCTATTAGTTTATAAGAATTAAACCAAAAACCAGTAAGATAAGACTTCCCAGGTTTAGCTTTGCTGGGTAAAAAGTCAGATTTAGAATATATATATGTTTCCAAAAAACAGTCAAACTGTGTTATTCTGTAGCGTAAAACATACATGTAACTCACTACAAAATACATTGGCATCTATTAAGAAGGAAAAGCAGTGACTACTAGGGTAAAACAAATGACTGAGAAAGTGAGAAACAGCAAACAGGTTAACTGGAGTGAAATATTGCTCAGAATGGAGGACATCTAGGGTTTGTGAGAAAAAAACAATAGATAAAGTAGAATAGGTTGCAGTTCTTCAGAAATACAACACCCATTCCCCTGGCATATAACCAGTAATTCACATAAGTTTCCAAAAGATGGATCAAGCTTCAAAGTAAACTGGAGAACCTTTAAATGAATCCATCTCTGGCTCCTTTCCACTTTCCTACTATGATTCTGTCATCTTAGTGAGGGACTGTTCAAGAGAAAATATTCAGGTTTTTGTTGTGAGGCACAGGGAAGGGTGAACTTTGAAATGTTTTTGATGCTGGTTCCTTTTCTACTGTACATAGTTTCTACAGAGTCATGACATTAAAATGAGTTCTTGCCAAGACTGAAAGTTCTCTAGAAAGGAATTTTGTATGTGGTTAAGGAAACGCACTGTGTATAAATCAAAGATAGTTTATCTAGTCCAACTAGTGCTTTAATGCAGACTTATGGCATGACGTCGGACAGGTTATTGGGACTAGACGCAGAGCCACAGAGAGGTCTAATAGAGTCTGAAAGGTAGTTTTAATCTACTCTGGATCAAAAAAACCTGTTTCGTGGTTTAGAACATGACCAAAAAAAAATATTTCCCATCTTAAACCTCTTTTGTCCATTAATTTTTCTTGCTAATGTTTTGTTACTATATCAAAGTGCAATGAACGGATGAAGACAAGCAAAAAAGTTACTAGTATGCATGTGCTTGCATTTCACCTTGCAGATCAAAACATGCACATAGAAGACAGGCTCACGAGGCTGACTATTTCTAAAGTTCGTAGAACTTCAACCACCTCTCTTAGCTATTTAGATAAAAAAAACCACCTGTCTTCTTCATTCAGAGAGCAGAATAAAGACTAATATAATCTAGGAAGAATATAAAAAAATCAAAACAGTATATGGCTTGAAATTTGAGTAAGAAAGTCACAAAATAGAACTTCAGGTTCTTTTAATCAATGTAAATAGATCAATTGAGTGAATATTCTTCCTTGCAGGTCATGTATTTTATTAAGTATTTTTACTGACTAATTATTAATCCTTTCAAATGAACGAGTCACAGTTAAAAAAGAGTAACACAAGAATAGGGAACTCAAGGCTTATTAGCAGTTCTCACTCACAACAAAAATACAGGTTTCCATACATTTCCACAAACTGTAAAAAAATATTTTCAAGGTCATGCGTTTGCCCTAACTATATAAACATGAATTTCCTAAGGAAAACTTGCATAATCCTTAACTGTCACGAGGAGAAAATTCATATCCCAGGGGGGAAAAAAAAAAAATCACAAAAAATGCTGCTAATCTCCCCTAAAATATCTGATTTCCACACAAATTTACTCAAAACTTACAGATCTGGGCTGTCCAGAGAATCTCCGATTGTAATCATTAACATCTTGAAATACCTGGGTTGCATCCTGCTGATCTTCACCAAAGAGCGGTAAAAACAATGTTACCTAGGAACAGCAAGGAGATTTTGTTACATGAGCAACTGTCTTTTAAAGGCAGGCATTGTGAACTATAAATGAAAACAGTAATCATCAGTTAACTACACAGAACAAACTTTGTGTCAGTTGAATATTTAGCAACAAAATAAAATGAAAACCACTAACATGGACACTGCTTTTAAGTTTTAACAAATTCCTTGCTTACAATGCTTTGCAGAATATTAATTTTTAAGAAGATTGTTAAAAACAAGTGTGAGAACCCTCCTTCTAAGAGAGGCTTACAGGAAATTTTTCTGAACACCTAAATGGTTTATGTTTCACAAGTGGGAGAGATGATTTAGAGAATAAAGTTAATTTACGAAATTAGTCTAGTTCTGTTTCTTAAACTGAAAATCAAATAAATGAAATGATGCCATTCTTCTTCCATCTTTACAATGGCATTTCAGCAAATGAGCAGCAAAACTGATACTTTTCCATATGAACATTCATACCAAGACCAAGGCGATTAGTAAGTTAACAGAAAAAGATATTAACCTCAGCTCTTTTGAAAGCACAGAGAGTTCTCCTACATTCTTGGGTTAACTTTCATGCAAACATAGGAAAATATGTAAGGTAATATTCACATGTATCTTATGTTATCTTCCAGTACAGGAGTTTCTGAAAACTTAAGACTTGTATTTGGAAGTGATACTCAGATACAAAATGCAGATTATCATAGGAAGCAGAGAATGCGTAGCACTTTAATTTATTACAGTCTTCAAAAGCTCCCTCTGTACCTGGCCACTAAATACATGCCTTGTATCTGTGCAGCAGTCACCTTAAGCAAATGACAGCACGAGCAGATCTACATTCAACTCCTAGCCTTGCCACAAACCTTCTGTTTCACACATGTTGTTCATGTTTATGTACTTCTATTCCCCATTTATAAATTGACCTTACTTTTCTTACTTCACAGGGTGAGAATGAATGCATAACCATGCAAGCAGTACCACGTGGTTTACCTGTTACTCAGAGGAAGGTAAAAGAATATCCATATAAGGAGAGACATCAAAAAAAAACCCAAAAAACAACTTATTTTCACCTTTTCAATCTTCTTCACCTTGATTTTTTGTCTGTCCTCAATGGCTACTCATATATACCTCATATCCTCAATAACCTACTCATTATTCCTCTAGTCATACCTATTTTTCTTTCCTTTCTCTGTGTTCTTACAGTCATTTGTCCTGCTGATACACAGAATCAAAGCAGGATGTGAAGAATGTTATAGAAGTTACTAGCTCTGTAGTTTGTGCACTGTTAAAATAAACATGTACTTTTGTTAAAACATACACTGTAAGACTCAGAGATCCTCAGTGTTAATGAGTTGCAGGGACACGTTTCAAAGTGACAATGTAGTTGCGTAGGAAGTAAGTCAATGCTTGCTCTACAAAGCTCAAATTAATAATACATACAAACTAAAAATAGGGACAATATAAGGAATTGACATGGGTAGATTTTTTTTGGCAGGGAGGGAAGGAAGGGAGAGAGTGCTTCTCAAAAACATCAGTATACTGCCTACTGGCAGTCTTCCACAACAACCAGGTCTTTCAGATGCAAGTTCTGGTAAATAAGTTATATAACATCCCAAACAGAAAGCATGGAAGAATCTCAGTTAACATGTTAACGATTTTCTGTTTTCATATACTCCTTTACAGAAAAAACAGCTGAGTTATCAGTGCTGTTCACTTAAATCTCAGTTGCAGAAACAATCTGTATTTTTTGAGTCACTTGGCAAAACAAAAAGTTCAAAAAACCTTAATGTCCACCATCTATGTCTTGCATATCCATATTCTCAGACTTCTGTCAATCTCACTATTGCAAGCTATACTATAGAGCCAAACTATCAGGTTCATGATTACTTAAAATATTACCGTTTGTCGGCAGATTGGACAACGGATGGCACCAAGCCATGAGCCATACCTCCAGTAGGCAATAATGCAGGAACCTGATGAAGGTAAGTTACAGACACTTAAACTTCTGAGCTGAACACCCATTGTATGAAATAATATGTTACACATCAAGGAAAACAACAGAAGTGTATAAACAGTTATGTTAAATCTATCTTTTCTGGTATAATTTTGTACACAGCATTCACTGAAGATACCAAGAACCAATGTGTTCAAATTCAATGCCATTAATGAGAAAAATCTTGATTAAGTTCAACTGCATCAATAAATTTAAGGCATTACTTCCTGAAAAGATACATAATGTCTTAATCGTTAACTGAAGAAGCATATCATTAAAAATTTTACCAGTTTAAAGTTCTGAAGTCACAAAAATGTCAAGAGAAGTGAAATTTATCCTAAAAAGCTGGCTTTATTATAAGAGTTCCAACAGATAAGGAATATATAAAAATCTGAGTACTGTAACTGTTTTCCAAATTTGTAATTCGTTTTGTTTAAACAACTAGGCATGGTATGCACTATGTACTCCATAACACTAGACGAATGCAGTGAAAGAATCCAATGGGGAACCTGAAGGAGAAGGAGCAAAATGATACAGATGGCATTTATATATAAATTTGAATAGCTGGGCCTCAAGAAAAAAATGCAAAAACTTAATGCACTGTGAATTTAGTCTTAATTCTTCAGGACTTCCAAGGAAAAAACCCCAAACACTCTGAGATAAAGATAACACCAAGCAGAATTTCTTACTCTTTCTAAACCAGTTTTTTAAGATGGTACATTTCCAAGTGTTTTTCAGCCTCTTCAGTTTTTTACTAACTGGAAATAAACTATTCTCTCATCCCTTACACTTTTAAATTAACTGCAGTTTCAATTCTGATAGCACAGAAAAAAATGCAGCACACTGTCAAAGAGACTGTTTATTCACAAACGTGCTTTCTCAACAATTTATATAAAAATTATTTCTAATGCAGACTAGAAGCAGTTAAAATCAAACAAAGCTTTGCATTAGGGTGATTGTAGTAGTGCCAAAAGTTTGTATTTCTATTCCATTTTTTTCTCTGCTGCTTGGGGTTTGTCTTGCTTACCACAGAAGAGATGTCCACAGTTTGTTTCTATAGGAAATGTGGCCTGTTGCAAACAGACTGGACAGGACATATCTGTATAGAAGTGGTGTCTATCACCAGTAGAAGCATCCTGCTGGAACAGAGAGAAATGCAAAGTATTAGAGGTACTATTTTTATATGTCTACTGAGTTTAAAAGAAAAATAATAAATCCACTGTTCATTTACTAGAAGTCAAACAGCCAAATGCAAAACTATGTGAAATGAAAGATAAACGTATTTAAATTCAAAAATCAAACACACTTAAATGCAAAAACTGATTCACTAAGCAAGTTCTTGTGACAACTCCATTATTTTTTCTTCATTTGTTATATAAGTGTGTGCTTCAATCCAGTTAAATACTGCAAAGAAGAACCTCCTTGGTCCTTCACATTAAGTTAGGTTTGACAAGCTGAAGCATGGATAACAACTCAGATCGAAACTGTTACTTCATTATCCCAAGTAGTTCTGTCCAGAGCCAGGTAACTGAACTGCATTGCTTACCAGTTGCAGTATTTAGTGTGCCCAAGCCCAAGCATAGACATCAGCTTACGTAAGTCACTGTCAGAAAAGGGTTTTTCCCCATTTTGCAATATTTGTCGTCCACATAAATATGCACTGTAGTTAAAAACCTGTCATTATTTCAAGAAGTATTTTGATGAAAGACTCTCCTCCATACACTCCAAAAGTACAACTTTCCACTTCAGGGCTGGGACCCAGCAATTTCCAGTAACCCGGCCTAGACTCTCCCATCCTCTCCTCTACATGTCAGAACTGGATGCAATCACAGAATCATAAAATGGTTTGGGTTGGAAGGACCTTTAAAGATCATGTGGTCCAACTCCCCTGCCATGGGCAGGGACATTTGTCACTATATCAAGTTGTTCAAAGCCCCATCTAACATGACCTGGAACACTTCCAGGAAAGGGGCACCCACAACCTCTTTGGACAACCTGTTCCAGTGTTTCTCCAACCTCATTGTAAAAAATTTCTTCCTTATGTTCCATCTCAACCTAATCTCTTTCAGTTTAAAGCCACTGCCCCTTGTCCTGTTACTAAAGGCTTTGGTAAAAATTTTCTCTCTGTCAGTCTTTGTTGTCTGGCTCTTGTTGCTGTGCCATTGTTCTGCTATGCAGTTTATCCGTCTAAACATCTAAGCCACGTCCTGTGGCAGCAAACTGTACTCCAGATTTCCTTTCCCTTAGCACTAAATTCCCTGGAACGTTGCAGGAAGCACACAACGTAATCTAACATACTCCACCTTGTGGCAAAAACTTTTTTGAAAAAAGAACCAGACAAATATTTAATTTTAATTACTTATCCATTAAAAAAAAGCCTACATTATTTCATTACTTGATAAATTTCAAGGATGCCTCTGTATAGCTTCCATAACTTTTAAGATCAGCTTATTCCAGAACTTCAGAAGTCTACAGTGAGCTAAACAAAATAATTGAGTGATGCTAACACTTATCACAGCACCTGCTCAGTTTGAAGCTGTTGACGAAGAGCTCGCACTAGCTCTTGATTTTCTGGGTGTATGTTCTGGTGTTCATTCCTGTGAAAGGAAATATAAGCAATAAGAAAAACTGAACACTGTGATACTACACTGAAGAATAACTGATTGAAAAAAAAAGAAACCTGAACAAAGGGCAAAAAAAGTCATTCTTTCCTCCTATAAAGGATTTTAAGGAAGTATATAAACAATTAAGGAAAAAGGACATTTATTCTAGATCCTAGAGTTACTCTGGACATTTAAAGCTGTACAGCAGCAAGATTTTTCAGAGAGACAGATCATTAAATCATGCTAAAACTAGATTTTCATCTGAAACAAAATTAAGCCATTCATCATGCAGAAATATTTTTAATTTTTGTCTCCACTGCTGGTTTTTTGTGTTGTTGGTCTACTCATAAATTTTATTTTATTTTTTTTTTTTTCCCACTCACTGGTTAAGTTAGAGTTGAAAAATCCTAATTATTTCAATTTTATTTTAAGACTAAGAGATTAAGACATAACATTTACATAAGAAGGGGCAGGCAAAGTCTTAGATTTAGAATTTTGAATTTATGTAACTATCAGCAGACTAGATATAAAAAGAAATCACTCTTTTTAAATCACTCTTTAAAAGGAAAGACTCTACAGGCAAGAAAACCACAGGTTAGAGATGCCAAGGGGAATCATAGGGAAGGGACTCACTGAAGAAAGGAAGCTGGATATACTGCAAGTTTGAAATTCAAAAGCACAATGGGAACTAAACTGGAAGTAAAAATGATGCCAAAAACATTAAGAGGTGTTGATTTATAGTAAATATGAGTCAACAGCATCACATTAAAAACTCTGAATTTTTATGCTTTATTTATTGATATGGATTTCACTGGTGGTACATTCTGCTCAGCACTGTTGAGGTCTCAGCTGGATTCTGTTTTCCATTTTGGGCTAAATGCATAAAAACCCGTAGAGAAGTTGGAGGAAGTTCAGAAGAGAATAAGACTACTTCCCACATGTTTTAAACATTAGAGAAAGAGTGAAGAAATGTCAGTTCATATAGAAGACTACTCATGGAGAGAAAAGGGGACAGGATAAGGCTTTCATTCTATAAATATGAGCAATTATTTCTCACAGTTATCTAAGGCTGGTGAAAAAACATTTCTAACTGCTAAGTGTACAAAATCAGAAAAGGTTACCTCAGGGTATTGTGATCTATCTTTGACTAAAAGTTAGATCAAGAAACAGGTTGCACTCCTTCCAGGGATGATCTAGGCAAGATGATCCTCAGCCAGAGCTGAGGGCTGGACTGGCTGAATTTTTAGGACATTTTCTTGTTGCAGTTCTGTTTACATCATTTCCTCAATGCCTCTAGGAGCTTCTGCAATATTTTCCTTCATTTGATGTTGGCAATCATAATACTGCATTACTGCTATCTTTAACAATTTGTTTCCTTCATTCTTTCTTCAAAGAGGAATGGACAAACACCATATTTTTCACACTAATAATTACATGGTTATCTGTAAAAAGCAAATGTATTTAACAGTAATTTGGATGACACATGAAATATGGGAAGCTCACGTTAAAACACTTCTTGCCCACCCTGGGTGTCCATGAGACAGATTTTGTGGATGTTGTCTGTCATACATGTTATATGTCTAAAAGTATTTTCCTGTTCAGATGCTACAAATGAGAATATCTTGTGCCTTCAGTTTGCCAGAACTTTGATGTACTCTGAAATTCAATTCACGTTGAACACATGAGAGTATTTGTAGAGCTGTATATACAACATTCGCCATTTATGCCTAAGATGCTGAGGTAGCAGAACACTGTGCAATGTCCAGAAGGGGCCAGGCAGAGCTCAAGACATATCCAATTCATAACTTCTGTCATGCAAATAGTGTGAGAAAATAAATTAAATTAATGAAAACCAATATAGTGCTATGTAATTAAAGGCATTATCAAACACGAGCCAGAAACAAAGTTAGACACAAAGTCTTTTAATTTCCCCATTTCTGAGTGTTAGGACTCCATAACTTGAGGAAAGAAGTCTCATAATGTGGAAAGATTGTACTATGCAACACAGAGGGCCCCAGAAAACTATCATTACCAGAAGAAAGGCTGCCTACTCATTCGGTGTGCAGTCTCACACAGGGCAAGTGAGGGAAAATATACAGGGACTGGTATATCACTGGGCAGTGATGGCCATTGTTAATTTCCAAGGATTAAGATCTCAATTCTGCTGAAAATACTGACTTGATCTTATAATCAAATCATATACTGGGATAGAAAAATGAGAGAAAAAGATCTAAACCTGGAGATTCATAAACATGGGTTATGTTAGTCACCTGGGACAAGTAGGAAATCTCTGACACAAAACACTGGAGGGCCAGGCTCCCTTTAATTTCTTGGATAAACTAAATTTTCACAGTCTCATTTGTAATGTAACAACCTACTTGCAAGTTTAAAAGATAATGGAAACAATCTGGCTGTATTTTAGCAAAATTTATAACTCCAAGAGATACAGGCTTTGAAAAAGTATCTTATAGTGACTGAAGTGACGGCAACTTGGTATATATGTTAATTACCGCTTACACGTTTCTCCATCAGTAGCACAGAGACCTTCAGCTCATGCTCTGATGTGATACTTCATTGAATTCTCCCTGCTGGAAACAAGTACGGCAAACCATATCCCTTAACAGTTGTTTCCATATTCCACTTCTGTCCCCTAAAATCTAGGTTAACATACACTCCTTGCTGCCTACTTTGCCTTTTTATTCTGCAACCTTATCCATTACCCTAAGCTTTCTTTCAAGTATTCTTAATGAGGACCTGTTCCTACCCAACTTCAGTACTTCAGATGTTGCACACAGAAGTATGGGTGGTAAAGAGACTGGGGTTATGGACACAGTATAAGGAACACACAGACCACTGTGTTGCCTAAGATAACTAGAGAAGAAAAAACCAATACTCCTTTTCTCCTGCATTCCTCCTTCAGTGCTAAATACATAAAAATTACTATACCTTTTGTACTGTACAGATTTTCCTACTGTACAGATTTTCCTACTGTACAGAATTTTCTGCCGTACTGTGCTGATTTTGATGGAGACAATACAAAGGAGCTAGAGGAAAATCGCTGCTGAATAGAGACAATTTCAGAAGGTATCAGAAGGCACAGCAGAGAGCTAGGAGGATGCTGATAGGACTTTCAATAGTCCTACAGTCATACAATGTCATACAATGCAGAAGTAATCAAACTTCAAGACTTCCAAAGTATGGCAGCTTTGTGTCCAAGTTTGTTTGCCCCTCCAGAAAATAAATCATCAGGGAATGTAACAGAATCCACAGACAAAATTATTACTTAGCTCATTACAGTGCAGAAGTAGTTACTAACTAGTCCTTTTCTTCCTCCCCAAGTAACCCTTCATCACTAATGTGTCATATCCCTGAATTCCAATCCTGAATGAACTCCTGCTATTCTTCTCCACTGATCATCCTCATTCCGCTCACTTTTTTTTTCATGTTCCTCACTTACTTTCCATTATAAATTAAAAAAAAAAAGTTTACTTTTATATCAGACACTCAAAATTCTAGTCACAAATGCTAAACATGTCAATATAAGTGTTAGAGAAAGTATAAGAGAGCAGAAGGAAAAAAGGCACTCTTGAAGCCACCTGAATAACTGGAACAACCTTGGAAAGAAAAGCAAGCCGAAGTGCATACGTTTCTCTTATATTTCTTTGCTATCTCCCAGTCCTCAACAGCAGCACTGCCTTGCAGTCTAACCAACCTTTCTCACTTCTGGTTTCTTTCATAGCTTGCTCTTCAGATACCTCCTACCCCACTTATATGTCTCATATGGGCAGATCCTCCTCAATAAATTCCATAAGGCAAATGCATCCCTAAGTTCTCTTAGTTGTTAAAACTCTTCTGTGTTCAGAGGTCTACAGACATCCATAAAAAGAAAAGAGCCAATCTGACACTCAGACTTATCTTCCCAAAACACATAGGCCAAGATACTTGTTAGTTTGCAAGGAAAAACTCTGAAATTAAAAATAGGCTTTGATTACCTGATAATCAAAGTTATCAAATTCTGAACTTAACATTTTGCTTTATGGAAAGCATATTAAAGTCCACTGTTTTCCAGCATATTAATTTATTAACAAATCTAACTTTAAATTTGTTAACTAACAAATAGTCAATCTTTTCAGGTTTGGGGTGGTTTTTTGCTCTTTCTTCGGACAGAGACTGCAACAGTATATGTACACTGGAGGACTGTATCCAGCATTTATTGTGGAGTCATTATTGACAAATCTGTACTTTGACCAGCCATATAGACTGCAAATTCAACTATTTTCAGTCTTAAGGAATAATAAACATCATTCAGTTTGATCATCTGAAAATAAGGAAGAGTTAAACTTCACTTTTGAGAAATGCATCATTTTATCCTAACTGTGAATTAAATTATGGAACTCTGCAAAGCAATTAACTAAACAGATCAATCATTTCCTTAACATCACAAAATCACAGTTAATTTATATATCAATGCAAAAATTTGTTGAGAAAGTTAGAATTTTACAAATGCAGGTATGTTGATTAATTCTTGTCAACTTATTCTCACCTTAAAAGTGTGTATACCAGAGCAGCAATGAAAGTGAAACTGAGCACAACTGCCACCAGTACCTGGTCACTTATTCCTTCTATAACTGAATCATTATCTAGCTTCAGACTCTGAACTTCTGCTTGGTGACTGGCCATCACAGCTCTAAAATGTAAAAAGAAATTTATGCATATACATACATATACATATTAAAACATACACGTGCACAAATAAATTTTAAAAATTGTTACAAATAATATGGATACACATCTATTCATACACACAATAAATTCCTGAAGTAATAGATCAGTCATTGCTGGGGGAAAAAATGGGAAGAAGAAGGGAACAGATGCATTTTTACCAAACACTGTGCTTACTGCAGAGGACTGCAAAACTTTTGTCTTGCATGGTAGCAAAAAAGTCTTAAATGACTGTGCTGTGATCTAAAGATTTTTTTTTTAAACAGCAGTCAGATACTTTGCCTGTGAATATAAACTACCTAGGAATAGGTCATTGCTAAATTGGACATATTTTAACAAGCAATAATTTTCAAAGAAGTATAATGACTCTGCATTATCAAGAATTTTAGCTATTATACAACACATCATTGCTGCTAGGCTGAGAAAATGTAATTTTTAGAAACTTAATTTTCACCATTTATGTGAAGAAACAAACAAGGATATTTGGGGTTTAGGTATTTTTAGAGTGTTAAATGTCCATTTGGACACACAGGAATCACATGATGCACTTTATATTTTATCTGTCTTTTCTAAGCACTACCATCTTCAGCTGGAAACATGGGAAAAACTTGATGGCAAAAGTATTATCAGGCTTCTCTAGTTTGACTTGCTTGTTTTATATTAATTTCACATATGCAACGATCAGAATGACTTGCCAACACTAACATTGATTAACCTACAGCTAGAGACAAGCAAAATAAAATAGTTTCCAGCACACCGCTAAATCATTCCTGTTGCATTCAGGAAAGTGAAATGAACTACAGCTGTGAATATTATGAAATCGGCAGAGTGAAGCTAAGACTAGCAAATGACCAAGAAAGTCCTATTGAAGATGTCTCCATACTCAATTAAAGTAGTCTTCATACAGAGATGACATAAAATCTCAGCATCAGTTTATGAGGTCAAGTAAGACTGGTATAATTTATTTTACTTGCCAGTCAGTCCAGTGTGTGCCTTAAAGCTTGCAAGCTTTCATCAGTGTTTCTGTCTACTTTACAGCTCATGTGTCATTTTTTAATTTGAACTTTGCTGTCTAGCAAACACCCCCAGACAGTGTCTGGCCCTAAAGTAATTGCAAAGCTGAAATGGAATACAAGTCATTGGGATTTTAGTGGATACCTGTAATGAGTACCCTGACAAGATTTCAACATGCCAGTCTACTGCTAATACAAGAGTGTCATCTTTTCAATAAGATAGCTACTGTCACCCTCCAGATCTGTTCTTGTACAAGTTGTGGAGCTTTTCCCAAGCTTTCTTACATTCATGGAGGCTGCCTTCTGTAGCAGCAATACAAGAGAAGCTGGTATATTCTAACATTATTGCAGAAAAGGGTCAGTGGTATAATTAAGTACCATAAGAGCAGAGAAAACTCATGGAGAACAAAGGGTAGATTCCTTGAATTCTTGTGGCGTTTTGGGCTTCCATTGTGAAAAACAAAATGAAATAATGAAGTGTATATGAAATGAAATAACAAACTAAGTTATCCTAAGTGTCCCAACCTGAAGTGAACTATTATTTCTGCAATTATGGTCATAATTTTTGCTAATTACAGCTTTCCAATAGCAACTGTGTCATAGCCTAAGTACTTAAGTGTCAATCCATATTTGAAAGAGCAACTTTTCCCCAAGGTAGAATACCAGTGACTCATCAAGAGCCATTTTAAAAGTAGGTCAGTATTGACACAGGTTTCATATATACTAATGAATAAAAGATCAGATATTTGTGGAAAGGTCTTACATAGGATCAAGAGCCTACACAAAGAGTTACAGCATTTTTTTTGTGTAGCTAGTTACACAATTATATTGCTATAGCTAAAGCCATGAGGATAAGGTGTTGTGGAACTTTTCTGAGCAGCAGTTCCTTGGTGCTGAGGATCTGACCTGGTAGGTGTGCTGTGATGCCTCCCCAGCTCAACATTACCAACCTTTATTTCTTTGCATAGCCAATCCTGAAGAAGCTTCTCTCTCTTCTAATAATACATCATTCTCGGACACTCATTTTCCACAGCTGTGTCTCAGGCAGTGTGCTTGTATCTTCAACTCCAACGTTTTCTCTCCTAAAGTATCATCATCAGCCCACTAATTTTCACTGTATCACACCATCACTTCTGGGTTGACCAGTTGGTACAAAACCAGAAGTAAATGGCAAGAAACTGGTATGTGATGATTATTCCATTGTCCTGCATTAGCTCTGTTGGAATAGACCAACATGCTAATAACAACTACATCCCATCATGTACTTTTTTTTCAGAAATACACACCGTGGCAATGACGTACAGATGATTTAACCACACCTTTGGAAAGCAAGTGTTTCTCACACTGACATCTGGAAGGCTTTCTATGTCACTGCTTGCTTGGTGCACTGTGAAACCAACATATGAAATGCCAGTATCACACAAAGTTAACTCAGCTTCCCTGAACAGCCTGCAAGACATCCACTCTACAGCACACTCTCCTTCTCTGCATGTTCCTTACGACAACAGCCTTAATCCTTATCTGCCTACAATTAATAGCACTCACTATATCTGCTTGTCTTCATTTCTGTTCATGCACTCTTCTTGAAATACCAAACTATAGTGCCAAAGTTAGCAGCAATATATGAATACATGGATCCCCACGTTCTCTTCCTTTCCGCACATAATGCCAGTTACTTGTATCTCCTTCACCCCTTCACTTACCACATAGGACTTCCCAAATAACCATTTTCAGACAAACTTAGTGTCCAGAAGAAATCCCTGCACGGTCTTTCTAGTTACATAAAATGCCACTCTCTCAAACACTTTGTCTTCACTTACGTATCGATACTGCCAAGATGTAGAGCATGGAATGGAATCACTGCCTGTCTCTCCCAGCAGCTTCTATTACTAAATTCTAGAGAAGATGGGCTGCCAATGCTTAAGGCTCATGTTGTTCATGTTTTAACTTATATGCGGCTTCTGGACAGCCAACAAATGCTGAGAATATTCTCCTCACTACCTCTAGCACTTTTTCTGAACCAGACCATTGCACAGGAGGGCTGAGATGAATTGTGTAGACTAGGAACTACAAACAGAAGGGTTTCACTTCAAAAGGTCAATACATACATTTTTAGAATAGTCATTCAAGCCTCAGTAGGGACAGTAACAATCTCCTTCTACTCTTATCTCTGGGTTAGGATGTGAAAAAAGCAATGGTTACAAGGAGAACACTGCTAAAATACACTATTTGAAAAACTGCCTGTCTGAAGGAGGAAGGAATTATGTGATCTCAAGCCTTGTTTCTCAAGTTTTGGACATTTTTCAAACAAAATATCTAGAACTGCAAGCTTGCAGGTCATGTTTCATCAGGTGCAACCACAACAGCCAATGAACACATCTCCAGTGGTTTGAATCTGTAATAGACTAGCTAACAGTCCTAAAATAGCTGCTAAGGAATCTTGCCTCCCTGTGCATGTCTTTAACAGTGGTGCTCTTTTAACTGGTATGACTAATAAACAGGCTATAGGAGACTTAATTCTTAAATGATGTAAGGAAGACCCTTCAGACTTCAGAGACAACCAGAACTGACAAGGACTAAGGGTATACTTCAAGAACCAGACTTTATGACAAACATCTAATCTCTCCTAAAATAATAACTGGTAATAATTTGATGTCATTTAATAGCAACTTGATGTGGTTTGTATTAAATTCAACCTTTTTACGTTGATCCATCACATTTGTCCATTTATGAAAAAATAATAGTATTTCATCAACTTTTTCATTATATAATCCTTTTCAGATCAGTGTTCTACACCACAGGCTTTTCAGACATTACATACTTTTAAAATCACCTTGTTTATTATCAGTTTTTCTGAGAGTAATCACTGTCAGAAAGCAACAATAATTTAGTTACATTGCAAATAAGAATCTGCAGGCCTTAAAAAAAGAGAACCATATGAGCAATACTGCAATTACAATGTCTTTTATTCTTGGAAACTCATACAGATCACATTGAAATGTGAGGGCATGAGGACATACACTAATGTGGATGTATTATTTCTTGATTTTTCAGATTTGAAAAGTATTATGAAGACTCTCCATGTTCAACATATAGCACACACAGAACAATACCCTATGCCATGACTCGTAATGAAATGAAAAACAATCTGGTGTTTGCTATGATATATTAAACACTTGTTGCCAGCTATCCAAAGTCAGAATATCCGCATTGTTTTTTTAAGGATTTGAACTTTTTCAAGTTTATCAGAAAAGTACCATATGCTAATATACTCTTACAACCACAGAGATTTTAGGACCCACTACCAAAGGAATACACAAGCATAGTGAAAGAGGCTCTCTTCACCAGTGTGAAGCAAACACACAAGCAGTACTGCTGTGAGATACAAATTAGTAAGCAAAATCAACATTTTATTAACTGTGAGAGCACATACAATTTGTTCAACATCTGAAAGATACAATGGATAACAATGTGTCCTTTCAGGGATGGCCTGCCAGTGAACTGGATCAGAAAGTGGTTTCTTTTTCACTTAATTTGTATTTTCTTCTTGATGCAGCACTGGCAACCACACTCAATGCTTCTACAAAAATGATAAAATCAAGATGGTGGTGGACCCAGGCACAAGTCAGAACCTGTAATAACTTTTGCCTGTTGTCTTTTATTAGCAGAAGCATTACCACCCTCCTTAAAAAATGCTGCTTAATTTGTAGAGATCACGTGTTTTCCAGGATAAGCTAGTTCCTTTCCAACTAGTAAAATACTATGAGTCACCTTTTTTTTTAAGACCAAAAAGGCTTTAATTCCTCAAAATTTGCTTCCATGGCAAAAGGAACGAACAAACAAAAAAATGGTTTCATTTGTATCAACAGGTTTTTAGTAAGATTGACCCATTTTAGATAACAGAAATCAACTTCTAAGAATTTAAGCATACTAAAATGGAGCATATGAATTCTATAGCCTACCCTCTGCATGCATATTAGCTTACATGGAAATATCAAAGGCATAAATTCAGTGGTCTTCTTTCATTTAAGAGAAAAATAGACATACATTCCCAAAATAAAGACAAATTTTTAAATGTGGGGCAATAATTGAGACCTCTCTTATCAGAATTTATCTAATTGCTTCCTACTTCAGGGTAGGACCAGGTCCTGGCCACTGTCTGTGGTTGAGAATGGGAGTCTGTGAATGGATTTGACCCAGCAAACTGGATCGTACAGCCATTTTTACTCTCCTTCTTGAAGAGCAAAAAGGCATGCCTAGACCGCATTCAGAAAGTGTTAACAACAGCAGGCATTAAACCTGCATGGGGAACAGTAAATGTATAAACACTGAATACTAGCATGAGTTTACTAGCCTAAATCACCTAAACTGTGAGTTGATACATTTTATCCAGATGCTCTAGTGTACTGAAATTGGACTTTAAAATAGCAGTGTAGACATATATAGCATTACAAAACAGAACTAAGGAAAATGATGGATGTTGTACTCAGAAAAAGGGGTTTTGAGGAAACAGGATTTATTAGCTTTTCATTTTTGTGAGCATAGTCTTATCTGAATATAGACAAATAATCTCTAGTATTAAGTATCTCTGTACGTTCTAAAAATCAGGAGGAGACAACCCAAAGGGTGCACTTACTAAGGGAAGTTAAAAAAAAATCAAATATAGCAACATACAAGTTGACAAGATATATTCTGTGAGAAGGTTGTTAAAACTGACTTGTGAATATTTTACTAGGATTACATGCAGTCTGTTAATACAGCATTATTACGAGTCACAAATCTATTCAGCTGGTACAGCAAAATTATAGCCAAACTCAGCTGCATCATATTCAGTTATCTCTTCACCATAAACCACCTTTGCTTTCAGTACTCCGCTTACTACATTTATGTGCATGCATGCTCTTGCAAAATAAAGGAAAAAGCTTAAAGAGTGTTGTCAAAACAGGGAAGAGGGCATTTTCAGGAAGCAAATAAGAATTTTTTTCAATATATCTTAAAAACTGACCAACTGAGGGACTTGCCTGGTAAAGCAGGTCTCTGCAAGGTTTGAGGTCAGCAGTGTCTGAGGCACATTTTTCCTAAAGAGAAAAAAAGAAAAGAAAAAAGAAAGTAGATATTCTGTGTTTGCTGGAGGAATCATGCTTTGAAAGTTAAAAATACTATAGATGCAAAATCCAGATGTATCTCTGTAATAAAAAATAATTCCGAGTTAATACACCATTCTACTGTGAAAACAAGAAATGTCCAATGATTTTTCTCATGTCTGAAACTATGTTGATGGCTTGAAACAAAAACACAAATTCAGTGGTCTGTATAACATTACTGTTTGGAATATCTGTCTGGGTGACACATGACCTGTATAAAAAAAATCCCCAAAGTCTTCTGCTGCTTTAAAAGGTTTAAACATACTGAAAGGTATAGAGTTCTAAAAAAAAGGAGGGTGGAACTGAATTCATATGCAGATAGGAACATGAGAAAGAGCCTGCCAATGCCTTCAGTTTAGATATCTGACTTTTCTGATCAGACAGGAAGAGAAAGGAAATAATATCACTTAATTATAATAATGTTTACTGAAACATGGTAATGCTTCAAGTAAGAAAGAAAAGGCTTTAAATATCTTTTAAGAAAAGTGCCCAAGAATTGTTTATTGTAGAGAGCAACTCTTCTGTACACAACCTAGATAGCAAGACAAAAAGCATCAACCAAATGTAAGCTACACATCATGACAACAGGCAGAGCAGAGCTGGAAATAGGTACAGGAAGTTGTGGCAGAAAACCTTAAAACACTGAAATATACCTGTGGGAGCAGCTTGTCACAAGTACCAAGCATACAGCTTAAAGTACATATTAAAACTTGAAATGGAAAGTTACAGTTGCACAGCTTACATAGCTTTCAAAGACCTTTTAATTCATTCCCAAATGCAAAAGCTACCTTTAAACAAAGAGAGATGGAATTCATAACTTAAAAATTAAAACAGCAGTTATACAATGAGATCAGTGAGAAGATACTTTACTGGGAAAACTTCAGAGTTTTCATAGCTTTTACAATATACTTTACACTCAGATTTTGTTCATGCTACTAATTTATTTAATGGAAGAACTACGAGAAAACAGGAAAAAAGTGACGGTTACTAGGTCTGCAATCCTTCCCTTCTTGGTTGTTTACCCAACGTTCAGCTGTTATCAGTGCACTATGCTCGCTGCTCCATGTTGCGTGTCAGGCCAGTTGCTAACTAACAGGGAACTGCACAGCTTATCATGACACCTGACATTCTCACTGCAAACTTCAGATGGGCCAAAATTCAACTGACCACCAAGAAGGAGTTTCTTCAGCATATCCCTTCATAGCATGATGGAGAGATACTAGGGCTGGGGCAGTAAGGATGCAGAGCCACTCTTGGCCATGAAACACACTCCTGGTCTTTGAGGTCAAAAATTAATCTGATTACCTGCGGCTAACGCTAAATAAGTATTTTTTATTTTATGTTAATTTTTACAACAGCAGAGTTTTGCTGAGAGGAAGTTAGTCACGCTCTACTCCAGGGGGAGGAAATCCTTGTAGAGGCCGCTCCTTCCACAAGCCAAGCCGTATTACTTACTAGCAAGAGAATGTCTGTGGGTGCAGCGTCCTCACAAGCCCCCTCTCCCTAGGCCAGGGGCTCAGGGTGCGGCGGCAAGTCCCTGCCGGCCCTGCCCGAGACCCTCCCGAGCGCCGAGGGCACACACAGCCAGGGAAAGGGGACGGACCGCGCGGAGGGCTGCGGCTCCGCTGGCACGCCTCGGGGGCCCGGCGGCGTGCAAGTCTCCCCACGGCCTACAGCGGTTCGCCTGGCCACCGGCCCCCCCTGGCTGACAGCTCCGGTGGCGGGCTCAGCACAGCCGCGCCGCGCCGGAGCAGGCCGGGCCGGAAGAGACCACAGCAACCGACAGACGCGGGCACCGCCCGCCCCCCGCGGCCAGCGCACCCTCCGCCCTGCCGGGCCGGGCCGGGCCGGGCCGGGCGGAGCCCCCGCCCCTTCCCCTCAGCGCCGCGGGGGGGGCGCGGCCCGGCGCGACGCGGCGGTACCTCAGCTCCCGGCGCGCGCGACGCTCGGCCCCGGCCGCGGCCCCGCCCCCTGCCGGCGCCGCCGCGCCTCGTCGCGTCTCCTCCGCCCCCGCGCAGCACCCGCACAGCGCAGGCGCGCGCGGGCGGGCGGTTCCTGCCAGGTCGCTCTGACGTGTCGACGCCACGGCCCGGCCCGGGACGGGACGGGGCGCCGGCCGTACCGACCCGGCCGTGGCCGTTAGCCCCGTCGGCCGTGCCCCGCCATGTTCAACGTAGAGAGCCTGGAGCGGGCCGAGCTCGGAGAGAGCCTCCTCACCTGGGTGAGTGCCGCGGCCGCCAGGCCCTCACCGGGACCTGAGCCGCCCGGCAGGGACGCGGCTTCGTGCGCGCCCCGCCCCGCGCCCCCCCGCCGCCGGCCCTGCTCCGGCGGGAGATGGGGGCTTGGCTCTGCCTCCCCAGCCCCCGCCCGGCCGCGCCCTGGCGCTCGGGCCTGCTTCAGCCCGGCCCGCGTCGCCGGAGCCCTGGAGAACCTGCTCCGCCTCCTCCAGCCGCGGCGGGGCAGGCGGTCTGGTGGCTGCCCGGGGCGGGAGGGGGTGTCCTCCGCGTCTTAGCTCTGCCCCGCGTCGGGGGAACAAAGGAACCGGCGCCCTGCGTCGCCGCGACCTGCACGGCGTGGGGGCCGGGGCCTTCGCCGGCATGGCCGGAGGAAGCGCGCCCCGATGCGCCCCCGTGCCCCGCCGGTGCGCCCGGGCTCGGTGGGCAAGGTGCTGCTGGTAGCTTTGAACCTGCCTCCGCCACCCGCGCCGTTCCTGGCCTGGCTCCGTTGTGCCAGTGCCGCGTTTTTCTAACCTGCCTGCTACTCTCGGCAGGCTTTCCGTTCAGAAACTTACTTTTTGTCTGTATTTCTCTCTGTATTTTTAATTAGCGCTTGAGCCTTGGGAGACAAAATTCACTTGTCAAGTCGCAGATAATACAGCATCAATCTAAGAATTGGGTTTTGCCGTTTTAATGTTTGGAGTTTCGTCCATAGACGTCTTCAGATTGTGCTGTCATTCACAGCACAGCCAAAATGTAGTGGATATTGAACCTGGCTTTGCAGCTACTCCGTAATCTGAGCAGTGACTGTTACATAGCCATGAAACTTGTATTTCTGTAGCAGCTGATTTATTAGTTAGCTGTTTGGAACCACTGAATTTGGTTCGGGGGCTGGTGGTTCGGGGGTTTTTCCCCCCTCTTTAAGCAAATTTGCCAAGGAAATACCCATTATATGAAACTCTGGAGTACAACTGACTGTTGAAGAGAAACAGATTTCCGCTTCTAGACATTTAGTCTGCGAGGCCAGAGCTGGCTAAAGCTGTGAGAGGAGAAAAGAAGAAGTAGGAGAAAGAAGAAGGTTTACAGGGGAGTGATGGAGGAAGATCTGTTGCTATATGCTGCTAGTTTCCATGTAGTTTTGTTCTAGCTGCTTTAGATACGCTTTTCTTGTATTCTCTGGCAGTAAAGCCGTTGAGCCAATGGGAGAAGCATAAGCTTCAAAGCTTATCTAGCAAGTGGTTGCAGCCCCAGCAGGTGCCTGAGCCCCCAGATTTCCAAGTAGCCAACAGACTGCCTCTTTCTTAGGGCTGTGAGACTACTGTACTTGAAACGTGTAAGCTGCTACAGCATGAAAGAGGTTGCATTTTCTCTTGTATGATACTGGCCTGTTGAGAGTGATTTGAACTGTTGATCATACCCATTACCCAATGGAAAGTTGAACAAAATTGTTGATGGCTTGAGAATATTTTGTTGAAGTATAGCATCTGTGCAGAAGTCTGGGTCAAATCTGAAAAGATTTCAAAACAAAAAATATTCCAGTATTCTGTTACATAACTATGCTGTTCACATTTGATTTTGAGGTGTTAATATTTCAATGAAGTTGTTATTAAAATTTCATAAGGTTAAGGTGTTTGCTAGCTAGTGAGGGAAATCATGACATGCAGAGTCAGAAGGCAGTGGCTACTTCCCTGTTCCCCAAAAGAATTCTATGTACAGCTAAATATAGTACAAACCAGTGGTTTATGTGGTAAAAATAATTGTTTTATCAGCTTCTGTACATGTTCAGATGTGGTGGAAGTTGGTTTAGTCTTGATAGAAAATAAGTCACCAGCTCTTGAAGAGGACAAGTGTATCTATATGAAGTCTGTTCAGTGTTAGTGAAAATCTCCCCAGATTTTCTTGCATTATAAAAAAAAAAAAAGTGATTTGTTTGTTAGTTTTTCCTTGCCACATATGAGGTTGGCAGTTGAGATAATTGATTTGTTGAGCACCAAACTACTGTTAACCTTGAAAATAATTTGTGCTTTCTCAGATAAGCTAAACCATTGAGAAAAATTACCTTGGCCCAAAAAGCTGTCCTAGAAAATGGAAAGCTTAGAGAGAGAAATCTCAGCAACAGAAAAAGTCCTATGGCCCTGACCACCTGTAGGAATTATTACTCAGTCATATGGTCATGTTTGAACAGTACTTAGTATTTATAATCTTTGGTCCTGAAGTTTTACCTATCCAGTGGAGTCTTGTCCTGTCTGTAGTAATTGTCCATGCAAATCCCTTTACATTTCTAACCTTCTCACCCCCTCAGATCAGATCAGAGCTAATCAAGGAACTAACTGCATCTTTTTTTGGTTAGCAGAAATATTAGTAAATCCTTCATAAATAGCATTAGAATTAGTCAACACATTGCTTAGATGAATGTGTGGAGTTACAGATTATTTTTACATTTCAGTATTTTTGTGTGAAAGTGACTTTGAAACAGACTCAGTAAAAAAAATGAAGAAAGGTGGTTTCAGTTTATTCCAGGATACATGAAACTTGCAGAAGAGACAGTGAAGTTTTTTAGTCCTCAGTGAAACCAGCTGTATGAACATTTTGCCTGGCTTTCTCTCAAGTCACATAATGATTCTTGGGAAACCGTTCATTTAGATGGGACAACAGAGCTGTCAATTGTAATTTATGCATACCTGGGATGGCCAATCTTCTCCATTATGACACAGAGGCTGCCTGTTCTTAAGAACTGGTTTAACCTCCCAGATTGCTTTTTTCACCTTCATATAGAAGTACTTGAACTGGTTTGTCTGTGTTTTAAGTAGGGTAGATAAAGGCCTTCCACAAGTCTGAGAACCTGTTCAGCCTAAACTGAATGTTTGCTCAGATGGTTGTAGGATAGATGAAACTGCTCCTCCCTCTGCTAACTCATGATTTTAATGAATCTCTCAAGCCTTTTACCTTGCGTGCCTGCGATTCCTGTTCTGGTATCTTTAGGCTGCTTACCTGTGAATGTGTTTTCGTTTATTCTTTAATACTTCACTAACACCCCATTTTTGGTGTTACACTCTAGCCTGCGTTGTAATTTTCAGGTTTTTTACCTCTTCGACAGCATCATCAAATGGGTTCCTGAATCATTTTTGTTCAAGATTTTAGAGAGCTCTTGCTTCCTACCACTTCAGCAGGTGACCATCATGGTATTTTGAGGCAGTCGGGGTAGTGGCAACTTGAGCAAAACTGAACTGGAGCCCAGCTGCTGACATCTCGAAGTTGGTATTTATACCTACTTTGGTTCAGTGTTTGGAGCCTACTGTAATTGCAGAACTATTACTCTACCAAAAATCTCCCAGTAGCCTCTTCTGAGACTATTCTAGACATTGTGGTATGGTTATCCAAGCTGCATTGCAGCCAAAGCAGTTTGGAAGAATGTGACTGTGAGGTAAACCTGCAGTGATCCTGAAATTGTTTCACCATATCTAATACAGATTCACTTTTCTGTTTAAAACTTATGAGTGGTCCACATAGGAACACATGGATTTTTATTTTCTTTTGCTTTGTATGTAGTGTCAGGAGTGCTTTTAACTTAGGTATATCACTGAGTCATTTCTTAAAACATAGAAAGCTGTCAAACATGCGTGTGGCAGTTACACTTTAATATGTCTATTGATGAAATCAGTGTGATGGCTACAGGCTTTTGCTATGTAATCTGAGAAATTTTATTTTTTAATATAGACTAAGATGCGATACTGAAAAGATTGCTTAGCATTGGTATGTAAACAGCAGGATTCCTCAGAGGTCACAGCTGTCTGGTTGTAAGTTGCAGATTGCTGTGGAGATGTCATGAACTTTCTTTCCTTCATTATGATAAATATCTCTTTATTTTGACATGTGCTGCCTCCACCAAGCTGCATCTTGCCTTCTTTCTCTTCCAACACTCAAGGCCAAATATAGTTTCTGTGGTAGACATGTTAAAACTTTTATGATAAATGAGAATTTTGTAAACACTGTACAAGGCTCCTGTTTCAGCACCCTCCATTTTATAAGCACTCTGGCCATTTATGTGGTATAATCTTTTGACATTTCTCCTTTTTGGCTGAAAAATCTCAGTAGAGTGTATATCTGTCTTCTGTGTGGTGGCCTATCCTCAACTGAAAGGATTTGTCTGTATCAGTATGAAATACAGACACCATGTCAGCAAGTGCTGAAACAGATTTTGATTCCCCAAGAAGACTGCTTATAAATGCTTTGTAGGCACCCTTTTCAGAGGGGATCAAACCTGCTGGACTTTATGAGGAAAACTGTTTTTTCACCTACTGTCTAGTTACCTTCTTTTTAGACTATGTTGTTCTTGATCCTTGTGCAATCTGCTTTCTTGTAGATGCCAAGATTGTAGGAGACTTGCTAAGCCTGTTTAAACTTTTCTTTCAATCCTTGGTCATTGACCACAAAGTTGCAGGGTTTCATTTTCTTCTGATGATATCATCACATCAGCATCTCTTAGCTCTTGAAGTAAACATCAGATTTCAGTAGCTGATTGTGCTGGTGATGACAGCAGGTCAAGAAGAGAGTTCTGTTTGAATATGTTGCTGTTAAGACAGAGGGGAAGAAAAACCGCTTACTGGCAGTTGTGAAGCACGGATCAAGGTATCTGGCAGATCACAGTCCCTGTATCTGCTGTGACAGACCAGTAGGTTGAGCAACCTTTTTGATTTTTTTATGACCTCTCACCAAGATGGTAAAGAATTTGTTGCTTCACCTTTTTAGGGATAGTTTTCTAAGAGTGATATTTTGAGCATATCATTCACTATGTATGAAGGAGCTGAGGTGTCTAGCACCACTATTAGGTTAGAGGGATTTTTCTGACCTATTGCTGAGAGGTCAAGCAGAGGCTTCTCTTAAAGATTGTAGAGCAAGTAATGTAAGGTAGATAATATATGAATATGATAAATATAGATAATAAGATACAGTTTGTATGTATTCACTCTCCACCCTTCTTTTAAGTCAATAACCGGAAGGAAGGCTGAACACAGAATTTGGAGGTGCAGGCATTATTCTTCATGTGTGTGTTTTGACACAGTATTCTTTGGGACCTCGTCCCAAATCCTGCCTTTTTCAATTTACTCCTTTCTGAAGAGCTGCTCTATAGGAGCGGTACATTTATAACAATTGCTAGTTCTCTGAAGAAGAAAACCACTTACATGTGATTCAGTTTGTGCTCAATTTCAGCTTCCAGTTCTGCCCCTCCATTTTTTGGGGGGAATTGTGAGATGTTTGGAAAAGAAACAGATTTTGCTGCTGAGAACTGGGAACCTTAAGCACTATAAAGGAAACAACTTTTGTGTTAATCTCAAGGTGGGAGGTGAGGAGAGAAACCTGTTTCTGTCTTCTTTTTGAAATACTTAGTTATTTCAAAGAGATGAAGTCAAATTGTGAATTTTGCACAATTATCTTTGTCTTACTGTGAGACCATTTTGAGCCCTTGAGCTGGAAGATAATATTCTGACATTCTTTTCCTGGACCATTGAAAGTCTTTGCTGCAATTTGTTTGGCTTCGGTAGAGCAATTGCAGACTTCCAAGTTGTGGAGCACAGGAGGGAGAAGAAGAGGGGCCCCAGACTCAATTGCACTTGCTGCTGTCTGCTTTTTTGGCTGAGCTGAGTACTGTGATAGATCAGAAAGACTTAATAACTTCAGTTTGCCTCCAGCTTCAGAGCCTAAGTCCAGGGTTGCTTAATCAATTTAATTTGCAAGTCCTAGTCATTGATTTAAAAAAACCCCAGTCAAGTTATTGGCCACACAGCAGCTAATACTACCACAAGGTTAAGGCAGGACTGTGTGGCTAGAATTGAAGGGAAGGGAGGTAGTAGTGACCTTCTTGTGGCATTTGTTGCCAACAGCCTGGCAGCTCCTGCCACACAGGAAGGTGAAAGGATTAACTCTGTCCCTGAACTAGTGGTAGTGGTTTCCTGCCCTGCAGAGTATGCATGTGCTGTTTTCCTGGCTGCTTTACTTTGCCATGTATGACTCAGTTATTCTTTTGAGTTACTTGGTACTTCTCATTCAGGGCAATGAACAAGAGGCAGTGTGGAATGGAGGAGGAAGGTTTTGGTGGAGGGAAGAGCTCTCTAATGTTAAAGGTAGGAGGAGTCCAGCCAGCACTCCACTCCTGCATGTGGCAGGCAAAAGCTTCCGTATGAATGCAAGTGTTTGAATGGACTGGTTGGGTCCACAAAGGGATGGCATCTTTTCAGAGGGGACACACAGGAGGTGTTTTTGGAGTGGTGCACGTAGTGGAGCAAATATTGCATAAAAAGATGCATTGTAAATCTGATGACAATGTGCTTCAGAATTTGTCTCTTTCATGCCATTTAGCTGCTAGGTTCTCTTCAAGTGCACCCTACACTGTCAGTGTAGTTCTTTGTATCCTGCAGAAGTCCCCTTGACTTCAGAGATCAGTCTCTCACAGCAGCCAAGTTTAGGTACGTAAGCTAAACAACAGTTGGGTGTTTGTACCCCATGTGATGTATGTTTTGGGGGCATTATATCTGGGAAGTGAGCATTCGTATTTTATTCATTCCAGAGTTGCAAAGTATTAAATGGGTTATAGCCTTTCCTACATTTCTGGATTACATAAGATAAACCTTCAAGTGAATTTGCCATGGCAGCAAGGTATCCATAGTTTTACATCAGGATAGGGATAAACAGAAGTAAGCTTGTGTTTAACTGCAACAGGGATTATACTGTTGTTATCAATTCTACTGCCTCCTTGGTGGTTAGGAAAAGAAAGACCAGCAGGACTTGATCACGCTGGCATGGTTTAGTTGATTTTGGTTTATGGACAATGCTAAAAGATGGTAGCCTGCTCTATGGTGGCTCCTGTCTTTCTTAAGGAATCATTTTGGTCAGCCTCTGAAAAATTTTGTTCTGCATACTTACACAGTCTCCACGAAGTTCAGGAAAATGTTTGCTGAAATATAAATCATAGAAATGGAGAACTGCAAGATAATGCTAAATTTAGTGGTGTGCTATACATCTGTGTTACCAGTTCTAGAATCTGTTAATTCTGAAATCTCTTAGCCTGATGAAAACTTACTGCCAACTCTCTCTGAATACTGTCTTTTAGCTGCTAAGTTTTTCTTACTCTTGTTATCCTGTTAAAGATTATTTTCACACTGTGGAATTTTTTGCAGATGATATTTCAGTAGAATTTAGTGCTCTTGGATTCACCTTCACAAGAACTTGGTTTGGAGTTCTTTAATCCACCTGTCAATAGAGATGGTACTTTTCATCTAGGTATACATGCAGGGAAGTGAAGTTCTGGGCTTTAAATAGTTGTTACTCTTTTTCTGTGTTTTGCAAGGGACCATGAAAATGAACTGGGGGGGCTGGAGCACCCCCTTATGAGGAAAGGCTGGGAGAGTTGTTCAGTTTAGAGAAGAGAAAGGTCAGGGGAGAACTTATAGTGGCCTTCCAGTACTTAAAGGAGGCCTAAAGGAAAGATGGGGAGGGGTCTTTATTAGGCAGTGTAGTGATAGGATGAGGGATAATGGATTTAAACTGAAAGGGGTGGCATTTAGATTAGATGTAAGGAAGAAATTCTCTACTGTGAGGGTGGTGAGACACTGGAACATGTTGCCCAGAGAAGTCATGGCTGCCCCCTCTCTGGAAGCGTTCAAGGCCAGGTTGGACGGGGCTTTGAACAATCTGTAGTAGAAGGTGTCCCTGCCCATGGCAGATAGTCTTTACCTAGATGATCTTTAAGGTCCTTCTAACCCAAACCATACTATGATTCTAAATATGTATAAATTTGGGCTACTAGTATGCAAATTTTTTCTAGCTAACCACTAGCCAAGAAGTTAATGGACTTTGCTTTGCCTTATGCAAATAGAAGCTTGCCTTGCTGCATGTCCTGTACCTTAGTATGGATAAATTTGGGCACATTTGCCTGGTCCTGTTTAGTTTTCTAGTAGCCTAACAGTCTTCGTTCAGGATAAGGAGAGTTTTGCTTTTTGGTTTATTGAGCACTGTTCTGCTGTTTGTATTTAACATCTACTTTTAGAGAACACCTTTGGTGAAACTTAATGTGTTCCATCCCAGTTCTACAGGTTGCATTATCAGCTAGGTTTCTGTGAGCCAGAGTGCTGAAAACGGAAGATATCCTACAGACATCACTTTAATTATGTTCTTTTGCCAACTCTGGATAGTAGAGATGGAAATTTTTGCACTCTGATCAGCAGAGGAAGCCGGTGGCTCACATCCTATAAACCCTGCCATTTGTTTTCTTCCATCAGAAAATGTTTCTGGTCTTAAAAGGCACTCTTTGTGGTTTCTAACATTCATTGGTGCTTGGTGGAGTATGAATTTATGTATCCTATAAATGTGGGTGTACTGAGGTAATGTTTGGCAGTTTTGCACTTCCTAATAGCTTGTATTTTGAGAAAAGAGAAAGTATCAATGGTAAATATTACTTTTATATAAAATACGATTAACTAGATGAAAGCTTGGAAAGAACTGTTGTTTACAGTGCTGTGTTAGGCCTTCCTATTACATATCATATTTTCATTTTATCTTAATCACAAATGCTGTGTAGTATTCTTTTTCATCAGCTGGCTTATCTGGCTTTCAGCTGAAAACAGGAATACAATCATTTTCTCCCTAGGCATTGGTGGATTAGTTTGTCTTCCCATGGATGTTTCTGAAATGGTTAAAGTAAACACCATTCAGACTTGAGACTTGGTTCATTGTATCTTAATAATGTGTCGTACTTGAACACTGTAGTTAGCAGCAATTTACTGGCAATGCCAAAATAGTGCAGTAATAACTGGTTTATGCTGTCATGACTCTCTCATCTCACAAGTCCTTTAGTAAGTCAGCTTTAGTCAAGATGTCTCTACTTTCTGCATTGTGTTTCTGCAAAGGAAATGTTTAATCTTTAATTTAAACTATGAATGAAATATTTTGACTGAGATCTTTCATGACCTGTTCAGGTATTTGGGGTCAAACATGGTATGTGTAAAACAAGAAGGAAATTAATGAAAGTAACACTCAACTCCTTATCCCTGAAAGAATCCCCACCCTGGACAGTAATGTAAAGACCTTGCCATTTCATTGTTTGGCTAATTGAGTGCCTAATGTTATGGCTGGATTGAAAAGTAACTCTTGAGATTTTAATAAGGAAAGTCTGACAACCTAAAAATCAGTAAAAACTCTGGAAATTCAAATCCTGGATAAAACTGTTGCTTGTTGGAGAGCCTGGATCCCCTTTGTTTCAGGCAGTCTGCTGCTGTCTTGGAAGGCATGAAAAAATAGCTTATGGCATGACTGTCCAAGCAGAAGTTAGCAGTGCTTGCAACTGTGAGTAGAAAAATGGGTGAAGAAACCTCAAAATTGTCCGGAAGCACAGGATCTGGTTGTAAGATAGGAATCCAATTCTCATTATGACAGGTGTGGCTCAACAGAGGAATTTGGTATCTGAGGAAGAACAGCTTTCTGTATCACATAATTAGCTCACCACCCTGAAAAAAAAGTAATGGTCTGGTTTCCTGCTGACACTTAAGCTGAGTGAAATTTGTTTTACTTATATTCTTGAAGATCTCATAGGTAATATTGGATGAATGTATGAGGACAGAGTTATCTAACTGTTGGAGAATGGCTTGCAGAACAAGGTCATGGGTCTGTGCAGGAGCTGATTACAGCCATCTGAGGTAAACAAAGGAAAAAAACCAGGGTACAGTTATACTAACAAGGAAAGAGATTCAGGGCTCAGTTATGCTAACAAAGGACTGTTATGTTAACAAAGAGAGAAACTGAGGTACACAACGGCCTTGAGTATAATGAAAAACAACCTTGGGAAAAAAGGCAGGCCAGAGGAAGGAGGATGTTGTGACATACCTGAAATGCCACAAGGGGCTGGGATATTATAATGTAGCCTTTTAGATGTATCTAATAGATTTGTGAGTAGTGTGCATAATTATAGTTAGTGCTTATATAAGGTGTGATTTCTTTCAGTAAAGTTGAAGCTTGCTCTATCATTCACATTGAATCGACTGCTTGCTTCCTCCATCTACCACATCTAACACTCCTTAATCTTTGCTGCCACTTTCTTCTTTCAAGTGTTCTTGCTAATGGCTTGAGTAGTGATTCACATCCAACCCAGTGAGGGTGGTTATCTTCTTGTTCTTAGTCCTTTTAGCTGCTTCTCCCTGTCTTATCACTACAGAAGAAACAGATCACAGAGCTACAGAATTGTTCTAGGCTCTACGTGCCAGCTGGTTGTAAGGTAGCATAGTCAATTCCAAAAATGTAGGGAAGCAGTGGGTAAATACTTCTGAAGGATCATTTATAAATTGGGGAGTACTTTGCTCTGATAAAGAACTAACTGGAAACTGGGTGCTAACTTTTGTTGTGTTTGCGCATAACGTAACTAGTCACACTGTTTTATCTGCTAAGAACCTCTGATGAAGATTACAGAATCACAGAATCAGAATCACAAAATCATTCAGGTTGGAAAAGACCCTTGAGATTGAGTCCAGCCATCAGCCTTACTCTACAAAGTTCTCCCCTACACCATATGCCCCAGCATCTCATCTAAACCACCCTTAAACACATCCAGACATGGTGACTCCACCCCCTCCCTGGGCAGCCTGTTCCACTGTCTGACCACTCTTTCTCTGAAACATTTTTTCCTAATGCCCAGTCTGAACCTCCCCTGTTGCAGTTTAAAGCCATTCCCTCCTGTTCTATCGCTAATCACCTGTGAGAAGAGACCAGCACCAACCTCTTTACACTGTCCTTTCAGGTAGCTGTAGAGAGTGATGAGGTCTCCCCTCAGCCTTCTCTTCCTCAGACTAAACAGTCCCAGCTCCTTCAATCGCTCCTCATAGGATTTGTTCTCCAGGCCCTTCACCAGCTTCATTGCCCTCCTCTGCACTCGCTCCAGCACCTCGATATCTCTCTCGTATTGAGGTGTCCAAAACTGGACACAACACTCCAGGTGTGGCCTCACCAGTGCAGAGCACAGGGGGACTGTCACCTCCCTACTTCTGCTGGTCACACTGTTTCTGACACAAGCCAGGATGCCGTTGGCTTTCTTGGCCACCTGGGCACACTGCTGGCTTGTGTTCAGCTGCTTGTCAATGAGAACCCCCAGATCCTTCTCTCCCAGACAGCTCCAGCCACACCTCCCCAAGCCTGTAGCCGTGCAGGGGGCTGTTGTGGCCCAAGTGCAGGACCTGGCACTTGGCCTTGTTGAAGGCAATGTCATCCCGTTGACATTGGCCACCGATCCAATGTATCCAAGTCTCTCTGCAGAGCCTCCCAGTCCTCATGCGACACTCTCGCTTAACTTGGTGTCATCTGTGAACTTACTGATGATACACTCTTATGTCCTTACCAAGATCATCAATGAAGATGTTGAACAGAAATGGTCCCAACACCGAGCCCTGAGGAACACCACCTGTGACAGGCCACCAGCTGGATTTAGCTCCACTGACCACCACTCTCTGGGACCATCCATCCAGCCAGTGCTTGACCCAGCAGACCGTACGCTCATCCAGGCCATGGGCAGCCATTTTTTCTATGAGAATTCTGCGGGGAACTGTGTCAAATGCTTTTCGAAAATCCAGGTAGACAATATCCACAGCTTTTCCCTCGTCCAATAGTTGGGTTATCTTGTCATATAAGGAGATCAGGTTTGTCAGGCAGGACCTGCCTTTCATAAACCCATGCTGACTGGGCCTGATCCCCTGGTTGTCCATTATATGACTTGTAATGGCACTCGAGGTGACCTGCTCCATGACCTTCCCTGGTTTCCTGGATCCTCCTTTCTGCCTCTCTTGTAGATGGGTGTTACATTTGCTACCCTATTATGAGAGAATACATAAAAGGTCTGTTAGGCAACTGCACCAACAATCAAAAGCAAGCTGTGTATATAATCACTGTGCAAAGAATAGGTCTTTCATTAACTCTTAGTGTTGAGAAGGGAAAGCTGCTGGAGAGCTTTTTTATCTTTGGTGGAAAAAGAGCTGAGGCTTTGTTGGTTTTTAGATTACTTTTTTTTATTTTCCTCCAGCTTCATGGGATGCTAGATTCCCTGTCATAACTTTTATCCTGGTCTTTAGCTACTGTCTTTGAGAACTGTTTGTCCAGTTCTTTGACATTCTGTTCAAGGAAGAAATAGAATGACCAGACGTGGGTATCTCTAGGTTTGCTTTATTAACAACTCAGAGTTGGGCCAACACCACAGTGAATGGCAAATGTCTGAAGGACTTGTGCAGTTTATTTACTGTTTTTAAATCTATTACCTAAATCCAAAGTCTCTCTAAGTTTCCACTCAACCTTTTAGTTCTTGATTCTCATAATTTATTAAAGTTCGCTACAGTCCCCTGAATTCTTCTCTTCTGGTTCCAATCCTTGTTTCAGTTTCAGTGTCATCTTTTGGGTCATCATCTTCTTCATCTTCCTTCCACCAATCTTCATCTTGCACAATTCTGAGAAAGACTTCCAGATGTTCTATTAAAAGCTTAGGTGGAGCAAGCAGTTTCTATATACTAAATTTTCTTAATCTAGCAAAACACCTGTGCTTAGTCAATTAATTATCCTTTGTTAAAATTGTCTTTATATGATTATCTTGACTGGGTTTTAAACCAGCCTTGTGTTGGGACTATGCAAGGAACAGGCTAAGAACACTTGTCAGGCCTGTTGAGCAACAGTCTGGTTGCTTTGATAATATTACAAGATAGCTAAGTCCTGAACACATTTTACTTGGTCTTAAAATCTATTTCAAATATATCAGAGGTTATATTTAAAATTCTTCTACACCTTCATACCAAGAGTACTTTTCATGAAGTACATTTCTGCCTCCTACCCCTAGTAGCTAACAAATCTTCTCTAGTTATATATATAATCCAGAACTGTGACTCAGATTTTCTAAGGTTCTGACTTCCTGCAGCAATTATTTAGTTGCCAGCGATAGCCTTGCATTGGAACAGTCACCTGCTACTCCTTACTTTAAAGTTTGTATAAAAATGGACAGCTCATATTCATGGCCATGTGAATCAGAGGTCTGGATTAATATTTAATAAGATGAAATAAAACCTTTTTTTTCTCATTATATGATAGTTGATGGAAGGTGTGAAGGCCTACAAGGGCTAGTGATAGAGCCAAGTGGTTGGTGTTTTTTTTTCCCCATACTCTTGTATGATAGAATCAGAATAGTTTAGATTGGAAGGGACTGTTAATGGTCATCCCTGCAATGAGCAGGGAGATCTTCAACTAAATCAGGTTGCTCTGAGCCCCATCCAAGCTGAACTTGAATGTTTCCAGGTATGGGGCATCTACCACCTCTCTGGGCAACCTGTTCCAGTGTTTCACCACCTTCTTTATAAAAAATGTCTTCCTTATATTCAGTCTGAATCTATCCTCCTTTAATTCAAAACTATTGCCCTTTGTCTTATTGCTACAGGCCTGGTTAAAAAGTTGGTTACCATCTGTCTTGTAAGCTCTTTTTAAGTGTTGAAAGACCACAATAAGGTCTCCCTGGAGCCTTCTCTTCTCCAGGCTAAGCAACCCCAGTTCCTTTAGCTTGTCCTTGCTGGAGAGGTATTTCATTCCCCTGATCATTCTTGTTGGGCCTCC
Source organism: Athene noctua (assembly GCF_965140245.1). Classification (NCBI taxonomy): domain Eukaryota; kingdom Metazoa; phylum Chordata; class Aves; order Strigiformes; family Strigidae; genus Athene; species Athene noctua. Next base: position 43,432,417 of record NC_134077.1, read on the forward strand.
TCTGAACCTGATCCAGCAGGTTCATTTTTCTTGTGCTGAGGACTTCAGAGCTGGATGCAGTGCTCCATGTGGGGTCTCCCCAGAGCAGAGTAGATGAGGAGAATCACCTCCCATGACCTGTTTGCCACCCTTCTTTTCATGCAGCCCAGGATGGGTTGCTGGGCTGCAAGACCACATTGCCAACTCACATCCGATTTTTTTTCTCACCAGTACCCTTGAAGTTCTTCTCCACATGGCTGCTCTCAATCTCTTCATTCTTCAGCCTATATTGATACCAGGCATTGCCCTAATCCATGTGCAGGACCTTGTACTTGGCCTTGTTGAACCTCATGAGTTTCATATGGACCCACTTCTCGAGTTTGTCCATGTCCCTCTGATTGGCATCTGTTCCCTCAGGCTTAATGTCAAGGCTTCATGTAGTGGTACAAGAAATAGAGAAAAAAAAAATCATAACAGGGAATGGGAATTAATTTACGGGTTTGGGGACAGTATTGCAGACTCTCCAGAAGCAGGAGCACTTGCAGCTATATGAGAGAGAAGTCTTCCAGGAGGAAGCACATCACAGTACACAGGAAGGGCAGTGTTTTAACAGCTGCTATTGAATAGCTGTTTAGAGGCACACACACAAAAATACTTGGTTCTTTGTCTTCACAGCTGGACTCTGCTGCTACACTGCCACATTCTTATCATTCTTCTCCCTTCTGAAAAATGAACTCTGCTGTTTCTTAGAGTGGTTTAGCATTTTGTAGAAGTATGAGAATGGTATAGGAGTGTGACATAAATTTGTAAAGTTGTTTAATGTAAGATTTTTTTTTTAAAGAAAATTCGTAACTCTTGTATATCTGAAGGGTACGAAAAGGATATAGTTCCTTTGTTTTAAGAGCTGAATAAATGTTTTGTAGCATAAATTTGAAATATTATCCTATGTATTCCTTTCCTATGCAAAGACATTTATTATAAAATTTAAATGTATGTCAAGAAACAAGTCATATAATTAGTCATTCTTTAGTATGAAAAAATCTTCATTTTACTAGGAAAAGCATTATGCCCTCAATGGCAATCTTGCATGGGTGACTGTGGGGAAAAGAGTTCAGACTGATTACCTGAGCCTTAATGACAGTTTTGACCTTTTCTTGTGCATAAAGTATTGGGGAAATATGATGACAAAATTAGTTACAAAACAGCCAAGACTGTGCATCTTGGTTTAATAGCATTGTGCTCTCCTTTTTCATCTGATAGTACAAAGTAGTGAAGTCTGGAGTATGTATGTCCCTCTATTTTTGATCTTCTGGCTGTCGCGACCCTGCGAGAGTTTTGTGTGATCAGTGTTATTTCTAAAAGCTGAGTTTCTTAGCATGCTTGTGGAGACCATACTTGAATATATGCTCTAGAAGTACTCGAGTGGGAGAACAGCAGGCCCAGTGACTTTCTAAATGAGAAGATGCTGTGGAAAATTTCCCTTTTGGAGAATGTACTGATGTTAATGTGTAGCGAAGTTTACAAGTCTGTGAAAACAAAGATGCAAAGCCCTGAGAGCAGTTATTTTCCTTGATTTCTAGTTAACCTAAAGCTTCTTAATTCCTAACATGTACACTAAACATGTGAGGTTTATTCTGTCTATCTGCTTTTTGTTAGCATATTTTTTTTAAACTTTCGAAAATCCCTTGACATTGAAGTGAAAGAAGATAACCTTTTCTTTTTTCCCCCAGATCCAGACGTTTAATGTTGAGGCACCATGCCAGACTGTGGAAGATTTAACGAATGGGGTTGTGATGGCCCAGGTTCTTCAAAAAATGTAAGAAATTTTTTATTTGATGAATGAAATACAATTTTATTATCTCTGCATTTTTCTGTATTTAAGTGTAATTTAGTTCAAATTACACTGGTATTGCATAAGGACATGGCTTTTTCTGTGTTTAGATAGTACTTTAACCTGCAACATGACCAGTAAGTTTTTTCTCTATAGTTTTCAGATAACTGTCTTAAATGCAAAAAGAAAGGTTTTGTCTTAGGGATGTATTTATTCAAGTTTGAGTTTACTGGGAAGTAAGTTGGATTAAAACCAAGTTTACAAATTCGAACTTTAAAAAAGTTGGAACTGGTGCAAGGTAAGGTATTGGCTTTGATCATTGCTTGAAAATACAGTCAGTATATCAGTAATGTTAGAATTAGTTTAATGCAATAAAACTTCTGTGATACACTAAAGGGAACTGTCAGTTTAGTTGTTTACAAAGATGCTATGTTCTTGAAAGCAGGTGAAAGAATAATAGCTGTTACTAGATAATGTTTTTGTTTGTTTGAACTTTAAGATCAAATAGGATAAAATGCATTACATTAGTTCAGCATCTCAGTGTAATCTAGGATGTTTCTGGGGACTACACATTTGCATCTGAAATGTGGCTATACGCAGACTTACCTGTTTTCACAGAAACAATTTTTTATTGTTCATTAGAAACTTAAGGATCATTTACCAAAGTCAGGAAACTGAGCATGCCAGTTACTACAGAGCTGGTTTTCTAAACAAAGATTCCTTTTAACGTGAAGAGGATACTGTCCTGGGTCTAAATGCAGAATAAAATGTTTTCTATGTAATTTGTTGAAAATGAAGACTGGACAGGTGCACAATAGATATGAACAGCTTTCTGTTAGAGTTCTTCTGGTTTGCGTCAAAGAATCATAGACTAGTGGAGTTTGAAAGGCATCTTTGGACTCTTTAATCCAACTCACCGGCTCAAAGCAAGTTGCCCCAGGATTGTGTCCAGTCAGATTTTGAGTATATGGAAGGATGGAGAGTCCACAGCCCCTTGGGGCTACTTATTCCAAAATTCAATTGCCCTTACAGTTTAAAAAAAAAAAAAATCAAAACCAACCAACCAAACAAAAAAATCTGATGGCATTATTTTCTTCATGTTCAGATGAAAGTACTTGTTTTTCAGTCTGTACCCACTGCTTCTTGTCTGTTTGCTGAACACCACTGAGAATATTATGTGAGGGTATAAAGAAGGAGCCATCAGGTGTTTATACACAGGACTGGTAAGAGCCCACTTGACCCTTCTCAAGGCTCAACAGACACAGTTCACTCAGTCTCACCTGGTATGACAGATGCTCCAATCCGTTAATCACCTTAATTGCCCTTTGCTGAGCTTCCTTGTATATCTACGTCTGTCTTATACTGGGGAGCCCAGAACATAGCACTTCAGATGTGGTCTCACCAAAGCTGAGTAGTACCTCCCTTGGCTTGCTGGCAGTGCTCTTCCCAGTGCAGCCCAGGATGTGGTTGTCTACCTTTGCTACAAGGACACATTGCTAGAATGTGTTCAGCTTGGTTTCTACCAAGCTTCTCTGCAAAACCGCTTTCCAACTGGTCGGCCCCCAGCATATACTGGTGTATGGGGTTTGCACATACCTTTGCTGAAATGTGTAATGCTCCTGTCAGTCTGTTGCTCAAGCCTGTCAAGGTCCTTCAAATGGCAGCACAATTATCAGGTGTATCACACACTCCTTCTAGTTTTGTATTATCTGAAAACTTGCACTCTGTCCCATCATCTAGGTCACTACATTTAATAATACTGACCCCTTGGTTGTGCTGCTAGTGGAATGGCCTCCCAGCTAGACTTCATGCTGCTGCTCATATAACCCTTTAAGCCTGACACTTGAGTCATTTTCAATTTGTAACTACACACACAGAGCTCTTTCTTTTTGTTTGTTTGCTGTGCTGCATGCATTAGTGCACAGGCACTTCACATGTACATCTAGTATTGCTGATTCCCAAGAATGAGAGCCTTCCCTGTAGTGTTTTTCTTCAGGCGTTTCCTTATTTATGTGCATATGCTTGGGATGACCCCACTTCAGCCTTGTTTTGTCGACCACGAGGTACCTCTTGTTCATGTCGTCCCACACCCTTTGCTTGCCAGCAGAGTCCATGACTTTGTCACTTGATGGTTGAATGTATTTTCCCTCCTCTGTTGTTTCTTGTTTAAAACTGTTCTTACCAGGTCAGCCAGCCTGTTGGCGAAGATGCTCCTGCCCACCATAGTCAGGTGGATCCCATCTCTTCCAAGCTGTCCTTGATTCTCAAAAGAGGGTTCTATGGTCATAGAAACGAAAACCCTGCTGCCAATACCAGTTCACAGCTGGCTGTTGTCCTGCAGGATCGGTCTGCTCCTCAATCCCTTCCCACTAACTGCTTGAAGTGCTAAGGCTTGGACAACCAGCCCAAGCTAGAGCTGACCTGTAGATGAATTCTGTATATTTTATAACTGAAAACCATTGTGCTAGTAGGTATTGTACTAAGTTATAACAAACCACTTATGCTGATGTAAAAAGTGCTAAAGCATTGAAATACTGAAGCCTGAACAACAGGCCCCAAGCTGAAGCTGCCAACTTAGTCTGTAATCATTAACAAAGTATGTAAACTCGCTAGTGAAAGATGCGGCTTAGACAAAATATAATCAGTAGTAAGGAGAGAATGTATCCAACTTCCCTTGTTTAGTTTTAGAACCCAAGTATCTGGCCTTGTTAGAAACTCCTGTGATTTCCCCTCCTGAGCCCTGGCCAGGCTTTGGGTGGAATCCAACAGGAGAATGAAACTGAAAATTTTCTGCTCAAAACAAAGGTGCCAGCTCTTCTGGCTTGTCGATCTCTGGTATATAAGGCTGGGCCCGTTTGCAGAGAATACCACTTGGGCCTTGCCCACAGCTTCCACAGCCATGTAATCCCACTTGGTACTTTCTGGTTTTCCCTAGCTGTACAGCTGGTGCCCAGGTGGAAGAGCAGAAGGAATAACAGTCTGAGGGCTGGACAAGCTTTGGCAGTCTTTCAACAGTGCTATTAATTCAAACCCCTTGCAAGCAGCAACCTTTCTCAGATGATGAGTCAGTCAGAAGATGAGGGTCCTCCATCACTTGTTAACGCTTGCCACTTCCCTCTTGTGCTGCTGCATGGCTCAGGTTTACTGAACACAGATGATTCATTTGACAGAGCTCCTAGCACCTTAACAGCTATGAGGGCACTGAAGCGGTTTTGAGGTTGCAAATCCTCCAGTGGAGCAGGAGCCTTCCTCCTAGTGAAAGAAAAAAGCTGCCAGTTCAATAGGAAGAAATAGGGAAAGAGGAATTCCTATGTAGTCAAATATCTCAAGGGAACACTTTTTAGCATGTGGAAAGGTAAGATCTGGAGCATAGAATCCTGGAAGCTTAGAGAACAGTCTTAATTTCCTACCTGAAACTTTGAAGAAGAAGTAAATGCTGCAAAGTTTCTTTATGCACTTAATTTCTCTTTCTGTGAGGAAGATGAGGTGTCAGTTACAAGAATTATCCAATCCTTATGTATTTTTGCATTAGTCAAAACTAATTTTGAGTAATGTCATCAGTTCTCTTGCTTCAGAGTAATTGAACCAGCCTTTCTACTGTTTTAATCTATTTTGCTGGTACACAAAAGATGACACAACACCACACCCTCCAGCAGAAATGGTATTCCAACCCAGCATTTAAATTGGCTCATATGTAAGTTTTCTGGTCTGAATATCAGGTTTACAAGTCTGGAGGTAAATACAACATAAATTTGATACTGTTCCTCTTTTTTAGGGTTGGAAAGATATAATTTTTTTTTACCTGCTGGAGTATAAAAACGTGGTGACCATATAAATTGTGTGTTCAGTAAACTTTACAGTAAGTCAGGATTTCAGCATAATCATCTATAAATTTGTTTTCAGAGCATTTAGAAAAAATATAGTAGTGACATATTTAATATGAGTATTCATCTGTCTTGAACTTTTGTTGTTTTTCATAGGGTACAGGTTTCACTTAACTTAATGATGGGCCGACAGTTAATAACTATATCTATTCTTGACTGACTAGTTCAAAGACAGAATTTGGATTTAAAACATAATATACCTTGATACAAACCAAAATGAAACTTCAGTGTCAAAGGCTCCTCAATAACCTTACTGTTTTAGCCTGGTACTACCATGACTTGAAATACTGCCTCGGTATTAAGAAAGGAATACTGCTGAGATACTGATTTCAGTTGATGATCTGAAGCTTTAAAAAGAGACATACAATAGATATGCTGCATTTCTGTAGCATGTTTTAAAAGTATTTCCTTTAGCAATTGCCGTGCTGATACTGAATGCAGGAATTGTTTAGTTTACCCAGTTTATATGTAAATACCAACTAAGCAGTTTAAAGTTCTTTCTCTGTGTCCTCAGTAATAATTTGAACCTGACAAAATCAGTATTTGGCTGTCTTACTTTCTGATAATTGTGCTCCAGATTTAACATTTTGCATTCTTACGCTACGAATACATTGATTCTCATGCATTGCTGTGAATGCCTTGATTCTCACTGCATTCCTGTTGAGATAAACTTTTGAAGAGTAGCAACAAGCTGATCTTGAATTGTAAAACAGGAATGTTAACATATGAACAATTTTTGAAGGAAAATGTTATTGTGGTTGTTTGGTTTGTCTTTGTCTTTTTTTTGTAGTAACTGAAGATGACTCCAGATTTTTGCAGTAGATACCAATGGTTGCAGAATAGCCAAACATTGTCTGTTTCCCTGAACATGAGAGAGAGATGGGAACATAGGCCTAATACAGGGATCAGAATTTGGATAGTTGACTAGAAAACTGGTCAGGAGCATGCTGACAAAGCCATTTTAAGTATTCTTTTCTTGAAAACAAAAGCAAATTTGACACTAGCAGTGAAGTCCTCCTTCTCTTTCAAACAGACACCACCGGAAGAGTTCTTAGTCAGGAATCAGGGAATGTTCACCGATATGAAGCAAGTCTAGAGCAGGCTTTTCCAGTCTACCCTTCTTTTTGTATTAGCAGCACTAATTCAGCTTCCTCTCTATCCTGAGAAAGATCACCATGTGGAAGAAAATTTTTGCATGTATAGAAATGTGTAAGAGCAAGACACCTGGGTGCTCAAGATTACTTGGAAAAGTCACGCAGCGACGTTAAATAGTAAAGAGTAAGCACAGCCTGAAAGCACCAGGTCACTGCAAACAGATGTCCTATGCAGTGAAAACTTGAACAGTTGTGGTTTCGTGAAAATTGTTCAACAAGCTAAAATTCAAAGGACAAATCTATTGTCTCATCTGGAGACACAAAGCCTCAATGCTGTTACTCTTATTACATTGAGTGAACTACTATTTCTGTAATGCATATTCCTTGAAATTTGGGTATATTTCAGTATAGCTTGCTCCCACTTAGGGTTCTTCATCCATGTGTGTTCTTTGAGGCTAGTAGTACTAATAGATTAATTATATAAAGGTGGGAGGGGAGGATTCTGTCAATTTTTGTGTGCATCAGGACTTTTAGTATTAGTAAATTAATGTTTAAAAATAGCTGAAAGAGCAGATTGATATATCCAGTGAGAATTTAAGAAAAAAAAGAGTTTGCTATGAATGAAGAAAACTCAGTCAGTGAAGAACTCTGAGTAGTGTGAGGTAAAGCATTGATGAAAATTGAAAGATGTTGGAATGATCCAGTGATCTGGATATAGTTCCATAGGAGAGAAAGAATAGCATTTCTTCTTGGAAACTTTAAAGTTTACATGTGTGAACTCTCTATTCTTTCTATTTTTTAAACTCCACCTTCATAGAAGGAGCCCTTTGGTACTTAAGAGGGCAGAAGATAGGAGAAACAAGATGAAATTAGGACAGTAGTTTATGATGAGGAACAGTTTGAAAGAGATCCCTAATTCAGGGAATTAGGTGCTTTAGATATACAGAAAATTTGCACACTGCAGAACTGTAGGATTTGTTGTCAATAAAAGAATATTGCTTATTCATCTGCTGATAATAACCAGCTGTGCCTTGTTTTAAGTGTTAAGAAGGGGCCAGCAGCTCCCTCCATTGTTCTCATTTTTGTACATTGTTCTCAATAATTTTTTGTAGTCAAAGTAGTAGCCCATTTGTAAGGGCCATTCGTCAGACGTAACAACTAATGTAGCAGAATTTTCTATAATAAAACTGCTGGAAGAGGCTGTGAGATGAAAAGGATACAGAGGAAATTAAATAGCAGTTGTTAATAAATAGATGTTGGTAAATCCCTGAAGGACACTTTCTTTCTTTTATCATAAAACCTTTATCTTTGATTTTTGGGTTAAAGTAGCATTGAATGAAATTCTCCAGTGCTGACTATTATCTTGCAGAAGAAATTAGCCTATGTTTTAGTTTATCTTTTTTGTGTTATTCGGTAAGATTCACTGTTCCTTTGCGTTCAGATGTGAAAATTACTGGTCCCTCTGACTAGAATGGTATGATGAAATGCCTGTACACAATCAGTATTGATTATTATTTTAGAGGGCTGTACTTCAGGAGAAAAGATTGGAAGCAGAAGAAAATGTTTGAACTGTCTGTGAGTAGACTGTCTGCCTAAAATCTTGTAGCTTATGCTGTTTAGAGCAGATAGAAGTGCTGCCATAGCTTGCTTCTGAATTACATCCTCTCTTTTCTTGATTTTTTTTTTGGTAGCTTTCACTGATGGTACTCATGTTTTCACTATCCATTGATATCCCTAGAACAGTTTTATACTAGTTTTAAATTTCCTTTCATCCCACTCTGGAGACTGTTTAGTAGCAGGTGTCCCTCTCTTAATTCTTCCTTCATCTGTTATACTGGCTTTGGTAAATGTAAGTGATGGTATATATTTTCATTTGTCATTTGTGTATTGTGCCCCACTTAATGAATTATTCCTTTGTTATATTATACATTGCAGCATGTTGTGTATGTTTTGACACATGCAGAACGCAAACGCCATGCTTTTGTGTATCTCTGGGGAAGGCAAATTTTTGTAAACAGACATTTCTTGGTGTCTTACTGTACCACTGTTAAAATGAGTAATAATCATGAGTTATACTACATGCTCTGTGGGTTGGTTTTCTTCAGAAGAATATTCTGTCTCTTGGCATCTATAATGTGGAGAGATGATCGCTTAAATAAAGGAAAATTTGCATACAAAATAAGATAGAGATAGTATAAATGAGCACTGCTGAAAACAACATGACATGAAGTGATACAGCATTAACAACAGCATAAGTATCTTGTGCTCTGGAGAAAAGTCCCGGTTATCTGCAGTACTATTCAGATATTAAGCAGCAATAAATTGATATACAAATGATGTTATAAACCTGGAAAGTTACTGAGTGAAAGAGATTGTCAAGTTTGGATCTAGGTTCAGGAACTTACTGAATTCAAAATAATTGGTTCAAACAAGTCATCTCAACATCATGATGATGCTCTAGTCAGTTTTCTGCTACCCTTGTTTAGTGCAGTATCTCTTCAAAATGAGCTGGTAGGTTTTGTAATCAGTTGCTCAGTTCTCAACCACACATTTTCATATTTGCCTAGGTGACACTTATTCAAAGGCTATAAAAAAAATGACAGCATCTTTCTTAATGAAATGGACTAAGGGAGTTCAAGAACTCTGAATATGATTGAATCATATTTCCCAAAGACTCAGCAGAAGGAGGCTTGTTTGCAGCAATGGCTGTGAATGACCTAATGTCTGGAAGCCCTTTTAAAAAAGTATTCATAGAAATTCTGATAGAAAATTCTTTTTCAGATTTGATTGTCATTAGTTTGATGAAAGTGGCCATTTTTATTAATTCTGAACCTTAATTGGCCTTTTGAGGACAGAAATTAAGTTATACTGGCACAATAGGGATGATTCTGATGTGATTTGTGGATGAGGAAAGGATAATCATTCTAGAATTGTTTGGTGTTGGTACCCAACCTGTTGCTTGTATTCCTGGCAAAGTGTTTTTGTGATATGCTACTAATTATTGGGTAATCCTCATGGAGGTGCTTTAAACTGAATTGTTGGTACTATTCTGACCACTGTTATGTGTTGATAATTTAGAGTGGATTGCTTATCAGCTGCTGTATGCTTGGATACTTCCATGAGGTTTATATACTTGAAAAAAACAAATGGGATCTGTGGGAAAGGACTACCACACTGAGTTTAGATTTAATTCTCAGGGACCTTCCATATATATGTCTGATGACATATATAAAAGTGTAGGTACCCCAAGACTTCCATCAAGACAGTAAAGGCCAGCTGCTGGTCCATGTGTTACTTCTTTGCAGTAGCAAGCTGCTTAGATGTTATTGAAGTACAGGCTTCCAGAGTAAAATGAGTTGGAGCTGACCCTGAAATCTTGTTACTTTTTCTCATCTGTCATCTTTATTGTTGAAAATCAGGTATGCAATATTAGCCATCCAGTCAGTCCAAACATAATTCTGCTTGTGGGCAGTTATTTATGCTTACCTATGTTGCTTCTTAGTAATTTACAATTAGAATGGTAAGTCAGGAGTTGGTATATTCATGGCACCGCAGCCCTGAAGGAGCTGAAGATGCTAGTGACCAAGTGAAAGCCTTACAGTGATAGGATACTCTCCTTAAGAAAGCCCCAATGGTCTTTTTAATGGTCTTTTTTGCTGGTGAATCACAGATAATTAGGCATAACTACTGTCTCACTCAGGTGCACATACACTTTGTAGTTGTGAGTCTGTTGTAAGCAAGGTTCACTTGGCTCTTCACAATTCCCAGAAGACCCATCTGAAAGGTACTAGGGTGCTTTTTTGTACCCCACACTCCAAATTGAATCAAGTGGTGCTGCATGTGGCTTGAACTCTCTTCTTTTTTTTTTTTTTTTTTTTTTTTTTTTTTACTACTGTCCATCTGAGTTTGTTGTGATTGAAGTGATTGAATGGAAAACGGGCAAATTAAGACTTTTGCAAGGAGAGCCATTTGTTTTGTGTAAAAGCTGAATGTGAGCTGCCTTCATCTCCAGTAGATCTTGTATGTATTCGAACCAATTTCATTCTTAGGTTTACATGTCTTCTGAGGTCAGAGAGGGCATTTGAAAGCTATTTGCAAACATCTATTTCAAAACCAGATGAAGCTCTGGGTAAGATACTGTTTTTTTTCTGTTTTGTAGTTTAAGATTCTGTCATCTGTGCTAGAACTGCACTGGTTTTGAATGGGAGTAATTTGGAGTAATTAATTTAACTAGTAATCAATTTAACTAGTAATGTTCTTCCAGCTGTATGTTTGCGGATGCCATGTCAGAGGAAAGGAGTTAGGCCATAATCTTCACTAGAGTCTGTAACAGAATGCATAAAAGTAACAATTGGAATGTGCCAGTAGAGAAACATTTCTGTTTGTGACTCCATTGCTGTGTATTCTATCATGGGCTTCTTGCAGACCTTGATGCATTGTGAAGAAGACATTGTGAGGAAGATGGAGTACAGGAGCTGCTGTGCATCAGATAAAACGTGTGACTACAATGTCTGTGCCATAATACAAGTACTGATGTAATTGCTGGTTTACAGAATACATGATATAGTTGTCATTTGAATCTCCAGACACATTCACAGTTTTCTTGAGCTTTTGTTGAAAGATCTCAAGGCATCTTGCCCTTAAAAAAAGAATCCAGAACCGTTTCATCCGTAGAGGATACAGCAGTATATCTAATAAGTACTAGGTTGCAGATGCAGCCATATTAGAATACTTCATGTGAAACTCTAACCTGGTCTACCACACTGACCCTTAAGAGCTTTATGCTTACAAAAAAAGGAAGTTGTGGGGTTTTTTCCCCCCGATTATATTAACTTTATATGTTGAATGAAATATGAGCCTTTCCTTATATTAATGTTGACCTACATCTCTTTAAAACCAGTTATTTGGAGTGTAGTTCTCTCTCCTTAGTTCTGACCATAGCATTCTCAAAATTCTTTGATATAAGGAAAATTTGTCTTAAGTGAGCAGTAGAAAGTGTTAGCCTTTTAGGTGACCTTGGAACTTGGGGGCAAGAGAGTCTTGGGAGTTGTCTTGAAGATGCGACTTACAGAAGGTGCTTGTGAGAAAAAGGAAGAGAGGGAAGAATTTTTTGGAAATAGAAGTATACTCTGCAACCAATAGGTGTTCTGTTCTTTATCTTCATTGCCTCATCAGAAGTGCAGAAGACAGAAAAACTTAAGGAAAGGTGTTCATAAAAAGATTTGTCTAGGGTTATCGTGAAAAAATTTGCAAAAACTGATAGTGTTTGGTAGATAAAATAATAGTAAAGCGTATACTCAGTAGTAAATACTTAACTTCAGTGATACTTTTAAAGTCTTCTCACTGTGTAAGGATGACGTGTAGTTCAGTCTTGAGCTTCTCATGTAGAAGTTGAATAGTTGTAAGTGGTGTATAGCAGTAGGTATCCATAATATGTGGAAAAGTAGTTTTGTAACACTTGCAAGTAATACAAGCAAATATTGCTGCAGCACCAGCTGATAAATTAGAGGAAGAAGAATTTACAGGGAGAAAAACTGGCAAAGTGCAATCCAAGTAAAGCAGCTTGTTCAAAAGTATGATCTACTCTTGGCACACAAATGAGGCTGTGCCGTCAACAGGGTGCAAGGCCCTAGAAGAGAGTAGTAACAGAATTCTGAACTACTGTATACAGGCTATGTCAGATACAGAGGTAGTCATTTAAATAACCTCAGTCTGAGACAGGGGCTTAATCACTAAGGTATTCTCACAGTTATTGTAACGTGTTTTTAATCAATATATTTTTTGTGTTTCAGAGATCCAGCTTACTTTGATGAAAACTGGCTGAACAGGATCAAAACAGAAGTAGGAGATAATTGGAGGCTAAAGGTATTTGACTTACTTTGCTTGTCTGTGAATCTGTATTTCAGTTCTTAATACAGCATTGTATCTAAATAGTAACATTTCTAGATTAAGGCCTTGCTTTATAGTACAGCATTTTGAATTTTAGATAATTTTAATTACACTTACTTGTTTTTTTATGTTGTTATAGTCCTGTACAATTTAGTGAAGAAAAAACATTCTGAGTTTGTAAATAGATTTCAATAATTTAAAAGGAAAATAATAAAATGAATTTTATGTATCAATTACCTCTTTTTGTTTCTCAGATGATGAATGAAAGATTTTTTAAATGCAAGTGCGCAAGTAGCATTAAATAAAAAAGCTCTGAGAAGCAGCTGCATAAAAATAGCAGAGTAGTAAGCCATTTATTTACATAAAAATGGCAAAGATTTTTTTTCCTTTCACTTTGTCAGGTCTGCTCAACTTTAGGAAAGGAACTTTAGGAAAGGAAGTCGTGTTTTTTCTGTATTGTTTGTACTCAGCATGTTTTTTAACTGCAGTCTATTTGCTGGGTCATCTGTATCACTTGGTATTCTAGTACTTTCTCTGTAAACCTTAAGGCAATAGAATTCAGTGTTACAGCTGAGAAGCATTTCGGTTTATAAAACCTGAAAAACACATGCAGAAGTTAGTGTAGTTTCTGACCAATTTTGTTCAGAGAATGATACATATATCTTTCTAAATTGCCATTTTCAGGCTGACTACTTGGGGAAACAAGGTAGTGATGGTTTCTCCGTTAGTTCATGTTTCCTATAAAACGGTTTTGTTTCAGCCACCAAAAACCCTTCTGAGCAACTGAGGTAGGGGTACAACTGAAATGCTCTAGTACTTAACAGGCTTGTCAACATCACTGGCTGAATAGACGGGACACACATCTGAGACAAGGATGGAACATAGTGCTGCTGTATGTGTTGTTGGTTTAGCCAGCAAACCTGTCAGCATGGTCTCTGCTGCCTGGCCAGCTGTGTGCAAGTCTGGACTGCTTTAGAATGTTTTGTTGACCAGGGCTGCCAGCAAAAATGTAGGTACATTTATGAGGATATATTGACTGGCTGGTGAATAAAAGATGTGATCTCTAAAAAAGCTTTGTTAGTTCTGCTGCTTGTAAAGCAGTTAATTTAAATGAACTTTTCAAGGAAGCATATGGAATTGCAAGTGAGCAGCTGGATACAAGGTTTTATTTTTCTCTGAAATATTTCTGTGGCTTTTTCTTAAGGAATATTAAAGTCTTGGTTGTTAAATTTGCACAGCAACAAATTGGGAACTGTTATAGTATCATTTCAGCTGATTGAAAGCAGAGCAGCAGCTTCTGTAGCACTCATGGAGCTTGAGGAATAAATTTTTTTAATGTCTCCCAAAATTTGGCAGATACTAAGGCTTAGTAGGTGTGAATAAAAAAAAAAGAGCTGGGCAATCTAGTAACTTCCTTATGTGATTGAGCTTGGAAAAATACCGGGTCAAATTTCAGTTTCTTGTTGATGTCATTCTTTCTTGTTTTTAATATATTAATGTAAATAAAAACTAAAGGCTGATTTTTTTTTTTTTGTTTTAAAGAGATATATACTCCATTTTTTGTATAAACTTTTAATATAATATTTCCCTTTTCATGAAGAACACTAAAAAGCACAAATGTGATGTTTTAACTCTTATTTTGTAACCAGGAAGGTAATCCTACACTTTGCCAACTCTTCTTTATATGTGAGTAAATACTATTAGTAAACTAGTTGTTCAAATGTCCATCAGTCAGTCCGCCATTTATAGTCTGGTTTGTAGGAACACTTCCAATCTGTGCACTTCTCTTAATCTTTCATTAGACTTACGATGTAGGCAACATACTTCTGCATGACTTGGTGATACAGCTTTCCATATTTTAAGAAGCACCATGGGAAATGTTAATTGGGTTATTTCACTGCCTCAGAATCTCTGGGGCAGAGCATACATCAGTGTACGTAGCAGTTTGTTTTCCCTTGGGCAACAAAAAAACTTACTTCTTACTGCTGTCTTAACTGCAATTTTATGTCATGGTAAAAAAAAATAATAGGCAAAGACATATCTCTTTCCTGATGAACAACTGAACACTTTAATTTACGGTCAGAGTTTAACTGTGCACACACTAGTATTTCATACTGAAGATGATGACATCTTGAAGATAAAATGGCCTTTATTGAAAATAGAAAATGGCATAGAAAATAATCCTGTTGCCAAAGTTTTGTGGGAGTGAAGTTCCTTAATCAAGAAACAGGAATAGTTTAATGTCAAGTCATACAGGAATACCAGTGATAGAACAGAAATGTAAACAGTCGGTGATTTGATGCACACATGTTAATTTTAGCAATAATTACAAAATAAGTTGTTGACCTTGAGGCGTAGACTAAAACTGGCACCCCCCTTTGCTGTCCCCTTCCATTCAGTGTGGTCATACCTAGCTTGGAAGAGGAAGGTAATACGTTGTCTAGCTTGATTTCTGACTACTTCTTCTGGATATTCTGGATTATTTGGCATTCAGTCTACAGGGTCAGTTTAAAGTACAACTTTACTGATGTTTATAGTAGCAAGCTGTGTTTGTTCCTTTACTGGATGGCACATTCAAACAATAGCAGCCACTAAACTTCTGCAACTAGTTTGAATGCCTTGTGTTTGATACAATATTGCAAAACGGATAACCAATGAAGTTAGATCACAGACTACATAGTGCTGTTATCTAAGTAAATAAACCTGATTTTTGAGAATTAATTTTGACTCCCTGCAGTAGTACAGTTATGTTTGCTCTGAATTCTTCTTCAGAACAAGCTGGGTTGACTGGTGGACTAATGGAAACTAGTTTTCAGTGTACAGTATCATTTTTCTGCTACTTTCTTTTTCCTTTGTGACGGAAGGGACTGCTTATTCAAAAGCAGTCTTTTAGAGTTTTTTTTTTTTCTGATACAGGTGGAAGCTGTCATGTGAATGTTCTTCTGCAAGCAAAAAGCAGATTTTGTAGGGGTATTATAAGCAAGCATTCCTTTCTGTTGAAAAGATAATTGGTAACTGATATATTTAATTCTGTTTTGATACCCTTAATTCCTAAATCAACAGTCTCTCCAAATATAAGTTTAATGTGGGAATGCTCTCTATGACGAGAGCCACATTTTTTTTTTTTTTCCTTGTCATTTAACTCAAGAAAGCATCTATATCTGTTCTTTTGGGGTTTTCTTTTTGCAGAAGACAGATTGGAGAGAGATAACCCCCAGAGCTAGTGGTATAGTCTCTCTCCCGGCTTCATTTATACAATCAGTGAAGAGACAGGCTCCTGCAGAATACATTTTAGAGCAGAAACCTAATGTATGTGGCGGGAAAGATGTATGCACACTCTCTCTCCTCTCCTTCCCTTCCCCCTGCCCCTTTTAAATGCAGCCAGAAAGAATATGTACCTTAATGAGATATGAAGGTGATTAAGAATTCTCTCACCACTTGCAAGTAATGATCCAGGAAAGATGCTTTTGAACAGCATTTCAGAACATGGGGTTTCCCGTTCAGACACTTAAGGACCTGAAGAGTACAAGGATAAGTCAGTTTGCACAGAGTCTTCAGCACACAAACAGGATTTCAGTCATACGTGGGATGTATGGATAAATGCAAAACTGGGGACTCACTGTCATAATGTTAGGGAGAAAGCAAGAGGTTAGATAAACCATGCTCCCTTTTTGTCAGTAATCACAAGCTTAAGGGCATTTCTACTGTCCACTTCATCAGGCTTTCCTTTTGTTGCTCAAGTGTATTAGTGAAGAGAGAAATCTAGACAGACTTACAGACTTTGGATCTTACTTTGGAAGCATTAAGTAAACTGTAATTAAATAAAAGCAGAGATTTCGTGTAACAGGTGAGAAAAGAAATAGGAGAAAAAACCCACAAACATTAAGTTGTACAGTGTTGCCAGGTCATATGTTGTCTTCAGTAACTCAGGACCCATCATCTCTGCTTTCATTCCAGACAGTTTATTAGGTTAATGCTGTGTAATAAGGGTCAGTCTCATACTGAGCAGTGTATGCTAACTATGAAGTACTATACTACAGCCAAGATGGCAGTAGACTGGCAGGGTAATGATCATTTAACATAAGAAATATTCACACAACTGTGCTATGGATATTAGTGAAATGTAGGTGTTAAAAGAATGAATGATGACATGCAGGTTTTGCATTTGTGGATGCATTAGTTCAAAGCGGGTGTCCTGTCCTTGGTAATATGAGATAGGGGAAGCAAAACAGGAAATGACAGATGGGAGATTGGAAATGGATAGAGATTCATCTAGAAATAATTAATAATCCATCTGTTGTGAGCTGCAACAACTTTTGAAGTGGAATTAAAGCATAATTGTCACTATTTATTTTTTTTCCCAGTAAGCTTCATGTCTTTCCCAACAAGAGGTATGGGTGCAGGGAATGGATGTGAAATGAGTTGTCAGGGTAGTGTATTGTATGTGCTTTGTATAGAAAAGGAGGAAGTCAGATTGCTGGTAAAAGCAAATAAGCGTCCCATGGGCTGATCTCCAAAAGATGATGCAACGCTTTATATTCATATAATTCGATACTGGAAGTTCTAGCTGTTGTGTTCTATCATTGCATGATTTAATTGTCTTTGTTAATTTGTAATTAGGTTTTCCCCATGTGCTTAAGAAAAAGAGAAAAAAATTTTTGAACAACCACCATCTGCTGTGATTTAAATTCTAATGTAATTGGTTGTCTTTAGCACTTTCTTGTGCTGTTGTTCATTTTCATTCATCTCTGAAGTCTTCCTTTTAAGAACTTATGCTATGAGCTGACAAATGTTACTGGAGCTACTGAGTTGTATCTCAGAATAGAAAACAATGGCAGTAGTTTCCCCATGGTGATTCTCTGCCAGTGGCAGTAGAACCATCTAAGTGTATTCACTGCAGACAAGTTAAAAAAAAAAAAATCGAGACCCCTCTGAGTAGTACTGAAGATCATTGTTAAATTTAAGCTAGTCTATAAAGAAGCTGCTTCAGCCTTATAATTGTCTGATTGTGTGCCAGAGACAAAGATGGTACAGTTAACTCTTGAAAGCAAGTTATCCTAGTATTCCTGATTGACAGTGAAATAAAATAGGATCTCAAAACAAGACTCTTTTTTTTTAGTTTGCTTGCTTTTTTCTTTTTTCTGAGGATGCTGCCCTATATGTTAGTTTGATCACAAATTTTGATCGATTTTATTGCTGCATCTCAACTCTAAGCTCTGTGAAAGTTATATGAAGGAGGATGACTCTTTGTGTTTAAGGGATTTTAATTCAAACAATGCTTACAAAGAAAGGGGAAAAGAAGTATTTTGTACATGGGTACTTTCCATTTTGTTTCTTATTTTTTGGGACTGTATTCAAGTTCAGCGTTCCTCACAATGTTCTCATCGGTAAACTGGACTTAAATTCTGCAACATGGCCCTTGCATTTCTGTGGCACTTCCTACAACAGACTCAGGTAAATTGCAAACTGGAAGATTTAATGAATCAAGTTTGAAAATTATATTCCAATTACTGCAGTATTCTTTGTGGTGATCTGACATCAAAATAAAATTTACATTTCTTTAACTCCTTAAATCTGCTGCAGACTTTGGTTATGCTTCTGCAAAGCCATTGAGAGGTAGTGGTGATTGCTTTTGGGCAGACAGCTAGAAAATATTTGTAGTTCTTACAGAAACATAATGTGTTATGTGTAATATTACAGAAATAGTAGTGTTTGGGAGTAGAAGGTGTAAATCTGAAAGTAAACTATTTTTTATGCTGTTACAGGAGGGACAGTAAATATTGTTATATACTTGCTATCACATAGCATCTCCAGTTCTCATTCTAGGTTGTCAGAATATTCAGTGTATCACTTTTCAAGTCCAAGTGAATTTTTGTTTGTGTGACTTAAAAGTTCAGTGATTATGAAGACAAAGAGGATGTTCTTATATCTAATAAGTGGTCAGCTTTTGCCATTTGTTTCCATAGGGAGTGGATTAAGAGGAATAAGATAATCAGATCATTATCACTTTGGATTTCATGGCTCAATCTTTTTGTGTGTGTGTAGCCTCTTCCTTTCTTGAGTTTTTCTTAGAAGAGACTGGATTTTTCTTTCATCACCTCATTTCGGATGTTGACTATGTTAAGTGCTGAGTTTGTCCCTGGATTTCTGTATCGTGTTTCCTAACTGTTTTCTGTAGTGTTTCCTCAGATCTTTTGGAAGATAGATGACTTCTGTCAGTGGACATAGTGTCCTAGCTGGATATTTTTGGAATGTAATCAATAGAAGTTATTGTGGGCTTTAAAGACTGTTCAGATTTGAGAGGTTTTGCTCTCCATTATAGTTCCACAGTTTGCCACTGGTGGCTACTGTTGTCAAGGTCAGCACTTTGTGAATCCTACTGCAGTCAGGTTAAGTCTTTGCAGAACGTGTATGTAGACATCATAGAATCATTTAGGTTGGAAAAGATCCTTAAGGTCATTGAGTCCATTAACTGAACACTGCCAAGTCCACCACTAAACCATGACTTTTAGCGCCACATCTACACATTGTTTAAATACCTTCAGGGATGGCAACTCAACCACATCCCTGGGCAGCCTGTTCCAGTGCTTGATAACCCTTTCAGTGACAATATTTTTCCTAATATCCAACCTAAACCTCGCCTGGTGCAACTTGAGGCTGTTTCCTCTTACACTATCACTTGCTACCTGGGAGAACAGACTGACACCCACCTTGCTACAACTGCCTTTCAGGTAGTTGTAGAGAGTGATAAAGTCTTCCCTTATTCTCCTTTTCTTCAGACTAAACAACCTCAATTCCTTCAGCTGCTCTTCTGTCACAGAAGACAGGGCACTATTATCTAAATTCCTTGCTTAATTACTTGGACAGTAATTTGTGGCAATCTGTAGCAGTTACTTTCAGCAAAGATTTTTTTTTTCTAAATATCACCTATGAGATCCATTGTTGTTTTTTTTTTTTTTTTTAAATGCACTCTTTATCTCGGAGACTTGATTTAAATGGATTTTTGATGCAATGGGAGCAGTACTCAGTGCTAGAGAAGTGTGGCATAGATTCTGTACAGCAGGAGACACTTTATTGATGCCATTGGTTATGCAAGTGAACAGAAGCTATCTTTGTATGGCAGTGAAAACATCACTGAGAAATGTGAATTCTGCCTTTCTGTCATAAGACTGACATGCAGTTGTAAAGAACTGGGGTAGGGGGCCAAACAAAAATTTAAGAAGTAAGAGGAGTAATTAAAGAGAAAGTTAAATTAAGGTTGCACAGGATGGGAATACAGGATGATATTGAGCTGGTTTTCATTTGGAAGGAGAGGTTTATCTCTGCAGAAAGTAGATCACTAGGATACTTTAAGAGAAGAAAAAACGTTTTTACTTGTAGATATAAAATTTAATATTAAAAATTATATATATAATTTTAATATTAAATGTATAATTATAATTATATATATATAATATAAATGCATTACAAACAAGGTTTCCAAAAAAGATTCATCCTTTAGAATCTCATCTAAGGCTATCCAAGACAATGTGATGTTTTTCCTAAATTTAAATAGGTTCTCTCAATTAATAAGGATTTGTGATCAGGTCTGGGAGTCTCATCATAAAGGACTATTGCATAACTCTCATGATTCTAAATTAAACTGCTCAAACAGAAAGTCCTACTGTGCAAATAGATGTAATTGTATGATTCTTTTATGTGATTCTTCTGTGATTGCCTATTTCACGATTATATCTCTGTAATTTATTCCCTGCATTTGTTGTATTTCCTTCATCTTCTTGTCAAATAGGTAAGCAACCTGAAGAAAATTTTGAAAGGAATATTGGATTACAACCATGAGGTAAGAACCATTTTAGGTAATCTACATTCCTTTTTTGTTACATACTTTAGTTAACCTATTTAATGTAAATTATATTCTACTGATTAAGTTCTGAATTTTTCCTGCAAAGTATTTGGCATACAGACTGTTTCATGGTCTATTCTCACGTGTTAGCCTTCTCTAAAACTTCTCACATGATTTCTTGAATACTCAGACCTTCCAGAGGGGTCAGATATGCAAAATCTGTCATATACAAACAGTAGATGTCTTTGCTGAGTATGTTCTGCTGATGGACTTTAACAGTACCCATTTGATTTTCTTTTTTTTCTTTTGTCCTCTGCTCCAGCTAAAGACTGCTTTTCTCCTTTATTTTCCTCTTGAGGAGAGAGAGTACAGATAATTTTCAGCCTCGCTCCACATTAAAATTTTCAAGGAAATGCTTTAATCCTGGGATATTGGGGTCCGCCCTTGGTGTACTCTCTTAGACTGTTGAGCAAACTCAGAAATAAACAACTCCAGAGGAGATATAATACGGTATTTTTTTCAGTGGTGAATCTTCAGCTGAAATATGCTTTTACTCTCAGTGATGTTTTGAGGTAAATTGATCTGTACAGGCTACAGCACAAAATCCATAATATGTACCAAAATATGTACGTTCTGGACATTGCTTGTCTAAAAATACTAGCCTGTCATACTTAAGTCTTTAAAAATGATCAGATTTTCAGAAAGGAAAAGTTAGACTCATAAGCTCATACTTCAATAAATGGTCAGGTATCCATGTTGAAATAAATTTTGAAAATTGATGGTTAAGCAAGCTGGTCATAACTGACAATTCTAGAAAGAAATAAGTTTTTTACATTAATATTACTATGGAAAAGTAATGTCAACGTTTTTGTTCATTGGTATATATGATGATTAAGTTTCTGGTGTGAAAACTTTACTACTAAGCAAGTTTTGAGCTGTTTCAATCTGATTAAGTTCTGCAAAGGTAATGCACATTTTTAAGTTTGGCTGGATTTTGGTTTGGTTTCTTTTTTTTCTGCTGAGGCAGTGCTTGTGTTGATAATGTTGATTCTGGTACGAGTTCTGGTTATGTTTTCCTCAACCTCCCTCTCCTAGCAGTCACATTCTACAAAAACATAGATAGGAATGTATGTGGACTTTGCCTGATGTAGATAAAAGCCTTTGAAAAGTGTATATGCTAGTTTTGTTGATCTCCAAAAATTCAAAAATTTGTGTTGCATTCAGGAGGACAGTCTTTCAATAGCTGTTTTACACTGCTGTCTGTCAATTATAGTATGGAAGAACAAGAAGCCAAAGTTTACCTATTTATAGCTTGTATGCTTTGTTATGCCCCAGTAAACTTACTGCTGAACTCTGCTGCTCTGGAATTGAAACCTTCATTTTTTGTAAAAGTATTTTGTATATATTTTTTTAAAAAACATGAAAATGTTCTTTTTTATTTCAGGATATTTATTCTAGAGTCTATACTTCATTTCCATATTTCTTTCTTTTTTTTTTTTTTTTTTAATTAAAATTGTATCTCATTTTATTTCAAAATCCTCTTTTTACACCTTCACATCCTTGGCTACTTCATAGTGCCTGCTTATATGCCTTTTCCCTTCAGCTTTTTTCAACAGCAATTATATTATCAGTTAACTATGAAGCTCTTGTAGTAGTATTAAATCCAGCTTTGAATTTGAAAGAAATTCAGGTACTACCAATCAATATATAAACACATATCAGATTTATATAATTCAAATAATATTGTGTTTTACTGTATTATCACAGTCTATATACAGTGTTAATGTTTTCCATTGTGCTTAATGTATTCATAGAATTACAGTTTTCTCACTACTATGACTTAAGGAAGCCTTTTCCAACAAGAATAAAGCTGGGTCCTTTAATATATACAGAGAATTTTAGTAGTGTGTTCATTCTTTGAGAAAACTGTTTAAAAAATAATAATGCCACAATACAAAAACCACCATGCAAAACAAGAACAAACACAACCACAATGTTTCCACAAAGCCTAACCCTGGAAAACTTTTGAATGGCTTAATTACCGTGTATTCTTCATACACATCTCTTAAAAGTTTTTTCCAAATACCCTTACCTGATTTTCTGTTTTTCTTGAGTATTAACACAAAAAAGACATCCAGCAAACAAGTGGCTGACTCCCTCTGTAGTCATTATTTCTTTATTGCACCCTGCTTAAGAAGTGACAGTTTCTTTTTATCTGCAATTAATATGTCAGAGAGGTGTTTAATTCCATGTTTCATATTCATGTTTTCAACATGAAAGCTCTTTATGAACAATTTTGCAGAATTGTTTAATTCCTTCTACTGACAATCATTAATGTAAATCCTTCTTAATTATAAATCGGATTACAGTAATGGTAAGTCACATGGGGGTTTTTTTGTGTTGTTATTTTTTTTTCTTTCTGTATGTGGGTGTTTAATTATGTAATATACTACTGCCTCAAATTCTCTTCTGTGGAACCAGCTTTCTTACCTCTGAGACTTGCTAAATATCTCTAAATTTTCTAAAAGTGTGAGGCTAAGTGATTTGAGTTTTTTACTGTCATATTTGTTATCCATCAGTGCTAGACACATTTATTGTATAAGTGAATATTTCAGTTTCTGGCTTTCTAGTGTTAAGAAATATGATATTTGTGTATAATATTTTATGCTACATAAGATATTTTGAGGCATGAGATTTTGTTTAATGGAATGTTTTTTTAAAAAAAATTACCACTGTGCTGTTGATCACCATGGAAGCCTGCCTTTGTTACCTTTCTTATTTGAAGAAAAAAATTCTTGCTAAGTTTGAAGCTAATACTTTATTATTAGTTGAAAGAATCAGGTTTGTCTTCTCCAAAATATTAGTTGTGTCAAGCAGTATGATTTAATACTTGGATGTTAGGTGTTAGGCAGTTTAGTTTTTATTTTAAAGATGGATTGAAAACTATGTTAAAGTCTTAGTGAATTGCTCTTGTTGATTCTGAATCACCTTTGTATTTTAAAATGTGTGTTTTTATATATGTAGTGATACAAACATGTATGTACTGGGTCTTTATGCAGATTCTAGGGCAACAGATTAATGACTTCACCCTTCCTGATGTTAACCTGATTGGAGAGCATGCTGATGCTGCGGAGCTTGGGAGAATGCTTCAGCTTATTTTGGGATGTGCTGTGAATTGTGAACAGAAACAAGGTATTAAATTTTGAAAGCGCGTTTACTCCCAGGCAGTGAGTGAAAATGTGGCTAGCTGTGAAACTACTTAGGGGAAGAACTGTATTTCTTAGGCTGCTTTCAAGAGACGTTTTTTTTTTTTTTTCAGTGATAACATTATTTTGTCCTACAGATAATAACTGTTGTTTTGTTATAAGCTTCTCTAGTTTTGGAGTTTCAAACTGTGGAACTGGTTTTGCTTCCAACATACATATTTTTCTATTTTTGTTTGCTGAGATGAAAAGGCAGTCTACAAAGGAAAATCCTTGGGCCCACCCTTTAACGATTTATGACGTAGATCGGGATAGTTAAGAATCAAAACCTGTGATTGTTGAACTATTCTGTATGACTCTTGGTTTTAGGAATGCATTCCAGTCAGCATCTTACTACGGTATGGCCAAGAACCATCAGTATGACTGGGGGCTGGTCTGAAGATAAGTCTGATGTGATTTGGGATATTGTAGTTTCTGAGACTTTTGCCTGAGGTTGGCAAATAGGGAAAAGTAATGTTGGCAATCATGTCCTTCTGATCAGCAGCTGACGACCAAGCATGATACCTTAACAGTATCTAAAATACCACTTGAAACATCTGTTAGACAATTGCATCCCACTTCAGCAGTCACTGAAAGAGACTTCTGCTTCTCTTGACTCCTGGTACCAACTGTCTATCTGACCTGAACAAGTAGGGACCCATTCATTTTTCCTGCAGATGCCACAGAGGGTGTGATGAACAATGTAGATGCTTGTTGAAGTGTCCCAGATCTCATGCTCTAGACTTGCTTTGGGTCCAAGTGTGTCTTATTGTTACCCAGTTACCTTAAATTACACTTAATTCAAGCCAGGTTAAGGTAACAAAGCAACTACAAACGTTTATTCTTAACACTTAAACATGTCCCTATGCTTCCTGTTTTATGAAACACACGTGTGGGTAAATAAAACTATGTTTACTTATTTACATTAAACGCATCAAATATCTGTCTTTTCCTGGTTTACTCAGTTTGATTTCCTTTTTGACAAAATGGCAGCCAGGGTTTCAGACCTCTTGTCTTCCTTTTGCATAGTGCATCTTAGCTTTTATAGCTAGTTCCCCCTTTCCAGTTTTCTCACTTTAATTTCCACTTTAATTTCTCCCTCTGAAAGTATTTTTATTCTTTCCTTAATCAGGAGGCAGTCTGGCTATTCTATTAATAAAAATAGAGGTAATTTTCTTCCATGAGTACATAAATAACTCTGTTTTATTATGCTTCCTGTCCTCTGTTTTATGTAAAATTATCTGCCTTCCTTTTCATTACTATTTGGCATCCTCAAGTGGGAAGTATATCTTATTCCTATGTTTCTCTTTACCCTTTCAGTCTGGACATTAAAAATGTGCATGTGTGAACAGCCTAGTTTTATGTACTTCAAGGTGACTGATTCCCAGCATCTTCCTCTTGGACAAGTCATTAAAAGAGTACAGGTTGCCTGTAAAGGTGGTCATATGTGATGGGAAACCATATGATACTGGGCAAGTCATAAAATCCTTGACATGATCTAAATACCAGACTGTGTCCTCCTAACCACTGTATCATCCTACAAGGTACCTATTGTGTAGCTCACATCAACACATTGGTGAAGAATAAAGGAGAGGAGGGAACTTATTTATGATATATCATATATTTGTGATATATCACAGAAGAGGCAGAAACCAATAACAGATGTGAAAATGCCTTGAGATGAGGATGCTTTAGGAAGGCTGGACATTATTGTTAAACTGAGGGAAAATGACAACCTATGCATGGATCACGTACATGTATAGCCTGAACGGTTTGGGACCGAAGTGAGGAAGGGATTGTGAGATGCCAGAAGGTAAAAAATGGATTTGTATCTGAACAGACTTTTGATAAAGTCTTGTTGAGTATGTTGGGGTGGGACTTGACTGGTGATTATGCACTTCAGTGTCATCTGTGGCACCTCTAGTCATTTTGTAGGAAGGATGCAGCTTCTGATTTCGTGTTCATTGTGACTTGAATTTCAACAGTAACATTTCAGAATGCTCTTATTTTCAGAGTACATCCAGACCATAATGATGATGGAAGAATCGGTTCAACATGTTGTCATGACAGCCATTCAGGAGGTATGCTGGGATGCCCACACTGTGTTAAAGTTCAGCCTTTTAGTATTTTACAAAAGTATGCTATTTCCCACTTTGCAAAAACTTATTTGGAAGTAAAGAAAATGAAGGGCATGGATTTTTGCCATTTTACATTGAAAAATACCTTATATTTCCTTAGAAAAACAAACCACTACAGTTTGCTTCATGTCAAGGAACTCTTGTTGAATGTCCCACTTTTCTTTAAATCTAGAAGATTGAAACTTCTGGATATTTTTGATACTGGGTTCCCTTTCTTCTACCTTTCCCACCTCTAGCTCTTGAAGTGCACAAGACTGGTTTTATATGAGTAACCAAATGTTGTAGAATGTCTTCAGAATTTGTAACTTGAAACTGCAAAACTCCATGAACTGTAAATTATTTATTTTACTTGACAAATGAAAAGAAAGAAATAGATATCAGAGTATTCTTTTGCAACCTTAGATATATGAATAGGCTAATGAAGGTATTTGTGCTAATAATGTTTTTACAAGTTAGTAAGTATACTGCAGTGTATTTTGTAGAAGTGCTGTTCAGTAGTAAATTAAAACCACAGTGGACATTAAACTACAGTGTTAGTGACTGCTATAACCATAAAGCCCCTATGTGACTTCTTAGGAACACAAAGTGCCTTTAAGTGAAGTGCCTTTCAGTCTTCATAGATGGAGGTTTACTGCAGAACAGGCCACTAAGGAAAGCAGGAAATTGCTTGTAATCCCATTTCTTCTGAACCCGAACAAGTGGAACTGAATTCCACATTGCACTGTAGAGCAATATCAGTTTTCTGTAACATCTGAATAAAGAGATGTCAGTGAGCCTACAGGGACCCCATCCCCTGTTATCCCTTTGACCAATGCTGTATACACACAGTTGTACATCCTGTTGTCTGTGTGTGGATAGCTATCTATAACATTGCAGAGAGGACTTCTGAAATTAGCACTGAAAGAATCCTTATGCTAAATCATCTTCCAGTCAGTGCTACCAAATACCAGTTTGTCTGAGTTTTGGGAAGTTTTACTTTTGCGTTCTTTTTAACTGTAATCCAGTGTTTTGGTGGATTTTTCTAATGTCTATTATTTTTCTGTTTTTCTAAACCCAACTTTCAGCTTCACTTTATTCTGCACTGTCTTAAAATAGAAAACCTCTTATCCTCTCCCCTTCTGTTGAAAATATCCTGTTTGATTTTCATAAAAATCTCCTTCTTCATTTGATAAAATAGCCAGATCTGAAGCATCCCACAATTTTCAGCATTCAGTGAGTAGGCATTTCACTTGTTTAGTGTTTGTGTCCTTTTCCAGAGGTGGGGAGTAGAAATGGGGAGAAATCACAGAATGAGGGTCTGTTCTTCTGGAACAGATTTTTGAAATGCAGTGAATCAAAAAGCTTACTATTCAGGTACTGGTGCAGTTCTGAGTGATTTTAGTGCTACCTTCCAGGCTACTTAGAAATGCAAGGCATTCAGAACCAAATGAAGAGGATGTCAGGTGTTCAGTGAAGAGGTCACTGAAGAGGTTAGCGAAGAGGTTTGAGAGGGGGACCACCCTCCATTATTTCTCAATGCTCTTAGGAGTCTGGAGAGGTCCCAGTCAACTAGAAGCTGGCAAAGATTTCCCAGTTTTCAGGAAGGAAAAGAAGGAAGACTCTGGTAATTACAGGCCTGATAGCCTCCCTTCAGTCACTGGCAAAATCATGGAGCAAATTATTCTGGGAGTTATTGAAAAACACCTAGGAGACAATGCAGTCATTGGTCATAGTCATCACAGGTTCATGAGGGGAAAGTCCTGCTTAACCAACTTAATTTCCCTTTATAACAAGGTCACCCATCTACTTGACCAAGAGAAGGCCATAGATGTGTGTTTTTTGGATTTTAGCAAAGCATTTGATACCGTCTCTGTCAGTATCCTTCTGGACAATATGTTCTGCATACATTTAGACAAGTCCATAATACACTGGGTGAGCAATTTACTGTCGTGTCGGGCTCAAAGAGTCACAGTAAATGGACTTACAACAGGCTGACAGCCAGTCACCAGTGGGATTCCTCAGAGGTCAGTTTTAGGACTAGTGCTATTTAATGTTTTTACAAATGATCTGGATACAGGAATTATGTACATTAAGGAAGTTTGTTGATGATACTAAACTAGGAGGAGCTGTGGACTCTCTCAAGGGTAGAGTGGCCTTACAGGGAGATCTGGAGAGACTAAAGACCTGGGCAATCACCAACCACATGAAATCTAACAAAAGCAAGTGTCGGATTCTCCACCTGGAATGGGGTAATCCTGGGGGACAAGAGGCTGGAGAGCAGCCCTGTGGAGAGATCTTGGGGGTTTGGGTTGATGGCAAATTCAGTATGAGTCAACATTGTGCCCTGGCAGCCAAACAGGCCAACCATGTCCTGGGATGCATTTAACACAGCATAGCTAGCTGGTTAAGGGAGGTGATTGTCCCACTCTACACTGCACTGATGAGATCCCACCTCGAGTACTGTGTGCAGTTGGCCACTTCAACATAAGGACATTAAACTATTAGAGGGTGTCTGGAGGAGAGTGGCCAAGATGGTGAAAGGCCTTGAGGGCAAGATTTAGGTGGAGGGGCTGAGGTCACTTCGTTTGTTCAGCTTTGAGAAAGTCTACAACTTCCTGAAGGGGGAGCAGTGGAGGCAGAGGTGCTGATCTCCTCTCTTTCATGATCCGTGACAGTACACGGGGAAATGGAATGAAGCTGCATCAGGGGAAGTTCAGATTGGACATTGGAAAAGGTTCTTTACTGTGGGGGTGGTTGGTCACTGGAACAGGCTTCATGGCACTAAGCTCGTCAGAGTTAAAAGTTGTGTCTGGACAATGCTTTTAGTCATATGGTTTAGTTTTAGGTAGTCCTCTAAGGAGCAGGGAGTTGTACTCGGTGATCCTCATGGGCACTTTCCAACTTGAGATATTCTATGATTCTAACAAGTTTAGATCCAGAAAGCCTTTTCAGAGTTGAACTTGCACTCTGTGTCTTTGGAGGGGTGAAACTTCACTGGTTTAAGGAGGTTTTTCTATTTCTTGGGCTTGGACTAGCTCTCACAATCCAAGTGACTTGGACTAAGCAATGTGTAGGAGACACCAAAATAAAGTGCCTAGGAAAGTAGCTATATATGCATATTTGAAAAGTTGGTATGTCACCTAATCCAAACATTTCAAAGCATTTGACATGCACGTGCTCTTTCTTCAAAATTAGGTATGTAAAAAGATATCTCTAAGCTTTACTGATGTATTATGTATTCATCTTTGTTTCAGCAAAGCACATATAACTCTTTTCTGGTGATACTTTTGTTTTCATAAATCATCTTACTCATGAAAATATTTCATGAGGCACAGTATAACAAGTTTCTGCTCTGTTTTTTGCATGAAGAAGCTGATTTTTAAATGGAAGAAGGAACATTTTATGTGTCAAATTTTATTTGGTTATTTCAAATTTTTTGATCACTTATGAATTTTCAGCATTTCCTTTCTTCATTTATTAGTTTAAAATAAAATATTAATAACAAGATATGCCTCATGCTCCATAAAGATTTTATAAATTGAGCAGTGCTTTTCTGTTATTTTTTTTTCAGTGCAGTCAAATTGACCTGGTGTGTTGTCACCATGTAGACTCTCAGATTCTAATCTGCAGATATGCATTTCTAAATGCAAGCTGTGCACAAGATAGAGGAAGAGCAAGAATGATATAGTTATCAAAAATATTGCAAAAAATATTACATATAAATTATGTATTGTATTATATATTCTGTCATATATACACCTATATTCTGGTTATAATTTGTTGTTACTTGCAATTAATATATTGCTATGTATAATGGAACATGTTTTTAATTTCATAATTTGCAGATTTTTTTAAAGGCCAAAATCTTTCCTTACAGAAATATTTTTGGCCATTACGTATTTCTCTTTCCTTTCCTTTCCTTGACATCCTTTGGAAAATTGGCTGTCATTTTCCTAAGTCTTTATTTTGAGCAGCCAAGTTCATTATTGATGAAAGTGGTAGCTGGGGAAATTGTTTGCCTTTGCTCTTTAGAACATCTGTAAACTTGATCAATTAGCAAGTGTCTGTTCAGATCAGGTTGAGAGCCTCACAGAAAAGTCTTAACCACAAAATACTTTAGGTAATGTCAAAACTTGCTTGAGGAACATAGCAAAAGGTACTTTCTAACTGTATTAATACCAACTGTGTTACCTTCACAAGGTAGAAACTGTTTGATTTTGTTTGTTTGTTTGTTTGTTTGTTTTTTCCCCTGTACTTTGTCCTGACTGTTTAAAGGTTCATATTATCTGAAGTAAAAGTGGGTTTTGAATAGCTAGGAAATGATAGAAAAATACTTCTTTGGGTCTGTCAGCAGTACTGAAGGAAGAAGGGTACACACCATTAAAGGGTACACAGTGTCATTCATAGCCTTGACTCTTAAAAAGCAAACAAAGAAAAAGATGTTTTAAAAAAGGAAAACAACCTTTTGAATACAGAAGCTGGATTTTGACATTGATTCATGGGCATTTTAGATGAGCTTGTACAACATTAGCAACTTCTAGAAGCAGCATTTCAGATAAAGCAAATGCTTTGAACTTTTAACATCATCAACTAAGTGGTGCAGCTGCATTTGCAAAATCATGCAAATCATGTGTAGGGAAAAAAAAACATTCATAAAATCTGCATGCATGAATAACCTGAATTATGACAGTTTTACCCCTTACCTAATCTTTATGTATCCATGACAACACAGCTTGTTCACATTTTACAATCAAAGCGGTTAAAAAGTGATGTTTTGCTAATATAAAATTAGCAGATCTACAAGTATTTTTTAAAGACATTGTACCACAGCTATGAGCATGCAAATATATACATGTAAAGGATTAACAGGAACTGACAACTGCTGCTAATAAAACTACACAAAGAATTATAAAAATTGTCATGTTGTTGAGGTTATTGTACCATTTAAAATCCAGACTAGCCTCTTCACCACAGAATAAGCATGGCATTTTGATTATTTGAACAAATACTTGTGCTACTTCAGGTCTTCATTCTAAATGTGCAAAATAAACAAGAAAAAGAGCAAGGAAGTAAATGCTAATTGCTTTCTTTTTCACTGTGGGAAGCTCTTAAGCAGACTTTTCTGTCTACTGTACAGCCCTGATGCAATTGCTTGATCTTGCAGGCTGCTTTTTAAATTTTCCTTTTTATAATTAATTTACTTGTAACATCTCCGCACATCATAATCTATTAAAGTTACATGTGAAAATAGATGATAATACTATACTTAAGCTAAATTGTCAGCTTAGAGCTGAAAGACAGTTCCAGTGATGCAAAATTGTGAAGGCAGACCTTTATATCCACCTGCAGTTTGCTTCTGAAGAAATGAAAGATAGCAGCTGTGGAGGGAGAATGAGAGGGCCACTTCTGCTTTTTGTTGTCTTGAGTCAGCCAGTTGAAATGTAAATGAAATAATTTGGCACTTTAAACTCAAAAGTATTGTAATTGACCCATACCTCTCAAGACCATGTCTTCTAATATCACACGTCTGGATTGCATGTGAAGCACTGAAACTACACCAGTATTTCAGGAATTTGTCTGAACGTGAGCTTGTAAGTAAAGGAGATATAGCAGAACACAGTAAGGCACTTTGCCTTAAAAATTAATAATAACCTACTAGTATCATCAGATTAGTATTTAATGTGCAGGTAACTGATGAAGTGAGCATTTTGAAGCGCTAAACTTCAGTAGAATCAAAGAATGCCAGTTGACAAGAAAGTGAAGAGTAGGGTAAACTAGGCAAGTCTGTTACCTTATATTTTTGAGGTGGTTGGAAGGTGTAGTGTGTTTTAAGTTGACGTACATATCTGTATGAAATCCTAAAACACATCATTTGTTAAACCATTTCTTGAACTTTTCAGGAGGTCTTACTAAAGAGAGAGAAGTTTGAATATATGGGTGGAGTTGTACCCTATTAGCTGTGCTGTTTATAGTGAAGTGTTTGCTATTAAGCGCAGAGCAACTGGGTAGAGGCAAGCCAGAAGCAGAGTGATGTATACCATTTTTCTCTCTAGTATGTGAGGAGGTGTGTAAGGTAAAGATGGAGGCACTCCTTCACCCTGATAGCTCTGCCTTTTAACCCCACTTCTTAACTTCAGTTTATTTGTAACTGATGATCAGAAGTTAGATTCCTGTATTACTTGTGAGTAATCAACAATCTTATCTTGTTCCTTGTCTGGCCGTGCTATGCAGCACAATCCCTTAGATTTCTTCTTTAGCATCCCTACCATACCACAGGCCCTAAGATTGCAAGACGCTTCTTGTTGTGTTATGTCAGTCATCTGCTCTTATGTCAGTGGCTTTTGCTGGTAGTGCCTTATATACATTTCCCATGACATTCCTGATGTGTCCTGTGGAGTTAAATTCACAAATTCTGTGTGGTGTTCACGCAACACCCACATCATGTATCTCCACCACCTAATCCTTCTCCAGTTAATGGCCTCTTTTCTGGAAATTTCTGCAAAGGGTTCTCAAGGTGAGGAAATTTTTGGGAGATATGGCAAAACCCCTTGAAGAATAAAGGTATTATGTTAATGGCCTCGTCCTGTGTCCTTTATGGTAATCCCCAGAAAGCAGAAACACCACAGTGACCTCTAGTGAGCTGTGCAGCCTCTTGTATTCCTCCTACGGTAAGTCTTGGGCAGGCCTCTTAAGCTGGGTTTCTGAAGAGGAAGTTGTGCTAGGACCACAAAGGAGTGGTGGCTGCCAAGGACATACAGTTTTACACCCTTGTAGATTGCATGCAGGCTGGGACCTGCCAGTTGGAAAGTACTGGCTTAGTGGATGGAACTTACTTAGTGTCTGAAGTGTGTTTGAACAGTATTGTGTGATACAGAATAGGGAGAAGACTTCAGTATTTGGTTAATATGGATGTTCCTGTTAGTCATCTGGAAAAGTATTTATGCAGAAGCTAGGGAAATGGAGTAATTGAAACTTGTATAAACATCACAGGGCAGAGAGGGATTAGAAATTGTTTTGGATGACAAAACAATAATCAGATTAGAAAACATGGCCCTAAATTAAATATCAGTTTGTAGTGCTACTCTATATGGTAATAAAAATGACACATGGCTTCATTTTTCAGGTGACAGCTCTGAGTCCATGGACTTTCTAATTACTGTTACAGAGAACCTGGACTTCGTGGAATGCTTCATTTCAGAGTAGTTTGTCACTAAAGATGTAGACAAAATGGAAGGAATTCAGCAGTTAGCAACAAACACCATCAAGGTCTGAGGAGGACTTTTGAGGACAGATAGATGAGTTTAAGCATTGTATGCAGCTAAATCACAATTAAGGAGATGGGGAAAGGAAGAGAAACATAAGTGTATAAATGTTTGAAAGATGTAAACGTCAAACGGATTTTTGTCTTGTGAACAGTGGTGTAAACAGAAAGAGTGGAGAAGAAATGAAAGCTCTGTGCTGTGTATTTTTAGGACCTTTGCCAATGAAAAGTAATGCAAAAGACCTGATTTCTGGAAGAAATAAAGGAAGCCCTGTTTCTGGAGACAGTAACCAGGCTGGACAGGATGCCTTAGGAAAGAAATCTTGTCCTGATTTTGGTTGGGATATGGCCTTTTTGATTGTAACTTCGATGAATCGTGTTATTGGAGAACTTATAAAACGTTTTGTGTTGGACAGACTTACAGAAACCATCAGTGTGGTTCTGTAATGCTGCCTTTTGAATTAGTTACAGCATGTTTTGTATTTGGAAGACTGTTCCTTTTTGTGTCTGACAGCCTTCAGTAAACACACCTTAGTATGGTGCTGGAGGTAGTTGGGAGGAGGTCTTTGGGCTACAACTTCTGTTACCTTTGATTTAACTTTTAACTACCTGTATAGCTGATCAGTGGGTTACTGAAAGAAAACTTACTTTCTCATTAACACTTTGTCTTTTAGCAAGCACATCAATCAATTTGAGGGGCTTGTTGTTTGTTTGTTTGTTTTTAAAAATCACGGCTAAAGGTAATGTTTCCATGACTAAACCACTACCAGCCATTCCTTCAATGAAATAGGTTAGTATACAAGGAATTGTAATACTCATTGCAGGAATATCTCTAAAAACTTGCTTTTTAAATTTGTAAATTACAGACAACTCGAGTGGAAATTTTGGTCATCTTTCTTTTGCACAATTAGCTGCGATAGAGATGTTCCCAACTTTAGTTAAATAAATAAATTGATATGAAATTCCAGGTGACCAAAAAATAAAAACCACTGGTGGAGAAGAATTAAAGACAGGTCTTGCATGGTGTGTTGATAGCTACCATCCACTGTCACTTCAGTAAAATGTTTAGCAGAGTGTACTGTAGGTTTCATCATAGATAAAGAATGTGCATTTTTAGAAGAAAAAAACATGATGTAAGGTTTCTTTTATAGTGCTTTAAATACTATACATTCTGAAGATTTCTTTCTGTAATTGTTTGTGAATGTCATATATAAAAATGAAGTTTAAAATTTCTGAATGAAGTCAGATTAAAGCTACCAAAAGTTAAAATCAGCTGGATATTTCACTGAAGCTTACTTTTTAATATGAAAGTAAATCCTTGCTATTTCTAATCCAGTGTAATCTAATTGCAGTTGATGAGTAAAGAGTCTCCGGTCTCTGTTGGAAATGATGCTTACGTTGACCTTGATCGTCAGGTACCTAAGCCTAGATGTTTCTTTTCTGTCAATCATAGCACATGGGTGGCCAATCATTTTGCTTTATTAAGTCTGTCTTTTTTTCTTCAGTCACAAAGGGATTTTATGGGATAATCAGATAATGAATGCAAAACTAAATTTCAGTATTTCAAGACCTTTTGCTTTATAAATTGGTTTTATCCATTTTGTGTATTTAAAGGAGAGTAAAAAGTCAGTTTGGAAAACAGGTTTAGCTGTATGACATAGTATAGCAAAACTGCAGACAGGTGCAAATCTTTGGGTATTGAGAAAGAAAGATAAAAACCTGTGTAGTATTTGAATAAAACTTTTTTGCCAGTTCCTACTTCCAAAGTCAGTTTTCTTAAAAAAAAAAGGTAGGTGTGGCTCAGAAATCCTTAAAGCAGACCTGTTACAGTATGTAAGAGAATGTTCCAAAACTAATCCTTCCCTGTCTATTTAAAGAATATGCAAAACCAGTTTGTTTTTTACTAGCTTAACCTCATGCTAACACTGTCCTAGTTCCTATTTTTTTTTCTAATTGAGAAGATGTGTAGTATAGTGGCGTTCCCTGTGTTCATCATTCTTTCTCTGCAGAAGTATGTAAATTCTGGCAGATAGAATTAATTTTTGTATGTCAGCGGGCCCTTGAGAATTAAGCTTGAAAAAAAAGATATGATGATGCTGTTTGAGAAAGTCTATATAAAATTAATCATATATAATAATCTCTATATACATAATATGCATGCACCAGTTTTAACGGACCAGTTTTCTTGTAGCTGTGTATTTATGTTATCTTAACTGCATTCATATGCAAGCTTGCAAGACACATATCTTTGAACATAAAGCCTTTGAAGGGAAGTATCTGGATATTTCCCACTGCTTACAAGATTAAGTGCCCATTTTCAGAGGGGTAGACTTCTCCCTCACCATGTTGTATTTCTGTTGTGCAGTAAGAGTAGCTTCCAGTGACTAGAGAAACTTTACCCTAATTGTCCATTCCCTGCATTCCACCTTGCAGTCCTTTCTGTATTTTAAAAGTAGGTTGAAAACTGAAATTATGCACTCTTGGATCTGTAAAGAAAAGTGGTATTCGCAACTTTTTAGTGTACAGAGTTGATGAGTTCTTGAGACCCAAATTCTCCAGGTGTTTTTGACTCAATTCATAGAATAGATGTGATAATTCTGTAAGAGTTATCTATGTAATCAGATAATTTTTGTAAGACCAAATATTACATAAAGGTATGTTTACTTTTTACTGTCGCACAAACTGAACAGTAATAATATCTCCTTCTTTGTAAGAGCAGAATTGCCTCAGTTTTCCAAAAATTTAATATATTACCGAAGTGTAAAAATAATTTTGCAGTCATGTAGTTCAGAATATTTAGACACTTTACATAGAATGATGAAACTATAAATGTTTGTTGTTTATGGTAGCTGAAGAAGACTACAGAAGAATTAAATGAAGCACTAGCAACAAAGGAAGAAATTGCCCAGAGATGTCACGAGTTAGATATGCAGGTAGGTGTGCTATATTGTACATATTAACTTTGCAGTGGGAAAGAGATATGTTAATTTTTAGGCAGATGAAAACAGTAAGTATAGTGTGGAAACATAAATTTTTAGAAGGGAGATGAAAATTGCGCAGTAATAACTTCTGCTCACAGAGAGAATGTAATTGTTTTCTTATCTTGATGCAATGTTGCTAGTATTAAGATGATTCATAACTTTTTTTGATTCAGACAGGAAAGGGTTCAGCTGTGTGGTTCAACTCCTGCATTAGAAAACTAATAGAGGTTGTGCTGTTCTGACAGTTTCAGTTAAGAGTTAAATCGCAGTTAGAAGTTACTGTAGTCTATCAGCTGTGTATGGATTTAGACTAAGTCTTAATGTAAATCATGCATAACTCATCTGGAAGACAGGAGGAGTGTAAAGTGGGAGTCCTGAAAGGCATTGACATTGCAGTCCTGCTTTGGAGTATAATTCAGGCTTTTGCCAAGCAGTTCAGTAACTGTTAGAATTAATGAAGCTGATTTGTGTGTCATGGTTGATTTGCTGTATTTGATGATTCAAGCTCATAATGAAACACTTCTGTTGAGATGTTCACATTCTCTCTCTTCCCCTCCTCCTCCTGCATGCTAATTCTATACTATTTAATGATATATGAAGCAATGCTTCAGCTGTTTTTGAGTTGCAACACTTTGGGTTCTTTGCGCTGCTGCCTGTTTTCACAGCATTGGCAGAAATCATTGGGACTGTGTTCCTGTTTCAGGTCTTCTTGCAGTTGGCCACTGGATTAAAAAACAAATCTAGGAAGGGCACAGTTGTCCCTTGCATACCCAGACTTGGATATTCTCTATGATTGATAGGCATTATTTCTATTGGAAATCAATTTTAAAAGCTTTATTGTGGAGGGCTAGTTATACTTGTTTGTTGGGAAATGCCCTGTTTCAGCTAGGATAGGGTTACATTTCCCCAGCAGAGAGGGGGAAGAGATCTCCAAGTGGGTTGTTCATACCATGCTGAGGTCAGGTCCGGGCACGGGAGTGTAGGAACTTTTTCCTTTGTGGCTTTGGTTGCAGGGAGCACGGGGCTCTCTGTAACCATTGCAGTAT
Organism: Athene noctua; assembly: GCF_965140245.1. NCBI lineage: Eukaryota > Metazoa > Chordata > Aves > Strigiformes > Strigidae > Athene > Athene noctua. Next base: position 43,469,584 of record NC_134077.1, read on the forward strand.
TTCTCTGTATATTTTTTGTCTTGTTTACTGTTATTACTGTTTATTGTTGTTATCATTGGTACTGTTGTTGTTCAGATTGCTTATTACACTGTTGTATTAAATTTCTTCTTATTTTAACCAGGGGTTTATGCCTCACTTCCAGCCTGACCAGCTGAGGGTGGGGGAGGGACGGCAACGTGGTCTCTGGTCCCGGCAGGGCTTAAACCAACACAGCCTTTTTGGTGCACCAATGTGGGGCACAAGAGGGCTGAAATAAGAATCAAAAAGGGACAGACCCTGACCAGAGTGTGTTAGAGCAATCTGTTAGATGTAATTTTTTCTGTTTGTATTTGTTTGATAAGAAAATGTTTGCAATGCTGGCCCACTTGCTTGCGTCTTGGGCTGGATTAATCCTTACATCCAGTGTATGATCGCAGTGGTGGTGTTTGTTATCAGTGGAAAATGTATAAAGGGTCTCTTTTTGCTGTACTGGCTATTGACTGCTTATAATGCCTTTGTATCGCTGTTTGTGGGGGCGGGCCGGTACCTGTTTGCTGCCTGGGCTTTTGTTAGGGGTCTCACCCCCTCTATGGGCGAGCCAGGGGAAGACATCCTCTCGGTTTTGGAGAGTTTCGGTTATCCTTGGAGCCTGCAGGCCAGTGTGATTGCGGCACAATGCTTTCTGAATGCCTGCCTGATTTTGGTTTTGGCCATGCGGCATTTCTCTAACAATAGCAGTGCCCGGAAACCTGCCCCGAGGTCAGATAATAGTGAGTGGCAAGGGGTGTGGGAAAAGATGGGCAAAGGCCTGAGTCAGTGGTCACCTCCAATGCTTTGGAATTTCACTCCCGAACAAATGCAGAGCCCTGAGAAGCTGATGGAGTGCCTAGAAAGGGTGTGTTACCAAACTGCCAAAACCAAGGAGACACAAATCGCTGCAATGTGTTGGGGACTTGCCCATGCCTGCCGTGTCCTCTTTAATACCACCCACTGCCCTTAAGGGGAAGAAAAGGCTACAGAACCAGAGAGTGGACTTACTGGTACAGTATCTGGGCCAGGGGGACAGGCAGAGCCAGTATCAGTCACCTCCACCAGCACAGCAGCTGAGCCAGAGCCAGCCAGTGCCAGTATCAGTCACCCCAATATAGAAAATAAAATATACCAGAAAGTCAGTTCGCAAAGTTGGGGATGGGGATGAGCCAGGCCCAGCACGGGAACAGGAGGAAGGGCCAGAGGTGATCGTCCGATCTCTATCCCCAACTGAGCTGCGAGATATGCGGAGAAATTTCGGCCGCCTGGCAGGCGAGCAGATTTGCACCTGGCTGCTCTGATGCTGGGACAATGGAGCCAGTGCTTTTGAGATGGAGGGGAGAGAGGCCAAGCAGCTGGGATCTTTGGCCAAGGATGCTGGCACTGATAGGGAAATAGGGAAACAGACTCAAACCCTCAGCCTTTGGAGGCTACTCCTGCTCAGTGTAAGGGAGAGGTATCCCTGCAAGGATGATATCCTATGTCAGCTAGGCAAACGGACCAAAGTTGAGAAGGTAATTTAGAATCTCAGGGAACTGGCTGTGTTTGATATGATCTCTGGTGATCTGAATGATGAGCAGTCACCCATGGACCCAGATCAGGCCCCTTGCACACACCTGATGTGGTGAAAGTTCCTGAAGAGAGCACCAGAAGGACACTCAAAAGCATTGGCAATAGTGTCCTGGTGGACAGACACCCACACTCTAACAGTGGATGGAGTGGTTGGCAAGCTCCGGCAATATGAGGGAAATCTCCCTTCATCTCAACAGTCCGGGGTCTCAGCTGTGGAGGAACTGTCTCAGAGGGTCCAGAAAGTGGAAGAGGACATGTCCTACACTCCACCTGCACAGGCTGATGTCTCAGCCATTAGAAGTAAATGTTTCCCCACCCAAGAGAAAGTCAGCAGAAGATACACACCACGAGGCACCCTGTGGTTTTTCCTCTGCGACCATGGAGAAAACATGAGAAGGTGGGATGGACAGCCCACTGCTGCCCTAGCTGCACAAGTAGAGCAGCTGAAAGGGAAGGCCATCATGAAAGGGGAGTCCTCCAAGAAAAGTGCAGCTCGTGTCCAGTTGGAAATCCACCAGACAGAATAAAATGGCCAACGTTATGTCTGACCCTCTTGAGGGGACCAGTAAATCATTCTTGCAAGAAGTGAGTGATGATGAGCAGGATTAGAGGGGCCCTGCCTCCAGCCAGGTGGAGGAAAGGGATAATCAGATTTACTGGACAGTGTGGATCCGATGGCCTGGCACGTCAGACCCACAAGAGTATAAGGCTTTGGTGGACACTGGCGTTCAGTGCACCCTGATGACATCGAGCTACAGTGGGGTTGAATCCATCTGCATCTCCGGAGTGACAGGGGGATCCCAACAGCTGACCCTATTGGAAGCTGAAGTGAGCCTGACTGGGAAGGACTGGCATAAGCACCCCATTGTGACTGGCCCAGATGCCCCGTGCATCCTGGGCATAGACTGTCTCAGGAGAGGGTACTTCAGAGACCCAAAAGGGTGCCGGTGGGCTTTTGGTGTAGCTGCCCTGGAGGAGGTTGAACAGTTGACCACCTTACCCGGCCTCTCAGAGGATCCCTCAGTGGTGGGGCGGCTTAAGGTTGAGGAGCAGCGAGTGCCGATTGCTACCAGGACGGTGCACCGGCGGCAGTACCGCACCAACCGAGATTCTCTGGTCCCCATCCATCAGCTGATCCGCCAACTAGAAAGCCAGAAGGTGATCAGCAAAACTCACTCACCCTTCAACAGCCCTATATGGCCAGTGAGAAAGCCTAATGGAGAATGGAGGCTAACTTTGGACTACCGTGGCCTGAATGAAGTTACGCCAGCAATGAGGGCTGCAGTGCCGGACATGCTCGAGCTCCAGTATGTACTGGAGTCGAAGGCAGCCAAGTGGTACGCCACGATTGACATTGCTAACGCGTTCTTCTCCATTCCGATAGCGCCAGAGTGCAGGCCACAGTTTGCGTTCACTTGGAGAGGCATCCAGTACACCTGGAATCGATTGCCCCAGGGGTGGAACCACAGCTCCACCATTTGCCATGGACTGGTCCATACTGCACTGGAGAAAGGTGGGGCTCCAGAACACCTGCAGTACATTGGTGACATCATTATATGGGGGGACACAGCCGAGGAAGTCTTTGAGAAAGGGAAGAAGATAATTGAAATCCTCCTGAAGGCCAGCTTTGCCATTAAGCAAAAGAAAGTTAAGGGGCCTGCAAGGGAAATTCAATTCCTAGGAATAAAATGGCAAGATGGGCCCCGCCACATCCCAATGGAGGTGATAAACAAGATAACAGCCATGGCCCCACCAACCTCTAAAAAGGAGACTCAGTCTTTCCTGGGCGCTGTGGGGTTCTGGAGGATGCGCATCCCAAACTACAGCCTGATTGTGAGCCTTCTCTACCACATAACCCGTAAGAAGAACGATTTTGAATGGGGCCCTGAGCAACAACAATCCTTTGAACAAATTAATCGGAGATTGCCCAAGCAGTAGCCCTCGGGCCAGTCCGGGAAGGGCAGGAGGTTAAGAACATGCTCTACACCACAGCCGGGGAGAATGGCCCTACCTGGAGCCTCTGGCAGAGAGCACCTGGGGAGACCCGAGGCCAACCTCTAGGCTTTTGGAGCCGGGGATACAAAGGCTCTGAAGCTAATTATACACCGACTGAGAAGGAGATACTGGCAGTGTATGAAGGAGTTCGGGCTGCCTCAGAAGTGGATGGCACTGAAACACAGCTCCTCCTGGCACCCTGACTGCTGGTGCTGGGGTGGATGTTCAGAGGAAAGGCCTCCTCCAACATCGTGCAACAGATGCCACGTGGAGTAAATGGTTTGCATTGATAACACAACGGGCTCGAATAGGGAACCCCAGCTGCCCAGGGATACTAGAGGAGACCAGGAGGTGACACGTGCTAAGGAGGCCCCACCATATAACGAGCTGCCGGATAAGGAGAAGTGATATGCCCTGTTCACTGATGGGTCTTGTTGCATTGTGGGAAAACATCGAGGATGGAAGGCTGCTGTGTGGACTCCCACACGACAGGTCACTGAAGCTGCTGAAGGACAGGGTCAATCGAGCCAGTTGGCAGAGGTGAAAGCCGTCCAGCTTGCTTTGAATATTGCTGAGCAGGAAAAGTGGCCGAGGCTCTATCTGTACACTTGACTCGTGGGCAGATGGCAAATACCCCGTGGAAATGGCTGCAGCAGTGGAAACAGAGCAACTGGCAACATAAGGGTAAAACGGTCTGGGCTGCTGAAGTATGACAGGACATTGGAGCCCATGTGGAAAACCTCATTGTGAAGGTGCGCCATGTGGATGCCCATGTACCCAAGAGTCGGGCCACTGACGAGCATCGACACAACCAGCAGGCAGACCAAGCTGCTAAGATTAGAGTGGCTCAGGTGGACTTGGACTGGCAGCGCAAAGGTGAACTGTTCATAGCCCGGTGGGCCCATGAGACCTTGGGCCACCAAGGTAGAGATGCAACATACAGGTGGGCTCGAGATCGAGGAGTGACCTCACCATTGACACCATTGCAGAGATCATCCACGGATGGGAGACGTGTTCTGCAATCAAACATGCCAAGCGGGTGAAGCCCCAGAGAAATGGAGAGCAATGGCTGAAATATAGATATGGAGAGGCCTGGCAGATCGACTACATCACACTGCCACAGACCCGCCACAGGAAGCGCCACGTACTCGCAATGGTGGAAGTAACCACTGGATGGCTGGAAACTTACCCAGTGCCCCACGCCACCACCCAGAACACCATCCTGGGCCTTGAAACCCAAGTCCTGTGGTGACACGGCACCCCAGAGAGAATTGAGTCAGACAACAGAACCCACTGCCGAAACAACCTCATAAATGCCTGGGCAGAAGAACACTGCATCGAGTGGGTCTACCATATCCCCTACCACGCACCAGCCTCTGGGAAGATCGAGCACTACAAGGGACTGTTAAAAACCACATTGAAAGCACTGGGAGGTGGGACCTTCAAAGACTGGGACAGGCATCTAGCAAAGGCCACCTGGCTAGTCAACACAAGAGGGTCTGCCAGTCGAGCTGGCCCGGCTCAGTCGAAACCTCCACGTGCTGTAGATGGGGATAAAGTCCCTGTGGTGCGCATGAGGAATATATTGGGAAAAATGGTCTGGTTTAGTCCTGCGCCAGGCAAAGGTAAAGACAAACCCATCCACGGGATTGCTTTTGCCCAGGGACCTGGGTGTACCTGGTGGGTGATGCAGGACAATGGAGAGGTCCGATGCGTACCACAGGGGGACTTGATTCTGGGTGAGAACATGCCGTGAATTATGCTGTGCCTTTGTTAAGTACAGCTGTGTTATTGTTAACTGCTAAATGGCAGCTGGACATGGCGCAGATGGTATAGAATAAAGGGGTGGATTATGCCCTGGTTCAGCTAGGATAGGGTTAATTTTCCCCAGCAGAGAGGTGGAAGGGATCTCCAGCTGGGTTATTCATGCCATGCTGATGTCAGGTCCGGGCACACAGGAGCGCGGGAACTGCTTTCTTTGTGGCTTTGGTTGCAGGGAGCACAGGGCTGGCTGTGTCCATTGTGGTATCTCTCTGTATATCTTTTGTCTTGTTTACTGTTATTGCTGTTTATTGTTGTTATTATTGTTACTGTTGTTGTTCAGATTGTTTGTTACACTGTTGTATTAAATTTCTTCTTATCTCAACCCGGGGTTTGTGCCCTACTTGTGTCCGAGGGTGGGGGAGGGACAACGGCAATGTGGTCTCCGGTCCCGCCAGGGCTTAAACCAACACAGGAAAGTATGCAAACTCTTTTATAATGAAGTTGTACCGATACTTTATATACACAAGAACAATGTTGCTGTGAATAGCTGGATAGCTCAGTTATTCTAGTTTATGCTTTTATTACAACAGGTTGCAGCTCTCCAGGAGGAGAAGAGCAGCTTGCTTGCAGAGAATCAGATTTTGATGGAACGTTTAAATCAATCTGATTCTATTGAAGATCCGAACAGCCCTGCAGGTCGTAGGCACTTGCAGCTGCAGACACAACTAGAACAACTCCAAGAGGAAACATTCAGGTAGAAAGGCTGCGCTTCGTTAGATTGTTTGTAGCTGGCAACAGACATGACTTACATACTTCTGGTTCTGCTGGCAATTATGAATTAGTGTAATGGATGGTATAACCACAGTAGTGAAGGTTTTTACAGTAGGTAATTTCTTAATGCTGAAATGCTCTGTGAAGTTATTTTGACTTGTTTGTATGCAGTTATTGCACCCACATTTTTCAAAATCAGTGTGAATGAGAAGTAGCATGCTTTCCTCTATGTAAATTATTCAGATTGTCTTTTTAAGGTGTAGAAATTCCTAGCTGTAGGTTTGCTATGGACTGTAGTATCATACAGCAAAAGTATGTCCTCCTCTGCGTTTTACACTTCCTCTTTCTAAGCCTCTTTATGGCATGTTCAGATGCACCCTCTCCCTTCAGTTTCTTGAAAAATACTCAGTTTCTCTTTCACAGCAACCAGTGCCTGGTTGTCTTCTTTCTATACACCTACCATGTAAAGGAATAATATAGTTATGTCTCTCTAATGTTCCCTTTTATCTCTTCTTATTCATCTCCGTGCTCTGGAATAATTTCTATCTGAGTCTGTTATCAGCTGCAGTTTGAACAGGTTTTCTCCCCATATGCAATATCTGCACTGCCTGTTACTGTGATTTTAGGTTCTGAAGGTCTTTCTAAACCATTTTCACATGTGAGATTCATGAGACTCAACCTCCTTTACCTCCTTCCCCTGCCTTCTTAGGATGTGGTTTCTAATGACAATTTGTGTGTGTTCCTTCTTCAGCTCTACCTGGCCAACCAGCACATATATATAGCTTAACTGATGCCAAGTGTGGTACAACAGTTTTTCTCCCTGTCTTGACTCTTTATGTCCTTTGACAGTTCTGGTCTATCATGATCCAAATCTTTGTTATATATGCTTTAGATTACCTACTGAGTATCTTGTCTCCATTCTTGTAGATTCTTTCTGGACTCCTTGAATTAATGAATGGAATAGTTGGGTTTTTTGGGGTTTTTTTTGATGGCCACACCTCCTTTTCTGGATTGTTTTTATTTTCGTTTCAGATCAAAATCACAATAGGACCTCATGTTCCAGGTTGTGTCTTCTTTCATTCATTCAAAATGCTTTGGCAAAGTTTCTCTTAGTTATTCCCATTTTTCACAGCCAGGTTAACACAGCTTTGTCTGTGTATGTTTTATGTAAGTAGATCACTCCAGAAGCTTTGGTCTGAGTTTTTACATGCTAACTGGATAACTAAATGGTTGACTTGGTTCTTCAGAGGTACTGGGCAGGCACGGGTTCTTTATAAGTAAGTAAATAAATAATAAATAAAGCCACTTTGGTAGGAGCTCTACAGCACATTGAACATCTGACAGTCGGGTCAATATTGTTGAAGATGTGTAGGAGTTGAACAGCTGAACAAAATCTTAGGATAAAGATGTCATGTGCAATCTCCATACACCCCAAGATGAAAGAAGGTGGAAATTTCTGCTTGAGTTTCCACTGCGAAAAATTAATATGACAGAAAAATCTCAGGATTTGTCTTTCTGAGAACATACATTACCTTGTGATCTTCCAAATGGGTAGACTGATGTCAGATTGGGAGTATTAGAAAAGTCTGCTTCTACATTTTTTAAATAAGCACATTGAGCTGCTGTTTTCCTTCACTGCACCAGAAGGCCATTTCATATGTTTTCAGAGAGGATGATGATGAGGAAAGGTGGCTCAAGCTGAGAAATTATTTTCTGTTTTACTTCATTTCTACAGATTAGAAGCTGCCAAAGATGACTATCGAATACGCTGTGAAGAACTAGAAAAGGAAATTGCTGAATTAAGACAACAAACAGAGGAGCTTACTACATTGGCGGAGGAGGCTCAGTCTTTGAAGGATGAGATAGATGTACTCAGGTAAACTCTGTTCTAATGGAGAGAACTTTTAAACTATTAACTTTTAATCCATATAATTCATGTACTTAGTCTCCAATAGCTTTTGTTTTAATAATTTTAATTAAATGCAAACACTTTCTCAATGCCAAGGTTTTTTTGGATCCTCCAGTTAAGTACACAAACCACCACACAATTCTGCTTAAGTAAATTAGTTATTTATTATGTACCTAATCAATAACTATTAATAAACTCAGCAACCCTACACCATCTTATGGTCATAACAAGTCACTGGTCTCTTGAGTATTCTCTACTCACCTTCATCATGACTTGAGCATCTGTTCTTATCCGGGAACTAGACTCTTCCCTGGGCTTGTGTTATTTGGACTTTGGGCAGCACTTTTGATTCATCATATAATGCTAATATTTGCCACTGAATTTTAGCACCCAAAGTTGTCGTGATTTGATGGTGCAAGGCATTTACAGGGTGGGGCAGCCCATCTTACTATGGAACATAATCGTTTAGTAGTGGTGTCTTACTGCTGTGGGTTATTCAGAACCAGTTATCCACTACCCACCTATATCACTCTTCCAGCAAGTCTAGCAAGGCTTATTTTAATACTGCCTTTTCCAGTTCACCAGCAGCTTTCTACCAGAGCTATCTATCTTTACCTCCACTGTCATTAATATAAGGAATGAGCCCATCAGGCTACATAATTCCATAAACTATGTGTGTAGACAGCATGGATTCAAAGAGCAATTCTGTGCCCCAGAGAGATGCTCTGCATTTCACTGGGGATTAAAGACATTTGACCAGTGTCCCATAAATTAACCATCAATTCAATGGGGGATTCTCCAGATTTGACAGGATATTGAGTCTGTAAGTCTGTTGGTTCTAAAATGAAACTGGGGATAGTAATGATAGCAGGGGGTGGAGGTGGGTGTGAGGGCTATTGCTGTCATGGCAGTATACCAGGTGGATTGAAAAACTTCTTGAAATGTTATGAATGAAGCTTGGTGTTTTGGTTTTTTTCAGAAGGGATCGGGCTCAAAGCTGTTATGGTACTTCTCTGTCATCAAGTGTATGCTGCTCAGGAGAGATCTTTGTGGGTTTATTCCTGGCTATCATTAAAACAAATTGAAGGGCAGAAAATTTTATTCTTTATCCTTGTAAAATGCAGGACTGAGGATCAATTTAGAATTGAGAGGAAATGGGTAGGAGTGAAGGTCCTTTAACTATTATTTTAAGACTGGAAGCAGATAAGAAGGCGGTATTAGGAAGAGTGATAGTGTCTAAAAGTACCTCCATCAGCAGCCCTTTGTGTTGACAAATAGTTATGGGAGGGAAGCAAACAAAAATAAAAACATTAGTAATAGGAGGATATGATTGCTTTCTTGTTCCCCCCACGCTGTCTCAGAATGTCTTCTGCATTAAGGCAAAATACTGAGGAAGCTTCAGGACATTTCATTTTGTAGTTTTCAGAGTACAAATTTGATACAAATCTGTCCCTCCAGGCATTCTTCTGATAAAGTAGCCAAGTTAGAAAGCCAGGTAGAGTCATACAAAAAGAAACTGGAAGACCTGGGTGATTTGCGACGACAAGTAAAACTCTTAGAAGAAAAGAATACAATGTATATGCAAAATACAGTGAGTCTGGAAGAAGAACTGAGGAAGGCCAACGCAGCACGCAGTCAGCTGGAGACATATAAGAGACAGGTGAGAACAGATATCATCAATTCAACAGTTCTCTGTATTATTCAACACTTTGTAACATGACTAATATCTCTAAGTAAAAAAGAAATTATGAACAAACAGCTCCTTGTGTTTAGGAGACTTCCATGTTTTGTAGGTACTACCTTTGTCCTCCTTTCCTGCAATTCTTGCCATTATTTCAATTTTACGTTAGTTTGCCAGTAAACAGTATTTTTTACTTCTAAAAAAACAAGAGATGTTTTTTTCTCCAAGTATGCCTAATTCATTTTCAGTAGTGGGGGCTGAATTAGAGCCTTTTTTTTTTTCAAAAAAAGTATCCACTTTTCACTTAAAAAATTCCAGCAGTGAGGAACACACCACAGCTGTGGTAAAGTCTTCTTGTGATTAAGAAAGCCCATTCTCTTAAGGTTCTAGTTTGTCTGATATGTCTGAATTTGTCCAGTTATGAAGAGAGAAGGATGCGTATCATTTCTGTTGTTTATATGCACCCAGCAGAGTACTAAATGTGTCACCAGTACATTCTGTGGAGCAAGAGACATCTGTTTGTCCTCCTCCTTATCTAAGTGTCATGTGATCCTGTTTCTGTAAAGATGGAAGATGTGTTTAGTCTTCTCTCTGCTTCTATGCTACATTGACGTGACATTATTCTGGGATTCCTGTTACAGGGCTAGACAGAGCATGGTTAGTTAAAGTAGTAGTGCCTACTCTGTAGTGCTGTCTGCTCATAAGCTTGAGTAGTCATGCACAAGAGTCCCTTTATGTCAGCTTACAGCAGAATAAAAATACAGAAAAACCCACTAACATTGCAAGCCCAGGAGCAATGTGTGTCCCTTAGACTTGAGAGCTTTTCCCTGCACCTGGCCATCTTAGTTATTATAACAACTAGCTTCAGCCTCTGTGGGCTAATTGTAGATACAGTCCAAATGATGCCACCAGGAAAAAAAAAACAACCTTGGACAAGATAAATACTGAAATAACAGACAATCAAAGCAAAAAGTAAACGTGGAAAGAAATGGCCTTTCACAAATGAGTTCTATCATGTTTACTGACAACAAATATGTCAGTCCATTGAACAGATGAGCATGTGATGTAGTTGTGTAACCTCGATGGCTGCATCTGATCGTTCTTATTTCACCAACTACAAGGATTTTGGAAGAAGTCTCATCATGTGTGCTGCAAAAGTACTCCTCCTTTTCTTCATCATTCCCTGTGTTTTATGGGTAGGATTTAATGTTTGAGGAGCTATTGATTTGTACAAAAGTACAAAGTTCTGCTGGCTGAGACTGGAATAAACCTTAGGTATCTTGTGACAGATGTGAGTTTTCTTCACCTAACCACAGTACCTCAAAATGAACACTGTGTGTTTGCTTTCAGTGTCTGTAAGGCTGAGCTTCTTTTGAGACCTGCCTGTGAATCATGAGCTGTCACAAAATTAGTTTCTGGGAATCCTAAATTTTGCTGTAAGAATTGAGCCAGGTACAAGGATTCTGATGTTATGTCACTGCTGAGCACTGGTGTGTTGTGTCTTGTCTGGTGTATGAAGAATTCAACTCCCCTCATGATGATGCCATCAGAGGAATTATTTCTTTGGCTTAGCTATGTGCTGTGCAGATGAAAGTCCTTGGTTGAAAGTCCTGTAGTGATTTGTAAGGAAATCGCATCTTTACCCCACCCACCAGTTTCTGTGAGATGAGGTTAGTGGTGGTGTCTTGTGCTGAGAGATGTAGTAGCATTTATTTATTTAAGAGTTTTTGTTCACTTTTCTGAAAGCAAGCACAAGCATTTCCTAAGAAACTTTTTATTGCAGCATGAAGAATTAAAACATGAAAATTCCAGGATTAGTTTTTGTAATTTTAATTCAGCCCCTTTGTGCATGTGCATTATGATATATTTTTAATAGTATGTCTTGCTTTTCTTTGCTGCAAGATTCCTTCTTTACTCATTCCACATGTCAGATAATGCTCAGTAAATGTGATGGCAGTTCATTTTTTTAATCCTTCTGCATTGTCATGTAGCTGTATATCTTTCTATACACTCCCAAATCCTGATTCAAGACAGTTTATTTCCTGCTGTGTTTTTCTACATACCATTACCATAGCATGAGTGATTACAAACATTAATGCCTTTGTTTCCATTTGAAGCGAAAGTACACTTATTTTGCAAGTGGGGACACAATCACAGGATAAGGCTTGCTTGTGTTTTTTATACCTGCAGTTATTCTGATAGTCTGTGACGGATGTCACATCTGAGAAATGAAATATTTTCATATCTAACATTTTTAAAAATCTGATAATCTCAGAAATGGCAGGCTTCTGCTTTTTTTGCAGCTTTTCATTTAAGAACAACAGCAAAGTCCTTCTCTAAGACTTAAGACCATGCAGATTTTTAGGCCTGTTAGTTATTTTGCTATAGCTAGACACATTGAAAAGAAAAGGTAATTAGAACCACTAGGCAGTGTTAATGTAGGTATGGCTACTGCTTTGTTTCACAATTTACGTTAATCACTTTATCTGTAATCTAAAAGCCATAAAAAAGCTTTCTTATTAATTGTTTCAGAAGAAGCTGTATTTCTTTAGCTGGGTCTTCATTCAAGTTTTGTGTTTGCAGGTCAATCTCCATTCAGCTTACTTGCTTCCATGCTCTCTGCATTATGAGCTTTATTGATGTTCTGGGAATAAGCCTTTGCTAGTAAAGCCCGAGAGTTTTGAAAAGGCAAGATTTCACTGATTTGCCGCCTGTCCACTGATCATTTCTGCTCAACTTTCAGATTTCTGTTCATTTAATTTAAAAAACTCTTTACGGATCTGTAGTTGAAAGTATACATGCGACTTTGTTAGCAGTGTTTCCTTCTGAAGTAAAGAGAACTGTTTATGACCCTTTGGCTGAATCTTCTTATTAATCTAATAAAAATTATTAGGAAAGTCTCAGGTTAAGAAACATTACTTGACTGCATAAACTGGTGGTTGAAGTAGTATGTCCTATAGATAACTATTTCACTTGTTTACAACATGAGTCATGATGCATGGTAATTGGCTACTTTGTCTTTTGTATTTTGTTTTAATACTGATATTTGCAGACAAATTATTGATTCTTGTTCTCACAGGCAGTTGAACTACAAAACAGGTTATCTGAAGAATCCAAGAAAGCTGATAAATTAGATTATGAATGCAAACGACTGAAAGAAAAAGTAGACAGCCTCCAAAAAGAAAAAGATGTAAGTGCCAAGGTGGTATTATTTTGGTAGTAGCAATAGCAACTTTGTGTCATTTATAACACAGAGATATGGTAATTGTAGTTAGCCATTTATAGCAAACTTTTAAAATTAGGAAGGTTTTTTTCACATAAAATTTTCTAATGTTTGTGTAAAAGTTCCTTTTTAAACCTAAGAACTGTACAGCATGGAATAAAGTGACTGTACAAAAAAAATATGTAACCCATTTTTAAGAGGAAAAGCCTTCATGTTTGGGATCTGAAGTTGTTTCTTGACTTTACCATAAGAAGACTGATAAAGACTCAGAGTAATTGTAATGTATTCTGAAAAACTATTTAAAGTAGAGTTTCTGCAGTATCATCCTAGAACTAAACTCCTGTTGTGTTTTTTCTAAAGTATTCTTTGAGGTACCATCAGCACACTTCTCTTTGTGGAGTCATGACTGCTGCAGCTAGAGGCTTAGGAGTCGTGTAGAGATATGTGTCCTTTGTGGCGATCTTGCCTTTTATGACAGCTCCTTGTTGATCTGTCTTGCACTGCCAACACGGAACATACAGGATGGATACCAGTCTTTTCCCTTCCTCTCTGTCATTTGCTGCAAGTGATTCTGCGATTAATTGCTCTGCCCTCTCTTGCCAAGTATGATCCTTCAGACTTCTCTTGTGTACTCTTGTTTATCACCAGCTTATTTTGGCTTGTTTCTTAGGAAGTTAAGCAGGTGCCTCAATCTACCTCAAACTAAGACCAGCACTTTGAGTTAGCAATTTCTTAGGCTTATTTTAAATCCATCTATCCATCAGTCAGAATCTCTGTAGGCTTTTCCCTCAATATTTCCTGTCCAATTCCTTCTAAGCTTTCCAGCCCTTGAACTTGAGTAGCAATTGAACTGAAAGTTTTCAGTTATTTTCAGTTCATAGGTCTTTGATTTTTGTATTTTATTAAATTTTCAAACTATTGTGGACACTTGTCCTTGATATCACTTCCATGTACCCTTCAGTTCAGATTGGAATGCTCATAGTACCTGTGTTTGTACAGTGCTTTGGCTTTCTTTCCTGCTCTTTATTTAAAGTTTGGTTTTCCAGTTTTGTTATGTTTGACAATGATAAGGTTGTGTCTGTGGCTTACTCATTGCTTGGTGGACCGTTTCATCTTGCACAAAGGATCTGAATTGCAGGCCATTGTCATATAGTTTCTGTTTTGTCCCCTGGCAAGTATAATTTTTAGGGGCAGATGTTGTTTTTCAACAAATTCTTTTGAATGAATATGCACCTGTGAGAAGTAGGTTACAGCTGAAGTCTCTTAACATTTGAATTAGTGATTCACTACCTCTGTTAGTCTTCCTGTTCCTTGTTGTCACATGTGTATCAGTATGGTTGCCCACCACAGGTCACAAGCTATGTAGTGGTATCTGATCAGTTATATTTTGGAAATGGTTACTGAAGTTGACTTTGTCTCTATGTTCTGGCACATTGTGGTAGTGTGTTTGATATATTCAGCTATGTGGCTTGGAATATTACCTCTGTGGTATGTTGTGTGATAAGTACCTTGATGAGTTTACTTTGTCTGCAGTGTACAAATGAAGCCCTAGAGTGAACCCTTTCAATTCATTAAAATATTCTTGCATTTGATTAATCAGCTTGGTGTTTTCTGACTGATGATAGCAGACTGCAGAATCCTTGCTTTCAGCAGCTGAATTTGAGTAGTCCTCTGTGTGGCTCTTCTTCTGTAGTATTTATGATAAAACCAGTGTTTTCACCTGTGGCGCTTGTGAAATGACTTCCAGCGCTAACAGAATGGACATATTCAGGTTGTTCTGACAGTTGCACCAGAGTCTGCCTTGCAGGATTCAGAAATGCAGCAGAAGCCTGTCACACCTCACTAAAATGTTCTTTGCCAAAGTGATTCAAAGTTCTGGATCCATTTGGGCTGAAAGTAAAATATATCTGAATCAGACTGTTAACAGGATGAAATGTAAGGAGCTGTCAGCTGTCACAACTCCATACCTACACAGAACTGAGGCGTCTTAGTAATACTGGACATACTTGATTTTGGAGCAAACTGCAACTTGGATCTTTGCATAGTTGCCATTTGCTCCTTTCGTTTTTGAATCTTGGCAACCTTCTGGACAAAAGCTTGATGCCATCTGCAGATTCTCATTTTTTGTCAAAAGGGGACTTATGCCAAATTGGCACATTATTTGCCTGATACTGCTGAAGAGCCCATCTGTCTAGATCCCAACATGGTTCAGTTCTGTTCTTCAGTTCTCTTTGGACTGAGCCTCAAGCAACGAGTTTTCTACAACAGCTAAGATACTGGTGAATGGCAAAGCCAGCTGATAAATGAGAGGAAGGGGATATGGAAATGCTGCACACACTTTCACTGTTGAAAGACAAAAAAACCCTAAGTTAATGCTGTTTGTTTGTTACGCTGACTATCTACTCACCTGCTTTTTATTTCACTCCTGGCTAAATCTTGGTTTCTTGGTGAGAGAAAAGTCTATGGTCTCTTAATTCACTTCCCTTTCCCTTGGAATCAGCCCTGATGAGGGAGAAAGGAGCATTGGCTGAGTGGCCCCAGTGGATGCTCTTTGCCTGGTACTAGAACTTTGTGTCACTAATATCTTGATTTTGTAAGCTTATACCCTGATATTTTTATTCCCACAAGTGTAATACAGAGCAGTAACCCTTCTCAAAAAACCCACTGTTCATGTGGAATATGTAGTATTTATGTTTATTCTATTATCAAATAGTCTGAGATGCCTTAATGTGAAAATAATCTCTAAAGTTGCATTAAATTCTTTTTAAAGTGTTGAAGGCTCTGCCTTTTGCCAGCTTGTGTACTGTTAAAGATAGATTTGTAGTACCAAGACTGATACTCATTCTCTTTCTGATTTTTCAGAGATTAAGAACAGAAAGGGATTCTTTGAAAGAAACTATTGAAGAGCTTAGATGTGTACAAGCTCAGGAGGGTCAACTCACCACTACAGGTAAAGAACAAATAAGGAGATTAAATGCATCTTTTCTGAAGTTTACAGGAGTTCTCTGGAGATGATTGGATGTGCTTTTGTTTAGCACAGAATAAATTTAAGATCCTCTAAGGTCAACAGAGAAAAGCCGCTTCAGCTATTCATAACTTTGTAAGCATCAAACGTTATTTCAGTCAATCAGAAATTTTAGACTCCTCCCCAGTGTGATATTTTTATAATGTATTTCTGATTTTTGTGTAGTTACATAATTTTCTTTAGAGATGTTTAGTTTTTATCGTGTGTGATGTTTCATGTGTTGCAATTTATTCCTATGTGTAGTGTTGCACAACTAATGAACAGAAAATACACGACAAAATTACTTCATCAGAATGGATAATTATTCTCCAGATGAAATTGTGCTTGTCTGTCTGTCATGCTGTAGCCTGAATTTGTGTCATTTTCTACTGTCTAGCACTACTCTAAAACTGTAATCTTCCAGAACTGTGTTTACTTCTGGTCTTTTAAAGAAAGTTATTAGTCTGATTGCTATTTTTTTTTTTTTACTTTTCCAAACCCAGGATTGATGCCTCTGGGAAGACAAGAGCCTTCAGACAGTTTAGCAGCAGAAATCGTTACTCCTGAAATAAAGTAAGCTAATGTGTTCTTTGTTTTACTAATCTTTACAATGTATGCATAGATGATCAGTTAGTTTTCATCTAATTTTAACATAAAAATTTGCATTCAAATTCAGAATTAATACATTAAAATACCGTAAAACAGGCCATTTGAGCAAGAAGAGCATTTATCCTATTATTTTAAATTCATACGGAATCATTGCAATGAAGATATTATGAGTGTGTGCATTAACAGATTAACTGATTTCCTCTTCTCTCCAAATTTGAGGACCCTTCATGAGCAAATGAAAATAAATATTTGATGCAGTCTAGTGCTTTAAATCTTGAATTAAGTCTTGCTGGTCTGCAGCCACAAAAGGTATTTCAAGGGAGTCTGTGATGAAGGAAAGGTTGAGAATCCCTGGTCTAGAGAACAAGTCCTGTGAGGAACATCTGATGGAACTGGGGTTATTCAGTCTGGAGAAAAGGAGGATGAGGAAAGACCGTATCACTCCCTATAACTACCTGAAAGGATGTCGGTCTCTTTTCCCAAGTAATGAGTGATAAGATGAGAGGAAATGGCCTCAGGGGAGGTTTAGATTGGAAATTAAGACAAGTTTATTCACAAAAAGGATTATCAAGCATTGGAGCAGGCTGCCCAGGAAAGTGGTTGAATCACCATCCCTGGAGGTATATAAAAGACATGTAGATGTGGTGTGTAGGGACATGGTTTAGTGGTACATGTGGTAGTGTTAGGTTTACAGTTGGACTTTATGATCTTAAGGGTTTTTTCCAACCTAAATGATTCTATGAAAACAGACCAAGAGGGTAGAAGTGACTAGCCCAGGTTCATGCAGTAGCTCAGTGATTACAGCCTCCCTTAACACTTGGCATCAAGCTGTACGTTCTCTACATTCTGCCTATAAATCTGTCCAGCTGTACTCTGAGATCTAATAGAGGCGTTTGGGCAACTTCCTTGTGTTGTGCTTTCTACAATTACAACTCCTTTAATCAGGTTTGTATTTGGGAGTTTGAAGACATGATTGTCTCAGCTGTCTTCCTTAAATATGTAAAGATGATATTTACATTATATTTACACCTCCAGTCGTAAACTGTTTATAGAGATTGGCATACGTTTTTCTACAAAATTGTTTTCTATGTGTTTAGGGAGAAACTCATTCGCCTTCAGCATGAGAACAAGATGTTAAAGCTGAACCAAGAAGGTTCTGACAATGAAAAGATTGCCTTGTTGCAGAGCCTTCTTGATGATGCAAACTTACGGAAGAATGAATTGGAGACAGAAAACAGGTAAGAAGCTTTGTTCTCTGTTTCGATTGGTTTTCTAACAATGCCATATACTTTTGACTGTACTGTGTGCAATACTGGCCTCCCCAGTACAAGAACAGCATGGACTTACTGGAGTCAGTCCAGTGAAAGGCCACAAGGATGTGACTACAGGACTGCAGCATCTTTCATATAAGGAGAGTCTGAGGGATAGAGACTGGAAAAGAGAAGGCTTAGGGTGGATCTTATCAATGTTTATAAATATTTGTTGGGGGGTCTAAAGGAAAGGGACCTAGATTTTTCTCAGTGAAGCCTATTAACAAAGCAAGAGGCAGTGGGCAGAAATTAAAACACATTAAATTACATCTAAATGTAAGAACATGCTTCCTTTTACTGGGAGGGTTGCTGAACACTGCAGTAGGTTACCCAGAGAGGTTGTCTTCGACCTTGGAGATATTTAAAACCCAACAGGACATATTTGTGGACAACCTGCTCTAGCTGACCCTGCTTGATTAAGCCAATGAACATACAGGCATCCATGGGACCAGACAGTGTGCGTATGAGCATGGTAAGATAGCTGGCTGATATTGTTGTGAGGCTGCTCTTTATTTAAGCCTTGAATTTGCTCTCTAATCTTCCCCTTTGATTGGGGGACGTTCCTGAAGCCTGGGAAAAGTTAGACGTTTTCTGGAGAACTACAGAGATTAGTCAACCACAGCTCATTTTCTGGGAATTTCACAAAGCAAGTGCATCTGGAATCTGTTTCCAGCCGCATGAGGGACAAGAAAGTAATTGGAAAAGGCCAGCCTGACTTTATTCTGGACTGAATACGAGTGTAATGGTTAGACTGAATTAGTGAACAGTGAAGTGAGTGGAAAATGATCCTTCACCTCTCGTCAGTACTTATCCCATCTGGATAGCATATACTTTTGGATTCCCCAGTACCAAAAAGACATGATTGTATGGGAGAGCAGCAGAATACTGATAAGGTGAGGGATGCTGAATCATGTGATATGTGGGATAAGACTGAGAACTGAGTTTGTTCAGGCGAAAGATATGGTGGCATAGAGGAGATAATACTGTTATCTGCATCTACTTGATGGAAAGGTGTCAAGAAGGCAGAGCTGGACTCTTCTCAGGGATTGACAGTAGAAGGACAAGAGGCAACAGATGCAGTATGGAATATGAGTCTGAGCTCTGTAAGAGAGGCCCAAAGAGATTGTCAGACCTCCATCCTTAAAGGTGTTCAAAGCTGGACTGGATGTGGTTCCCAGTAATCTGCTGTAAGTGCACCTGCTTTAAGGAAGAAGTTGGATTTATATAACCTCTGGAGATCCTTTCCAACCTATAGATTTATAGGATTCTGTGACTATGTAAAAGCAGTAGCTCTCACATAGTAAAACTGACTGTTAGAAACTCTTGTTTCATGTATATAGAAACGATTTCTTATTACACGCATTTATGTTGTCCTGGAAGAGTATCCGAACGTTCTGGATGACTACAGGCTATAATCTCTGAAATGGCTGTATGCTCTAACTACAGTATTGCATCTCTTGTGCAGATGACCTGAAAACATTGGACACTAAGAATCTCAGGCTTCCTCTTGAATTTGTTTAGTTTTTTATGAAAAACAAAATACTATCTCTTTCCTAGATTGGTAAATCAGAGACTTCTAGAAGTGCAGTCCCAGGTTGAAGAACTACAAAAATCTTTGCAGGATCAAGGTTCAAAAGCTGAAGATGTAAGTAGAAATGTACATCAAACTTACATTCAAGTAGTTACCATTTTCGAAACTTTCACATTTTTGACAAAAAAATAAAATATGCAAGTGGAGATTTCTGGTAGTTTTCACATTTACTTGTATTGTCTTATCACTCAGTTGTGCTTCTCTAAATAGGTTGTAAGATACAGTAAGACATTTGTCTAGGAAAGAAAACCATCTTATGTAGAGAAGGTATTAAATATGTTTTATTTCATTAATTGTGTCTGTTCCAATAGTAAACTTAGCATTAAAATTATTTAATTAGAATAGAGTTTTGCAGAGAATTAAGTAAATGTTAATTCTCCATGTTTTAATAAAGTATCTGAAGTTATTTTTGGCTTAGTTTCTTTAATGAAAGTTAAGGCCTTTCCTTACAGTGGAAACTCTAATTGTGGATGTAAATGTATCTTTTAATGCAAGAAGCCATGCAGGCCAGAACGGGGGGGGGGAGGGGATCAAATAATTAGGCCCTCCCACATAATGCAGCATTTTCTGTTTATGTATATGGACTTAACTTTATTTTTAATGTAAGAATACACATTGTGGCAGAGTTAGTGTGAAAAACAACTTTCAGTCTTCCACTCAAAAATTGTGTTTGCGAGAGAAGAAGCTCTAGAACTTTCTTGAAAGCAATGATTTGCTGGACTGTACCTGCACAGTGTATACTCCCAATCTCAGTGTATTGTGTTGCTAATTGGCAACAAGTTGTAATCTGTTGCTTTCTATTTTTGTGGTTTTATTTTAACAGATTTATATAAAACAGTGGAAGTTTTTAGTAGCTGCTTATTTTCACTTACAAGTGTGTTTAATTTATCTTATTCTTTTGATTTTCAGAATAAACTGTGTGAAAGTAAAACACCTAGTCGAGTTCAAATAAGATTATTTTCCTAAACAACTTAGAATGCATTTTTGAATACATTTTAAAATAGGTCTATACCATTATGTGATTCTGAGATATTCTTTGTTGTCTTGGTTATTGGCCAAAATCAGATTTTTCAGGGTGAACAAGAATATGAAAAAAATTATTCTTGGACATTAAGTATCATAAATGATCCCCATCTAATTGAATTCAGCTTTATTTACTGCCGTTTTAATTGTATCTGTTTTTGAGGTTCTGATTTGGACAGTAATTTAGGATGTGTCTGCAGCTCACTTACAGGTCAGGTGGCAGCCTATGTAGGCATCACCTGAGATGTCTCTTCTAACAGCACAACACCACGGTACAGCTGTACAAGGCAGCCCTTGTCAAATTAGACCTGACAAATTCATGATGCAGTTGCTGCATTCCTGCCTTCTGTGTAGGTCTGCTCATGCCAGTGGTGATTTATAAGCACTAATCCCATGGCCTGTTTTGCTGAGTTCAGTGTGTAGGATTTAATTTACTCTTCAAGAAGCAAAAGAGAGAATATAGACTTTTAGAAGTATTGAGACTGCAATAACCGCTGAAAGTATGTACACCTCATCCAATCTTGCACACAGAGAGCAAACCTCAGAGTTAAACCAAGCTGCAAAAGTAGATTGAAGTTGTGCTGGGCCCACCTCGGTTAAGATATCCTTAAGAAAGAGTGATTCTTCAGAAGCATAAGAAAAAGGATAAGGAGAGACATGGCATACAGTTCATTGATGCATCCTTTTCATCATGTTTCTTCTGTTTTTCACTACTTGTCTGCAACAGTGCACTACAGTGTGTATTTTTGTATATTTACACTGTAAATACACTTGACCCAGAAAACTGAAGTTCCTGTTGGTATTCAGTCCAGAAATATATGATAGGGCTAGATTGGGTTTTTTTCTTCAGTTTTGTTTGTTTTCAGAGCTGAAGTATTTTTTAGGCTTGCCCAAAAAGTAATAAAAGCACTATCCTAACCCAGGCAAGCATCATTGCACTGATACATGCTGCTTGCTGAGGTCCACATGGGGAAGCGGTTTTGATTTTGTATTGAAGTGCAGTGGAGGCAGATGTTAGAAAGATATCGGTGCCATTAGGCCTGTAATGGGCACTGACACATTCTGTTGGGATGCATGATTAGTCCATCCTGGCTGTTCCCCTTGCTAGCTGGGGAAAGGCATCCTTATTACAGTCTTCCTGACTAGTGATTCAACTCAGACATGCCTGGTGTGGTCAGAATAGCAGATATGATTTATTGTCCTCCAGAATGGAGTGGTCATGTGTAGGGCTGCTCAGTAGGTACCTGTAACAGCTTTGGCTACATCATTTGCATGCCGCCTTATCACTCTTTCTTGTCATCGTTGTTCTCCCTTTCTCTGCCTTAATCCCTTTGTATATCAACAGCCTGCCCTTAGTTAGTTCTATGCCACTGGACCTAGTCGTTTCTCCTACTGTTATATATGCAATCTTGGCCATATATGCTGTTACTGATACAGTTACTAAATCCTCCTGACTTGATTCGTCCCAAAAAGGTCCCTGAAACTGTTAGCTGTTGGGTTACCTGTGAAGTTCAGCCACTTTGCTGATTTGTTGAAACACTGGAACAGGTTGTCCAGAGAGGTAGTAGGTGCCCCGTGACTGGAAACATTCAGGGTCAGGTTGGATGGGGCCTCTGAGCAACCTGATCTAGTTGAAGATGCTTCTGCTCATTGCAGGGGGATTGGACTAGATGACCTTTAAAGGTTCCTTCCAACCCAAACTATTCTATGATTACTTGTAGTGTCTGTGAAATCTGACCATCCGTCATGGTGCTGTTTATAACTTTTGTCATCATCTCACAGTATTACCAGTCTCATCAAGCAATCTTCAAGTCATGTGCCGGTTTCCCTCATCCTGTTGTTAGCTTAACCTCAAGCTAGACCCTAGCCGTCTGCCTGTGGCCTTAACATGCAGAACAAATCCAAACTTTGTTCTCACAAAGGGGACAGACCTGTTCCTTTTGTTTGTTTAATCATTAAAGAATTTTCCAGCAAAAAGACTTTATTTCTGTAGGGTTTTTTGATGTAAAAGAAATGAGCAATTAAATATTGGGGAGGATACCTATTTTCTAAAACAGCACCAGAGTAAGTGTTTTTTTCTGGTGTTTTGTAAGTGAATCTTGTTAGCAGTGGGAGGAAAAACTAAAACAACAAATGTGCATTTGCTAATATTTACAGTTTTGTTATAGAAATGTTCTTCTATTATGAACAGATAAAACATTTAAATGAAGTTAAATGTAAAACTGGCTCAAAATTAGATAAAGTGGATTTTTAAAAATTGGGATCTTTTAAGAGAGTGGTCTTCATATATGAGAGAACAACAATTACAATAATTACTTATTAGGAGCAGGGGATTTGGATATGTGGCTTTGAGACTAACTGAGCCTTCAAAATAAAAGTAATGTTTGCCCATTTTTAGAGTAATTTATTTGCCTTGCTACAAGTATATACAGGATCTTAGGGTGGCTAAAATCACATATTTTACCTCTTATTCTTTTTCCTATTCTTGTGTCTTGGGTAAACTACTCTGCATAAACTCAGTCCCGCTTCTATTAATTGTGTGTGCTGTTTATCATTGTTAGTTTCTTCCTTGTGAGAACATTCAATCTGTCTAGATGGGAGAGAGGTTACTCCCAGAACAGTGCTGGTACTATGCAAATAATACGTAGGAAAATAGACCCATGGAATCAGTGCTGACAAGTAGTTGTGTCTGTTCCAAGCTAAGCCCAAGTGCAATACAAGGATTACAAAAGAAAAGATGAGTTCAGTTTTTATTTTCTTACCTTAGGCAAATGAACATTGCTGCCAACTTTTCCCTTTCTTGTCCAAACCAAGCAGTAGTCCCCTAAATGATCAGACGTAAGTGATGGTGCCAGTTCAAATGCTTTGTCACCAGGAAAGATGCATATAAACATTTATTCTTAAAGAAAAGATGGTGTTGCTGCAGTTGTTTAGAGGACTGGAAGAGTAAAAAGCCAGATGGTCAAAATCTTCAGATCCTTAGCTCCTGGTAATTTCTGACACTGAAGTCAATAAAGTCATGCTGGCTTGTTTTTACATCATCCTCCTCTTTCTTACAGTGCAATAAGGAAATCCAACTTTGAAATAACTAAAAAGCATGACACAGGAATGTGATCAAAGACAACATTTTGAAGTATTAACACTACAACAAAGCTAAAAGCTTTTTTGAGTGCACACAGTAACTGGCTCTGTTGGCCAGGTGTCTTAAACCTTTGTTGGAAGACCACTGGAGCAAAAGCAATGAAGTAACTTTCTTGATTATTTTATCTTACATTTTGATGGTGTTCTGGACCACCAGTCACATACTAGATCTCCAGTGTGAATGGTAGTGGATAAATACAAATCAAAAAGGCAGTTTTGGATTTATATATTCTGCATTGGTCTTGTATTTAATCAGTGTGGCAATAACACAATTCAGAATCACTCCACAAAAACACATGCATCTCTTGATTTTTCTTCTATTCCAGTAGACTGTGTATTTTCTCCTGTTTTGTTACTTGTATGATTTTTGTTTTAAAGTCACTTTCCAAAATAGCAGTTGCTCACCTTTGAAATTCTGGTTTAAACACAGTGATTTACAAATGTGCTTCTTTACTATTTTTATATTTTTGGTTTTAGTGATATGCTTTAGAAAATGTTGCAGGATGAAACTGCCGATGAGAACAGAGGAGAAAAATGCACATGCGTGAAAAAGTGCATAGCTTTAACTTTTTCTGTTCATGACTTTCTAAAGTTTCTTCTGTTGGCTGCTGTTTTTGCTTTATACTAATGTCATCTCTGTTTCTTGGCATGGGCTTCTGCTCAAGGCTATTGTGAGTATGGCTTTCTATTTACTTAACACTACTTTCAGTTTATAGACATTTACTGGGGTGGGTTTTTTTGGGTTTTTTTGATTCTGGGGTGTTTTTTTTGGGTTTTTTTGAAGATACTCACTGTGTATGAAGTGAGTTTAAAATTAAAATAAAATTTACCTGGAAGATTTTATTCAGAGAGCCTATCTAAATGTTATTTAACCAGAAAGTGGAACACTGTAAGTTGTATGATAATTTTATGTGTCTGTAATCAATAAAGATGAGAAACAGAAAAAGCGTAACATTTCTGATATACTTCAGTCAGAAACAGTCTATTTCCTCTAGTTTCTATGGGGACAGGAATTTACTTCAACTGATTTGCTACATGTTTTCATGCAGATTACATTGGAGTATTGGTAGGACAGTTCTTCTAGCAAATTTTGCTGCACTTTCCAATTTCAGGTTACTCTTAAGTCTTAATTATGAAAGTACTGAAGAAAATAAAACAACTAGATCTTGTTTTATTGATCTAGTTCCTGGGAAAATATTTATAAAATTATAAAGCGCTCTAATTTCAGGAAGGTGACACACAGCTATGGAGAGAAGGATTAATACCACAGAGTATGGCTTTTAAGTTGTGATCTAAAACTGAGTGAAGTAAAAAGTTTGATTTTGGTTAGAATGTCACAATTATATGGTTTAAATAATTTTGAAATTATGTTAAAGCTTCACAATATATTAAAATAAAACATTTAACTTTCTATTTTAGTCAATTCTTCTGAAAAAGAAACTTGAAGAACACCTGTAAGTATTTTGCTTGCCTATTTTGTTTGTGATTTGAAATGATGTGTTTCCCATATGGTAAGGAAGGCAGTCATTAATCATGCATCTGGAAAATACACAACTAAGAAAAATCGGATAATACAGAATGTTTGGGAATCTGCTGTTCAGATACTCTTTTCATCTCATAGAAAACCTTTGTGAAAGCAGTAAGAGCAATGAAGGAACCATCATTTTGTGGTTGTTACAAAACTTGGCTTAAGGGTTGTGCAAATCTTTACCCAAGAGGAGTAGGTAACTTTGTTCTGAGGAAAGCATATTAATGTAAACAAAATTAATTTGATTACTTGTTAGTATACATTGTGGCAAAAAGGTAACGTTTTAGGAAGTGTTACCATTTTGTTCTGCTATTTCTGCACCTCTTTTATTTCCCTAAAATGCAAAGAGCTGTTTGCTTTTTTGACTGGCTTGCAAAAACAAAGTCGTTTCTGTTGTCTGTGGGTTTAGTCATTCTTTCTTAGTGTAATATCAATTATGAGTATTCATTTTGAGCATGCATTATACAATTAACTGTAAATTCTAAATTGAGTTTACAATTACTGAAAATGAAGATGACTGTTCTCCATACACCGTAATGTTTTTCAGCTTATTTAACAAATATTTCCACAGTGACACTGTCATTTGTGCTTGTGCCCCACAGCAAAAATCATTCATGCTTTTAGAGATATATCACTGTCTGAGGATTTTTTGTATCACTTTATGTTCATTCAAGCACAGTAAAAATATTGGGAAAACATTATATGCTTTTATGGTTTGTAACAGTGAGAAGCTCCATGAAGCTAACAATGAGCTACAGAAGAAAAGAGCTATTATTGAAGATTTGGAACCAAGATGCAATAACAGTTGTGAGTTACCTGTGCAGTCCATTTCTTTTGTAAAGTATTTCATGTGCAAGGGCTTTAATTATAATATCTATAGCAGGTGCAAGACAAACAAAATGTACATTTTAAGTGGCAGTGGTACGTAAGTTGTTTATCTCTGTGGAAGCTATGATGACCAAGAAAAAATCTTTTAACACTTGAAATGCAGAGGATCACATTTTAAAGACCACCATAGTAAGAATTTACAATGATCATAGAAATACCAAGTCGTACCTGTCATTTAACCTCAGTTGTTCAGAACTGTTCTGTCTCCTAAAACCCTAATTTAGGAGATCCTTGCTGCCATCCACCGTCTTAACTCCCAATATGTATTCCTTCACTGTGCTTTCAGAACTGTGTTATAATTTGAGAAAATTTTCAGACATTGGTCAAAGAGAATATAGGATATGTCATATTGCTCAGGTGTTATCCAGAACCCAGCATCCAGCTGCTTTTTAGCACATTAAAGTATTGAAGGAGGTAGATTGTCTTTTCCCAAGCCTATTGTTAGAGAACAAGGCAATAGATTGCAACCAATGGTAGCTTTTCTGGTTTGTGCCAAAGCAATTTTATTCATAGAGATGGAGAAGATGAAAATATCAGTTCAGTATTCATTACATACATTCAGTATCCAAAAAGAATTTTCATTTGTGTTGAGCTAGCAGAATATGTTATAAATTCCACTTCTTAGAAAATGCTAGAACACTTGAAAATGAGGTTGATGGACATAATGAGTAGCTAATAAACACATAATTCTGTCATACTTGATAAGCTTCAGTGAGAATGTAATAGTGGTCTTCTAACTCACTAGCTTCTAAACATTAGGGCATATTGAGGCTTCTGTAGTTTACTAAAATTACAAGTTGTGTTTTAAAAACCTAGGTCTGATCTTTTGCCTTGGTAAAATAAAAATAGTTGTACCTTCTTTCTTTCCACACTCAGAAAAGGTACATAAATTATTTTTTCAGATTCTTTTAACTATGCTGGATATAGCAAAATGCTTGGGCATTATACAAGAATCGTGGCACATTTTGAAAAATGAATTATGGCAGTCTTGGAAACCATCTGCTCTTGGTCCTGTTACTGATCAGTGAAAACCTTAGTTGATCCTGTTACCAGTTTAGTATTTTCTGAGTGCTGGGAGAGAAACTGTAGGAAAAATACAAAAGAAGGTTTCAAAATGAGGCCCCAAAACAGATGGACTGAGGGTTGCCAAGTATCTAATGTTGCTCAAGAACCAGACGCTGTGTTATATGGTGTTTGATCCAGGACGATGCAATTGTTTGGGGTTTTGTTTTTGTTTTTTTGTTTTCTGAGAACTGAGATGATGTATCAAAGATGTACAAGCAGTAGTGTCTTGACATATTCTTGTATCAACACAGGAAAAGGCTGTGTAATGAAATTGTCCCACTGGTTTGTGGTGATGCTTAAAAAATGTGGGGGAAAATTGAGTATATTGATGCCTTGACTCTAATAAATGGTGTTCAGTGTTGCAGTTTACGAGATTTAAGCAAGAGTTGTGCCTATGAAGAATTATTCCTCTTACATAAAATAGGAAAACTCATATTTATCTGAGTTACAATAGCAAGATATTATGGAATCTGTAATTCATTACTAAACTCAAAATGTGTGTTCAATAATGGCATTGATTTATGATTCCATTTCTCTTTATTTTTTCTTAATTTAAAAAAAGGCAAAATCTGTGTACAACCAACCATGTCACGAGACTGTATAAGAGTACATATTTTTATTGTGTTTTTGAGATGTTTAGTAATTAAAGCTATGGTACCTGCTACATCATGTTCCTTACGTGAGCTTATCTTAACCGAAACAAATTCTAGCTGTGCCTTAAATATCTGTTGAAAAACATGAAAATAAACATAATATAATTATGTTATTTTCCGATGCATGCGTCTCCTGACATAAAGCACTCAAAATTGAAGAATTACAAGAAGCTTTACGGAAAAAGGAGGAGGAGATGAAGCAAATGGAAGAACGATACAAAAAGTATTTGGAAAAGGCCAAAAGTGTAAGTATGTATGTTCCACTTGAATGACAGACAGCACCACATGTACCACACCGCACCACACTCTGCAGTGATAAGAATAAAGGAGGTAGCTATACATACTAGCAAGTAAAAGAGAAGGAAGGCCCAGCCAGATCTTTTTGTCTTTGTAGCATTACGGTAACTAATTAATTCTGCAGATTTTGCCCTGGTTTTGTGTCCATGGCTGTCCCCTTTTGCTACCTATCCATTAGCCCTTCTGATGCCTCTGTAACCTATACTCACTGCTACAGATATTTGAGTCACCCAGACAAACTTAGTTAAGCACACTTTCACATCAGCTGATGACAAGGAGAGGGTGTTAAACCCTTTGTAATGCTGTGATAACCTATTTCTTCACAGAAGTTCTTCCAGACTTGTGTCTCTGGGTGACAAATGTATAGATCAGCTGAAGCAGTGTCCGCTCTAGGACCAGTGGTATGAAATAAATTGAAGTAGCTGTGTATTTCAGAATTGGAGTATCACCCATCTAAATCAACTCAAGGGAAGGAAGGTCTGCAAGCAAAAGTACTCTTTAATTGACATCTGTGCTGGGACTTTTGGGGACTTCTGGCATAGTTATCGTGAAGAGTTTTACCTCTTTGAACACACAAATATTGCTTAGTAACACCAAGTGCAGGCACAGTTGGACCAACAAACTCTGCCTTTATCATTTTGCCAGAGAGGAAAAAGGAAGTTTGGAGTTCTTTCCTTCCCAGGCGGCTGGATCTGTTTGTGTATGTTTCTGAGTGGTATAGGCTTCTTCTGGTACTCAGTCAGTAATGTCCTGTCTTACATGGAACAGATTATTTGATATGCTTTTTTATAAATACAGCTTTTTCAGATTTCATCAGGTCCTAATTGCTCACATAAATTGCTTACTCTTTTTGAGGGACTCAGAATTCACAGGCAGAGGTAATTAGTTACAAATGTGCCAGAGCCACCTTTACCAATTTAAATTTGGTTTTGCTTTCTTTGTTCATCTTTTGCCCCTGATTTCTATTAATGTTCTGGTTTAGCTAACTGGTTTAGAAACTGTTTTTATGTGAACTGTTGATACTTTTTCCAAGTAAAGTGCTCTTTTTAACTGAACAAACTTTGAGAGCTGTTACATTTCTCTGATGTTCAGATTCTCTTTGCCTCTACTGTTTAATATATGCTTCTGTTGAGAAGGTGGCTAATATTTAAGTATGCTATTGAGGATATGGATATACTGCCAGCTTTGAAATGGCAATTCTGTGATCTCAGTCATTGTCCCATTTCTTCTTTTACTATACATGGATATTTTATTTGGGTTTCTTAAAAGCATACCTGTGGTTTTGTTCATCTGGTCATGCTAGTATCAAGATCTTTGCTACTGCTATGTATCATTACATTGCAATGTGCAAGTAGGTTTCTAATTTGACAAAACTTTATGCTTCCTTCTTCACTTCTTGTGAGATGTTTCAAGAGTCTTCAGGAAATCTAAACAAATCTCTTCTTTTGGTTTTGTTTTGTTGTTGTTTTGGTTTGGTTTTTTTACATCTTGTGTTGCTGACTTTGTCTCAGAGTATTCCAGTAAATGACAAAGTCACAGTAAGATTTATTTGTATGTACGGTGTGTAGTGTGTTACTCTAGGGTGTTTTATGCAACAGTAGCATTAATTACTTAGTTTAATTAGCTTTTTCCGATCTTCTTAATCAATTTTCAGGTTGGGTTTTCAAGTACAATCATTACAGCCATTCACTATAGAAACTATATCCAGGTCTAATGTGTATTTTCTCAGAAACATAGTACACTTTTATGAATCCTCCTTCATTAGTGCCATTCTCTTTCTATATACCCAGGGGTTTTTAAGGTATTTTCTACTGAAGGCTTAGGAATCTAGGCATTTTGCTGTATGCGTTCTTGGTTTAGCTCTGTGTTTGCTAGCAGTCATGCTACCCGTGGTGGATGCCACAAACATAACTAAGTGTCCCTTTGGCTTATTAGTAACATAATGCATGTGCCACAGAATGCTTCTTGGCTTAACAGAGCTATCTAGAAATGACAGCACCTCATAATTACCCTAGATAAGGTAAAATCATGACATCTTTCCATAAGGACCAAAGCAGACCTTCCTCAAGCATGAGGAATTGACAGGTATGTAAACCCTAGCTATAGAGAAACCCTCGAGAAAATGTTTTTACCACTGTGGCCCCAGGGTAGTGCAGCTAGGGGTAGGAACTGCATATGTGAGTCTGGGTTACTGAACGTCTTAGGCATCACTTTTTCCTTTCAGATGTTCTAATGTGTCATGGCTGATGTTCAGAGGCAGATCCTCTGTTATGCTGGCTGTCAAGATTGTTTTACAGGAATCAGCCTCTTAAAACTGCATATCACTCTGTTTCACATTTTGGAGTGTCCTTTCTTATCACTGAGGTGTTTTAATTAACTTATTTCTTAACCTGACTTAAAAGGTTTTAATACCTCGATATCTTTCCCTTCAGTTAGATTGCTTTAGCATGATTTAATTAAAAACAAACTGGTTTTCTCTTGCAGGTCATCCGCACCTTAGATCCTAAGCAGAACCAGGGTGCAGCTCCTGAGATTCAGGCTCTGAAAAATCAGTTGCAGGAGCGGGATAGAATGTTTCATTCATTGGAGGTAGTAATCATGTTTGCTGGTAGATGCTTATTTCCTCATTGTTTTTTAAGTATAGGCTAATACTTCTATTGTACTTTGGTTTTAAATGTATGCTTTTTTGATGTTTGTTTTATAGAAAGAATATGAAAAAACAAAAAGTCAAAGAGAAATGGAGGAGAAATTTATTGTTAGTGCCTGGTATAATATGGTAAGAATCTCACAAACTTTTGATTTTTTTTTAAGAAAAGATATTAATGTTAGTTGGTTTTCAGTGGTTTATAACAGTATTTATTCATGTACATTTTGTTTGTTTGTTTGAAAAGCATTTGTGCAAGTTTAGCCCCATGCAACGGGTGAGCACAGGGGTAAGACTGTCACATAAATGATTCAAAACATAAGGACATACTCTGTGCAGCCTTACAGCTTTTGTTGGGCCTATATGCCAGGAGATTTTTCATGTTTGTCAAATGTGTTCAAGACTTCTGTTTGGCAGAGGGTGGCTGCATTGAAACTGCTCTTCAAATAGAAAGAATCCCTGACCTGTGTAACATTCATGTTTCATTCTGCTTCATCATAGAGTTCAAAATTAATCTTTTTCGGTTTCCCTTGGAAGAGTTTCCTTCTTGCTGTTCTATGTTCTTATATGTCCATGAATAGTAAGCCAAAAATGGTACTTAAGCAGAGTGCTTGAATCCTTTAAATATTGAAGGTATTTTCAAGCAGTTAGTGTAGCATTAGTAGTATAAGTCCCACTGACAAGCAGGAGACAAGCCTGAGCTAAGAGCTGTGGTTCAATAGCCTGTCATGAACGCCAAGATGAGCACTGATAGCTTTGTCTGTGTCTCTCTAATTTGCCTCTGTTTTTATACACAACTACAGTCCATCACAGCTTCCCTCATTTCCTCCTTGCGTTTACTCCTTCTGAAAACATACTTTCTCTCAAGATCTGCTCCTGCCATATGAGCTGGTATTTTCACAGAGGATGACAACACTTTATTTTCAGAATAAATACTTTTCTAGGTCAACATGCTGAAGGGCGGCCGGGATGGGTAGGGGAAGCACTTTTAAAAAGACTTGTCCAGTTACCATGTGTTTATGTGGAGAAGTGTATGCTCAAATATGGGACACGGGGACCTTCTTCTTGACAGTGACTCCAAACCCGACAATGGTAGGAGTGGGGATGAAGAACACCAGAGAATTAGGAAAAATATCTTGCTTTATCCTTGAAAATATAATGCTTCATGTTTGAAATTGAAAATAGCTTAATGTTGGTGAAGAAGGAGATAAGAAAAAAAAAAAAGTAAATGAGTAAAATTGTTTCATGTTATGTGTTGGTATTCACTGAGAAGTATCTCTTTGTCCATAGGGAATGACTCTGCATAAAAAAGCAGCAGAAGATAGACTGGCTAGTACAGGCTCAGGACAGTCCTTCCTTGCTAGACAAAGGCAAGCCACGAGCACAAGGAGATCTTACCCTGGTCATGTCCAGCCAGCAACAGCAAGGTAGAGAAGCCTTGGCCTTAGAAAAAAAACCTGTGATCCAGGCCACTTCTCTTGCAAATGACAACATTCAAGGAAAATCAACCAGCATCCTTTCTCTTTCTCCCTTGTTACTGCTGTTATTTTACAGTTCAAGAAAGGAGTTTATTATGGTTTCTCATTGTTCTGTAATGCCCTTTGCCTGTATTTTTTGGAGTCCATCTCTCTCTCTCCCCCTTTCCCTCTCTCTGCATTTTTTTGAATGTGCCAAAGTTTTGAAAACATCTAGAGGAGTGCTGTATAATAACAGAGTCTTGGTGGTATGAACCCTTGTCTGTTAAAAGCCTCATACGGGCTGTGTAACAATGTACATTTCTTGTCACAGTTGATACTTTTGTGTCTATAAGGGTTGTTACACTTTATAAGACTGTCTTGTTCAAAGGGAATTAGGCATTTAGTTTCAAGTGCTAACCTGTTGCTTAAAAGAAATGCTGAAAACTCATTACAGAAATGCAAAATTAGTATATTATAATGTTGTGAACTATATTTGCTACTTACCAATGGCAGAAAGAATGACTTTTTAAAAATCTCCTACATCAAAGTTTGCTTTTA
Source organism: Athene noctua (assembly GCF_965140245.1). Taxonomy (NCBI): domain Eukaryota; kingdom Metazoa; phylum Chordata; class Aves; order Strigiformes; family Strigidae; genus Athene; species Athene noctua. The sequence goes on from NC_134077.1 coordinate 43,502,276, forward strand.
TTCTTGGTATTTATTGGGGAATTAGGATGGATTTTTCAGGTTTTTCTTTATCTACTGGTGTTACCTCTTTTGCTGGCAGAGCTGAATATTTTCAAATGGTTTGTTCCACTCTTCTTGGTCAAGTATATGCTCTAATATATATTAGAAAAAGGTTGAGAAATATTTAGAATGCTTTAATATGCTGCTGCATCATCCATTTAAATGGACGTTTGTTTTAATATTTTATAATTATGGATGAACAGTACATAATGGATCAAGGCCCGATTAGTATTGTTGATGTTAATGTATTCCATGTCATCCCCTACTAAAAGACTTGCTTTTAATATATTGATTCAGGGTATAATTGTATTAGTTGCCTTACTAATGGTACCAGTGCCTTCAGGTGAGTTTGTTGCTGACTGTTGGAAACTGGCTGTGATTTGTTGTACTGCATCTTTAGTGTGTAGCTGGTTAATTGCATGTCATCCTATCACCTTCATGTTGATCAGTGGGGTGGATAGTGGCCCCTACTTTTTAATTTAGGTTCTGTTCCTACAAAGTTCTGCTTTTTCCCTGCCTAATTATATTATACCTATCATTTTTGTCAAAAGAATTGATGAATACAGAAGACCTGAGTATTAGATGAAAGTTTCATATACATACATCTTGCAATGATCAAGTTTTACACATTTTTCATTTAGAGACTGTTTGGACCTTCCCTAACTGCACACAAAACATTATTTTTTAACCTTATTTTAGTGCCTTCCCAAGTGAAGATATTTTTTCATAAATCACTTAAGAAAGAAGACATAGTAGCATTCATTAATCATCTGAAAGTCTATGTTAATTCACAACTTGGGTGGAATAAGCAAAGGATAATTACAGGTTTTAATCTATACTAAGAAATGCATTCAATATGTGTCTGAAAAAAATTAGCAATTCTGATTCTTCCCCCCCACACCCCAACTCACCACCTCCTGCAAACAGATGCTGAAGTCTGTTAGCTGTATATATGTTTGTCTTTTATTCCTCACATTTGGAAAAAACTGATTTTCTAAAAATTCTCTTTACTTATTCAACATATGATGTGTCTAGGCTATGCTTGCAAGATTAGATAAAGCAGTGAAAGTATCTTCTTGTATGCAGAAATGTAACAACGTAAAGGAAGTTTAGGACAATTTCTGTAGCTCAGTGAGGTTATACTCATTTTGCTGTTTTACTGAGGTACAGAATACTAAAGGGACAAGAAGTAGTATGTGTTATCTAGTAAGATGACCACAGTGTATGTGGGATGTTTTATACTGATCTTATTCTGGTCATTTGAAGAACTCTTTACCTCCTGTCATCTGTGAGCACAAGCAAATAAAATCACTTCTCTGGGGGAATTTGATGTTCTTGTTTGAGATTACAGCATTTTAGATCACCCAGAGGAAAAAAACTAAGAATGGCTAAAGCTCCATTTTTATTTTAATCTGACTGGCGCTGTCTGTTAACAGACTGCTAAAGCCTATTTGTGAAAACAAGGAATACCAGGACCTTAACTGGAAGTTTTATCCCTTAATTTTGTCTAATAATTTCCTGTTGTTATTAATTAGGTGCAGGTCTAAAATAACTTGAACACAATCTGCACACTAGAATAAAACTACTTGCTTTTACTGATTTAATATTCGTTTTGCCATTTTGTCTCCAAAGTTTTGAAGACAGGCAAATGAGCCTGATAGTTAGGAGAGGAACATATGCTGATCAGAAGCCTCATTTTTAGCTTTTACTTTCATATCTCTTATGGCTTCTTTTGCTTCTTGGTCGTTGTTGGCTTTTATCTTCTGCTTTGTGGTTCTGGTTGGTCTTTCTTTTTCCCTTAAGATAAGACACTGAAGGGTTTTCTGTAATTCCCTTCAAGAATATATAGCATCAAAGAGCAAAACAAGAGATTGAATCTGTGTTTTACTGTTCATAGTAATTGTTAGGCAAGACTGAACGAGCATTTAGTCTTTTGAGAATTCACAAGCTTGTAGAATTTCTGCTATCTCCCAGAATTTGTGTTGAATATAAAAAACTAAAAATATACTGCAATCTATATACTCTGTTGCTGTCCAGTTCCAGTAAGCAATTTGTTCTGTCTTCTAATGGTAATCATCAAGAATTGAATTCCTTGTTCTTCAGCATTTTACTTCTATTACTTGCTGCATACATTAATTTCCTAATCTTTGGGTATGGATGAATGCAGGTGGTGAACCTTCTTTCTCACAAGAACAGCTTCTTTATTGAAAAGGGTTCCACATTGTTATTTCCTTTCTTGCTACATAGCTTTAGAAGTAGCATGGTATTAAGAACAAGAAGGGGCTCAGAGTGTAACTGTAGGGAATAAACACATGTATAGACGAGCTACCAGTGAACATTACCTGTTCATGTAAGGCACACTGGTAGTTTTATATTCATTGTTTAGAAAGAATTAATACTACTGTTTTATGATGATCTTAAATAGTAAGTAGTATATGCCAGCTGTCAAGAAAATGTAAGATGATTTGTCAGTTCTAAAGTCCTTGGTATTTTGACATGTGCAAATGTTGTGATTTAACCCTAACCAGACACTAAGCACCACAAGCCACTCTTTCACTCCTTCATCCCAGTGGGATGGGGAGGAGAATTGGAACAAAAACCTAAAACTCATGGTAGTTTGAGATAAGAATAGTTAAATAGCTAAAATAAAATAATAAAATTTTTAAAATAATAGTTATATTGACAATGAATATGATTATTTTTAAAAATAAATAAAACTCAAGAAAAGTGATGCACAGTGCAATCGCTCACCATCTGCAGACTGATGACTGAGCAGCTTTTGCTGTTCCTTCATTCTCTAGTATATGAGACTATCCACTCAGCAACTTCCTGGATGATTTTTAGTGGGTTAAATTTAGTTTCACCACTTGATTTTCTTCTAGTCAGTGATTTGGAGGAAGACTGCCCTGAATGTGGATAACTTTTCTTTTTCTTATAAAGCAAAATCGGACCTGAATTCTACTAATTTCATAGTGATTTTTATTCTTGCCTGACATTTTGACTTTTTGCAAGGATTGATGAGGGAGGTATTTTTGCATTCAGTCACCTGTGCCATACTGATGTCTTACGGGTTTTTGCATGTGTATTTTAGGTAGAATGTGAACTCTGTGTTTTGCAGTAATATTGTATTGGTAAACTAGTATTGCCAAACCAAGTTTAGCAAAGTTTTCAGGCATTTTATTCACCAATATTATGCAAATAAATAGCTAAAAGAGGTAATCTGTCAGGAAATAACTTTCAAGGGGTGTTTTTTTCTCTAAATCAAGTAGTCATTCTTCAGGGGTGTCACCTACCGTTTGATAGCTGGGTTACGACTAAAATGTGATCTCAGGAAATCAAGCACTTACAAAGAAACCTTTTCAGAAGTCCTTCTATAGAACAACTGTACTAGCTAATGCTGGCAGTATGATACATGTAGCATTCTGTTAAAATGAAGAGATGAATCATTATAACAATTCAGTGAATGATGTTTTGAGCCTTACCAACTGTACACAGCCCAGACACATGTCCCCTTCCAAATCTGAGCAGTACTGCATTTTGACGTTGTGCCTTGCATTGGAAAAAAATGAAATCTTGTGTTTTATCATAGGTTGATGTAAAAGCAGGTAATGAATCTCACTTGCACTCACATCATCTCCATGAGCCAAATCATATTATTGGCTTGTGGCAGATGTCCGATTCCAGGTAGGATCCTAGCTGTGCTGCCAGTTTGTCCCTTTCAGGAATCACAAAAATGTCCTGGCCTGACTGATTGCATTGTCATGTTCCTATGATCTTTCTTCCCCCTGGAAGTCCAGAAAAGGAGCTTGTCAGTGACTCTGAAGGCTGTAAGTAAAAAGAAGGAGCGATTTCTTTAGTGTGAAGGAAACAGATGCAAGCAACTATTATGTACAGAAATCTGAAGAGCAGTATATGTCTTTCACCATTTTTGCTTTTTGGTGTTAATTTAAAAACAGTGAAACAGAACCTGAGCTTTTGGAGCTGTTTTTTAAAATGTATTATTATTATTTTTGAATGGCAGTTGATTAAATATTAGAGACTTTACTTAATGTGAATAAGGCAGAAGCTGTCGTCAGCCACAACAACCTCAGACTTCTTGTATCATGTACAGTGAACCCCCAGAGATTTTGACTCTACTGCCAGGTTCACTGCACTGTTTGGAGATGTTGCAGACTTATCTAGCTTTGTTTTCTGTTTTACTTTTGTTGATTCATTGAAATATTGGGACAAAAAGTTCATTTTTAAATTTATCAACTCATTGAGTTACTTAAGAATGAATTTCGGTTGAGGAGCTCTAGGAAACCTGACAAATCATACAGTCCCATGAGGCACTGGAGCCACACCTAGCAGTTTAAGCAGGGCAGCTTTCCAGATAAATTGTTCTGGTGTCAGATTTGTAGTCAGTGGATCAGAAGTAGCTCACGATAACGGCTGTAATTGAAGTCTTCATCCATTAGTTGCTTGGGGATGGTTTTGCTGTTAACTTTACTGTGGCCCAGGTTCTAACCTTCACTTTTAGGCCTTGCCAAGGTAATGCATAACTCCTAAAGTAGATTTTTGCATTAGTTATTGCTACAGAAGCAGTTATTTGTCAGCATGTTGAAGAGCTGATAACTACAAGCATGGTACAGATTTGAAATTCTGCAAATGGAACTTGAACCCCTAATAGTTACCCTTAGCTTTAAGAGAAGATAAAATCAACATAAAGGCCAATTGTTAGCTTGTTAGTATGCTCCCATTGTTACCGTGATCATGAAAATGAGCAGAATTTTAAGAGAAAATCCCAAATGGTATAGTATTTATGGAGTTATAAAATAGTTTTAGTGAGACCACCAGGCTTTTGATTTGGGTTTGAAAATTCATTATGTAATTTAAAATTTTGTAAAGCAGAGATTATAGTTCTCAGTTACCAAAGATCAGTAAGCAGGAGAGTAAGCGTATTTCCGAAGTTATCAGTGGTTTTGAGAGAGATTTTAAAGCTTTTTATTTAGCAGTGCCAGTGAAATCTTGGAATAGTTAGAGGCATGACATTGTAAGGCCACAATTCTTAGAATTATTGTCCTGTTTGTATTCTCTGGTTGTAAAGAGTTAGAATAGTGCAAGATGGTGTTAATACAGCTCTGGAAGATGCTATATTGAAAATTGCTATCTTTAAAATATCTAGTACCATGGAGAAAGACATAGAAAGAATAGATTGAGAAAGAAAAGCAAACTTTGGCAGTAGAAGCCAGTGAGTAATAAAGTTATGAAATCTACAGGAAGAGAAATCTAGAGGCAGTTACTTCAAAGCAGAAGCTTGGCAGAAATATTTGAATAGAGTGTCTAGTGTTAGACTTGAAAGTGAGTAGACTGCATTGCTCTGATAGCTTTGGTGATTGTGTCACGAAGTCCTGCTTTACAGGCAGCAGGTTTGTTGGCTAAAGAAAGGATCAAACATAGACCGGACAGGAAAAAAGTAGTTTCTCAGAGAGGACATACGGCTGGGTTTGGGTGGGGGATTTTTTTGCTTCAGGTTGACTTGTGTGAGCAGTGCTCTGAAATGAAAGTTCTTTTGTTGGTAGGTGTCTCCAGAGCTGGCTAGGTTAATGAAAAAGACTGCCATCATTTCTCTGTCTTCAATATGCTGGAGTTGTCTCAGTCAATTCTGTGTGTTGAAAAAACAGAAGAGGTCAATGAGAAGTTAAGGAAGATTTTAAGGGATGGATAGCCACTTGTACTGAAGTAGAGCTAATGAGATTAGGCACTGAATATTGAAGGGAAATGCCTTACTAAGAAATAATCCTCCAGGCTGGCAAGAAGCATTCACTTATAGCTGGAGTATTTTGCACTGACGAAGGAAATAAGAGAAAGTCACTCCCCTGTAGACACATCATCTGCTACATAAACTGTCTCTTTCTGCAGATGCTGCAGAAGCAATGTCAGGTTATGCTGAGTGAATTTACCCTCACATCTCATGTCTGTTGTCTTCTGAAGAGTTACTACCTCAACAGGTAGCTTTAAAATATACTGATTAATTTTGAGGAGTTCTCCAAGAGAAAGAAATTGACAGACTTTTTTTTAGAACAAGATTAGAATTTCTAATCAAGAAAGGGCACTGTCAAATGAATTTGTTGAAAAAGAATATGCTGTCCGGAGTTTACAAGACTTCTCAAAAGTACTACTGACTCAAAGAGAAACCTGCAATGTCATTTCTGTTTATGTGCAGCAGGACACTTGAAGTGCTACTAAATATTAAGTCTGAACTAAGTAATAGCTCCATGAGAATAAAGGACTAGACTGTTCATTTATGCACAATAGAATAGATACATGCTTATGTAGCTTGAACTTTTAATTTTTTTTTTATAGACTAACTACAGCAATCTTCATATTATTAATCCTGAACTCTGTAACTATGCACCCAAGCAGTGCCAAGCAAGCTTAACAGCAAAGTACTCAAAATACACTCTCAAGGTCTGCTTTGCTGAATATATTAATTTTAATTATTTTTATTTTATTTTACTTATGTTTCTATTTGTTGTTCGACTATGGTTAGTATTCTGGGTTGGTGAATGAGAAGAAAAAGGGGGTGCACAAGCGGCAGGACTTGTATCAGAAAGGCAGATTTTTTGCAATAAATCCTTGATTTTACTTATAAATATTCTTATCTATTTAACCTGGATTTTCCTGTCACAAAAGCTGTTCTTAGAATCATTTTTGACCAGTGAAATACTAGGAAGAAGGAAGTGGGGAGAGAAACTGCTTGCATGCTTTGATTTCATTCTGGTGAAGCTATTGTGCTCTTTGTAACATCACAGGGAGTGCCATGTGAAAATGAGAATGAGCAGTTAGTGCTGTGCCATGCTATGTAAGGATATTTGTGCTACTTGGGGATGCTGAAAGCACCATAGCTGTGTTAGTAAAGCATTCTACCTGTCCAGTTAGACTGGCCAAAAAAGAGGGTGCATCAGCAAGGATGGAGAAATATGCAAGCTCTCCAGTTCTCTTCCAAACTTAGATTCACTCCCACAGCATTGTGATGAGCACTTTGGGCTGCTCAGTGGCTCATACTCTGCTTATTTTATCAAGAATACATGTCATTTTCTTGCAATTAAATCCTGTATTTGCAAGCAACTAATAGAATTTGCCAGTATAGTGTGGCAGTGATGCTGTTGTAGCCTCATGTACAGGATGAGCTTTGGTGAAACATGAACATTTAAAGTCTTCGGTGGTGCTCAGAGCTTGAAGACTCAGACAGAGTCATTGTGACCCTGATTGTCTTTAATACATGACCACAGCAGTATTGGACAGGCACCTTTCACTTTAGTTTTTTAACTGTTGTACTCACAGACAGCAGGAATGCCTGAGACTTTTTCATCACTGTGTAAACTTTGTTTCATAGCTGTGTTATTTGAGAACAGTGCCCTGAAGCACTTTATTCCGAAGTGTTTAAATTTGTCTTAATTATGTCTAAATTTAGATATGTTCAAGACTGTTTTATTGCTTTTCCCAATTACTGGTGTGTAACCTGCTTGTTAATTTGAAGAGCTGCTCTGGCAAAGATGCTTTCCCTGTGAATTTGCACAACTCTAAGTAGAGACAGCCTTACTAAACTGCTCTGAAAAATAACTGTTCTGTTCTCTGGGGTTTTCAATAATAGTATGTTATCTGCTTTTTAACTTTCTTCTTTATTCTTTTATTTGCAGTGATGTGGTTGCATGACCTGCAGCATTATTATAACAGGGACTGTTCAGTGCATGACTTGCTTTTCTGTCCAGACTGCATAACCAAAACTTAACCAGTTCTACACTTAAGACTCATGACCATCTGATTTCAAAGGGAGATCTACTTGCAGAGAAGCTTACCATCTTGGGGAGTGGCTTTCTCATTTCCCACTTCCATTTACTCTTTCTCTTCACAAAAAGTCTCCTATGAGGCTAGAAGAGAGAAAAACCAGTATTCAGAACTCAACAGGAGGCGTTCTGCAAACTGACAGAGCACTGTCAGCTCTCCATTTTACTTCCACCTGTCCACTTAATTTAATTCTGATTAACAGTATTAACACACAGACTTTCTGCAACATTTTCATATACTGAACTATAAAAATCTAGTCCTAATGAGTTCCTAAAAATGCCTTTTGACGACTAAAATTTCAAAGAATGTGTACCCTTAAAGGATCCACTTTGCATCTTTAAAATTAAAGAGAAGGAGGTGTTTTACCAGGAGAAATGACTAATGAATTGCTGCTTGGCCATTCCATCTTCCTTAGAAAACCAGTCAAGGTTCATCTGATAATCTCCGAGCCAGGCAAACTACCAGGTGGCATTTTGTTCACAGGCACTGCCTGGTTCCTTGCTATGTATATACACTGTAGTTTGTGGCTGTTGTATTTTTCTCTCTACATTTTAGCTGTGTTGTCATTTTCTTTCAGAAACTTTTTTTTCAATCTGTGTGCAATTGTTAAAACAATCTCAGAAAATAACATGAATGGAGATAAGTTTGAAAGCTGTCTACACTTTCAGTATTATGCAGATTGTCCTCGCCAGTTTATAATTTGGGTCGTTTATCTTTTATCTGTACTATTTTTTTTCCCTCTCCTTATTGCAGTCTTAGCTATTTTAATTTCCAATTGCACTAGCTTGGCTGTTTCTTTGTATTACAAAGTTTAGCTATAAGAGTTGCCATATGTAGACAGTGTAACTCAAAATGCTTTGTACTGCCTATATTAATTTAAAAAGCTGCTTATTTAATATTCTCAAGTATCTGCACATTTGTACTACTGTATCTTTGTTTTGTATTGGGCACCCAGTACTGGCAAGATTCAGAAGAAGGTGGGAGTGCTGTAGTGTTGTAAGTTAAGAGGTTTATTGTATAGGAGTTAGTATGTAACAAATGGGGAAGGGCGCTTTTAAGCCATAGCATTTGCAGGAAAACCTGAAGAGTCTCAGTGGTGAGTACTGCAAGTGGTTTGGTTTAAGTCTAGTTCTAGAGCAACCCCATTCTTGCTCACTTGGATCTTAATCCTGCAAAAATATGTACTCTGCTCACTCCAAAAATGGTTTTGCTTATTCAGGCAGTAGCATGACCATCAGCCCTGGTTTCCATATGAGCACCCCCATGCTGGAGAAATGCTGTGTCCAGTAGCCTCTGCCGTCACTTCTGGTCACAAGACACAGTACGAGCTTTGTCCCTGGCCGGTCAAGTGGGGCTCTGGGCAGAGCTGCACCTCATGTGCTGAGACACCTGTGTGTGTTCAGTCTTCAGGGATCTGGATACCCAGTGCATCAGCAGTGACTTGGAGAAAAGATGGATCACGTCCGTGCCTCTCTTTCCAGAGGGGTCTGTGTGCCACCCTACAAAGGGAAGGGTGGGTAGGAATGGGCTCCAAGCAGTGCAGGAGGGGAAAGGATAAGCATTAAGATCCTGGTAAGGAGTGTGTGGCATGTTACCTTCTGGATACTGTACTAGACAGGGGAGCCTGTGGCTGTCAGGTGTGCCAGCTGACAGCAGTCTGGAAAGACCCCCGAGGGGGGAATATGTCTTTAGTGGTCCACCAGGACCTGGTGTGGTGAAGTCTGATGTGACTTGCAGGCAGGATCTGGGGATTGGTGGTGACAAGTCAGGTATCCCTGCAGCAGAGGCAGCAGCACTTTCATCAGGCTGAGTCCACCAGAGTACTAAAATGATTTGTGTCTTTCCAGGTCCTAGCCATTGATACCTCGTTATGTGCCAGGGCAAGCATTACTAGAAGAACGTCTTTTTGTTGGGTGTTAAAGGCATGGTTTGTTTCTCATTTGCAAGTGCTGCTCTGGCTGGGACCACACCCTGCCCCAAGCCAGGCTCTGTGCAGGGCAGGAAGGGATGGCTGTGTTTGCATGCACCTGCCTGCACAGGTGTCTCGAAGTGAGGCTGAGCAGTACCTCATTTCTCCAAGTGGTCTGTGCAGACTAGAGCCTAAGTATCAGTTGTTCTTGAGCCTGAAGACATTTGTGTTGTCAGTGTGTTTAGTTTGAATTCGCTAATGCAACAGAGAGATGTCAGGTGGAGCCAGTAACTCAGCAAGTGAGCTGGCTGCTTAGATTAGCCTAGCATCTCTGTCATGAAGTGATTGAGAGCTCACAACTTGGTGATCTCCAGCATGTGTCTGATATACTAACTTCATTTGTGCTGCATAGGAAACTTTTACTTTCTTAATAGCAGCTTGTTTGACTGTCCTGAATTATGTGTTAACCAGTATGAAAGTAACTGTTTGTGAAGTTGCCAGTGATATATTTTCTATAAAAGAATGGATTCCTAGAGTGTCAAAACATGAATTTCCCATTTCAGTTCATCTATGAATTGTGTGACTACCAGATTGTCATGGTAGCAGTATTAATATACATATCTGTATATAGACAAAAAACATACTCAGTAATGATTATTGGAATCAAAAGGTTTAATATTTTTTCCCAGTCAAATACACTAATGCTTCCAGGGTGACAGAAGAGTGTACAGTTGTTAAACAAATTGTAAATAAATGCTTATATAAAATGTAAATGCTTGTTTTTCCTTTATTTGGTAGTGGGATATAAAGTGAGGCCAGTGCACAGTTCATGTTACAGTTACTTGTTTGAGCCTGGAGTGCTGTTCTGCTCTGAGGTGAGGGTAGCAGCCAGCCGGTGATCAACAGGGAGCTCAGTGGAGTGGGAGTAACACAGGTAATACGGACCTTGCCTTTAAGTGCACTTAGAATCAGTCACTACAGAACAGCCAGGGAAAAAAATGGGACTTTTTATAAAGCAAAGCTACACCTGGGCTGCTTTAGTGTTAACTGGATATACAAAGGGCATCTTGGAAATGCTTTTCTTGGGGCTGTGCAAAGGAGAGTGAATGGCAGGTAGGCAGCAGCAGGAGTACACCACAGACCTCTTGACTTTTGCTGGAAAGTATCCGATCTGGCTGCCTCATCACTACAAGAATTACCAGACATGGTTTGCCTCTCAAAGGGCCAAGGCTAAACAGCTGAAGTAACAATTTTCTCTTGCTGGTGGAAGTTTAGCTACAGAGCTAAAGGGGGGGGAACCTACTGGTAATACAGAGGGAAACAGTTGTCCTTCCTTTCTGCATTGGTAAGCAGATTTTCCACCTGGGGTGGGTGGGGGAGGCACTGTCAGACATAACTGTAAACATTGGTTGTGAAAGAGATGGCAACAGCCAGCACAAGATATTGAGCCCAGGAGTGTCATCTGTGGTGCTGGTGCTGAGAGGGATGCCTGAAGACCCCTGTCACAGCCTTTCAGGAGCTGCCCTGTACAAAGAAAGCAAAAATGGAAGGATCCCCTGCCTGCCTCCATGCTGTATCTGGGCACTACCATGGGCTGTAGCATCCCTGTGGCAGCAATGGGAGAGCCCTGGGCAGCTGTGTTTGCTAGCTGGGGAGGGCAGGAGAACACCAGAAGTGATGGCCAACTCTCCTAAGCCACAGGTAGTGTAAAGTGGATAGTGATTCACTCCAATCCTCTGCCTGCCTCAGTCCCAACCTGTCACTCCTCTTCACCTTGGTCATTACTTCATCTCTTGCCTCCAACCATCATCCTCTCAGCTACCCTGTCATTTCCACCCCCCTCCTGGTGCGCTGAGACCCACATCAGCATCCCTTGTTTTGCCTCCCCTCTCCCTTTCCTGTCCCCCAGCCTCCTTCCTCTACATTAACTCCTGCAAAGCAAGTCACCTTCCTTAGGCCTGGGGTGGGGGGACAGGGCACTGTGGCCCACCCAGCCCCTCACCCTAACCCCACCACAGCTGGAGCTTTTACCTCTGCATCCTAAGTACATTTATCCTTACATTAGATACTCTGGCTGGAGGCAACAGCCACAGCTGTGTTAAAAGGACTTGCAGAAGCACCAGCTAGAAGGTGCACAGTTCCCCTTTGTGCACACAGGCCTGTGCAACACAGCAGAGCCCAGCACATTTGTATCCACTCTGGTCTGGAAGCAGGAGTCAGCAGTGCAGTTGCCAGCAGGATGCACAAGACCAGCTGCAAGGACTGCAGGACCACCAAAGAGGGGAGTGCCACTCCACCCTTCCACCACAGGACACAGCACAGCAGAGGAGATTCTACCAGCGCTAGGCCTGTGTGCTTAGTCCCTTTTCCTTAGCATCTGAAAGAATAAAATGGTCTCAAACCAGCAAGGTGTCCCATTTCTCTGACAAATCAGGAGGATTCAGAAGTGTGTTAGGTATTGCAGGGAAGAGGAACTTCAAGTGATGTAATTGAAAAAGCCTTTACATACCAAATATATCCACTGCTTCCATTTCAGGTCTTCTGAGAGCCCCAGAAGGCATCAGAGCATCTCTGCCTCCCAGGACTTCCAGCTGGTAACAGAGGACTGCCTTTATGCCTTCCCAACAGGCAAGCATCTCAAAACTGCAAAATGTGCGCACATCTAGACATTTGGTTTCTGGGCCAAGACACAATGTCCACAAGCTACCTGGGAGCACAACTCCACACCAAGAAGGAAGGTCTTACAAACCCTTCCAGAGACAAGGGTAGAGAAAGGAAAAAAACCCACAAACAAATGCAATCAACTCCCACCCTCTGAACATCGCAGGGAATTGAAGGCAGTCATAACCACCACAGGTACAACTCAAGGTGGACAGAAGTTCAAGTGAATTTTCAATGTTTATCACATCATAAAAGGTCTGTCTTTAGGTCAATGCCAAACAGAAAAAAAAATAACATACCCTAGATAGCTGACCACTAACAGAACATAACTGGAATTGCACTACCTTTTCCATGAACAGTCTTGTTCCACAGCACCCTAAAACAAGTCTGCACGTCCTTTCAACTGCTGTAAAATATTGGCAAAGAATACATACCATGCTGTCTGCCCCCTTCCCCATAAAGGCTTCCTTACTAGCTGAAGACAGACACCAGCATGAGACCTGGCACACTCTCCACTGACAGCGCAGCAAAAGACAAGGCAGCCCCCGATGCACTATCAGCAATCTGGGGGATGCCGGGTGCCTGAGCAGTGCACAGGCACAACGCCCAGTCCATCACGCACATATCACAGGCAGCCTGGGACCTGTCCCAGCTCAGCTATGAATATGTATATTCAGTATCAAAACCTCTGTGAGGGTCCCCACGAGCTGAACCAGAAATTTAAGAACACTGGTGTCTGATACAGGCTTCACTGCACTCCATTAATTTTGAGTGCGAAGTATTAAGGCTTCCTTTTCTGAGATTACAGTACTTTTGGGTTTGGGAGTTTGGTTTGGTTTTTTTTGTTTGGGTTTGTCCTCTTCACAGGGAAAAGGCAGTAACTCTCCTGCAGAGCTCCCAAGGTCTATTTTCATTGTAGCCAGAGCACCTTAAAAATAAACACAAATGCTTTGGAAATACCCCCAAAAATACTATTCTGACAAAGCTTACTCTGTGAAGGAAAAACACTACCCTGCAAAGAGGAACTGGCAAACTACTAGAACAAACAGCTTCTTAGTAGCCATTTCATATTATTTCTAAACCTAAAAAACACCAAACAATTGAACATTTGTAAAAGTTAATGTGATGTCCACGAATATATTTAAATCCAAGTCACCATATATTCAGTCTCTAAATAAGCATGGGTAATACTGTTCTGCAAACCTCTTCAAAGCAAGTGGAGTGTAGTCTGGAAGCCATGCAATGCAAGTGTCCTCTGGAGACCAGCCATACACCAATTCTAGGTAATAACACACTGAGAAGAACCTATTTTAAATGCATCTTGTTGTATGGAAACTTGAATTCACCTACCTGTGAAGAGTTCAGAATTACATACTTCATCGCCTGCCAAAGCATGTGGTTTTAAAACATGTTTGAGTAAATCACACAGGATTTCTACATGAACTGATTTTCTAAAGAGTTGGAATTAAAGACAGCTGCAAAAAATTCAGGAACAAAACTGCCTGGGTAATACAACAAAACCAAAGAAAATCAACTGAACAACAGTCTTGAAAATGCTTTATTGAACCGTGTGTCTTATCGTAATGTGCAGAAGATGTGTTTGAAAGACTACAGCTTGAAAAAATTTTGAAAATCCTGAACAATCAATAAAAAAAGTCCCTACTGGGGGTAACTCTCAGGATAAGCAGAGGTCTCATTTAGTTTCCCTTGAAACGTTTTTTGTTGCAGAGACTAAAAGAAAACAAGGCTAATACTGCTCTATGTGGAAACAATCAGGATTTGAGAATTAAAAAAAGTCTACAGGGTTGTTTCTTTTGCTGCTGTTATTTTGGATTAGCATACACATCACAGTTCTGCTGAGAACACCATCTGGTGTTCAAGTCTGTAAATTTACTCTATAGTGCTAGCAATGCTGCAGAGATGGAAGGATACAGAGAAAGAGAGAGGGGGTGAGGTGAGAAAGATCTGGAAAGACACCATTATGATATCAGCCTAGTTTAAATTTTTGTCAGAAGCTGTGCGCACTTTTGTTTTTATAATCTAACTTTACATTCAAAAAACCCACAAAAAAAAAAAAAAAGGAAAGAAAACCAAAACCATATCCCTTCTGTCCTTGTTTTGGGGCTACTATAAACATCTATACACAAGAACACCATACTCTCTTTTTCTTCCAAACCGGTTAACAGTATAGGCATGTAGGTGGCATGATTCAACTAAAAGGCTTTTTCAACTTTTTTATACCAGCAAAAATAACCAAAAGAAACAATAAATAAAAGGTGCTAAAGTTAACATTAAGGATTCAATTGTAATATACTGACAATCTGGGAATCCAAATCCTCAAGCTCTCTTGATACTCACAGGTCTCTGCAAACTATGAAGCAAATACATAAATAACTCAAAATATGATTGAGACTGTGAAAGGCTTTTTAAACTAAGATAACATGATCCAGATTAACTTTTTTTTTTTAAACACAAGAATATATGAATTGTCTACACCTGAATAAAACATATTTAACAATTAAAAAAATTAACAACCACAAAAATGAAAAACTTTAAACAAAAGTGAACATCATTTCATTTTAGGGCACACAAAAGCCCCTTGCAGTAGCTTCCAGTAGTGGCCTTACTGTTGTGTCTCCCTCCTACAGATGCATAAAATGAAGTTCAACTCCACACTGAGATGATGGCTAACAGGGCAACATAATGGTCACATACAGCAAAATGCCACACCCTGGTCATGACAATATATCCCACTGCAGAGTCTCCATCCTGTGCAGGAACAGCACACAGAGATGTCATTCTGTTACACATTATTCAAAAGCTACTTTGTGGCCACAAACTGCTAGTCAACACTAACCTTTCTGTCATGTAACGTTTGAAAAATGGGAAAGCTTTGGGTTTTTATAGTTTAACTCCTTGTATTTAAATTTTTAAATGACAAGGTTACTAAAACTCATGCACGCTGCAAAAAACGTCATGCAGTAGTTAAGGTAAACCATCCAAGCAGTTTTTATTCATTAATATTCATAAATACACACAGCAGCTTCATTAGAGATTTTTCATTTTTTTTCCTCTTCAGTTTGAATGTGGACTATTAGGAGAGCCTTTTGCATGTCAAGGTACAGGACACAGAGCTTTTTGCTCTGCACTGCAGCCTACATTTACCTGCTAGAAGTAAAAATTAGTTAAGTGGAAATGATTATCATATATATCTTTTCTCTCTTTCTTTTGAATGTACACAATGTAACAAGAGTGACAGACCTGAAATTACAATCACCAAAACAAACCCAAGATAGTTGTTGTCCACTTTCATTGGCAAATACAGCACAGAGGACATTGTCTGCAAAGTGGGATGTCATCAAAGAGGAGGTGGAGGAGGCTCATTTCCTTTATTACTCTCTTTTAAATTTAGGTTTTCTAAAGCAACATCTAGAGGCATAATATCTACACAGCCCATAGCACCAAAATCTGCAATCTCCCCCCGCTCATCCTCATCTGAGGAGGAACTTTCTTCCTGCATCAAAGTGGACAGTAGAAGCTCCTGAACAAACAGGCTGCAGTCTGCCCGTTCACTTTCCATTGACTGACGCTCTGCTTCCGACATCTTCGGATCATTCAACCTGTACAGCAGCAAGGGAAGAGAAGACAGGCAGTTGGTAAAAGCCCTTTTCACTGATGACACTACTGACAGGCACCAAAAGGCACTCAAAAGTCACTCCTTCATGACAGCCCTGCTTGCCCTTCCACATGTACAGCTTTGGCAGCCTCTGACCACCCTTTTCCTGTTGCTACAATAGCATTCAAAGTGGAGCCTAAAGTTAGAAGAAAATAAACTATTTGTGAGGTTTCTTGCTATTCAGAAGTCTTTTAGGGAGGGCTGTTGTGATTTCCTAGACACTCATTACATGCCCATTTTGTTTCTAGGTCAATTTCTGAATTCACATATGCCACAGAATAGATGACTGCATGTGTAAAGCTTAGGGATTCCCAAAGCACAATAGAACGATCATTCCACCACTTCTCCCAGGTCACAATGCATGCCCTGACTGGCAAGGAAATTGCTCAATCCAACTCTGAAAGTCACTGTCATCTGTGACACTTGCAGGTACTTTTGATTAAATTTCTCAAATAATAATGAGGTTTTGATTGAAAGATGTCACATGGTGTTATTTTGCACTTAAGACAAAAATCAGATTGACTCAAATCCAGGTTTCTTGACACAGGAGTTGTTAAAACACCCACACTCTTTCACAATACCAAACAAAAAGAATATGTACAGCAGGGCATGGCCAGGGAGATGTAGAAAACGTTATTTAGTGTCAATAGACAACCTTCTAAAAGCACTGTAATAGCATGGTGGGTGACTTCTCTTTAAAATAACCCTGGGATCCAAGTATAATTTCTAAGCCAGATAAGTATTCTGTTAATTAATAGCCTCCCTTATCTGCTTTGTTATTGAGTCTCTAAAATAATTTATGTATAAACGGCTATTCAACTTCCAGCTTTTACTAAAGATCAATTTCCTATTGAACAATACTATCTTCTGATTCTCTCCCTCTCCATTACAACTCAAGTGTATATACTTGTATCACTGGAAATGCACTTGTTTTGCTGGAAGTAGTAGGGGAAACAAGCACAATTTAGTTAAGAAATATTTTTTTTGTTTCTCTTGAAGTTGAGATGCAGCAACTAATGTTTACCCATTTCTCAGAAGCAGACAGACAGTAGGTTTGAAAAGATGTTACAAATGCAAACAAAAGCAGAGTACATTGGCTACAGACTTGAAGAATCTGGCAGAAGTCCCCTACCTGAGCCATGACTAACTTACTCAACCAAAACCCAAAACCAGCCTCCTTTTCAAGGTTTGCAGAAATCCATACTCAAGTTTATTCCTTTGAACACGTTCTAGCTGTGTCACAAAAAGTACAGTGCCTTGTGAGATTGCCTCTCCTTTTTGCAGCACTAGACCACCACAGAGTATTTCTGCAGCCAGCTCTGGGAGCTGGCTTTCCACAAGCAAAATAATTCCCCATGCTCCAGCTATAAACCGCTACTCTCGGATATCGAATTACCAGTTTTACCTCCATGCTACAAATGCGGATGAAGCATTTTTTATATATATTACATATTCTGTGACCACTGTTGATGTCTACCATGAATATTCTGTATGGTGAATTAGCCTGTTAATTCTGCAATGTATCTGATCAGCCACTGCTTTACAAGGGCATGTGCCTAACAAGTTTCATTGAGCTCTATGTCTCTATTAGGGCTAAGGCAAACAGAAATGGTAGAAGTTACCTTGTAAGAAGAAACTGGGAATTCTGGATAGTCTGTTGACTGTTTTCTGTGTTAGATGTGTTGGTGGTTGTTGTAGATTGTGTCATAGTGGTGCTGACATTGATCGTGTTGGTGCGTCTAGTTGCATTGCGTGCAGTCTCCAGTTGCTGTCTTGCTGCCTGCGCATGTTGTCGTTCCAACTGCAGTTGCATCTGCAGCTGCTGTAACTGAGAAGCAGAAGGGCCAGAGGAGTTGAGCTGTCCTGCTGAACGCCTCACACCTGACAGCTGAGATAAAAGCTCTGCCAGAGAAGAGAAAGTTCTATGATGAGAGATCTTAAATAAGCATTACACAATAGAATAGATACACCTTGACTTCCAGTGCATAAACTCCTTTTTAAAAGCAATAAAATCAAACAATGCTGAAGAGCCCATGAAGCTCATGAAAAAAGTCCTAGCATTCAATGTCTCAAAGCATAATGAAGATAAAGACTTATTTATGCAGATTCATTCCAAGTAAGAAGACAAAATGTAATGCCTTCAAAATAACAGGAGAGCTAATCTACAGGAAACGCCTGGCCAATGACGTCCTCTGCAGCAGCTCTCCGAAACTTCAAGTCAAAATAGCAGTTGACTAAGAAAATACTTAAAATCACAACCAAAGCCAAAATTATCTTCCTCTCAACACATGTTCCCTCAAAACACAGGCTTCACTTTCCCAGTATCTCAGAGGGAAGCTGTGCTGCAGCAAAGAAAAAACATCATACCATTGTTCCAAACATTTTTTTAAAATACTTACTTAGAAAAACATATTAAAGCATTGCCTCACATCAAAACTGAAGTGGTCAAGCATTTGTGCTGTATGATTTTTTATTTCTGCTAGAAGTACAGAGATGGCCTAGCAATTAAAAGAACTCTGTCCATAAATCTTCCAGTTCAGAGGGATGGAATACTTATAGCAAGTTTCATCCACAAAGAATTTTTTGAAATAAATACTAGCAGCAAATTACTCCTCAGTGCATTACTGCAGCATCTCTTCTACACCCTGTGAAAAATGCACTTATATCACCTGCTTGCTGTAGTTGATACAAGGGCAGAGGAAGTAGGGGATGATATTGCTTCTGCCCCTCATCCCTACATCACAAAGTTACTATATAGGTCAATTTTCCTTCCTTAACAAAATACGGATCCTTCTAAATAAGGCTTTCTTTGAGGAAATAAAGCAAAATGTAGTTGTTTTCCACATCAGGAACTCAGGATGGTCAAGTCACTTTTATCAACAGTGACAGCAATATCAAGATTAAATAACTTAACTCCATTGCAACTACTAGAAAGTGCCACAGGGGGAAAAAACATCTTAAAAGCATAATGTGTTATAACCTCCATTTGTTTTAATCAGAAAAATTTTGATGGTCTTCCCTACTTATTACTCCAGTAAAAGGGGAGCCATATCAAACTTCCAAACAGGATTCAGATGTATTTATTCTCACTGCAAGTTAAAGCGTAAGTTAAACCTTACAATAGAGCAAGAGTATTTTGGAAGCAGATGTGAGGTTGAGACAGTGAAGTGGTGTAAGGAGGGCATCCAGCTCAGTGTGCAACTGAACTCTGAATGCAAAAACACAGCTTTCACCAAAAAAAATATTCAGAAGAATGCCATTTTATACCACATTTAATGTTGTTAAGTGGGGAGGCCTTGTGAGGCTGAAAACAAACCTCAGCAGCTACATCACATTTAACTGAGCTGAACAAGCTGCTCTTGCAAGAGAAAGTCAAGGTCTTGCATTGGAGATGTCACAAACATCCTCCTTCCTTGCACAAATCCAGTTCTTTTCAGATCTTCCTGTGACCTCACTTAACATTTCTTCTCTTGATGGTATACTTCATCCCAGCTAATTTAATCAGTTAGATCTGGTCACAACAGGCCAACAGGGCACCAGAGGCAGTAGAAGGCAGGCAAGGGGACCATGATTAAGGAAGGCAGTGGAGCCACAGCTCCCCTTTCAGAGCCAATGCCTCGTTAAGATGGCTGTCTGTCTACCTCCCTCTGAAGAAGTCACAACATGATTAAATAGGAAGCTCCAGTTTAAGCATTATGACTTCTTGGCATCTGAAGTAAAGGTAGATTATGACAGAAATTCTGAGGTTTCCCTGACACACTGGCATGGTCAAAGACCGCTGCATAAACACATTTAGATTTCCCCCTAGGGAAAATTATATTTGGTTTTGGATTTGTCTTCATTCTCTATTTTTTCTTTCCCATAAAAAAAAGTTCTTTTCACATCAGAGCTAAACATACACCAAATAAGTTATTCCTGGGAATCCTAAAGACATCTTCATTATTTCTGGTGTTGAAAATGAGACACCCTTTCCTCCTCACAGTTTTTCTAAACTTTACCAAAATACACTGCAAATGCTTGCAACAGTACATTTATGTAAGAATTTCCAAGTACATAAAAAAAGGGCATGATATTAGCAAGTCTGTCATTCATACAGCAGCCTGAATGCAAACTGAACATATTTTAAATGTCCATTAATACTCAAATTCAGCCAATTTCATCTTCATTGAAACAGATACTTACTTCCATAAACACCTTTATCCACATGACAATTAAAATGAGATGTATTGAAACAGGTGATGGAAGTTGGACACAATCACTTGTAAAAATATATACCTGTGCATAGATTAGGTTTGGGAAACTTATACTGTCTAGAACTAAAAGCACAAGCTACAGGCAGCAGTTTCAGCATCTCCATGCACAGGCCCTGTTGACAACCCAGCCAAGCACATGGCTCACGTGTGAGCAGCGATCAAATCACACTTGCACTGTGGAACATATCTATACATGCAGATTCATAACAACTGGGCAACTATTATCATTCTGAATTTTAATTCCTCCATGTAAGAAGGAAACTAGGGTAAAATTAATGGTTACAGCTCTTACCAGCTATAGGATCCATGGCTTCCCTATTGCTTGGAGAATATGAACTCTGAGAAGATGAAAGCCCACCAGAGGAACTGGTAGTAAAGTGCATGTTTGATCTACGTGCACGAGGGCCTCCTAAACCCCGGCCTGGGTGGAACATCCTACGTACATGCCGAACACCACTGGATTCATCGTAACCAAGAAGTTAAGAAAACAGAACTGTTTGGCATCGACTATTAAACAGCAAGGACATTTGATGGGTGAAATACACAGGTGTGCACTGTTCCTCACTCCTAAAATAATGATTCAACTTCTGAAGCAAAGGTAAACTACACTGTAGCTATGGTGCAAGTAAGACATACTGATCTGAGCTCAAGATACCTAGTGCTGTGTACACCAAACTCCCAGTGTTTCTCCAACTTTTTGTAGTGTCTACAAAAAAATCAGCATTACTTTCTTAGTTTTTGTAGATCAAAGTTTTCTACTCACTAATCTGAAAACTGACATGCATATTCACCCAAGCTTATTACAGAGGTTTTTATTCTCCCTCCCCAATTCTTAAGTATCAAAAATAATAAAGCTTCTTGCCATTCCTATCAAAAGTGCATAATACTGTATTCCTTTTGACTTCCATACTTCATTATTTTATCCAAGTTTTATCACTTCAGTCCTTAAGATACTGAGGTTTCTGGAGTATTCAGCACTTTCATCACACCCCTTTCTTTCACCTTTCCTCTTTTAGCCAAAGAAATAGCAGTAATTCCAGTTATGATAATGATGCCTTTAATTTTCCTGGTTTACCCTACTTGTCCATATCAGATGCTTATATTTCAAATCATACCTTTTATACACTTTCTCATATAAATTCAGACAATCAACAAATTATTTGAAGATTTTTTTTTGTCAGAAAGTTATTAACATTCATTCTTCCAAGACAGATAAGGCTTCCTTTTATTTTAAAAATTCCAAGTATAATTCACTAGTGCAAAATGAAATAGCATAGGCTTGAATATTTTTATTTTACTGTTACTACACTCTTAGCTTAGATCCTCCCAACTCCCATCTTCTTTGTTTTTATAATCACAGATTTATCTAGGTTGGAAAAGACCTTGAAGATCATCCAGTCCAACCATTAACCTAACACTGACAGTTCCCAACTACACCATATCCCTCAGCGCTATGTCAGCCCGACTCTTAAACACCTTCAGAGATGGGGACTCCACCACTGCCCTGGGCAGCCCATTCATTCCAACGCCTAACAACCTGTTCTGCAAAGAAATGCTTCCTAATATCCAGTCTAAACCTTCCTTGGGGCAACTTGAGGCCATTAATAGTATGCTTACTACTTATATGGTATCCATTACTGTACAAGAGTAATGTCCAATGTACTTTTCACAAAACACAGAGTGGAAAACCTCAGGGCATCATGGAGGTCAAGAACTTAAAACTGAAAGAAGTTACTAGACTTCTCATGGCAAGAAAGAACTTCTGGCTATTACAAAAGTATTTTAGAGAACGTTTGCCTCTTTCAAACTCAGTTACACTACAGTGTGAACCACTTAATATCTAGGGTGTAAGAGGAAGATCTCCCCTGGCACATAACATACTCTGCCTAGCATAGGGTGCCTTTCACCTCTGAGTGTACTAAAACTGGATGCTGCTGGTGAGGAGATACCATATTAGATGGACTAATGTCCCCATGGTGTTTGGCAAGCTTTTCATAACTAGACCTGGTAGAAAGGGACAATATTGGGGGATTTTTCAAGCCGACACAATACTGTGGTATAACTTTCCTAATTGCAGCTTTTAAAGTGCTTTGAGATAAACCATTCTTTAAATACTTAGCTAAGTGTGCACCAAAGTCTCATGAGCTATGCTAGAGTAAGAAAAACCTTTGTAAATCTTAATTTGTGACAAACAGATAAACTGAATAGTCATGTGAGAACTATTTGTATGATTGATGCTGAAAAGCTGTATTTAATAAATTTTCAAGTATTTTCCTGCTGAAGTAAGAAACTGGGCTTTAAAGAGCTGTCTCTAGACTGTATGAATAAAGGACATACCTTGCAATGGCTGCACAAGGTCTATAACAGGAAACACATGCAGCCTTCTGGGACAATTTAAGAAAAAAACACAAAAAAACCAAAAACCAAAATAAACCACACATGTCTAATCAACACTTGGAAGATGAGGCCAGCCACTCCTCATAACTCCAGGAGTAAAAGCTTACCTCAAACTAACAGAAATCCTCACTCTAGAAAAAGTGCAAGCAAAGAGAATCTTCTCTCTTTCCATCTCCTTTTTGTACATGAAGTTTGTTACACAGCATGGAAAGTTGTTCTGTACAACTTTAAATTCATATGATGTTTGGAACAGCAATAAAATGGTATTAGAGACCAGCTCTCTCACAGCTCCATGACTTTGACAGTTATTCCTTCCTACACCACCAGACCTTGGATGAAAAGGGGCATCTCTTCTTTTTTTCCTACTTCAGACCTGCCTGTTGCTAGATATGATGTAGAGCCCAGCATGGAATAATCACTTCAGGATACACTTATGTTTTGGAGACTTGACAACACTGATCACTAAATAACAGTGTACAAGCAAAAAATTCTACATGCATTGTTTTTAATACTGATTCATGGACAATGTATTCCCAAAATATATCCAAGATAGATCCATTTTGGTATGACCAACATTGAAGCCTTACTCTGTATTTGAAAAGATCGATTTTGCTAGCTCAAACATTCCCAAACTAAGAGTCATCTATCTGGTGGCATCTCTGATACTGGAGGGGGAGAAAAAACTGCAGAATCACCAATTCTAATCAAACACCTCGTTCATTCCAGTAGGAAATTAATTTCACCCTTAACTTGGAAAATTTAAGCTTCCTGGACTACAGAGCAGTTAAGCTCATGTTGGAAGCCCACACTTTTACCTTTGGTACATTGCTATGTAGTTAATAGGGATGTAAATTTTGTTAGAAAAAAAGCATATTAGAAAGGTGCTATGAAAAACTCACAATTGGTAGAAAGAGCAGAACTAAACTTACACAAGAATTGCTCAGTGACTCACTACACCAGTTATCAAGCAACACTGAAAAGCCATCTAAAGGCCAGGAAAGATCCAATGGTCTGGAAGATGCTCTCCCCTCAATCTCATCCCATCTCTACCTGAAAGGGAGGATGACAAGACCCTGCCTTGGGGGGCATCTGACCATGGAGGACCTCCCTGGACACTTCTGATCAAGCTCACAGGACCAGAGCCACTGCATTCAGCACTCTGCTCCTCCCAACCACTAAGAGCCCCTCTCCTGTCCACAGGGAAAGGTGGAGATAACAGCTTTTATCTAACTTTGTAGTGTTCTTAGCATTATTAATTACTCCTCTGCAGAGCAAATAAATGTGAAAGTCCTTTGCACTGATCCAATTATTCTGTAGTAACTAACATGTGGCTTTAGCCTGTCCTGACCCTAAAGTCATGGTAATTCTAGCAAACTTAAAATGTAATCAAACACAATCAAAACTGAAACAGAGCCATCTTCCTTAACACTGTCTCCCTGCTGCTAGTATAATAAACTCTACTTGCTAGGGCTTAGATTTTTTTTTTCCTTTTTTTTAAAATCTTTTTTAAAAAGCCACTATCAAAGTAATAAATTTTTTTTTTGTCTGTCTGTTCAAATGAGCCACAAAGGAATACTTCAGAGAGATTACTTACTGTATGTAGGCTATGTACCCTGCATGTCATTTAAATAAAAAGCCCAAACCAAAATACTTTTCATCAGATAATCTGGGATGGGGGGGTGGGATTAAAAAAAAGAAACCAGCTCTTCAGCATATGTTCTTCTGTATAACCTGTTGCTAAGCTAACTGAAAGACAACATCCTATTTCCCAGCAAATCTAAAAGTTTTCTGAGTTATATTACAAAATCTCAGTAACACTATGAAGTTATATTATTAAAACACGGTGTTAAAAGTAGTTTAGAAAGTTTAAAATCATTTCTCAAAACCAGCTAAGCTTGAATCATCCTCAGACTACCATCTTCATGTCACAAATATTTAACGAGTACATAAAGCAGTAATAAGTCTAATGATCAGGCAGGATAAACCACAGTGCAAACAGAAAAACCTCTCAAAGTTCTTTAAACATTTTCACTGTTAGAGCAAAAAGCACTATCAAGTATACTTACAGTCTGTTCACAGTCTGGTATTTATAATTTTCTAAACTAGCAAATGAACCTTTATATTTTTGACATACAGATCTTTAGCAGCATAAGTTCCACGAAAACCAGAACCTTTTTACTATAAAAATCAAAACAAGTCATCATTGCTGCTACATGAAACAGCCTAGCCTTTCTGCCTCAACTTGGAAAGGATATTAAATCTCTAGGAGCTCTGTGTTCCAGTGTAAGATGAGCTGCGAAGTCATCTGTGACATGATTCGGATCCCCTCCAGGTAATGCTGCACATATTGGACAAATCTGAAATGACAAAGTGAGAAAAAAAAACAGCTTTACAAATTTTACACAAAACAGACACATCGAGTCAATGATTAGATGTTGATTCTTATGCTTTAAAGAAAATCACATTCTAGGTACTCACAAACACTTGGATAACAATATATTCAAAAGACCCAGAAAACATATGCAAGTGCAAAAATTATTTTAGGAATCTTTATGATTTTCAGAACGCTATGAAAACCAGAGCTACAATTTTGAAATGCAATGTCTTGAAAATTAGTCTTTGTATGCCAGTTCTGCCACAGACAGCAGTCTGATTACACAGGATTACTATTGCCTGCTTGACACTCATCCCAGAGGAGTCAGAATGAAACTACATGTAAGTATTTGTTAAAGTATCAAACTGGGAACACCCATTCAGACAGTGTATAACTACAGGTCTGACAGAAAAGAGTTGATCTCCATGTCCCTACCACAACAGTATTTTGGGAGAAGGCACTGATGTCTTTTTTTTTTTTAAACGAAAATACACGTTAAGTAGACAGTGCCATTACAATTTCCATAATTACGACTTATTTTCTGAATGACCACAAACAGTTTGAAAAGTATCTTCCTTCTTTCTTTGAAATATTTTGCAGACTAATTTTAAAATTTTACAGATGGCAGACAAAAAAATAATTCTACATAATTATTCCCCAAATGTTAAGTGCTCAGTACTTTGACAGTTAAATGCAACCGCTGTCTATGAATTTACCTTTGTTCCTCACAGTCAAACAGTCTTGACTTTATGGAGCAACTCTGGCTGCAACATAAAGTCCAGGTTGCCTGTGCTCTTCATGCATACACTTAAATTGTTGACAGTAGATATCAAAAGATTGGGGGTGCTAAGAACACCTATACAACAGCATACACACCTATATTACTCTTATGGAGGTGAGGACAAGGTCTTGAAATAAGTTTACTATAAAATCTCCACTGCTTTTCACAGCAACTGCTACATTTTTAACGCCACCTTAATTTTTGTAGTCAGCTCTATGCAGAAAACCAGACATTTTAAGAGCATTTCGCTAGAACCTCTTCCCATTTATTTTTAATGTTCAGCATTCCTTTTCAGAGAACATCTCTTCCCAGATTTTTTACCACTACAGAAGCCATACAAGCAGACATGCTACAGAGCAAAGACATCTTATTACAGTGTAATATAATAAATACTCAACTATGCCAACATATCATACCCTTCAGGGATATAGGAATACATGAATATTGGACAGATGGTTCTGAAGTCCATAAACTTATTTATAGGCTACCTAATCTTTGAGAATGTCTTTCACAACAACAGGAGACAACACCTTAAAGCAATGTGGTTTTCGTTTAAGCTACTCTGAGGAAGCAGAACCCCAACATGAGAAGAACAACACACGTCTGAAAGCAGTGAAGCAAAAGAAAGTTCTTTTGCTAAGAGGACAATGGCATTATGAACAATGTGTATGTGCCTGATAAGAGAGACAGCCCTCAGAAAAAAAATCGACTAAGAAAAGGTTATAAAGAGCAAGTATCCTAACACTAATTCTAAAAATGAACTAAATGTCACAAACAGTCTGACTGGGAAAAGTTACTCAAGCATTGTTACATGCAAGCAAAAATTCTGTTAAGCATAAACTCTGACAAAACAAAGACTGTAGCGTCACAGATGAAACATGACAACTGAAAATCACTTTTAACAGAACACACACGAACAAATGGTGCAGACAAGAGGAAAACACCATCAGAAGCTTCCCCTGAAGTTATGATCATCTGTATTAAAAAAATCAGCATGTTACCCTGAATGATGTCTGAAAGATGACTGCAAAGTCCTACATCAATCATGTTCACAGAATACCTGCCAGTTTCCAGAAGTCTGCTTATATTACCACTACTTCCCTATTTAAATACAAGGTAACCACCTGAAATCACAGTATTTCTGTAACCTCAACAAGAGACACTGTAATCTTCAAAAATGAAAGAGAAACCAGACTGCCCTAGATAGTCTGTTTTTGTCTATTACTGCAAGAAAAGCTCTCCTCAATTTTATCAGTAACATATCCTAGTCCTTACAGTTCATGTACAAGGAGCCTAGCTACTGCCTTGCAAAACTCAAGAAAGTGGTTGCAGTACCATGCAACAATAGAAAATTTGTGTCTGTTCTGAAATGAGGTTCAGAGATGACATCTTATCTAGCAGTGGAACTGGCTGTTCCCTGGACACCCAGCCTCATGAGCTGGGACATGGGGAGGGGAAGCAGACTGAGGTCAGCACAATTAAAGAGGAGGTGGTCAGAGACCTGCTGCACCACTTGGATGCACACAGGTCTGTGGGACCAGATGGGTTACACCCGAGGGTGCTGAAAGAGTTGGCAGATGTGCTTGCCAAGCTGCTGTCCATGATTTACCTGAAGTCATGGCTGACTGGGGAGGTCCCACTGGACTGGAGGGTGGCAAATGTGACACCCATCTACAAGAGAGGCAGAAAGGAGGATCCAGGAAACTATAGACCTGTCAGTCTGACCTCGGTGCCAGGGAAGGTCATGGAGCAGGTCACCTCGAGTGCCATTGCAAGTCATATAATGGACAACCAGGGGATCAGGCCCAGTCAGCATGGGTTTATGAAAGGCAGGTCCTGCCTGACAAACCTGATCTCCTTCTATGACAAGATAACCCGACTATTGGACGAGGGAAAAGCTGTGGATATTGTCTACCTGGATTTTCGAAAAGCATTTGACACAGTTCCCCACAGAATTCTCATAGAAAAACTGGCTGCCCATGGCCTGGATGAGCGTACGGTCTGCTGGGTCAAGCACTGGCTGGATGGACGGTCCCAGAGAGTGGTGGTCAGTGGAGCTAAATCCAGCTGGTGGCCAGTCACACACACACGTGGTGTTCCTCAGGGCT
Organism: Athene noctua; assembly: GCF_965140245.1. Taxonomy (NCBI): domain Eukaryota; kingdom Metazoa; phylum Chordata; class Aves; order Strigiformes; family Strigidae; genus Athene; species Athene noctua. Next base: position 43,530,304 of record NC_134077.1, read on the forward strand.
CGGTGTTGGGACCATTTCTGTTCAACATCTTCATTGATGATCTTGGTAAGGACACAGAGTGTATCATCAGTAAGTTCACAGATGACACCAAGTTAAGTGGGAGTGTTGGTCTGCATGAGAATAGGGAGGCTCTGCAGAGAGACTTGGATAGATTGGATCAGTGGGCCAACGTCAACGGGATGAGCTTCAACAAGGCCAAGTGCCAGGTCCTGCACTTGGGCCACAACAGCCCCCTGCACAGCTACAGGCTTGGGGAGGTGTGGCTGGAGCTGTCTGGAAGAGAAGGATCTGGGGGTTCTCATTGACAAGCAGCTGAACACAAGCCAGCAGTGTGCCCAGGTGGCCAAGAAAGCCAACGGCATCCTGGCTTGTGTCAGAAACAGTGTGACCAGCAGAAGTAGGGAGGTGACAGTCCCCCTGTACTCTGCACTGGTGAGGCCACACCTGGAGTGTTGTGTCCAGTTTTGGTCACCTCAATACGAGAGAGATATCGAGGTGCTGGAGTGAGTGCAGAGGAGGGCAACGAATCTGGTGAAGGGCCTGGAGAACAAATCCTATGAGAAGCGATTGAAGGAGCTGGGACTGTTTAGTCTGAGGAAGAGAAGGCTGAGGGGAGACCTCATCACTCTCTACAGCTACCTGAAAGGACAGTGTAGAGAGGTTGGTGCTGGTCTCTTCTCACAGGTGATTAGCGATAGAACAGGAGGGAATGGCTTTAAACTGCAACAGGGGAGGTTCAGACTGGGCATTAGGAAAAAATGTTTCAGAGAAAGAGTGGTCAGACAGTGGAATAGGTTGCCCAGGGAGGGGGTGGAGTCACCATGTCTGGATGTGTTTAAGGGTGGTTTAGATGAGATGCTGAGGGATATGGTGTAGGAGAGAACTTTGTAGAGTAGGGCTGGTGGTTGGCCATAACACTTTCTCCTCAAGGCCTAAAATGGTGTTCCAGGCAGTGGCATGGGCCACGCCATGAGTTTCTAACGAACCAGTGGCTGCTTCCACCATTGTAAGCACATAGTGTTTGCCTTGCCGAGTTTGTGGGAAGAGTGATATAATGAATCTGCCCGGCCTTCCCATATTTATATTTTGACCATCGTCCTCCATACCGTTTGGCTTGATCGTAACACATCTCATATTCATGAATTACCTGTGCAGTAACATCCATGGTTAAGTCCACCCCTCGGTCACGAGCCCCTCTATATGTTGCATCTCTTCCCTGATGGCCTGAGGAGTCATGGGCCCAGCGAGCCATAAACTGTTCACCCTCATGTTGCCAGTCCAGATCTACTTGAGCCACCTTGATCTTGTGTCCTGGTTCAGCTAGGATAGGGTTAAGCTTCCCAACAGAGAGAGAGGGGGAAGGGATCTCCAGCCGGGTTATTCATACCATGCTGGTGTCAGGTCCAGGGGCGGTTCACCTTGCTCTTTGGCAGGCTTGGCGGCGGGAATCCTTTGTCCGTAAACCAGCTACCAGTATTTCTCTGTATATCTTTTATCTTGCTCACTGTTATTGCTGTTTATTGTTATTATCACTGTTACTGTTGTTGTTCAGATTGTTTTATCACTCTGTTGTATTAAATTCCTTGTTACTTTAGCCCGGGTCTGTGCCTAACTTCCAGCCCGACCGGCCGCGGGTGGGGGAGGGGCAACAGCAACGTGCTCTCAGATCCCGGCAGGAATTAAACCTGCACATCTTGGCAGCCTGATCCACAGGTTGGTTGTTCTGATGTTCTGCAGTGGCCTGGCTCTTGGGTACATGAGCATCTACCTGGTGTACTTTCACAAGCAGATTCTCTAGTCAAGCAGCAATGTCTTGCCATAATTCAGCAGCCCAGATGGGTTTGCCTCTGTGCTGCCAGTTGCTCCATTCCCACTGCTGTAATCACCCCCACAGGGCATTTGCCACCATCCATGAGTCAGTACAGAGGTAGAGCACCAGCCACTTTTCCCACTCAGCGGAAGGTCAGCTATACCAAAAGCCCACCGATACCCTTTTGGGTCCTTAAAATACCCTCTCCTGAGATAATCTGTGCCAAGAATGCATGGAGCGTCTGGGCCAGTCACAATGGGGTGTTTTTCCCACTCTTTTCCACTTAGGCCCATCTTGGCCTCCAATACAGTCAGCTGTTGAGACCCCCCCCGTCACTCCTGAAATACAGATGGGCTCTGCTCCTTTAAAGTTTGATGGCATTAGAGTGCATTGCGCACTAGTACCCACTACAGCCTTATACTGCTGGGGGTCAGATGTGCCAGGCCATCGAATCCAAAGAGTCCGGTAAACTCAGCTGTCCCTGTCCTCCGCCTGGCTGGAGGCAGGGCCCCTCTGCTGTTGGTCATAATACCCACTAATGACAAATGGGTTAGTGTGGTGTGCACAGGTTTCAGCCTCATCTTGATCACTCACTTCTTATGAATACAAGTCAGAAGTTCTTCTCATAGGATCATGAGCAAAGTCGACTTTTCTGCTCCGTTTGGGCACTTGATTACTGGAAACCGGAGCAGCATTTCTCCTGAAAGTGAAATGGGGAGTAAGAATAGAAAATTGAAATAAAATACAGAAACTAGACATTGAGTAAATAAAACTTAGGAATTAGAGATCTAGTAGTTATAGGTTGACCAAGTTAGAATGGAGTTGCAAGATAGGAAGGAATGGAGTAGCAAGATAAGACGACAGCCCTGGAAACTGGTTGAAACCAGCCCTGTGGTTTAGACTAAACCCAGGAGGCTACAAAGACTGCACTAGAAACAGAGGTGAAAAGTTCCACAGTGAGGAAGAGGAGATACTTTATCTCCGAGACCCCAGCCCATGACCACGAGGAGACACTGCGCAGGTGTAACTAGGAGGAGACCAGGACGGTGCACATGGAAATGACTTCTTAGAATTCATTATAATAAAACCTGTCTTTCTGTGGAGAGATCATGACTATGTACAGGCATTTTTGAAAATATCATGAATATGTAACACTTCGTTGTATAAAGCCAAGACAAATTACCATGGTGGTTGTGCACGTTTGTGGTGGAGCAATCCCCTGTGAGCCTCAGCTCTGGATAAACACACTTTTTAACCTTATAGGTTGTGGAGTTGTGTTTCTGCAAGTCAGAAGGACCACATTCTGTACTTGTTCTTCCTTCCAGCTCACATAGCTGCTTTTCTAGGGGGTAGGTAGGTTTGCCATCCCATTTCTTTATGTCTTCTCCATGGTCACACAGGCAACACCAACAGCTTCCCCCATGGTGTGTACCAGTTCCCTCAAGTAGGGAAACGATTGGTCCCAATAGCCGAGATTCTGGTCTGTGCAGGTGGGAAGTAGGACATGTCCTCTTTAATTTGATGGACATCTTGAAATAATTTGTTCATAGCTGTGATGATGGGGGAAGATACACTTTCTTTGTATTGTTGTAGTTGGCGAGCCAGTTCATTCACTGTTGGTCCCTATTCATCTGTCCAGTCCATTATTGCTAAAGTATTGGCATATGATGAAGGAGTGCTCCATACAGAAGTCCTCCACAGGGGCCAGGTGCATCATCACCCTGTACACTGTGAGGGAATTTCCTTGTGTATTTCTTCTTCTGTATGGGAGCAACTGACACTGTCATGGGTTGGTTCTCTGGATCAGCTACAGCACCTGTCCCCGGGCTTGTAGCAGCTGCAGCCTCTGTTACTTGGTTACCAGGTGCAGAGCCCTTCTCTTCCTCTTGAGGGTGCTGAACAGTGTTAAATAGCACTCCGTAAGTGTGGGCTATGCCCCAGCATGTTGCAGTATGCTGTGCCACTCTGGAATTACCCGGGGTGACAACATATTTTTTCCAAATATTCCACAAGTTCTTCAGGATTCTGCACCTGTGCAGGAGTGAAGTTCCAATACACCGGAGGTACCCACTGTTCCAGATGCTTGCCCATTCTACTCCACACGCCCAGCCACTACCCTGGGGTAGGTTTCCAAGTGATACTGTTAAATAGTAGCTTAACCATAAACAAAACCAAAACCACATTCAGGAACACACTAGCTCCTAACAGCACGCCAACCATGTTTATGTCAACATTCCAAATATATTTGAACCCCCAAAGTTTCTCAAACACACTGTAAATCGCCCCAGGGCCGATGACTGCACCCTATCATAGATGAGCATCACATAGTACAACAGAAACTTACAGAGCACAGCAACCACACCCCCACAGCAATAACAGGACCCAATGGTGCCAGCCTAAGCCAGAGGAGAGCCCACCCACCTAAATCCCTGGGCATGACATCACAAGGTATGAAATACTCCAATGAAAGTTAACTCCATCCTGGTCAAAACCAGGACAACATGGTCCTGGGCAACCAGCTGTAGGTGGCCCTGCTGGAGCAGGGGCTGGACAAGACGACTGCCAGAGGTCCCTTCCAACCTCAGTCAGTGTGATTCCTGCCCACAAGTACCTAATAGTGGTGTACTGCCAAATACCTGAGAAATCAGCAAGTATATGTCTTCTCTGTGACACTCTGAACATAAAATGGCAAAATTTAAGGGATGAAAAATTCTTTGAGTCGTTCTTTGAAAAACAGGGAGTGGGGTGGTATGAGGGCTGTAAAACAAAAGTGATTCTGTCCTTGTAAACTTCCCTTAAAGATTTAAAAATAAATATCCAAAATAAACCACAGCTTTGGATGGACAGAGATACTGAGAGGTCTACAAGTTCAGTATCGAAGCAAATAATTGCTTGAAAGCCAAAGACCCCAGACATTTAGAATCTGTAATATGTTCCTATTTAGTAACGTAGCCTTTCACTATTTACAGTAAGACTGCCGTATTCAAGTAGTTTTATGTGAACACACTAAACATTTATCACAAAAGCTAGACTCAAAACTTAGCACAAACATACACAATCATACTCAAGGATTATTGTTTAGAACAAAGATATAACAATGTTGCAGACTGACTCAGAAAAAGGGGGGTTTTTTTGTACACATACAACTCTTTCAGGAAACAGTGGAGTAGCGGGTGTCTAGAATCACAAATTTAGGCTTTATGTAGTGAGTTCTAGAAGTCACAGCTACAAACAAGGATGTGTCAAATTTTAAAACCTAGAATCTTAACATTGTGTGTCAGGAACATATCACTGACATCAAGTGGTACAAGTCAGAACTGCAATACCAAACCACCAAAGAAAGTCATCCAAATGTGGAATTTTCAATGATTGACACCATGTTTGCAAGCTGCAAAGTTATAATCTCGATGAGTTTTTCTGTAAAAATTGTAATGTGTAGCTAAATTAAATTATGATCCTACAGTGCAATTGATTGTGAAGCAGACTATTTCACTTCACGTTTTTAAGAAAGACCAGAACACCTTTGCATCTCAAAAAGGTAGACAAGCACCTTCACTATCACTCCTTCACACAAGATCCTTAATAGGCTTAGAAAGGTTAATTTTCTTCGACCGAATTCCTTGGAATTTATACAAACTAGAAGATTAGAATAGAGAAATGTGTTGGGTTTGTGTGGGGCAGGGTTTTGGTAGTGGGAGAGGAGGCTACAGAGGTGGCTCCTGTGAGAAGATTCTTGAAGTTCCCCCAGCTCCAAGTCAGATTTGTCTCCAGTCAAGGCCAAGCCTCTGTGGTAACAGATTTAAAAAAGGGAACCTGAGAGGAGGAGTTGTGAGGGAGATACCTATGCAAATACTAAGGTCAGTTGAAGAAAGGAGCAGGGAGTGGAAAGGTGCACCCAAGCACAGTTTCCCCTGCAGCCTGTGGTGAGAGGGCAGGCTGTCCCCCTGCAGCCCATGGAGGTCCACAGTGGAGCAGATGCCCACCTGCAGCCTGTGGAGGATCCCACACCAGAGCAGGTGGCTGCATGTAAGGAAGGCTGGGACTCCGAGGGAAGCCCATGAGGGAAGCCTGTGTTGGAGCAGTCTGTTGCTGGGAGGACTGGAGTCCGCAGTAGGGACCCACATTGGAGTAGTTCGTGAAGAGCTGCAGCCTATGGGAATGACTCACATCAGAGAAAGTTTGTGGAGGACTGTATCCCATGATGGAAGACCCCACACTGGAGAAGGGGAAGAGTGTGAAGAGTTGTCCCACTGAGGAGGAAGCAGAGACAACATGTAATGAACTGAATGCAACTCCCATTCCCTGACCCCTGCACTGCTTGAGGGGAGGAGGTAAGAGAAATCAGGAGAAAAGCTGAGCCCAGAAAGAAGAAAGGGGTGGGGGGTGAAGGTCTTTAAGATGTGGTCGTATTTCTCACTGTCCTGCTCTTTTTGATTGGTAAATTGGTGGTGGTGTGTTCAAATTAAATTGAAGATCTTTTTTTCCTCCCCAATTCGAGTCTGTCTTTTGCCCATGACCATAATGGGTGAATAATTTCTCCCTGTCCTGGTCTGAATATGAGCCTTTAGTTTTATTTTCTGTTCCCTACCCCTGAAGATAAAAGGAGTGAGCAAGCAACTGACCAGTTGCCCTCTGGACTTGAACCACAAGAACCTCCTCTTAGGCAATTTCTTTACAATATATTAGTGATGTGTAATCAACTTCAAGCATTCATATTTTTCTAGGAATCTATGGTACAGCAATTAATCAGACAAGAGTACCCTGGATGTCATTCTAATAATCTAGTTTCTCCTACTCCAAAAGACAACCAGGAGCTAACATTTCAGATTAAAGTATTCCTGTTGACACTTGGTTAAGTGTGTTTTTAACTGTGTTAAGTGTCCTAATGGTTAAGGATGAGGAAAACCCCTGCTTTAACAATAGTTTCAAAAGAATGACAGCTTTCACTGCATAGATATACTAGGTCCATCACAAAAGCTATCTGAAACCAAACTGTCTGCATGTCTTCCTCTCTCAGTTACAAAATACTGGCACAGCTATGAGCTTCCAGGACAATTACATACTGGTTATGAAAAGGGGTACAGATACACAGAATAACCATGAGAACATTCTAAACTTTGTCTTACAGGATAATAAGCTCCTAAACATGGCAGCTTTTACATCAGGACAACCAAACAGCAACCATAGAAGAAAGCAAGCTCATTATATTACAATACCCAGGAAACACAGAATTTTAAATGTCACTGTTGAATGTAGTATGTCTTCTCACAAAACATTTAAATGAACTCATGCTTTAAAAAAAAATAACAAGAACAGGAGGGTACCAATTTTCCAGAAGAGAGACTCTTCTTAATGTATTTCCACCACAACTGAAATCCAGTTCTGAAACTTCTTACCACTTCTGTTGATGTTTCTGCATGCTCAGAAGTAACATGTTCTTGAAGAGATGTTTCCGTATAACCCATTTTCCCACAATAAGGACAAGTAAAAGACTGTGGCTGTTCTACAGAGAAAGCTTCTCCACCATAGTACAAATCTGGAACAGAAAGTGTTTAAATAGAGGTTACTTCAAAGCAGTAGCATAATTAATTTTTTTCATGTAAACCTCTGTTTGTAAGTGTACTTCCATGTAACCACTGTCCGTTTAATCTGGTTTTAACTGAAATTTATATTTTAATCTTGTATAAAGGCTATAGGCTGATATTCAAGAAGTGTTCACTTACTGATCACAAAAAACAGACAGACTACATTTCATTTTCATTAGCAAATATAACATCGTTTTCTAACATTCATTAGGTGCAAAAACTTCTATGATAATAATGATGATATTGCCAAATCTTCACTTTCCCTTCACCCTTCTTATTCCATGTACAGGGTCATCTATGGTATTTTTTAAACATAAGATGATTTTTCAGAAGCTGACTCTCAACAGTACCTCAAAAATTTAGATTAAAATTTAGAAGTCCTCCATGATACCACATGTCAATATTTATGCCATAGCTGAACCACTACTTTACAATAAGCAGTGTTAGAAATGTCTCAAATATATAAGAGATTGATAGTGAAAAAGGAATCTGATTACGTTATACAACAGTAGCAACTTTAAGTTGTATTGAATTTAAGCACTTTTGCACTACTGATGAAAAGCAGGCACTTCTAAGTTGCTAATGTAGAAGTTCCCCCAAACTTAACATGAAAATTTATCAAACCATGCAAGAAAAGAATGCTTCTCTCTCATCTTCTGCAGGTATTATGTACTCAACAGGAAATGACGAATATACTTCACATTCACATCAAGCTAAAAAGTGTGATTTTCTTCAGCAAGTAATTTAAAATCTTTTCACTGACATTTTTTCTAGGACTTATAATAAGTAACTGAAATATTTTCATAGAATTATGAATATTCTGATATAAAAATTGGACAAGTCTGAACAGATACTAGAACTCATGTTCTGCACCACAAGGCAGTATCAGTCTACCCAATGCATTAGGAGTATGTCCTTCTGATGTTACAGCTTCCTGCGGTTTATGACATCTGCTACTGACCACTCTTTAGGACATGACTAGGAAGAGCAGAATAACATTTCTGTTTCTGCAGCCTTACAAAAGATGATGTTTAAGCTAAAAATGTACATACCTGTAATGCACTATATTAACAGATAGTATTTTACACATAACCAGGTTTTGAAACCTAACACTGCAAGACTAATACAGGAAATTACCTTCTTAGTAACATACTAATATGCAGAGTTAAAGACAGAGAACAAGATTGAATACACTGCAGAATAAAGTTTATGTTCAGTAGTCCTTGTTCCCCTTATTTTGAAACTGCTTCCAGAGAATTTAAATCCTGGAGGATGAGAGAAAGATAATCCTTTAATCAGGCATGCCAAGAAATGTCCAAGTAGACAGTCTTGCCAAAGAAGAAACACTACCTGATACACTGGGCCTTTTAACCGGTTCATCAAAATAACTGTCACATTAAGCTTGAGTACCGTTCTGCATCTTTGGTTCATTTATTCACATACATGAGGAAAACAATGTCCAACTAGCCAAAGTAAAAAGTTCCCAGCCAATTAAGTCTTAGTTCCCAAAGGTGGAATTTGAGATTCCATTAAAAGTTTTATACAATAAGGCACAGAAGTTACTTTTCATTAGAGAATGGAATTGTGTATCAGATATGATTGAAACAGAGAACTATACAGACCAAAAGTCAGCATGAATGTAAACTGGAAGACCTGTCCAAAAGATTAGCACCCCCATCCTGCTACCTTAAGGTTGTCTAAACAGTATTGACACAAACAGCTGCCTGGAATCATTATTAAAGGGAAATCCCAAAGGTCCTTGCACAACATGTATCGGGACTCAGTTCTGACTGCATCTGAGTCACCCAACACAGGAACAATGGGCATTTCCTTGACAAGTTGTCAGGCATTCAGCTGGCATCTGAACAAGAAGACATGTGATATGTCTCAATTCAAAGCATCTGTCCTTACCTGTTCCCCTATAAATCCATGAGAAGAATCAGTGAAGCTATGGAGAGGAAGGTCTATCTTCCCACATTTCCAGGAGAGGTTGCTGGCCAACATTTAAATATACCATATTCAACTGAAGATGAAAATACTACCGGATTGGAAGAAAGCCTCTCACAAACTCTTCAGTCTGCTTGTTTGGTTTATAACTTAAGTATCAATCACCTTTAGAGTGTGTTCTGAACGATCAAAAACAGGAACAACAGTAAATTCCCCCACGTCAAACTAAAACTATCTGTAGTTCTTACTTACAGCAAGCTTGTGATTATTCTATGAGTAGATTGGTGCTACAGTTACTCCAGCAGGTGACCAGAAAAACTGGATCTGAAGGAGGATTACACCTTTAGCATTAAGAACACTGACAGTCCCTATGTACAGGTGTTAAGCAACGTCACACTACAAGGATGAACCAATTAGATGTACTTACATGCACAACTACCTTTTGACTTCAACAGCTTCTCTAAAGTTACAGGACACACATTTTTCAGGAGTTTCCAAGTCTTCCATTTTCTCTTATTTACATGATATACAATAAAGACATACATGAAAATTAACCTGCTCCAAGTTTGAGGTGTTGTGGAGACTGTTTCAGATACAACAAACAGGAGATATACACAATTCACAGAACTTCAAGATTTTGGAACTCTTAAGCAGTACCACTTCAGTACATATTTTATTAAGTACTCCTCAAAGTTCCTCCAAGAATCACACTCAGACTCCCATTCTGATGTAGTCAAAAACATGTGTGGGTAAAAAAAAAATTACCAATATGCTGCAGCATACTCAAATATGATGAACTTATACATGTCATGGTTTCAAATGAGGAAAGCACGAACAAGGTTTACATGGGATAATGTTCTTAAGCAGTCACTAAAACTCTCTGAATGGATCAGCCATACAGGCTCTGGAAGAAATATTCTTTCAGAAAAATGTATCTGTAAGGCAAAAGATTCAAGATGATGGTTGACTAGAACAGATAAATGCAAAATGCTCCAATGAAGACAGATGAAAGAATCCTCTTTGCAACTACACGAAGAAAAATTCTAACTAAAGCAGCTCATTACACAAGTTGTTACAGATTCAAAAAGCTTTCTTACTTCTACAATATCATTGCAGAGAGGAAATGCAAACTTCAGTTTTCACTTTTTTGGTGTCCTAAAGATATAACAAAGCCAAAGCTTAGAAATAGGGCCAAACTTTTGAACTGAACAGTTAAGAATAATTCCAAATTTAACTGCATTTAATCTGCTTCAAACAGCACACAGAAACACTGTATTATTCTCTGAAACATAACAACAAGAACTTGTGCAAAAAAATTCTGTAAACCTGTGGGAACAATAAAAATGCCAGCTGCAAACACATCAAAAAGTAATGACAGTTTGTTCAGCTGATCCTCTACTTTCCCTCAAGCTTTGGTATGACCCTCATGTTGATGCTTACATACCTATTTACTGATTGGAAAACTGAAATTCTTCATCACTGCAAACATATACACACACACACGGAACAAAACCAAGCCGAATTTTCCTTTGAGGACTCTAGCTGAGCGGACTCATTTCTGGAAAATTTCCAAGTCCTGGCATGTTATATACTGATTGGGATAAAATAAAAGATGATGATTCAAAGGGGCAAGCTAATGAAAGAGGGGCTCAACATCTTATTCTTTAGAGGATCTGCATATAAGAGTAACTTTTGCACCTACCACCTAAAGATATCTCAAAATTATCAGATTGTCTAAAAACCTCTACCTTATAAACCCCACTACTTCATGAATACATGTATTTTCAAGTAAGGTAGAAGTACCAACTCCAACTTCCCAGCTCAACAAAGGGCACAGGGCCACAACCAGTCTGAGATGAGTGGTAAATAAATTAGCATGCAGGTAAAAATAACTTTTCCTTAGATATGTTATTAAGTCAGTCCAAATTTCAAGAATTCCAGCAGTATATATACTGTCCTATCACAGAGGGGAGAGATTTGAAAAGTACTGTCAAAACCTGTGTTTCCAGTCCTTGCTTTTAGAGGACATGAAACAAGCCATTTATTAATTTAAAAATAAAAATATCAATTCTTTCTAGTGTCCTGATTATACTCCTGCATATTCTCCCACTCATACCTCCTCCCACATCTTTCTCATAATACACAGCAAACTTACATGCATATCCTAAATAAGTATGCCTTCATCTGGGAAAAAAAATAAATTAAAATGCACCTTTCAGAAGCAAAATCAGTCACTGGCAAATCCAAATTTTTCCTTTGAAAGTTTATACTTCCTTTTTTGCTCCTCAACTTTAATCTCTCCCTTTTACAATCAAAAACTACCACTTTTCTGATCTGAAATACAGGTCACCAAATAAATTTTCTTTTAGACTATAACAAAAAAAGAGGTTGGTAATTAAGTGATACCATGAATCTTTGTGTCTAGTTTTAGTGTTGAAGTTACTTGAATGGATATTTCTCCACCTGTTTCAATTTTACAAGTATGTCAAAAATCCTAAAAATTAACACAGTCATATTACTGACTATTAAAGGCTCATTTGCTAAGAAAGACCATAACAATTAGAGGTAATATGGAAAAAAATTAAAAGGCCATGCCTCCATAGCTGCAGAAGCAAAGCAACCGACAAATGTATTACAGTTTCATCACTGTTATGATACAATTGACCCATGATCCCTTCTGGCCACAAAGAAAGCTTTCAGTTAATGTATTTTGTTTTTTTCTAAATACCTCCCTACACAAAATCAGGTAGTCCATACCTCTTCAAACTCCTCTCAACCTCTAAAGCCCTCTTCAAAGTAGCTAGGAAGACAGTGTTGCTTAGTGAAAAAGAAAACCAGACTAAACCACATCCCTCTAGGAGAGAATTCATTACCCCACACTGCTTATCATTTAGACTACAAAGGAGTAAAAGGATCAGAATACTGTCTAAAGAGGACTTAACAACAGTTTATGAAGCTAAGATTTCAAATTCAACTGTGTTCAGACATCATAGCTTTTCCTGGAAAAAACAAGAAACACAACCAAATTTAATGTGAAAACTAAACCAAAAACATGAGCAGTTTTGCTTTATTACCCGTCAATAGCTACAGACTGCTTGTACTTAACATTTAAATCTAATTAGCACATTCTTAAACTAGGCAGGAGGTTAGTAATGAGACAGAAGAGCAGTAGGATTCCTTAGATTAAAAAAAAAATAAAAATCAATCTTTCAAGATGATTTAGAGCTACATTTTATAACAGCTTGTCTTTGCTTTCTGTTAAGACATATTTTTTACAAGGGAACACAGCAGTCTGGAATTTTAGTTTCACTTTTCTAAGGTAATTTCAATTAGATATAAATGTATAGATAAGAATGTTGGTATTATAAAAGTTGTAGTGTATATGAATTTTTTTTAAATGTTTGAAGAAACTAAATCGTGGCAGCACACCACATTTTATAAAGTATGTATTTCCCTGTATCACTGATCAAGGAGTCATACTATTCAAAACAGTATTACTGTTAAAACCACTTTTCTGTTTTGCTGCAGATTTTCTGAACAGAAAACCGTTCTAAAACCTGCTAGATATTCTGCTATAAACTTAGAAATAATGCTTACCTACCTTCAATTTATAAACATTTGCATAAATAAAGGGGCCAACAGCAACCTTACAAAATTCATTCCAGCCCCACTTCAGGCAGGCAGGATGCCAGTAGGGCCAGGGAGCAGCTCTGAGGAGGCGCTGCTGGGTGCAGGATGGGCAGCAAGCTGAGCAGGGGCCAGCCATGTGCCTAGAGCAACATTAGGAGTGATCCCTTTGGCTCAGCACCCATCAGACTCATGCAGGCACTGCACATTGTATGAGGCCTACAGCGGAGACATCAAATTGAAGTGAGTTCAGCAGAAAGCTATTAAGATGGCAGGGCTGGAGTACTCACCCTGCAAGGAGAGGGTGCAGGGCCAGCACTGGTTCCACCTAGAGCAGACAGCTTGGGTCACCTAACAGCTGCCCCCATACCTACAGAAACAGGATCAAGGAGACAAAGCCAGACTATTCACAGTGCTGCAGTATGGGAGGACAAGAGGATATAAGGAAAAAGTTTTCCCCATGTAGACAGACAGTGGAATAGGATATCCAAACAGGCCCTGTGCCATCTCTACTCCTGGAGGTTTTCAGGACCCAAGTAGGCAAAGACCTGACTAACCATGTCTGATCTCACAGCTTAGAGCAGAAGGTTGGACCAGAAGACCCCAGAAATTCCTTCCAACCACAATTATCCTATGAAACAAAGATACACTATGATATAGCTGTAATATTCATCTAGACACTAATATTCTGTTAATCAACCAATGTTGTCCTGTTTTACAGACTGGAGAGATCTATTCCCAACAGGTGGGATCTCTACCCACCTCACTTGGAACTCTTCTACCACAAAGGCAGTGCAAGAGCCACGTCTGCTAGAGTAAAATGACAGCTTGGTTTAATCTGTAAACAGCTGCTCATTCCTTCCAACCAGAGCATCACTATTTCAATCTTCCACTAAGTTTCCAGTACAGCTATATCTAACAGGAAGAACAGCACATCCTCCATTTTTCTTCATGCAATTTCACCAGCCACCAATCTCAGCATTCCACCTCACAGCCACAAAGCACTGGGCTGTTTCCATGTGAGAAACACGTTGGCAGTGTAACAATGATTACATGCAGGTATTCAGATAGCCAGATGTTTTGTTTCCCCAAACAGACACTGTGGCCCTGAGCTGACCAACAGGCCTTTAGCTGCCTTGACAGCCTCAAAGCAGACCTCCACACACACCCTCTACCCATGGGCTACATCTAAGGTCTCACCATCTGGCCATGAACTATGCTGTAGCTGCACCCTGCCCTCTTTCTGCCTTGGATGGGTTTCCTGCATGAACCCCAGGGCTGACATGTTACACTTGCTTTGCCTGGGACTGTCAATAAGACCCACTCCTGTTACCAACCCTGACCTGCGCACCTCAAGTGAGGACACTGCCCCTGCCTGTGCTGTGGTCACCTTCAGCTCCTGTTTTGTTATTCCTTGTGGAGTAGTCCTGGTCTTGCTGCTTCCCAACGGTAAAAACCATGTGGTGAAGCTGTGAACAAGCACAGATGCTAGTGAAGATGGGAAAGAATTTGCAGCCCATCTACCAGTACTGATCAGCACCAAAACTGCAGATGCTGCTCAAAGGCAGGGTCAACTGGCTGGAAAGTAGCTCTGCTGAAAAGGACCAAGAGATCCCTGTGGACAGCAAGACAAACATGAGCCAGCAGTGAGCCCTTGCGCCACTGAAAGCAAACAATGACCCGGGCTAAATCCCTAAGAGAACAACCACCACATTAAGGGATGAGATATTCCATGTTGCTTGACACTTCCTAAGCAACACAGGGTTCAATTTTGTTCTCTCCAATTCAAGACATATATTGAAATAGAATGGATAGGATCTAGGGTTCACCAAAAGTGGTGAAATGTCCCTTGATGAAATAGTAGGCTTGGCTTGGCGGGATAGTCCAATTTATGTCATTGCTTCCACCAGAAGGTTGGTTCAGATGATCCCTGGTGTCCCCTTCCAAACAAACTAGACTATTCTATGATGCTCTGACTTATCAAGGTATGCACTTACCAGACAGATGTTGTTCAAGCAGTTAGGAAAAAAAAAAAAAAAAAAAAATCTCAAAAGCCTCAAGCTGATTTCTGGTAAAAGCAGTCAGACCTCACACTACAGATTATCAAGGAAACCATTCCTTAAGTAGCTTCCTTTGCCTAGGGCTTCGGCACAAAAGGTGGCAGGATCTTCTGTCACATAAGGACCTGAACTGACAAGTGAAGGTATGTATACTTGTTCTGTAGTTTTATCACAGTAACACTGTATGATTGGGGTAGAGACTTCTACTAACAATTTGTATTACTTTCTTCGCCAGTACAACCTCTTTAAAATGGTGGGCGTAATGTGGAAGCCACATGCTTAAAATCATAAAGCATTGTAACAGCTCAGGATTCTTTTTCAGGAGAAAGAAAACTGGAAAGTTTGCTATGAACTTCTCCATTGTCCTGACAAATTGTCCTACAAAAGGAACAAAAGTACAATGACTGCCTGGTAAGCACATTCCTGTTCTTTACACAGGCCTATTCCAGTTCTACTCTCTGACCCCTCAGAAATAAACTAATTGGATTTGTGCTTTAAAGGCCACTTGTCACTACATATGAGACTTTGCATTTTATTTTAAGCTCTGTCCCTGTTACTGCAGCATATCACTCTTGGTGTGTCTGTGAAAGTTTTTTCCAGTGTCTTTTGTGGGGACTGAAGAACAATAGCACTGCCATTGCTCTGCTTGCTTCAAAAGCAAGACCCCATCTTGTTTCAAAATTAATACTAGGTCATACATTGACTCCTGAAAGACAAATATACCACCCAGATGGCACAAGAGTGAATACGTGCATAGTCAGAAATCACTAGGGCTTTTTGTTTTCAGTGTTCATGTATGGGCTCCTATACTAGTCTGAGTCTTGAGGAAGGGTGGGAGAAATGATCAAAAAAATATCAAGATGACAACAAAAATATCCTTTAGAGAACCTGAAGAAGTCCACATTCCTGCAATACAATCTGTGACATTATTACAGTACCTAGGAATCCTAAAATCTAATCAGAATTTTCACTGAGGCAAAAAAACGTTTGTTGGGTATCTGTATGCAGCAGGGGTTTTTGGTAGCAGGGGAGGGGGCTACAGCAGTGGTCCCCTGTGAGAAACTTTGCAAAGCTCCCCCAGCTCCAAGTAGGACCTGCCTCTGGGCCAAGGCTGAGCCAATTAGTGATGGTGGCAGCACCTCTACGATAACATATTTAAAAAGGGGAACATGGGAGGAGGAGTCGGAGTTGTGAAGGAGAAACCTATGCAAATACGAAGGTCAGTAGGAGCAAGGGGGTGGGGGGGGAAAAGCAGTGCACCAGAGCAGACACTCTGCTGCAGCCCACGGTGAGAGAGCAGGCTGTGCCTTTGCAGGCCATGGAGGTCACTGGTGGCAGATGCCAACCCGCAGCCTATGCAAGACCCCACGCCGGAGCAGGTGACTGTGTCCAACAAAGGTCAGGACTCTATGGGAAGCCCTCACTGTTGTAGTTCAGCACTGGGAAGACTACAACACATGGGAGGGACCCATGCTGGAGCAGCTCGGGAGGAGTTGCATCCCATGGGAAGGACTCATGTTGTAGAAAGTTTATGGAGGACTGTCTTCCATTAAAGGGACCAAAGACTGGAACAAGGGGAAATGTGAAGAGTCCTTCTTAGGAGTAGTGGACTGACCATAACCTCATACAGAAATCAGGAGCCAAACTAAGCCTGGGAAGAAGAGAGGGGTGGGAAAGAAGGTGTTTTTAAGATGTGGTAATACTTCTCACTGTCCTACTCTACCACCTCCTGTGGTGGTGTGTTTGAATTAAATTGATGTCCTTTTTCTTCCCCTAATCAGTCTGTCTTTTGCACATGACCATAATGGCGAGTCATCCCTCCCCATCCTTATCTTGATTCCCAAGCCTTTTGTTTTATTTTCTCCTTCCCATTCCTGAGGGGGAAGGAGTGAGCAAGGAGATGTGTGGTGCTCAGTTCCCCTCCAGGCTCTGACCACAACAATATGTTAACTACTTTTACTCTGAAACAATCCAAGACTAAGATATGACCATCCATGTCATTAGCTGTCCACCACAAACCTGAACTTGGTCACAGCTTTAGGCACAGAGTACTTAAGCAAATTCCACAGTTCTGTATATAGACAGTACTGGCCAGAATAGTGATGGGAACTAGAGGTACACAGTCCTTTTCATCAGCTGCAGATGGACCTTGAGCAAGTGACCCACTGATACCCACATTCACTTTTAAAATCAGAAGAATTACACTTCCTCTGAAGTGCTTTTGCACTAGAAAGATCCCATATACTGCTTCCTTCTTGGTAAAACATTCACCTTTGACTAGTTGTCCACTTCCCTCCCCATCATCCACAAAACCTGTAAGTTTTCATTCTATTAAAAGCAGTTGTAATACCTTAGAATCAAACCTGATTACAGACAACAGTATTTAAGTTTGCCAATGGCCATGTAAACTACAATTCACACACCCACCTATACTAACAGCTTTCCATTCTGTGTTTCTACTGAAGTTTTCCTTATTTATTTAGGAAAACTCCCTACTCATAGTGTCATACATTAGAAAACATTCTCCTTTCATTTGGCTTCCCATATCACTAGGAAGTGACTGAAGACTTCATTACTTCTATGCCATTTAGTTTTACATTGCTAATCTTCCCTCTGAGATGTTATTTCAACCCATTAATATCCACTTCCTTAGAGATTTTTAATACTCACTAGAGTACAGATATACTGACAACACTGAAACAGGTCATTCTAGAAAATCAGTAATGGTAGAACCAGTAAATAAACCTAAGATTCCTTAGCTCCTAATTTTTTGGATGTTCCTCAAAGTCACATGATCTCCTTGGCTACACAAGACTCTTTGAAAAATTGTTGTAGCTTCTCTAAGCATCTGTACAACACTGTAAATGAACACTTTTTTTATGTCTGTCTTACATTCTACAGGGAATTGTAAGATATAAAAACATTTTAAGAATGATGTCACAGAACTTCCTGAACCTTAAGGAGTATGTTATTTATAAATATACCCTAATTCATTCTCTTCATCAAGCTTACAAGGCCACCAGTACTAGGCTGTCATCAACGTTTGCTGTGATTCGCAATTGGTGGTGATGTATTCTTTCCTGTTCTTGTTCTACAGCATTAATCAGATCAAACCAGGAGTCTTGCTGCAGAGCTGAGCTGCAGTATTATTCTTCCTAACACTGGTTCTGTGGGAGTAATGGTTGGAGATCATGCCATATGAAATTCCTAGAGCTTGTTTTCTTATTCTTCTTATTTAAAGGTGCCACAGTAGCATAAACACCAAGCAATACAGGTGGCCTTTGGAATTCTATTACCCATCTCAATACTTCACTGTGAACGTTTTTCCACCCTGCCATCTGCATGCTTCATGCAGACTTAAAATAGTAAAAAATAACCCCTCTCTGCCTCTACATACACAAATAAAATATATTAAACCAAACGATATGGTTATCAAAACTTCTGGAAGAGAAATATCCAAGTTGCAACGTTCTTATGAATGCTCTGGTGATAGGCATTTAAGAGAGTAGTGTTTAAAACAAGTTTCCTCATTGCAGTACACTGAAAGCTTTGACATTTAAAGTTAGTTTAAGGTTTCATAGCAAGCATGTTTCAGTCCTCATACCCCTATGATGAACATTTAATGTTTACAGCAATGCTGTCCTTTTAGCCTGTGTGCAACATCCAAGTGTAACTGTTGCTAAGGGACTAAGAAGTCTGGACTGTGCATCTCAGTGACCAGAACCCTGAACTAACATACTGCAGAGAATTCTATGTCATTAGTGAGACAAAAAAAAAAAAAAAAAAAGAAGCCTAAGAAAAATATACAAGCTAAAAAGGTGGCATGCATTTTTGATAATGCACTAAATTATTTCCTTCCAAACCCTGGATTCCCAGGGCATGGATTTCTGTAGTCATGACTAGACAGTCTTAGGGCAAGCAGAGGCCTGAAAATTAAAAGAAAATGGAAGGCATCTTCATTCAAAGGCTGTTTCGAGAAACCAGCTACATGTTTACATATATAGCTATTCTCTAACCTTTAAAGGAATAAAAGTAGATTTTACTTCTGTTTTAATCAAAAAGGTAAAGTAGTAATTTACAGATGATAAGACTTCAGCTTTTAAGAAGTCATCATGTTTAAAGAATTCAAAACTTAAAGAATACAGCAAAAATTGCTAAAATAATTATTAAAATGCTAGCTCTGTGGGCTTAACACAAAAACAAAATTCACATCCAGCACCAGCAAAACCTTAAAGCAGTGGGTTGTCACAAAAGTATCTGGTGAGATACAGCTTATTAAAAACATGATGCAATAGAAACAAGCAGCAGGACAGGAGACAAGAACAAATTTTTTTTAGTCTTAAGTATTGACATGACTTTACAGTCACAAACAATTCTTAAATTCGACCTTCAAAGGACTTCCAAGTAGACTACATGCCACTAATCTTTTATATTCAGTACAGCCCATCACTATCCTGCTGTACCTACAGTCCTACATAACCCACCATTGAATAACATTTTTACAAAATCTCACCAGCATTTTTCTGACTGTACACTGTGTCACTTAAGTAAAGCATATTGGGGGGAAGAAAGTTGCCACATCTTCTGAAGTGGAAGTTAATTCAGACTAGTCATTGATATTAAGTATATTTATTAGTCTGACAACCTGCTCTTAACAGACCAAAATAAAAAATATTTTAAAATACATATTCACCAACTAAAACACATATAAATCAGTTCTTTCATGCTAAAATCAAAGAAAGCATACTTGTTTCTTAGAAGATGAGAAATTGCTCTTGTGTGCTAATGGGGGAAGTGGTAAGTAGAAACATGAAAATCCATATTGTATTTGTAGACACAACATTGTAATAAATTACAAGTTTGAAATTATCACTTACCAAAATCTACTCTTGTTAGTATGCACTGCATTGGATGGTCAGTTGTATGCCTTGTCGTTGTTGCACCACTTTCATAACAAGTCGCACACAGATCGTAATCGTAGCAAATTAAACACTTGTATCTGCGACCTCGAAAATTTCCTTTTAAACATGCATCACAGCTGACACCTGTAAACAAAAAAGTTGCTTTTAAAACAGCAATAAATGCACTTTTATTAATAAGAGACAGATTCCTTGCTATTGCCTCTCATCAAGCAAGAGGAGACAGACATCTCTGACATGGGCAGCTGACACAAGACTCAATTTTTAAGTGTATTTATGACTTTTGAAGACACTGCTCTCCCAAAATTAGAATATTGAATTTTTGAAGTAAAACAAGGGCACACTCAAGCACCTGAAATAATCATAGGTTACACTATAAAATCTCTTCAAAGGCACCTTCCAACAGGTACCTTTATCTACACAGAATCATCTAGGTTGGAAAAGACCTTGAAGATCATATAGTCCAACGTTCACCTAACACTGACAGTTCCCAACTACACCAGATCCCTCAGCGCTATGTCAGCCCGACTTTTAAACACCTCCAGGGATGGGGACTCCACCACCTCCCTGGGCAGCCCATTCCAACGCCTAACAACCCCTTCTGGAAAGAAATGCTTCCTAATATCCAGTCTAAACCTTCCCTGGTGCAACTTGAGGCCATTCCCTCTTGTCCTATCGCTTGTTACTGGTTACAGAGACTCATCCCCAGCTCTCTGCAACCTCCTTTCAGGTAGCTGTAGAGGGCGATGAGGTCTCCCCTCAGCCTCCTCTTCTCCAGACTAAACACCCCCAGTTCCCTCAGCCGCTCCTCATAGGACATGTGCTCCAGACCCTGCACCAGCTTCGCTGCCCTTCTCTGGACACGCTCGAGTCATTCAATGTCCTTTTTGTAGTGAGGGGCTGAAAAAACTGAACACAGTAATCAAGGTGTGGCCTCCCCAGTGCCGAGTACAGGGGTAAGATCCCTTCCCTGTCCCTGCTGGCCACGCTAGTGCTGACACAAGCCAGGATGCCATTGGCCTTCTTGGCCACCTGGGCACACTGCTGGCTCCTGTTCAGCCAGCTGTCAATCAGCACCCCCAGGTCCCTCTCTGACTGGCAGCTCTCCAGCCACTCCTCCCCAAGCCTGTAGCGCTGCTGGGGGTTGTTGTGGCCCAAGGGCAGCCCCCGGCATTTGGCCTTATGGAAACTCCTCCAGTTGGCCTCAGCCCATGGCTCCAGCCTGTCCAGGTCTCTCTGCAGAGCCTCCCTACCCTCGAGCACATCAACACTCCCACCCAACTTGGTGTCATCTGCAAACTGACTGAGGGTGCACTCGATCCCCTCGTCTAGATCATCAATAAAGATGTTGAACAGGAGTGGCCCCAAAACCCAGCCCTGGGGGACACCACTCGTGACCGGCTGCCAGCTGGATTTAACTCTGTTCACCACAATTCTCCGGGCCCAGCCATCCAGACAGTTTTTTACTCAGCAAAGTGTGCGATTCTCCAAGCCATGAGCAGCCAGTTTTATCAGGAGAATGCTGTGGGAAACAGTGTCAGAGGCCTTACTAAAGTCAAGGTAAACAACATCCACAGCCTTTCCCTCATCCAATAAGCAGGTCGCCCTGTCACAGAAGGAGATCAGGTTTGTCAGGCAGGACCTGCCTTTCATAAACCCATGCTGACTGGGCCTAAGCATCTGGTTGTCTCGCATGTGTTGTATGAGGGTGTTTAGGATGGGCTGCTCCATCAGCTTCCTAGGCACCGAAGTCAAGCTGACAGGCCTGTCATTTCCCAGTTCATCCTTCCAAACCTTTTTATAGGTGGGCGTCACACTGGCCAATTTCCAATCTGTCGGGACCTCCCCGGTCAGCCAGGACTGCTGGTAAATGATGGAAAGTGGCTTGGCGAGCACCCCAGCCAGCTCCTTCAGCACCCTCTGGTGTATCCCATCTGGTCCCACAGACTTGTGTGTGTCTGTGTGATGCAGCAGGTCACTGACTGTCTCCTCCTGGACTGCAGGGGGGTCGTTCTCCCAGTCTCTGTCTTCTGGCTGAGGAGGCTGGATTCCCTCAGTACAACCAGTCTTGTTATTAAAGACTGAGGCAAAGAAGGCATTAAGCACCTCAGCCTTCTCCTCATCACTTGTTACCATGTTTCCTCCGGCATCTAGCAGGGGATGGAGACTCTCCCTGGACTTCCTTTTGCTACTGACATACTTAAAGAAACTTTTCTTGTTGTCCTTGATTGCTGAAGCCAGATTAATTTCCAGTTGGGCTTTAGCCCTCCTGATTTCCACCCTGCATAGCCTCACAGCCTCTCTGTAATCACTGTGTGTGGCTAGCCCCTTCTTCCAAAGGCTGTAAACTCTCCTTTCCTCTCCGAGTTGCAGCTAAAGCTCCCTGTTCAGCCAGGGTGGTCTTCTCTGGCATCAGCTTCTCTTAGAGCACCTGGGGACAGCCTGCTGCTGAGCCATTAACACTTCCTTCTTAAAGAGTGCCCAGCCTTCCTGGGCCCCTGTACCCTTCAGGAGAGTCTCCCAGGGGATCCTTTCAAGCAGGTGCTTAAACAAGACAAAGTCAGCCCTTCTGAAGTCGAGGATGTCAGTCCTGCTTATCCCTCACCTGGCCTCTCTAAGAATAGAGAACTCTATTATTTCATGATTGCTGTGCCCTAGTCGGCCTCCAACCGACACATCATCCAGAAGCCCTTCTCTGTTCAAAGAGGAGATCCAGCAGGGCACCTTTTCTGGTCTGTTCACTCACCAGCTGCATCAGGAAGTTGTCTCCCACATGTTCCAGGAATCTCTGAGACAGTCCCACTCTGCTGTGTTGTATTTCCAGCAGATGTCTGGGAAGGTAAGTTCTCCCACAAGAACAAGGGCAAGCAATCATGAGATTTCTCCTAAATGCCTACAAAATATCTCATCCACCTCTCTGTCCTGGTTGGGTGGCCTGTAGTAGGCTCCTACTACATCTGCTCTGTGGGCCTTCCCCCTGATTCTAACACAGAGACACTCTACCCTGTCTTCACTACACTTGTACTCAGAGCAATCATAACAGTCCTTAACATACAGAGCCACCCCACCATCTCTCCTTGTCTGTCCCTTCTAAAGAGCTCGTAGCCATCAACTGGCACACTCCAGTCATGGGAGACATCCCACCATGTTTCTGTAATAGCAACAACATCGTAATTCTCCTGTTTCATCACGGCTACTCTTCCTGTTTGTTACCCATGCTGTGTGCATTGGTATACACGCACTTCAGATGGGCTGATGTTTTGCCCCCTTCCCCCTTCAAATCTAGTTTAAAGCTCTGTCTATGAGCCCAGCTAACTCCTGCCCCAAGATTCTCTTCCCCCTCCAGGACAGGTGCATCCCATCTGATGCCAAAAGGTCAGGAGTTGACTGTTCAGTTAGGAATCTTGGGCCAAACAGTCTTGAAAGCTAAACAGTAGGAAAAACCAACAATAAGCAAAGCAACCACTAACAACAATCCACTAGTTTTTCAGTTTTTAGTTTCATACTTCCTAATACTTTAATTTTGAAGAACACCTTAACCATCCCTGACATTATATGTGAAGTAGAAATTAGGACCTTTTTCCATTTTAAATAACAGAAAAAAAGTTAAGGTGTTTTTTGAAATTAGGTTGCATCAGTTCTCTCTACCTTATTTCTTTCTCAAGCTCAATCTTTGCACTATAAGGTAGTCACACAGCCTGGGTCAAAGAAAGCTTTCAAAGGTTTTCATTTTTCTCTGTGTGATTTCAGTTCTCTCTTGGTTATTTAGTTAAATGAAGAAGAAGTGTCACCATCTTGTAATCTGTCAAGTCTAACACAAACTTCTTTCAGCTGCAGCAGCAAATTAAGGGCCTCCAGGAAAGAAACCAGTGTATACAATTAAGGCAAGATTTTGATCACCATCCTCTTTTTAGCATGAGCTAAGACACATTCTTTATAGCTTGGTACAAACACAAACAACTTTAGAGAAATTAAAGTGTTTAGTATAGACACATTAGCCTTCTTCCTACTTTTTTAAGCCTAACTTCCAGAGGACTAGTATTAATTACAGAAATAATTCTGCAATTTTTGTTGTGCTACTCCACTCTGTAGCATCTGAACAGCAGCTTTACCACACATAACACAAGAATGCAACAGTAAGCAATTTCTTTTAAATCTCTACTACTTGTTCAAACAATTGCATCATCACATTCAGATGAACAGTGGACAAAGTTATTTTATATTTTTTCCTTCAGCTTCTTTACGTACAGGGATAACTTAAGGTATTACACTGTGCTTATATGAACACTGAATCTATTTCTTTAGTTGCCTCACTCAGTATCTACTTTCAAAGCATCAACCAACATGGAATAGTGTATCAGAAGAAAATATTTCAAGAACCTTCATGAATAGCCTTGAAACCCTACATTTTAAGGATGGCTCTGTTACCATCTTCAAAGTTGTCTTTTTTCAAAATCTTTTTCACTGGACATGCTTTTCTCTGAAGCTTCATCCATAAACTCTGACGGATCTGTAACAATGTTTGATGGACACCGAGAGCAACCCACCTTCTGAAAACACCAGCTTATTAACTCTGTAGAATTAATTTATTTGCTTCAGCTCGTTTGTTTGCTTCTTTCCCATACAGATATCTACAAAATTTTACCTATGCAGCAACCATATCTCCCTGACAATGCATGCTATACACAAACCACTTATTGGATATTGGCAATATGACAAGTCTTTTCGTTGCCTACTAAACCTTCTGGAAAACAATTGATCAGCAAGTTAGACTTCACACTGAAATAAGCAGACTAGTTTAACCTAGAGTCTGTGCCGGACACTAACAGCTTTCCAGATTAACTACTTAAGCCATGGTTCTCCAGTAAGTCATATTCTCCCTACTTTTTTCCTTTAAACTCAGAACAGTTGATTTAATGAAGATGTAAGCCTCTTTGCAACAGTCAAACTACTCCTGTCACATGTTTGCTCATATATTCCTACTTGTGCTTAAGAAGTTTTCATTTACATGTTTTCTTCATGCCAATACTTCTCCATATCATTTCAAACTGCAATCCCCTTACACTTTGTGATGTTAACTTTGGAGAAACTCATCCATAAACATAAATTGCAACATAAAGTTTGTATTTAAAACTTAAGAACATTTCCAGTGGAAATGTACAACAATGTCTTCAAGCAACAGACTAATTTTGGATTTTATGATCAATTATCAGGAAATCTACAACCTGATTAAAACAGAAAAAAATAACATTAGCGTAACACATCACTATGGCTGGTGAAGTCAGACAAGAATAACAAAGTTAGTATGCTTTCTGTATCTCTCAAGGTTAACATTTTGCCACAACCATCACATTCTTCCCTTCAAGAAAGGGGTTTACAGAAGGGAATGTACTATATTACTTTTATATCCATTTGTGTAGCAGAGAATGAAAACTACAAAAGGGAAAATAATTAGATTAAAAGCCTCAGTTTGGGAGCTAAACTCAGTGCTTAAATCCCCAGACCTCCTCCTGAATCCAGTAGGACCTCTTTTCCAGAAGTCACATCACTTATTCTTCCCATTTTACAACAATCTCAAAGTCAGGTCTGCTACAGTTCTTCCTGTACTTCAAGCCTACTACTTGACTGTCAAAACCTCACCTAATACAATCTGGGATCTGGAAACTGAAATACCTAGGCAGATAACCTCTTCCCACCCTATTCTTTCTACTATAGTAATTACTTACTTTCTTATCAAAGCTTTAATTTTGTTTTTAATTTTTCTCTACTTGTATCTTTACATAAACTGAAATATCTTTCCCTGCACAAGTCTCAAACTCTCAAAGATAACATAATTTCAGTAAGTACAACATGTCTTTCAACAGATGCCTATCCAACATTTTCCCGTGTTTATCTTACATTTGCAAACACAGTTATGTTAGAGACTCAAGAATGTCAGATTATGCTGATGGGTATTAACCACAGGTTTTGATGAAGCAAACAAAAACTCAAAAGAGTAGCCTGAAAAATGTGTGACAAGGATTTAGAAACTCAGCATACATTTCTGACTTGCATGAAACACCAGTGACTTCTAAAAGAATCCTTGAATGAAATCCTATTAATCCTGAATGAACTGCTATTCAATGAGACCTTCTGATTCACCTTTCACAAAGCAACAATTTGGAGAAATTAGAGTAAAAAATATCCATTTCAGTTACGGACTACGTTTTCATTATCAGAGATGACAGAGGTGGCTTCCTCAAAGCTTTTTCTACTTTGTTATTGCTATACAAGTCACATATACTGCATAGCATATATCATATCTAACTAAAACCTTGCTTGCTCAATGACAGAGCATGTTGGGGGTTTTTTAATGCAACACTGTTCCACTAGAGGGTACTATTGTGTTAAAAGCCTAAGGAGTTTTGGTTCACTTCAATTCTCAAACTTCAAGGTCTGAAAGTTTCTTCAGCAGTATTCCCTCGCAGCACCAGTCTTAGCCTATCCAGCTTCACATTTTCGTTAAACGAATCAGGAGATACCAAATAGTCCCATTAATAAAATGTTTTATCCTTCAATACAAAATTCTTACTACTTTTGTGTCAAGCCATCTCACATCTTCACCTAAATCCAAGCCAATAACTTCAGGGAAGACATTATCACACAAGCATTTTATATGTAACATGTTGAATAATGATTTAAGAAAAAAAACTACCAAGGACAACTCCCATTCCCAGCACCCTTCATACTTCGTTTCTGATAGTCAAATATAATTTACTCTTACAACATAAAATTGACTTTGCTGTGAGTTAACTAAAACAGAAGCAACATGGACTTAACAGAGACTGGAGGGAACACATAACCTGATTTCATAATGAAGAGATGATGCTGGACAGACATGGTTCAAATACTACATACATCAGTCTTTGTTTTTACAGTTAACAAGCAAAAGCATGACACAAGTTAATGTGTCCTGAATGTCCCAAGCCATTACTGTCTTGGATGGACACCCATTTGTAACAGAGAAAAAGTTTTTTTCCCCACTTGGTCCCCTCAGATAAAATGGGTAATCAGAATAATATTAGAAGCCCAATAATCTGACTCAGATAAAAGTGACCTGAGAATCTCTGGAGAACTCAGCTTCTATGAGGAACATATGGTCAAAGATAAGCTATACAGAGACACTGGGGTACGTTCCTGCCTCAAACAATGTGAGCTTCTAAACTTAATCAATACTATGGATGTATAATTTAATTTTTAGAAACTTCAGAGAAAATTCTATCCACTAATCAGTAGAAAACATTTAAAACTCATATGAAGCCTGCATGGGAAGTATTCAAACAGTGAAAACTGTTGTCACTGAAGTTGCTCAGTTGTTTCTAAGACTGAAGATAGGAAAATATATGTCATTTGATACCATTAAAAATTGAAGTGTCAAATGTTTCTTAATAGCCTCATCTCTTAATGCAAACTACTGCCTAATTTGAGAGGTTAATTCCTAGTTAGGAACAGAAGCTTCTGTTGTTTCTGTGATAATTTCACCAGAAATTCAGCCAAACTGTAGAACTTTGATTTCTGGGTTTTGTTTGGGGTTTTTTCATTTACTAAAGCAGACTGTGAAAACAAACATCAAGGAGACCTACAACACAAAACCATATTCCACCACACTGGTAGCTCCAAGTGCTGAACAGAAAATCCACACACTGTACCACTGAAGTAACTAAAAATGCACCATTCCCTCACACATCCTATGTGCAACAGGGCTGAACATGCACTATCTTCTATAGCAGAGTGAAAGCAGCAACCAGACTAAGGCATCTACAAAAAGAGGTAGTAGGATTAAAGCTGCAAACAGGGATGATGTTGCCTTGGAACTGGAAAGAAAGTGAGGAGGAAAGGGAAGGAATCTGGCCTATGTTAGACCAGAAAGGCATTTGTTTTCTGAATAGCACTCCTCCTTCCTCTCTAGAGTCTGGATAGAAACAGATCCCCTAATCTCGTCAGCTCCCTGTTGTCAACAAGTTTCATGAAGCCTACTTGCAGTGTCTGGTACTTGTCTAGAGCTGGTCTCAAAAGAAAGAATCAAGCAGTATGGCTGGCCCAACAACTTCCAGCTTGGTTCTAATGCATGAGCATCAGTCAGCCTGCTACCAAAAGGAGTTTTTCCATTTTTGCTTTTGCTTCCCAAGTTGTGAAAGTTATACACAGAACAGTTTCAGTCATATGGGACATCAAGAACAAGTGATTAGTAAGCACTGCAAAGCACACTCAACACTATGCAGGAATCATGCAGGGAGGGAGAGAGAGAGATATCCCAAGAAACTGTCCTTTTCTCTCTGGAATTCCCCGATTCATTAATTTGTCATGCCTTCCAATTCTGACATCACATCAAGAACCTCACACAGCTGATGGCCTCATGCCTCTGTTTCAGATGTGTAATAGAATACATGTGTCTGCTTAATCCTCAGAGTAGCCCATCCTGTGCACTGAGACAGTCAGGGAGGAATGTCCCAGACACAAACTAGTATCTGGTCCAGTAATTAAACTCATTATCTTAACGCCCATATGTATGGGATGAAATAAAGTTCTGCTTCCTAACTTGAATTTGTAACCCTTATAAAGTCAGTCCACCCATTTCTATTTGATTACACAAATTTTAATAACTGTAGTACTAAAATCAGTCAAAGAATAAGATGACCATTACAACCATTTATATTTCCCTGAAACACCATTGAAAATTAATTGAATACTGAAAAAGTCACTCAAAATTTCTTCTCCAGATCTAACAGAGAAAGGCCACAATATCTAAACTTAAGAAGAGCTATTTTTACTCCTTAAAAAAGCATACTGAAATGCTAACAAAGTGTCTGTAGTTCTTCAACAGCTTAATCAAAAAACTCCTAAGCAGTCTTTGGGATTTACTGCTCACACGAAGGTTTTACATATCTCATATTGACCAGTAGATGGCATGCCATGCCACCAATGACGTTTAATCATCAGGTCCAAGAACTTTGCCACTATCAGTGCAAATATAAACACCAAGTGAATATTTTCCTTTTTTAAAATAGACCCCAGAAACACTGCTAGTTTCATTACTACCTTACCTGAAACTGGCTGAAAGAGGGAGGTTTTTTTTCTTACATCCCCAGATGTGTGATATAACAGCCAACTAGCAAACCTTGTGCAACCAATTTTTTTTTAATAAGCACCACCTTTTCAAAAAAAAATCCAATTAAAAACATCAGTATTAATTTACTGACCACCGTCTAAAAATTCTTGTAAAGTTCATTTGCCCAAGTACCAAATCAGTAATAAAGGAGATACTATAAAAATACTGAGGTTTGAATATTACGCATTAATTTATTCTGACTGGAAATAGGCCAAAACAGGTTCTGTACAAGCACACACCCATGAACTCAATTGGTTCTTGTCAATATTAAACATCTATTCTCTCTACACAATTAAAAAATAGCAATCACTTTCTTGGTAAACATTTTACATAAAAATCTGCAGATTCTTCCATATCTCTGTATTGCTGGGATGCCAGGCACGTAAACAAGAAATGGCTCTAGTGGTTGCTGAAAACTCTGGACTTACAGTCTAGACATCTTTCACCAAGCATCACTATACAGCCTATGATGCAAAAACCCCTACTTTCCTGACAAGTTAGGTGGAATACCGTCCCATCCTCCATAACAGAGAACAAACTTGTCTACACTGAAAAGACAAAGTAACACACATCCCTGTGCCAAAATACAGAAAGCAAGCATGAATGGAAAAATTTTAACAAGTTCATAAGAGTCCTGAAAAACTCCTTCAGATAATATGAGAAAGCAGCTGCAGAAAACCAATTCTCAAAACACATTTTTTAACTAGCCTACCTGTTTCTACTTAAGGACTTCTGGTTAGAAAAATACAAGTGTGGAATCCACCTTTACTGGAAGAGAGATATAACATTCAAAACCTCCTAGAATAATATTTGCTATGCCTTATTACTTTTGCAAATTACTACAAACCCCACAATACAGAAACAAACCACTCTCTCTCGATATATCAGCCAAAAAAAAAAAAAAGAAAAAAGCACATTAACTAGTTACTGACAAGCTAAATAAGGTTTTCTAGGCTTCATATCCTGATCAGACACTTTAGTTACTCCCTAAATTCAGGACAGGGAAAAGTAGGTTGCAGTTTTAAGTCCTGGCCTCCTACAGCACAAAGGTGTTTTCTCTCAGAGTACCACAGACTTCTGTATTTTCAACAAAAAATGTCAAGTATCTTCCAAGTATCTTCTCAGAATAGGGTGTTACATTTAACATATCTAAATATTTAGAAACCAGCAGAATTCTTAACCTATCATGAGAACTGATTCACAGTGAAAGGTTTTGCCAGACATATTTCAAAGCAGAACTTGACATAGTGTATATTGTAAAGATTTTTGATCAAGTAGATTTAGATTTCTAATTTAATATTTTATCCTGTCTCATGTTTCTTATCATTCAATGAATATAATTTAATTTGACCACCAAAACCATCACAACTTGAAAGCCTGATTAAAATCAAACAAATTGCAACATGTTTATTACAGTGCAGAAAGGTTATAATGTGGCAGCAAAGGGAACTGGCACCAGACATGATCTTATTTAACATCTCTGTTAATCTAGAAAATGGCAGAAATCATGTGAATTCTATTAACGGAAAATTACTTAAACTGAGGAAGCTGTAAACAGTGCCAGAGCAAGAAAATAACACTAACAGCACTGGGCTAAATCATGTATCTTAGTAAAATCAATAGCAAAATTTCTAATTTAATAGCATGGGACCAGGTTCCTGATTTTCTTTCAGGGGTAAACAGACAACAGAAAGATGCAGCTCAGGTAAACATCAAAAGAGTACTGGGCTAGGCAAGGGGTGGGATGGAATGGCAGGCAGGGAATAGCATTACACACAAATGAGTTTTATAGGTGTAAGAAACACTGAGAAAATCCTGAAGAGACATTAAACCAAAGAACTAGTACTTCTCTGTCAAGCCCTGCAAGAATTAAGAGGTAGTCCTCTCAGAAAACAAACCTTTGCATATTTTGGTTTACAGTGTTCAGAGAAACTGAAGAAGAATAGTGACAAAAAAAGCAAGAGCAAACAAGGATAACAAGACTCATGTCCAATTAGGCATGGGAGAGAATTGAGTAGTATGGGTCAACTGAGAAGTTAAAGTGCTTGAAGATTCACTAGCCTTGATTCCTTTTTTAATGGGCCACCATTTCAGGCAGATAGAAAAACATCAGTAGTCAACACACCTGGCAGAGGCAAAATTCATTAGTTTTCCTTGTAAATTCTTACCTTTGCAAGCAGCTTAGCAGAAATAAAGTACTCAGTTTAGGTACACCCTATGCATAGCTCTGGTGTCTGGAACATACTCAGCTTTACTTCCTTTTACACCATCAGACTCACTCTTGACCCTCTTATTCTTAAACATTACCTAAAGAGGCAAACATGGCAAGCTTTTCTCCCCTGCAGCACAGAGAAGAGGTTAAGGTTTAGCACAGGCAGCAATGCAGAAAGCAGGCAGCACTGGCTGGGCAACCATGAAGCTAGAAGTGAAAGGCAAAAAAGTTTTCATATGCAGCAAGCATTCCAGTTCTCACAGTAATACCTTATGATTACAGCATGTCTCACAGTAGCTGAGACTTACATAAAAGACTTGCACATGGTGGTCTGGAAATACATAAACTTCTCATGTCAGGAAAACACATCCAGAAAGCAGATGGGATAGGGAAGGAGAGAACAAGTGGTTCTCCACTAAAGAAACCAGCAATGGCTGATAGACCACAAGCAGGCATTCCTCCCTGTCACCCAACTGAATTCACAGGAGGAGCACAAGAACACTTTCAAGCATACAGAATCATCTAGGTTGGAAAAAACCTTGACGATCATCTAGTCCAACCATTAACCTAACACTGACAGTTCCCAACTACACCAGATCCCTCAGCACTGTGTCAACCCGACTTCCAGGGATGGGGACTCCACCACCTTCCTGGGCAGCCCATTCCAACACCTAACAACCCCTTCTGGAAAGAAATGCTTCCTAATATCCAGTCTAAACCTTCCCTGGTGCAACTTGAGGCCATTCCCTCTTGTCCTGTCGCTTGTTACTTGGTTAAAGAGACTCATCCCCAGCTCTCTGCACCCTCCTTTCAGGTAGCTGTAGAGGGCGATGAGGTCTCCCCTCAGCCTCCTCTTCTCCAGACTAAACACCCCCAGTTCCCTCAGCCGCTCCCTGTACGACCTGCGCTCCAGACCCTGCACCAGCTCCGTTGCCCTTCTTTGGACATGCCAAGTAATTCAGTGTCGTTTTTGTAGTGAGGGGTATGAATAGCACCACAGCGTCATAAAAGGAACCTATATTTCCTTGACACCATAAGAGTTCTACGCACTTGCAAAAATTACTGAGTTTCTCTGAAAACAAGACAGAATGATAGCAAATTTATTTTTTAAAAAGCGATAGGAAACTAAAATCTGCAGTATATTCATTTTAAGTAGTAGTAATGTTCTACTCTCAGCTTTCTCAGGCATTTTCCTTACTATGAACATAAACAGACTGCCTTGGCAACCATTTTTACACCCACTCTTTGTTACAGAGAACAGTTTCTCAGGCTGGTAACATGCCTGCAGAAACTACAATTGCTTATGATGTAAAAGCTATACCAGAAAAGTGCTGTGGGAAATGCAGTAACCTAAAGCAAAAGAGGTTTCAGGCCTAGTTTGGTCAGGCTTTGAGTTTGTTCCATTTCTCTCCCCTTTCTGATTCTGCATGGCACGCACTTCTTCGCTAACTGGTCATACATTCCCTGGACTGGCAACCCAGTAATTTGCTAGCCATACCAAATGTATACCTTTCTCCTTCTTCCTCTCGTTTGGAAGAGTTTCATTTAGTTTTATTACTTGTAGTTTCTTTTTTCCTCTCCTCTTATACCACATAAGCATAAAGAACCAAATATTATCAGAATATTACCTTCTGAACACTTCCCCAACAGTTCCATCCATCCTTTACACATATATATCCAATTTACTTTTCAGAATAATTTCCTAACCACTGTGTTTGAAAATAATCAGTCAGATAATTTTCCTAAATAGCATCACTAAACACTAAAAGCTATCACTGATTCATAGATCACAGTTCATGAATCTTCAGTACTTAAGTCTTTTTATGGTATTTAGCTCAATCTCTTCAGATTTATTTTTTTAAGAAAAAATACTTTAGAAAAATAATTCTGTTCAGATCTGTGCTCAAAGTAAACCTGATTCTCAGAAAAAACACTAACAATTGGATTTTTAATCCAACACACTAAAAAGGAAAGCATCACTTGGGACAAATATATATTAAAAAAAAAAAAATCTGTCAAGCCAGATAACAGGGATCAATTAACTGCAGAAAACATGAAACAAGTTCATCAGCTTCACTACTGTTTTGCTATAAAATCCCAATTATATTAAGAAATTTAAGGACAGGAAGGAAGCATTTGTTTTTATTCCTAAAACTGAAAGCAGCCACCTACTATTTCAAAGAGAAAAAACAATCTCTATTTTTAACTGTATAGAAGCTGGAAAAATATTAAGGTCAGTATGCAGAGCACCTATTCTCAGAGGGGGAAAAAAACAACTCTGAAGAAAACAGCCCCTGTGGTTTCAATATAACTCTTTTGTTGCAAGTAGAAAACGCGAAAATACAGAATAGAATCCAAACAATTAGATTTTTGTTCTATCCTGCCAAAATTTGGACTCCCAAATCCTCAAGTTAAATTTTAATACAGAAAATTGCCAAGCATTCTTGACTTACACCATAAGAATCATATAGGTACAATTCTCATCAGCTTGCTTCAGACAAAAAGCCTTCTGCAGACCCTCATCCTTACTCTGAATAGCAGACAGCACAGTTCAGTCTTGCTCTAGAACACAACATTCGGAATTAAACAATGCCAAAAACATTTGGAAAACTGCATCTGAACAAAGGATCAACAGCCAGATTAAAAGTCTAAAACATACAGTTGCAGGGAAACATTTAGTATGGGAATCTAAATTAACAAATGAATGGTAATTACAAAAAAAACATTTCCCAGAGAGTTCTAAAAATTTGGAAATTAAGCTTTAACAAGAGATGTTTTTATAAATGAAAAGAAAAATATAACTTGCTGTCTGTTATTTATTTGCTGAACTACAAGAATAAAGCAGGTGTCTAATAATACAACATTTTATCAAAACAGATTAAACATACCTCACTTCATAATTTAAGAAATAAGGAGAGGGAGTATCAAAGCCTATTAGGTCTCACTCCTTCCTTACTATAGTCTCAGATGCCATGCTGCAGTTACAAAATGCACGAAACACTATTTTAAGGATAAGGGAAGAATTAACTGTACAAACAAATCTGGCATACCTGCATTGAAAGAAATTTTTAAATGATATGCCTATTAAAAAAAAATTGAGTGTTATAATACAAATATATGACTAAGGCCTACATAATGAAGCTGGGGAAGCTGGAGATAACAAAGATACTTTCACTGTTTTACGTCTATTTCCAAATCTGGGAAGCACAGATACAGTGCATTCATAACACTGAAAACAACTTTTTCTTTACACTTGCAGACCAAGTTATAAGCCATGTCCTCCATTTCCCACTGGATACAGTCTAAATTCCACACAGAACGGTAGTTTTTGCCCACTAAGCTGCTGAGCTATTTCAAGTTCCGAGATGTTTATGAGAGAAAACATTCACCCAGATACTTGCATCTTCTGTAGTTAGTACCTTCTTTATACACACTATTTTTTTTTAAGACTGCTTTACTGCACACTCTGTTGGATACTCAAGTTTGGTCTGAGAATGCATTTAAAACATGCAACCAGTTTTACCACTAAAATTGCACAGACTTCTAGTTTAGATACCCATAACTGAGATTGGGTATGAGTGTGAAGCTATACATTCGCCTTGACAACCTTCAAGGTGGTGGTCACTGGGGAGCAAGGATGAAGAGATACCTTCAGCCTATTCAGCAGTACAGAATGTGACATTCGTAATGCAACTTCAAGCTGACTGTTACTTTAACAGGTTTTCTGAGCACTCTATGGACTGTTACAAAGCACCAGCTCCTACAGGAAACAGCAAGCTTTAACTATTTTCCCTCCAAACTCTGCTGCATGTGCTAAAGTTCACAGTTACCTTACTTCACCGATATACCTCTCAGCAAAGCAATAAAACTCAGAAGCAGTTAAGCACCTCTTACCTTCCCAAAGTTTACAATTCTACATTAATTCTTCAGTATGACACTGCACCTGAAATACTGTCACCATAGGCTATATTTTACAGGCAGTTTTGAATCTTTTTCTTCCCATTTGCAGGCATCTTTCAGTACAGCTAACACACTCACATACAGCAACTTAGAGCCTACAGTACAGCAAATAGCAAGTCCATTTTTCTTGTGTACAGTTAGAAGACACCTAACAATTGTTGCAATAGGAAAACAAAAGTATTCACAACCCTATTACTTAAACACAATTTCTTTAGGTTTTTTTACTCCAAAAGTCTGCTTCATCTTGAATATAGGTCATCAGATCACTCAGAGTATTTCCTCCACAGCTTCTCATTTCTGAGACATTCCTCAGAGTCCCAGCAGCTTGTCTAGAGTTCCTGGATTATCTTGAAGAAGCTATAGTATGGACCTTTACAACCGCCAAGATCTCCAACTGCCTAGGAGCATGAAGTATCATGCAGGTAGGAGCATCTTACAGATTAGGGAACTTTAATTCAATGTCATATTACAAAAGTTAAGTAAGTATCTGCTTTCTTCAAAAGCATTAATTTGTGAGTAATGACAATGGAAGGAAGGAAAAACAGGTTTGGAAAAAGCTCAACACAAAGTTTAATGTAAGCACTACAAACAATTTATCAGCTGCTGACATGAAATATTTGCTCTGAAAAAAATACATCATAGTATTCATCAGAGCTAGAATCTGGAGTCCTGTACCTCAATCGATTATCACCCCAACATACTTAACTCTCAGCTAGACAACTGTACTCTGGTATATAACTCAACAATCCACTCCAGCTTTCCAGTCAGTTTCCTTGAATTCCTAATGCTTCCAAGAACAAAATATTAACTAAGTTTTGAGGCACAATGAGAATGACACCTCCCACTAACTGGTGTTAATACTTAAAGAGCTAGATAATGTCACAACAGACTACAAAACAACCACACATCCTATTAAAATCCTCCATTTAAATTATTTTTTAAATGTGACCATCAGTTAAACTTGAGAATTTGCATCCTGCAGATCCTCTACTTCTAAATAAACTTCACACAGCAGTTTGGAATAACACAGGAACATTTATCTGTAGCAACCTCTGCCACTACAAATTCTAACAGCAGTCAATTATTCTAAGCAATCTTACTTGCAAATCCTCACTTATAAAGCCATTCTTCTATAGCAAAATTGCAAGCTGTTTTCTCAGCTCCTCACAGAAGTATTCCAGAATAAGGAACATTTGGTATGCTCTCAGATCCTGCCTGGAAATTCATAGGCCTTATGCCAAAACAATCTGGGAGAAGATACTTCCAGATCATAGTATCCATTCTTTCTGCATTCAGAGGGGAAAATAGGTTTATTCACCTTTGCAGTTTTCCAAAATTGAAGATAACCAAGGGAGAAGAGAGCTGAAAAATGTATCTGATCTCCTCCTAAGCAAAGACACTCAGTCATCTTAAATCTGTAAGGTATCTAATATAATTAACAAACACAAGTCTAAACTATAAAAAAAATGGTGCCAGTTTACAGCAGAAGTAACCAATTTCAAACTGCACAGTCAAGAGCTCAAACTACATTTTCATCTTAATCAGAACAGTACAAATGATAAAAGGGGACAGGTATAGAATTAAGATCACCTGAGCTACTTAGCACATCTAGACTGAAGAAAGTTTAGTAATGATGTAGAAGGCTCTGCATTCTCTATAGCTTACTTTTGCAAAGCTTTGGTGTTTTCAAGGGTATCCCCGAATTCTCATTCCCAATCTTATCTCATTTTCCACAGCTAGGTTTAGGGACAGTCTACTTTGGGCATGTGAAAAAAATAATACTAACAATAATTCCAGGTGCTAAGTCAGTGGCATTATTTACTCTCAGAAAGCAAAGAGATAAAGTCAGAAGAAACTTTGGAAACTGTAGTGGTAGAACTATGTCTGACCAGTTGTGACCTGTGTTCTACCACTGTTACTCTCTGTGAAGCTGCTCTCAGACTCAATTTCATCAGTGAATCACAAGGTGCTTCTCATTACAGAAACTTTCCACTTGCAGAGACAATCCACACCTCAGCTTGCATACTGATACACACATAATACCTGTACACTAAACACTGTTTGTGTTAGGCACATCTCATTGTTACTGCCTGTATTAAAAGCATATGCAAATATTTGCAATAATTCAAACATTTGCTTTGTTGGAAGTGAAAGTGAGATGATGATACCATAAGCACAGACAAGCCTTTGTGCCCAAACCACAGATTTCTTCAGAGCTAATTTCATTCTAACTATCACAAAAGGGTGTCCAACTGACAAAGGTTTATAGTCAGACTCACAACAGTTCAAATTCTTTCCAGGTGAACACCAATTTCTAAGCATGTTAACACACACACAAACTGGTAAGATGCAAAGAGTATATTACCAGTAAAACCGAACATTGTTTCTTACCAGAATTATTCATTCAGAAGACAAAGTTACTGACAATCACACAAAAAGTCCTTACATGACTATATCCTAACACACTTCTGACACTGAAAATTTTGTATGAGCTATTGCTGCTGAAGCTACGATACTTGACATAGGTATCCAGAGAATATCACCTGTTTAACAGCTCAGAGCACAGCTCTCCACCCAGCTAACCTCCAGGACACCTGCATTCAATGTCCAAGTAATTCTGATGTTGTTCTAGAGACACACCCATATGCTTACTCCCAGAAGCTGCTGTGAAGTTCCTGCCATATATCAAACATCTGGAGAACAACTCTCTTGGTCTGTAGAAGTACAGAATTTGTTTAGAAATTGGTTTATAATTACATTCCTAATATGAATATTTCAAACCACTTTATCCCATCCCGTCACATTAATTCATGTTAATTTCTACACTAACTGTTCACACATAAAGACTTCACCTCATCCTTTCACTTTTTTTGGGGTAAATACAGTCTAGGAGTATAGTAATAGTAATCGCCTTAAGCCAAGAATACTGGCTGCTTTAGTATCAATAAGCCAAAAGAAGTCAGACCTTAAATGTCATTTACACTAGGAATCAACTGCTACTGAAGAG
Source organism: Athene noctua (assembly GCF_965140245.1). Classification (NCBI taxonomy): domain Eukaryota; kingdom Metazoa; phylum Chordata; class Aves; order Strigiformes; family Strigidae; genus Athene; species Athene noctua. The sequence continues at coordinate 43,568,579 of NC_134077.1, forward strand.
TGTTATAAACAATGACTCTCCTCAACAAATAATTAAAGAATTAATCAGTCATAACCTGACTAGTAAGTAAAATCTTCACTACTAAAGCCACATGTCTCTAACAAAAACAAAACACAAATCCGTCTATGTAATAGGTCAGAGAAACCGCTGCCTAAACGTTTTCAGCAACAGCTATTCTCTGAAATAAGTGAGGGCTAGTTGTGCTACCAAGAAACACTAGAGATCTGCTTTTCAAAGAGGCTTATAGAGGCAGGCATTACAGTTCTATTGTACTTAACTCAATGTGGGTCTACACCTTCTCCAAGTATTTTTGAAAATCCCACCCTAGAGCACTCAGAGGTGCTCTAGTAGGAGAGGGAGATGATATCAAAGGGGAGGAAGAGCAATGATAAGGAAATAAGAGGGTGAAAGATTTCAAAGCCGAAGAAGGAAAGCAAAGAAGATAATTTATCCTACCAGAGACAGCACCTCTTGTCAGACAAGACAAGAAATATTGCCTCTCAAAAAGAATCTGGCACCAGGAAGTGGCAGAAGTGATGGGGGAAGACCAAATCCAACCTGAGGTAAGAAAACAAATGGAGTTGTGATTTTTTTAAAAACTTTGTTGCTTCATCTTATTTTTGCAATGTATTTTTTAAAAACTGGGATTTTATTTTTTTTTTAATTAATGTCTGTCTTCAGCTGGATTTTGTCAGTGATGACACTGGGATGATCCAAATCAAATGTGGAACAGGATCAACAGTATTTTGATAAAAATGTGAAATTCTATGCGAATTTTGAAGTCTAAAATAAATTTGAAATACAATAGGGAAGCTGTACGAAGTGATAACTGCAAACAGTATATGTCACTGAAATGTTACAATGAGTCAAAAACTAGGAAGAACAGACTTGCATCTATAAAACTCACCGCAGTGGTGTACAAGACCACTAACTCCTATCTTTAGGAAACTTTGAGTGCCTTCTGACAAGACATAAAATCTCGACCTGATATCCCACGTGCAAATGGGAGAAATACCATGCTGTTCTGTGTCCAGGTTCCCTGTTTAAATTGTAATAAAGTAGTTTTTCCCAGGTCTCCAACTGAAAATGGGGTGTCTCCTAGAGGCTCCAAATAAAGCAATCACAATAGAAAGACTTAACACACTCACAAAACTCACTGCAGAGTGACAAAGAGGCAATAAAAAGAGTAATTATCATACAAAAGCAAATCATAGACTAAAAGACTAAGCCTTAAAAATAATTATTTACATATTTTAACATTTTAAAAATATTAAAATTCCATCAAACAAATCCATCTTCCCCCTAACTCTCACTCAAACTACATTCTCACAGAAACCTAGGGGAAAAAATGATATGTTGGAGGCTCCAGTGACTTCTATCTATACTTAAAAATTAATTCCAAGCTAGAACCAATGACCTCAAATCAAGCTGTCACCTGCAACACCTTTGAAATACAATTCTGAGAACTATTGACACAGAGCAGTTAGGTAGCCTCAAGAACACTCAGTGAAAAAATTCTCCACAATCTCTTACATACTGTATGAAAAAGCATTTTGTTTTTAATCACCCTCTTGAATTCATTAAATACCTTGTTCTTGTACTTGGAAAGGGAGATTACATACTCTTACACAGATGCCTTTCTTTCAGACTCCCTCTCCATATCAGCATGACAAACACCTTTCCGGTTTCCATCTGTGCAGTAATTCCCCTTCATAGATGTCCTCAGTCACTAACAGCATTCTTTGAGTTCTCTGAACTCTGTGTGTCCAAGCTGCTCCAGTGCCTCAGTGGTGTTTCTGCATGGGTGAGGGACACTACTGCCTACATTTAAGCTTGTATACCTCTTCTCCATTACAAGTCCCATTTTCAGAACCTACAGCTACCAAATCTGACCATCTACTCCAAATCCTGTAGAAAGAAGAATGCATTGTGTGTAGAGAATTTCGCTTAAATGATTCCAAGAACAAACCCCACAAAAACTCACAACCTTGCTGATATTAAAATATACGTATCCTCATATCAATTCATGATCAGAATCCATTGGCAATGCAGTCTAACACAACTATACTCGTTTCTAGAAAAATACCACCTCACTCAGTGCACCAGGGCATATGGTGTTCAGTAAACAAACAGAAAAGTCTCTATTTATCATCACTCATCACTCTGAGCATTTATTCATCACATACTAGGAAAAAATTGCATTGACTATGGATTTTCTCACTGCCTTTTCCCTGCAAGCACTTCTCTATAGTATTAAAGCACAGCACAAATATCAATCCACAACACTTTAACAACACTTCTAAGCAGTATTTTCCTTCTCCCAAAATAGAGGGAAAACAAGGCATGTAAAGATTAGAACTGCAAGTCCACTGAATCCAGTTGCCCAATTTGAGATGCCAAGGATGTATTTCTCAGAATCTTTGATTTTCTAGAGTTGTTTTTTAAAACTTATCGCTTCATTAACTACAGTTGCAGCCATGAATGCTCAGATTCCAAAATCCCGAATCAGGCCTTCATAGTATAAGGAACAAACAGCTAATAGTCACCCTTAAATTCTTACTAAAGTGATGTGCCTAGCAGTCCGAAGCAGAGGACAGGAGGGTCGATCCAACTTTCCACAACTAAACTCCACTGTCAACACCTCAACCATTCTTTCTTTCTGTAATGCCTCTACCTGCTCATTTGTGATACACTCTCAAACACAGAGCAGTGGTCTAACATACAAAACACTCCTGCGCACCCTAAAGGAGGCAGGAGTGGTATGGAGTAGATAATACGCAACTGTGTAATTACACAACGCAGATACTCAAAGAAGGTTGAATTAGTGCTGTCTGTGCAAATACTGGCACATCCCAACTCCAAGTGCTATTCCTCAGATTTGCTGCTGTACCCAGCAGCTTCTTGAATATAGTAACATAGTTTTGTTATTAATCACTATTCATTTTTACTTCAATTACTGTTAAGAAATGCAACAATAAAGATGCAACTATGAACAGTGACACACACAACTCCTCCTTGTGTTATCAGTAATGTAAACATGCAAAGGTATTTGAAAAGCTCTCTTCTTTTTATTTAACATGTACAAATTTTATTTGTCCTGTACAGGTCAAGCAACTTGCATGGCTCTCTAAACTTCCCCCAAATCCCTTCTAGCTATTGCTAGTTCAAACCAACATTTGGAAGTATGTTGCTTCACCACTGTCTTCCCTCTTCATCCTCACGCAATAATGTTAAAAGTATCACAGTTCTGTTTCAGTTTTTCTGCTTAAGATACTAGTTAGCAACCTGTCAACACTGATCATTTAAATCTACTATTTTTCTCCAGTTTCCCAAAGAGTATTTGATCCATGGCATTATTTCCTATCACAATTCTGAGAGAAATATGGTCTCTACACATATATTTGGAGGACCTTGTTCACAGACTCCACAGGGACAGCAGCATATGGTTCCCACACAGCATGTTTCCTAAACCACCAGAGCCAGAAGCCTTTTTTAAAATTAAAACCTATCTTTCTCAAAACCAGTATCTTGCCAGTTAAATTATCACTGATGTGTCCAGCTCTTAATTATTAAATGATGATTCAATTTCTTAGTGAAAGCACACAGCTTAGTAATAAAGCAAATTACTGTGTCCCAGTATTTCTAATCATATTTGTGGCTGTTTATGTTTAATATTAACACTTTGTCCTAAACATAGCTCTCGCTAGTTAAATTATCATACTAACTTGTTTTCAGATACTGCACTACACCTGTAATTATACACATTAATATGCTACCATAGAGTAAAACTAAAAACAGTATGAAATACTTTGACATATAAAGTTAGAAAATGCTTCAGAAATTGGTGCAAATTCAAAAAACCTCACTGTTTTACATTACGCATACAACTTAATCTGAATTTATTTTTCTACAAAACAGATCTAAGTAACAGCAATGTACAGAAGAATTTGTGATTACGCTGTATTGTGGAATAGCAAAATTCCATGTTCGGAGGAGATGCGAGCAAAGTGCATCAAAATGCATCAGAAGCCAGCAAGTTGTGACTGGTCTCATGGATGCATGTTTCATTATAAATTCACCAACACAGCATCTTGAGTACTTTGTATGAAAAATATATTGTCTTGTTACCTGAATTAAGAGCTTTACATGCAAAAATAGATTAATTCTGTATTTAGTGGCAATTCTATAACTGACACTACATGAAGTAAGTTACTTACCACATGCTGAGTGATATTTGTCTTGACAGACACACTTTGTAGTACCCTTCTGCAGCTTTAGTAGGACACAGCTATTGCATAATTACAAGGGACAGGAATTACTCTTGCTTATAATGTTTTAAATAAGTTTGTTATGGATAAAGTTTTATTTATGTTTTGTATCATGAATACACAGAAGATGTCATCAGCCCAGACTCCCAATCTGCTCACTGTACAGCTAGGATTTCTTCAGTTTCAAAGACCAAGTTCTATGTATTTCTTTTTAAGATGTACTTATTTATCCTTCTATTAAAAATAAGCACTTGATTTAAAGATCTTAATGCAAGACATTCATACTATACACAAAAAAGAGGAGCACTGAGACTCCAGCTCCCTAGAATACAAAGGGCTTGTAGTCAGCACAGAACATTTGGAAACTCAACATGCAGTCACTGCTCTCCATTCCTAGCTTTGTTACCATCATCCATTCACAACTTTATTTCACCTGGGACTGGATTAACTGCAGAGCTTTGCTGATTCATAAGAAATCTGACAAATGGACACACAGCATCAAAAACAACCACCACCTGCATTGCTGCTAGCTCTCTGAAGCTTAAAGAACATGTCCCTTAGTGAAAGTAAGAAACAAAGTATGGAACTGGGGCTGGGAGTAGGAGGCAGTCTGCAAGACCGAGAACCAAGTGGTGCAGGTGGTGTGGTGCTGGGAGCCCTCTGAAGATGCTGGGTGTAGGGAACCTGCAGCCAGGCCCTTGTATGACCAGTAATTCTGCAGCAACCTAGTTTCACTAAGCTGCAAAAAATGGGTCTTCTAATGATATTCCCAGAAGTTGCAATTCTCTACTTTTCTGCTGTCCCGGGTGGTGTCTACTGCCATACAAGAGAATCATTGCTGGATGCAAGTCCACAGAAAGAAAATGTGTAATATACAAAATACCTTCTGGTATACTTTCTAGAGCATAAAAAATTACCTATCTGCTCCCTGTAGGCTGTCAAATATTACACCACCACATACTCCTCAACAGAGGGACTAACCCAGAGAAATTCAGCATGTCAATCCTATAAAGAGAACAACATGAAATTCAAGACCAGGGGATGACCTCATGTTGCATTCTAGAAAACCAAAGGCAGAGAATAGCTAGTCTCTTAACACCAAATCACAGAACAAAAATGGTTTTGCAATATTAGAAACAACTATCAACAGGAAGAGGTGGATAAACACTAACAGCTATTCTTGACAGTACTACCAAAGTCTCTCAAACACTGAATGAATATTTCAAGAAAAAGCAACAAGAATTCAAGTTCTAGTTGTGCTCATGTGTTGGGTTTGTGTGCGGATTTTCCTGAATTCAGGAGAAATGTGAGCCCAGAACTCATGTGTGAAATGAGAACACAGTAAAAAGGTAGGCTGCTGTCAGAGTTTTTCTGAAGGGTAACAAAATCTTTTTCTTTAAAAGGAAAAAAAACAAACCCACAACCAGTTGTATTTTATGGATATTACATCAAAGAAAACAGTCAAGAAACCCCAAGGGAAAGTAAGCTTAAATCTCCTTCAGATACTTCTTGGCCTATTTAAAGTCCCGAGAGTTTGGAATTCCAACTTCTCCAGCATTTACCCTTCCAGAGACATGCTTTCCCATCATAAGACTGGTACAGCATCCAGATTCTGCCAGGAACAATCAATAAGTCTTGTTCGTAACTTTGAGGATGGACTATTTTAAAGGTAACACACAGAAAAGATATAATTTATTGAACATGATTAAAACGTGCTTTCCCCCTATACCATATACCAAGGCAGCCCTCCCCAAACTAGTTACACTGGATCAAAAACTGACAGCTGTGAGTTGACAATACAGATCTGAAACAAGCATTACTTTTGAGTGTTTATTCTGTAAGGATTTCCAGATTTATAGCAAAATTAAGTCTCAAACCTCTTCTTTACGAAGTTGGAAAAGCACACCTCCCATACTAATATGAGTTACTCTAACCCTATAACTGAAGGTGACTAAAATAAAACATCCGTAGTGTAAACAGGAGAATCACTGAGAAGGTAAGAGACAGTCTAGATTTTTAATTAAAATATATCACAAGGACACAGTGACAGATGTCATTTTTAATCTCACATGGTTTCACATATGCATGTATGTGTGCACATACACACCTGAGGAGTCTACATCTGTGATACAAAATTACCAAAACTCACCCTCACTTATGAGGGCAGACACACAATTATTTCCATTCTTTTTAACTAGGCACATCTAGAAAGAACAAACACTGATGAACCTGCTTCAGAAACAAAGTATTAAGCCTGGTTTTGTTAAGACACTCATTTTAAAAGCATCAACAAATATACAAGCAAGAAAATGCAATTTTTCCTGCTATAAACAGAACCTAACACACAACGGAAAAACTCATGATATAGCCTTCATCAGAAACATGCTACAAAGAAAACTACTTTGAAATTTTCTCTGTCTTAACTGCTCAAGGACTGAAATGTCTTTTTAGCAAACATCATCTTTTATGACAGTTCAAACACTGACCATTGAAAAACGCTAAAGAACAACACATGATACTACTAGCGTATTTTTAACCTGTCCAGGCTAGAAAAAGCTTGTATTCTACTACAGTACTTTAAAGAGAGTATCATGGATACAAGTATCACAGCAGACACAGACTGCATAAACACACAATGTCACTAACAGCAACTTTGTGATAAATGTTCATTCCATTCACTAGTGTTAGAAACTGCATCTTTAATCGTAAAGAAATGCAGCATCTCCACCTTCATGGAAAAGATATTTTATGGGGATGGGGGTAGGGTGGTGTGTGAAGAGAGTCATAGAAATAATTCAGTACCCCTAACTTAATTTTAACTTAAAAAAAGCTAGTGGATTCAGGGAAGACAATTCTTTGATACTGAAGCACACATACTTGCACAGACAAGAAGTCTGTAAAACACTGTGACAGCACACAGAAAATTCATCATACATACCATTGGCCAGCACCTACCAACTAGAAGCCAACAAATATTGAGTTCTCCCATAAGGCTTCTGTCAAAACATTTTCAGATTAGATAAAACAGAGAAATGAGAAAATTGGTTAAGACAGAGAAAATGGAGAGAGGTGCTGAATTAAGTTCCTAACATGGCAGAAAGTTATCCTTTCAAGGTGACAAACCCTGGTTTTATGGAGTATTTCAATACTAGTCCAAGCACCTTACCCACTGTTAAGAAAGGACCGAAAAAAATCAAGCTACTTTCTCCTGTTTTCACACTCCCAACTTCTTCCTATAGACATTCCTTTTTTAGGTTCCAACTCTCTCTCCATTCTGCTCCTTTTGAATAATTCTGAACTACCAACCACGGCCATAAACACAGCGGGACCAGGGCAAACACACACAACACGTTTCTCTGATGGCTTCTCTTAACGCCTCCAAACATGCCACTACACCAGCACTGGTTTCCTCTGCCACGAGACAAAACAGAGAGAAAACAGGCAGCTCCCGGCGCTACCAAAACTCAAGCTACCCCTCGGCAGGGCCACGCAGACTGCCCGCACACCTCCTCCCCCAAGCCCCGCATCGCGGCCCGGCTCCTCTCCCCACCCGCCTGCGCGACCGCGGGCACCAGGCCCTCAGGCACCGGACCCCGCTCCCAGTCCGCCGCCCCGGGGTGCCAGGCGGCCCTCCCGGCACGGCCCCTGCCGCGCCGCCCCCACGGGGCGCCGTGCCCGACCTGACCCGCCGCGGCGGCCGACACGTCGGCAGGCCGCCCTGCGCCGCCGCCCACCCGCACCGTGCCCGCCGGGGGCGCCCCGCACGCCCGTCTTTCGGGCGGAGGAGCGGGAGAAGAGGGGCGGAACAGCTCCCCGCCGCCCCCCGGCCCCACGTCCGGAAGAGCGGCGGGGAGGCGGCCGGGCCTGCCGCAGGCCGCGCGGGGAGACGGGCCGTAACGGCCGCGGCCGCCTCCCCTCCCATGACACTGCAGAGCGGGGCCCAGCCGCCGCCCTCCGCCGCCGAGGCCTCCTTCCGCCGCCGGCTCCGCGGGCCCCACTCCCGGCGGCGGCGGCGCCATGATGATCGGCCTGAGAGGGCGCCGCGCCAGGCCCTACCGCCGGTCCGGGCCCCGGGACGCGCCCCCGCCGCCGCGGCCTGGCGCCCCGCGCCGCTCACCTTCATGTCGGGACATCCTAGTCCAGAGGCGGCAGCCCAGGCCCGTCTGGGGGCTCCCGCGGGCTGCTCGGGCGCCGCTGCGGCCTGGCCCCCCGCAGCCGCCGCACGCACGGAGCCCCGGTGCGAGGGGAGAGGAGCCGAGGGCAGGGCCAGGAAGGAGGCAAAACTACTAGAAGCAGCGAGGAGACGGCCTCCTTCCACCTCCACCCTCGCTCGCCCTGCGCGGGGCGGATCCGGCGACAGCAGCTTCCCGGGCGCCGTGACACGGTGACTCTGGGCCCCGCCAGCTGCTGGCGCCGCCTCCCGCTCCGCTCCGCCCGCTGCCGCAGCGACGGCGGGGCTGCCCACCGCGCCGGAGCGCTCCCGGCCCCTTTTCCTCCCTCCCTCCCTCCCGGGCCTCGCCTCGGGAGGAAGAGGAAATACTCCGCCGAGGCGGCGGCCCTCCCGCGCGGGCTGCCGGGCCGGGAGCCGAGGGCGGCGGCGGGGTCTCGCGGTGGGGCGGGTTCCGGGCGAGGAGACGGCCAAGGTGCCGGAGCTCGGCGGCGGTAAAGTAGCCAGCAGGACAGATCTTAAGCACGCTTTTTTATGTAAAAGGAGAGGGGGACGGGGGCGTGTTAAGACAGGCAGGGAGCAGTGCGCATGCACCGAACCGATTTTTCAACCACTGATCGCGTTACTCGTTCTGCTAGCTGTGGAGAACGGCTCGCTGCGGACTCCAGCGCAGGCACAGGGTCGATTTTCTTATTTTTCCTCCTTCCCTCTTTGTCGGCCCTGCAGAGTGCTCCTGCCAAGAGTGTGTCTCAGTCAAGCTCCAGCTCTGTAAGGAGGAGGAGGCCCCACGTGTCATCACACTCCAGACAAATGGCTCGGTCTCTCCCCACGAGAGCTCTCCATGAGAGCTTTTTGTCCCATCGTGGTGGCTTCCTGCCCTGTTATGACAGTAGTCTAGTCTTGAGATGAGTGAAGAACTTGTGGCATGGCTGTGTTCCTTCCCTGCTTCAGATGTATGAGGTACATGCATCAAGCATCTTGATTCTGTGCTGCCTTTCTTGCTATAACTTCCTGGCCTGTCCCCGGCTTTCGTCCCAGATAGCACCATTTCCTCATCTCTGTCCATGCTATTCTCACCTTCATTTTCTTGATAAGTTTTCACCTTCTAACCTGTTCATGGCATTCCTCGGTATTTTATCTCTACCAGTCCAACACTTTCAACTTCACCATCTTATGCCATGGCCGGCATATGTCTGCCTCAGACCTGCAATTCTTACACAGTCAAGTTGGTTAAGTACCTTCTCCTCAGTCTCATTCGAAGGCCATGAGGGCCCACATGCCAGAGCAGCCTAAGCATCGAGCTGCAGTGAAAGGCAGGAGTGAGCCATAAGATCTGAAAGGAGTAAGTGTCAACCTCATTCCTTGCACCACCTCCTTCCCATGCCAATAATACTATTTAGCCTCTGCCTCTCCCCACTACATGTGTATGCAAACATCTGTCCCCTGTACTCTGGCCACCTTCTTCACTTCTGTCTTTCCCTTGGCGACATATGTGGTTTCATAAGCACAGTGCCTACTGAGAAGGTAACCTGGATCCAGTCTGTCTAAAAGTCCAGTGGATTGTGGGCAGTTTCACTGGAAGCAAGCAGTAACTGTGTCTTGATAAGCTGTAGGAGAAACTGGGGGTCATCTTGACTGATGGGAGTCAATGGCTTCACTGCTTCTGAAAGCAGGGCAAGAGTCAGTGACCGTGCAAGGAGTCTGCAAGAAGTACACCACAGATGACAAAAAACTGAAAAGAAGTCTGCAACTGTCATAAAACTCACTGCCAAACTATCAAAGTGGTATCTCCAAGATAGTTCCAGAGGTGAAGCTGTGCCTGTCATGCCATCATTTCACAGCAACAGTGCACAGAGTGGGGCAGTGGATCATGTGTGCCCTACTACTTGATTTTAACAGCAGCATTTTTAATTACAAATGACAACTATCTCACCCAGATGCAAAATACACATCATCAGGTGCTCTTGGCTGATGCTTCCTTCCCGTCCCTAGAAGAGCAAGCTAGCTTGCAAGCTGGTAACTCAGCTGACTAGCAATATCTTATATCTGTGTGAGGCTGTGGTTCACTGTGTACATAACTCTGCCTCACTCTGAGCACAACGATTCTGTCTTGGCCTGTGCTCAGTTTTACCCAGTTTCTGGCAGAATGGCCTCCCACAGGAGCTTTTTCTCATGCAACTGAGAAGATACAGACTGCAACCCAGGCATTTCACTGGGACCTGTAGGATTCAGTCTTTGGTCATGGAAGACCTTGGGCTAATCACATCATCTCTCCATGCTTCAGTTGCAAAATGGTTTAATGACCTTTCCTGCCTTTATTAAGTGTTATTCACAGGGATGTCCCTTGAGTGCATGTGGTCCAGCACATCCTGGTGAGCCTTTCAGGACAAAACTTTTCTGAAACACCCCTGGTGCCAGTAGCAGCCAAGCAGAATTCTGTGGCCTTTCTCCATCTTTAGACTCCAGTCCAAAATTAAAACTGTAACCCTGTTATATAATAACTGTTTTCTTGCCTTAAGGCCAGTATCTACACCCAATGAGACAGTATAGATAAAAGCTTTGGTGCTTTTGAAATCACATTAAAATATGCCTGCATGTGCATTATCCTTCATGGGGATTTTGCTGATCATCTCCTTTGCCAATGTAGCAAATACTGCAAATGTAAGATTCCCAGGCTCCCAGAGATGACCATGTGACAACTCTGGCTGGTGTGGAAGGAGGTGCATAACAGAATTTGAAGATCCTGTAGAAGGTCATGCCCACCAGTAGGAAATATCTTCTTAGCATTAACTTGATAATTAATAGCCTACGCTGTCCTTGTTTTGAACATTTTTTTTTCTCAAACCCACACACTATTATTCCCCAGGAAGAATAAGAAAGAAAGATTTTAGTGAGGTTTATGAAGTTCTGGTGTGGATGGATCCTTCTGTCCCTAAGGGAAGAGCCTACTATAATCGGGTTTCTCATTTTTTCTATCTATGCAGCGGAAGGTAAGACTATAAAGCTGTGAGGAAAAAAAATTCAACATTAGTATTTTCCTGATGGGTAAACACAAGCTGAGAAATGAAAATTTACCTACCCAAGGTCATTCAAAGTCAGAGTCAGGCAAGGGATTAGAGACCCAGATCTCATAGCTAATTAGGCCGTTGTAAGCCACAGTGAAAAACAGAAAAATCCATCAATTTTCCCAACATGAAATCATAATATGATATTTTTTTTTTTTGCCTGGAAGTAATAAACCCCTCTGAATTAGGGAAGAGATGCTTGTGTGGCCTTGTGCAGTTCCTCTAGCTGCCACTGTGAAAGGATTCAGTGTCTGGATCAGAGCAGAAGAGTTTCAGATACTAAACTTAATAGTGACATCCTAGAGCAGAGCTGAGAGGTAAAACTGTTCCATTAGGAGTCATTAATCTCCTTGAAAACTTTCACCTCTTTGTGGGCTACTGAAAGCCCACTAAAACAGTGCAATCCCTACCAGGCTGCATCCATTTGAGGAAGTGATCTCTGCTTCACTTTGCTTGGACTTTTTATTACCAAGGTTGGGCAGCCCACCACCTGCAATGCTAGATCCTTGTTGGTTTGATGGTTCAGCTTCACACTTGGAGGTAAGATACGCTGTCACCACAGTGGTATAAAACTTACATAGATCAGTTGCTTGGTTCAGTCAGGTCATCATAAAATAAATAGGAACTGTGATTAGATACTTGCTCAAGTGTTAAATCTGTACACTGGCACATGTCAAGGTCTTCCACTACACTTTTTTTCTAACAGCTACTTTTATGCCTTGTCTTGCTCAGTAGTCATTCAACATGCTATAGAGCTGCTTACTGTGTTCAGCGTGATCTGTAAAGAAAGATTCTAAAATCAAACTGAAAGGCATTCTTGCTGCTTTCCAATTAATAAGGAAAGACCTGAAACAACTCTGCATACCTAGCATCTTCTCTTTTGTTCTGATGTCTGCACCAAGGACAACTGTTCTGCCATGCTAATGGACTGGAAGACACGAAGACTCTGGGAGTCCTGTGGCTGTATGCTAGATAGGAAATGCTGTTTCCACATAAATACTTCTTGTGAACTGAATCCTTTCACATTCCCAGGCCTACTGACAGTGTCTCGCAATCCAACTTGAAACTCTCAGAGCACTGAGGAAGAGCACAAGCAAACTTGGTGTCATCAGGAACATCAGATAGCTTTGCTTAGTGGGTCTCATGTAGAGCTTTTGTGATGTAATACAAGCATCTTGCTGGAAGAGGGCAGGGATTGAATTTTTAGCAGAGACATCCCTGCTGTGGGAACTGTATTTGGCTTTGGAGTTAAACTGAGCTAAGCACAACTAAATGTCCTATAAAATGCTCATCATCAGTTTAAACTTTTGTTAGAACTCTTCCTTTTGGATGCTGGACACCACTAGGATGTGCAATGCAAGTTCTACAGCAATATGCCCATACTTCACTGGCAACAAGCAGCTATGGAAGCTATTCCATTTTTCAGACACACAGTCTGGATGTAGATGTCACATCTGCTGTCTTTCCTGAGCAGTGTCACCCCCATGTTCACCTGCACGTGCCATGAAACTGCTGCCTTCTCCCCGGAAAATCTTTGTGGAAGCTGGACAGGTGCTGTGAAGAGGTTAAACTGGTATGTACTTGTACACAGTCAGACATGCATGCAGACACTGCACAGAATTCTAATACACTGCTGCTCTTTTCCTTTTATCAGCAAATATATCTAGACTTTGGCAAATTGCGAACTCCCTTGTTAATTTCCTCACTTTTCCAGACCATTCCACTTTGAAGTTAGCATTCAGACATTATCCCTGATCTTTATTACTGAGAGCTTTCATTCTTCTCAGCAGTTTTTGATGTTGGTTAAGATACCAGATGTTGATATAAAGCTAAAAGTGCCCCAAATACCTCTTTCCAACTTTTCTGGCCAAAGCTTTATGAAGAATTTGAGTCAAAACAAACACTGAAAATTCATCAAATCATTCTGTCCTCTTACAAAAATATTCCAAACTGACCATATACCCTTGAAATGGCATGGTTCCAGCAGGCACACTGTTCTTACAGGACCTAAAGTCATGTGTAGTAGGAAATAGAAACAGCTTTTAAAAATTCTACAGATTCCACCTCTGCTCTCTTCAGAAGAGGACAAAGAAAAGATAAATTTATCTTTCCTTGAAATTATTATTACTGTTCCTTGGGAAGTCACTGCTGAACCAACTGATATTCCTCTACTTGGTAGCCACAAATGTGACTGGTTTTACTCCATTCCATGTGAATGAATCAGAAACATCCCAAGCACTGTTCCAGCAAAGAGTAGATATCAGGGATGTATCCTGTTTACTCACAAAGCCCTGTTTCTGTGAGCAGGAGGAAGCAGATATCTGCTCATCACTGTAAACACTCTTTCCTCTGCTGCTCAGATATATTTTATGCCCATGTTTCTTGGGGCCATACTGCAATACCGGTTCAGCTATGAGTTATATTTTTATTACCCTCTGTTTTTTTCTAGCCTTTTCTTCTCTGCTATCCTCACCCCCTTTCAAAACAATACCTGCTCTTAGGCAGACTCCCTGTGAATTAAAATCACTGAGTGACCCTATCTGACCTTTCTGAGTGCTGCTCTGTGCATCTTCTTACAGTGGATGCTGCTATCTGATACAGGACACAAGCTGCTCTTTGCAAAGCACAGTGGTTAATCTTTGGATCTATATGCCTCTATTTCAGTAAAATTGAAGCCAGCTGCTACCTTATGCCTAGACCTCTCAATTCACCTGCTGGGATCATGGCACTACCACTCAACTGGTAGCAGAGTGCTGGCATAGAGCCGCAAATGATTATATGCTTGGGAGCCCTCCACAACAGCCATGCACCTGGGTTGTAGGTACCTGCAAATGGTCATTTTGCCTCATTTTGCAGCAAAGAAATGGTCAGTGCAAGAAGAAGTCAGCAGAGCCAGTAAGCACCATATGTTATGTGCCACAACTCTGACTGGAGGCACATTTCCAGAAGGTGTAAACTGGCCACAAAACCCATGCTCTGAGCAGAGGGGTTTAGTCACATGGTTATTGTAGAACACCAGGACTCAACAAAGTCCAGATCTGGTACAAGGTGTCCAGTGTCAGAGGAGACATCATTTCAGTTAATGAAAAATTGCTCTCCAATTAACACCAACAATTTTTAGTGAAGATGACCATTTAGCCCCTCCCAGAACACTTGTGCTTGAGCTATGTATTGACTTACCAAGCAGCTGATCTTCCATGTTTAATTAGCAGGTGTGAAATTAATGGAGTTGCATGGAGAAAGAATTGTCTTAGTTACACTTCTTGCCTGCACATATCCGGCAGTCAATGAACTCAGGGTGAATTTGACACTGCCATCTAGCGATTAATGTCCACTTTACTGCTGTGCTGCAGCAGAAAAATGATACTGCAAAGATTTTAATTCCCCGAGGCTGAAATCTTATGTAGGCTTATATCGCAGGACTGCTTAAGGAACAGTGATGGGTGACACACATAATGGAGCACAAAGTCTTAGCCCCAAAGAGCTTATACAGGACACCTCACACAGACATCTAGACATCCTGAGGTAATGTTCCAATTGAAATCTGGTGAAGCTTCTATTAGCTCTTCATGCCAAGTACTTACAGAAACCTAAATATGTGTGCGTGCACCCTTGAATTTGGCCGCCTTGTCCTGAATGTTCACATGCAGACACTTGTGTGCCTCTTTACATACTAGAACGCCCTTTTTTTTCCTGCCTTTTTTTTTTTTTTTTTTTTTTCCCCTTTTCTGCAAATGCAGGGCCCACCCTAGCAGCAGAAGGTAAGGTGTTCTTTTCAGAGCAAGCAAAGGGAGGCCCAGAACTTGTAAACATGTTCCTCTATCAACAGTGTCATCAACATCACATTTGGTCCAGAAATAGGTTCCTAATTTTCAAAAAGTCTTGTGTCCAAAGAGTATATGTTATTAAGCTAAGTGATGCATTAAAGTAAAAGGATGCTAAGAGCAAAGAAGCACTGAATAGAGAAAATGACCCCATCACTTTCACACTGTGACTTCTGCGAGTAAAGATCATCCCTATTTGAATCACTTAAGCATCAGATAACATATTGTGGAGAAAAGCAAATCATTGTCTACTTCAGAGATTTCTCTGCTTCAGATTTCATCTACCGTTCGCTTATATTGTGTAGGTACCCATAGAGAGTGTACTCATGTAAATGTACATAGAGTACTTTAAAATGGCAATGCTATTCTTGACTAGAATTATACAGACCAGTCCAGACTGCTAGGGATTCTGGAAATAACCTGTTATAAGACAAAAATAATGTGGTTTTTACATTCAAATGTAATTTTTTTTTACCCTTTGCTGTTAGAATATACTGTACCAAAAGCCTAACAGTACTGCCTTAAAGGGAGAGAAAATGCTTTCAACTTGAGATATTTAATAGAGATATGTATTTACAAGAAAAAATTAAAATATTGAAGGATATGTGACACCTGTGGACTAGAAGTAAAATGTCATACTGCTACATTAACGGGCTTGCCAAAACTCAGTCAAACATCATCTTATCTCGGTTTTCCATATCAATTTGCCTTAAGCAGAAGATACACCAGGGAAACATGCTGCCAACCCAAAAGCCGCAATGGTAATCACCAAATAAAATCACACATGAAATAGAAAATGCAAAGCACCCATCTTAACCCACAATGTCAGCAATGTGCTGAAGGCACTGTTGTTCAGAAAAGGGCATGAGCTAGGCTAAAGAACATTTTTTATATTATTGCATCCACTATGCCGTGTCAGGGACAACATCTCAGACATGTGGCTAAAGGTATTTTCTCTCCATTCACATGCACAGGGCAAGAAAACCACAGATGCAGTATCTCCCCTGCCTAGTTTGAACTCGCACATGGGCAAGTCCACCAGCATTTGCAAAGCCTTCATGTGAGCCTGTAAGGGATGACTCCACACCATCACTTAGTGTTGTTCCCTTACCCCTTTGTTCCAAAAGCCACAGGACCTTTCAACCATTTTGTGCTTTTGTATAAGCCCCTCATCACCACTCCACTGCATGAATTGCCTGCTAGCCCTTGGACAGAAGTATTTCATGTGGCAGGAGTGATTAGAAACATCAGTGCTTCCCTGCTGGAGGATACTGCTCTCACAGAAGGTCCAGCTGAACAGCACACTCCTAATCTGCCTCAGCACAACCAGACAGCAACTGATAGAAGCATTTTGTGCTAGCTGAGGTGGTTTTGTACTGAACATCTGATTAGGAAAGACTTGGGTACTGTTTTGTCAGCCAAGTTGCAGAGACAATAAGGTGGAAGTGAGTACCAGCTTAGACAGACAGACAAAAAGGCACAGCTAGACCCGGGCAAGAAGATCAGTCTTTGATGAAAGCAGGCATAGGAAATTATTTCACATGCTTTAATAATTCTCTGTACTCCACTGAATGTTCTGGTTACACTGATTTACAAGGGACAGTTGTACCAATACAGTTTTCCATTTAGGCACAGTTCTTCAGTAATAAAATTGTACACAAGAGTTACATCACTACACACAATCAGTAACAACAGTTAAAAGTATTCTTGTATAGGTGAACCCTTAGAACAAATCAGTTTGGTGTTTCCTCTGATCATAGGTAGTCAGTACCAATGCCTACAGGTTAAAGTCATCTAACACTTCCTACTATAAGATCCTTTTCTCTGTAGCCCATACATTCTGTCAAGCTCCCACTACCATAGGAAGATTCTGTCTGAGACACATTTTTAAAATCAAAGTCTTCATAGCTGCAGTTGCAACCTGGCTGGGCAGACTATTGTCTTCCCAGCTCTTTCAGCTCAGTATTTCTGAGTATGGCTGACCATCACAGAACTGAGGGGCCTTTTGAAATCAGTTTTAGAGCTTCCTTGCAATCCGAATGACAGTAAACATAAACATTTGAAAGAAAAACCTGAACATTTCTGTTAAAACATAGTGACTTTAAAAAAAAAAACACAACAAAAAACAACAAAAAAACCCCCAACAGCTGGACTCTAGTCTCCAGCATGTTTTTTTGTTAGGATTTGCATGATTTGTTTGATCACACATTTATTTTACATGAGACATTTTTCTGTTAGCGTACATATCTGGTTATTCCTTCATTGATAAATTTAGAAGTGGCATTACCTTTGCAACTATCATTGTGCTTGTATAACCAGCATAAAACTGTATTAACCTTGTTAGTTAATGACTCCTTACAGTTACTTCTAGACATCATTTTCAAGCATGAGAATGCTGTAAGTTGACCACACTATAAAATAGAGGCTTGTCAGAAGATCCCACCGTTCTTGACACAGAAGCACAGCAGGGCTAAATCTAAGATCTTTCCCCAGACCACAAGTGACTGACAGGTCATATTCCAAAATACAGTGTCCCACTGTTCATCTTCTTACCTTGGGATGAATTATTGTCTCTGAAATTCATACAAAGGTCTTTATAGAATACTCTTGACTTATTCCAAGTGCCCTCTGAATTTTGTTTATAGATATGGGAACTTAGTAACACCATATTCAGAGGACAAATTCTGTTCCCTCTACATTGATGATGTTTATTTTAAGGTACTGAAGACCTTGAACATCCTGAGTGATCAGTACTCTGTATTTAGTGTAGCTTCAATTAGGAACAATTAATGGGGGTAGAAATATACACTTTTTGTTCTATGCCAGAGCTTAAGAGCAGATAAAAAAATCTCCAAAAGTTTGAAGTTCATGTCCATTTTAAATGTTGACGTGTCATTACAAAGATGTTTTCTCTACTGCTGCTCAAGTGGCAAAAGCATTAAAAAAATCAGATATTGTTTTAAATTTAAAGAATGCATTAATGTATTTTAAGCATTTAAAATCTCCGTTACATTTAATTACAGCAGCAGCTTTTAATGTTTAGTATCAGAAAGACTGTTCATATTATGGAATAAATATTAGTATTTATTTGTTCTCTTTATGATCACCTCCAAGAAAATACGTCATATCAGACAAGCACTCTGTGCTAAGAACACAATTTACAATAGCCATTTACTGAAAACAAGGCAGATGCAGCAGTTTTCTTGTACAGGTACACACACTCTACAGTTCTGTACTGCAGGTGCCTTATATCTTTCCAAAGAAAAGGAAAAAAAGTTCTTGGCTGAATATATAAATAGAAAAAAACATGAAAAGCCTATAAGAGCAACAAGGTTAAGACATTTAATGCAAATAGGTCTAGATGAAAACCATTCCTTCCCTTCAAGTTCAGTGAAGGTAACGTAACATAACCAGTTAGTTTAGTATCTTCTGACCTATGCCTTCAATTTGGTCTGGTTACAAAAGATGAAGAAAAAAAAAATTCAGACTTGCAGCTGTCCGAACAGAATTCCTAGAAAAAGCTAAGTGGATCCTCAAAGCATTGTTCCTGACTGTTCAGATAAGAATTCATGGCTCCACTGAATACATCAAGTATACTGAAAGTTTCTGGAATGAGAATACTCCAGTGCAAAGGCCACCTCAGTGCAACAGAATCCAATCTCCCTAAAAGGGAATATTTTATCTCTATTAGCATCTGAGAAGAACAGACTGTGCACATTTAAAGACCAAAAGAAACACACTAAAAAATTTCAGATAAATGCTTTGTTACCTATTTTTATTACAAAATTACTTGGTGTTAGTTTCATACAATAGCGTGTGCTGTCAGTGTTGCATAGCTGCTGCCACATAAGGCAACAACTGCAGCGCCTGCTGGAACTAACCAGAAGTATGTTACTTAATAGCCACGACTCTGAAGTTACCGGCAGTTGTTACTGCAGGATCTGATGTGACTGTTAAGAACCACAAGTGGATAAGTCAGGGCATGAGAAATTAATTTAGTGCCTTATATATAGTAGGTACAACTTTATGTATTTATTATTAGGAAACAAACCCTTTATTTGGTACATTTCAATAATTAAGCCTTAATAAATTTCTCAACTGCACACAGAGCTATCACCAGTAGCAGCAGTGACCCGAGACTATACAGCACTCTGCACTCAACTTTCGTTCTGGTTGCAAAAAAGAAGCGACGACGACACTTCAAAACGGCGATTTCTGTGATTCTCATTCAATTTGTGTGGCACCCATTTGTCAAGGTTCTTTGACTCTTCAATCTTCTGCAGATGCTCAGAAATAGCTGATACGCTTGAGTTCTTTTGCAAGTTCTCGAACAGTTGTGCGTGTATCTGCTTCCACCAGAGCCTTCAATTAATCGTTGTCAATAGCAGAAGGACGTCTGCAACCTTCTTGATCTTCAAGGTCGAAATCGCCACGTCAAAATTTCTGGAACCAAAGTCGCACTGTCCATTCATTAACACTTCCCTGGCCATATACCTCACTGATGTTTCAAGCAGCTTGCGCTGCATTACGTCCAAGTTTGAACTCGTACAAGTAGATCTGTCGAAATTGCTGTTTTGACATCTGAACTTCAAACCTCCAAAATTTGTCAAAAACGCATTTTATGTTATAATTTAATTATACAGCATGAAAGTTCATAACATGAGTTTTTCAAAAATATATAACAGTACGCCAGTCAAGAAGGTACTATGCCTGAAACATATACAATGAAAAATCACGTTACAAAACAGAAATTAATTTCTGGATAGCCTGCCATTTCATTGCAATACCTCTTCAACAGGGGAATACTACACTGGATTTTAAGTTAGCTGATAAACCTACTCAGAACTGCTTTAGAACAGCTTGACTGTTTAACTCTGTTTTCTTCCATGTCCAGTTACTGATGCTTGTCTGCCAGTGTGCTCTGCTCAGGGCCTGAGCTGTGCCTGTTCTGAAGGGACCTTCCAATGTATCTCCAGTATTCCTTTCGGATGGTGTCTTTTTCTTTAGCCAGAATTTCACACAACTATGAAAGAAAATTGAGAGGTTGGAGTGTTATACCAAAAGCTTACAGCAAACTTAATTATAAAATGCATACAATATATGTTTCAGCCAGTATTACAAATGCCTTTCTTAGCAACATTTGTTTTACTCACCGGATCTGCAACTGTTCAATGACCTCAAACTGATGTCAACTCCAATTGGTAGTCAACCAATCTGACACTGCACAAAAATCTCTCTAGTCCAATTTCAGTTGTAACTTCTTCTCCTGGACTCCTTTTGTGCCTATTACTCATAATCTACCCCAGTTTATTCAGCCTGCAGTGTACTACAGTACACTTGTGACTTCCTGACAAGCTTGTCTTTTAGTGATCCAGTAGGCTGTAAACCACTTCATTCAAAACAATGGGGGAACATCCTGCACTTAAATCTTCGGTACTCCTGATGGACTGACAGGAGATAATTTTGTTTATGGTTTTTCTCTTAGCAGACTGTCCCGAAAGGATTCTCAAAGTCAGTAACCTCTCAAAACATGTCAGAGCTGGTGCTATATGGATACTTCTACATATTCTAATTTTTGCTTTATTTTGATCTGTGTGAGTAGTGAAGCACAGCAGAAGTCAACCCTACTCACAGGACATGCTGTGTAAAATAT
This sequence comes from Athene noctua, assembly GCF_965140245.1. Taxonomy (NCBI): domain Eukaryota; kingdom Metazoa; phylum Chordata; class Aves; order Strigiformes; family Strigidae; genus Athene; species Athene noctua. The sequence continues at coordinate 43,589,557 of NC_134077.1, forward strand.
ATATGGTATAAACATTGTCTACAAATGTTCTACTCAATTCCCTTTTATTAGACAGTTAACATTGCCTTACTCAGAGAAACAGAGTTGAGAAACAGGAGCTTTAATGCCTAAATAGATGAAAAAGTCAAACTCAGTGAAGTAGTATAAAGGGACATGAATCTGGGAGGTACAACTGCACACACTTACACTCTGGTCCTGGAACACAACAAAGGAAAAATTTTGAGAAAGAACAATGCTGAAACACAGAGACTCCAGGCAAGAACTGCATCTCTAACTACTCTGAGTTCCAGTCTGTCCCACAGTGAGTTCCCTGAATATGAAACACAGGGAGATGCACAGCACTGCTAGAGGTCATTTATTTTCTGTAGGAAATGGTGCCTGACATTCCTTACTGATGTCCCCAGTGCCTGCTGGCCTTTAAGCTTATTCTGCCAGCTTTCTTAGAAAGAGCTAAGAAAGTGCAAAGGGAGTTTGAGATTCTGTTTAGATACAGATTCTCTGAGAACAAGATTCATTAACCTTCAGAGAATATAGTGAGTTCACGCTACAAACTTAGCACTGGAAACTCCATTATTCAAATATCTCCTTTCTTATGCAGGCAATATTAGAAACCTTCCTTTACTACCAGGTGAAGAAAACTTACAGTGATTTTGTAATTGGCAAGTTATCATTTATAGATAAACTTATGAGACCCTTGTGATTATCTGGCTTTCATGTTCAACTCTTCATAGAGCTCCTGTGATTAACAAGTAACCTGTTCCATTTATGAAAATCAGTATCACTTTTCTGGGATATAAAACAAGAGCAACAGATGGCATCCCTAAGAAGCAAACCCAAGCTCTCAAAACGTACCTCCAATGCCTTATTTAGTGTTTCTTCCTTGTTATCACACTGGTTTTCAAGCATATCTTCATATAAGTCCACAAGAAAGGCAATCAGATAGGGTGAACTGTGGCTGGGCTGTAAATTCAACAGCTGCTCTAACAGATTTGGATACTTTGAAAGACCACGATCCTGTAGAATCCTAGAACAGAGGTTAATAGGCTTGAAACAATGTCTGGGAAATACAGTGTGAAAAATTACATTGTTACGACTCCTTTGTTTGGAAATCAGTTTTGAAATAAGGGTGCAAATACAAGTAAGGCAGAAAGTAAGCAGCATGCAGCAACAATACAACTTAATGTTGTAGTAAGCTAGTGTAGTTATGCTCAAGTGAACAGAAAATAGACTGAAAGCATGCTTATTACTTCCTACTCTATGCTCTTGACCCAGTAACATTACCAGTCAAGTTTTTAAAAACATGAGAAGTACTAGTAATCATCCCACAAGAATACAGGGCCAGAAACTCTTGAGGAAAGTTACAGAGAAATTAGGTTCATGTATTGACCCCTTGTGGAGGTTTTTGCCTACTTGCTTAAGCACACACTAGAACAAGCAGCAACAAGCTCTTCCCAGTTAAGAGCTAGGCATAAGACAGCCACAGATATCCTCTTTGCCCCACAGAGAAGGACGTCTCACCCTTTTAAATAGTTCCAAGCGCTCTCATTATGTGGCACTGCTGTGATCATCTTAAGAGTGTATCTGTGAGAAAAAAGGTAACAGGTCATGAATGCAACCACTAACAATGCAGTTAGAAATGATCTGAATGTGCTCAGACACTCCCAAACACATGCCTCTAGTCTGTATTTCAGTCTTTTTGCAGATCATCTCAGCTGGGTCATAGATCAAAAATGTATCGCTGCAATCACTGCAAGTCTCAGAGAGGCAGACACTGTGAGAACTGTTTGAAATTCTGAGTGTTCCATTTGCTGCATTTTATACAATAGTAAAAGAGTTCTCAAAATTATGAGCAGTAACACTAAGAAACAACGTGACATGCTATCCCGGTATGCTAAAGGAGTAACTTGTGTCCTGATGCTCAGAAATGGCGAGGGGCTGTGAAGGACTGGAGTAATCAAAGCCCAGGGGGCACTATCTTAATATGACTGCATGTGCTATGTTCTGTATGTATTTGCAGAACTTTTTTCATGAGGCTGCACTTGACCAAACCCACAGAAAGGCAGAGCTTGAGGTTTCAGCTTACACAGCCTTCTGCAGCAGTTCTATTAAAGTAGCAGTTAGGCAACTTCTCTAAAAGCAAAGCAACAAGAGGGACCTGCCATACATTTGCAAAGCCACATTTCATCTTCACAAAACAAACTTTACCTTCTGCCCTTCCCCAGCACAACCAGGCATGAGGCTGCTTTTCAGAGACAGCAGATATTTATAAAAAGTTCTGTAAGCAGTACTGAAAAAAACTAGCCAACCCTAAAACTTTTTTAGCCTTCTGCAGTCACTATGACAAAGATCAAGTTTATCAAGCAACAAGCAGGCTAACTGTGGTTCTGTAATGACATCTGAGAAGTCTTAACCTTAGACAGTCTGATTCTTAAGATGGTATCCAATTATCTTGAACATAGCACCATGTATAAATGGATCAAAGGAGGCTGTTGGATTTAACCTCTGGAGAGAAAAAGCTGTAAATATCCAAGCCTAAGTCATGGAAATTAATAAGATTTATTAAGCTGCAGGAAAGTTATAAATTGGAAGAGAAGTATAACTTAGAGCAGTTTGCAAACACAATCATAAAAGGTGGTGGAGGCTGGGATCCCCTACGAACAATATACCAATGGACCTATTCAGAGACTCAGTCTTTCTTCTCAATAATAACTCTGAAAAACTGCAGTATCTTCTTTCCATTGCTTCTTCACCTCTTCTCATAAACATCAATCCTGATCAGTGGTCTGAGATGTGAAAGCCACACAAGGAAGCTTCCCTTACCATCAGTAATAAAGTAAATGGCTAGAAACCCTGTTTGTTTTCAGTTACAAACATACCACTTCAAAACAGTTTCAACAGTTTCCTCAGAACAAGCCAACTCACAGACAGTTGTCTTTGTGCTGACCACATACCCCTGAAAGCTCCTTTCTTATTCCAGCTGCATCAAATTCCTCACAAAAGGCAACTTCTCTTCCTATCTCTTCCTACAGTTCATATCCATGTTATCTTTAAATCGTTGGGGTTACTCTCCTACTAAAACAGCAGTTCAGTTTAACACTGAGAGTGCCTCTCCTTCCAAGCTTTCTAGGGTTAGGATGTAAGACACTAATAAACAGCGCAACTTATGTGGTTCCAGTGTCACAGATCTTCTGCAGGCTGTTCCACTATAGCCAGCTGATTTTATATCTTTACACTTGTACACTTTACAGGCTTTTTATAAAGCCAGATGTTTTGACTGCACAACAAACAGCAGGGTGGGAGGAGATTCATGAGAATAGCTCACTCAGGTTAAGCATAGTTTGCTTCAGTACTACTGAACAGCAGTTCTGAACACATCTACACATGCACTAATGCTTGATCTGCTAGTCATGAGAGTGAGCCCAAAAACTGCATTAAAACCAGGAAAGACAAGCCCACAGGGACTGTCAAAGTATTCCTTTGCTTTCATGTCATGGAGAATGCTTAATGTGAGCATAAGCAGCATTACTAACTGGACTTCTCTGTCTAGGACTGCTGGATCATCATAGCCAGTGGTATTGAAAATTACGAAATGTCGTTGGTTCCAAACAGAGTTGTTTCTCACATCTTCCCTCAAAAGCTGGTCTACGTATTCCAGTTCATTGTCCCATAATTTGAACTCCTGTGTAAAGAGAAGAAAGAGAGAATATCATAATCAAAAGGTTTTATTTTTTAAAGTATGTTCTCTTTGCTCTTAAGTTCTCCGAACATTAGATACAGAGACTTTTTTAAAGAAATCAACACAAAGTTCAAAGAAAAATAAGAAAGGGTGCACTGGGAACACACTTCACTATTCAGTTGCATACAATGGTATTAGCTCATCACTAAACTCACACACGTAACAGTAAGCAGCCAAGGACTGACTATTTGGAACTTGCTTTCTAAAAGGCAAGTTTATGGCTAACCTCTACCACACATTAAAATGCAATTATTTTTCCCCCTTCAGCATTAAGATACAAAGAGCCAAATGCAATTCAAATTGTGTTTTAAGACAACCTGAGCACGTTTTCTAGTGAATCAAGAGTTCTGTGGATACAGTACCTGAATAACCCATTGTCTGTGTTGCCATGCGTGGTAATTTTTGGCATCTTGGTTAAGAATGTCAGCTATGAACTCAAGCTCTTGGGATGGATCCTGCAGCCATTCCACCAACACCCGTCTGTGATGCCTAATGACAAAAGGAGAAAACTATGTTTAGAATAGCCTAAAAATTTTTTGTGAACATGTGGTCTGTATTAAATCAGTATACAGCAACTCTACTACCTAGAAAAAACCCACTAGTTAAATACTTCAAATTAAATATACTAAAACATTTTAGTTGACTCTGACAAACACATGATGCATACTTACACTGTAACAAATTTTAACTACAGATACACATTCGCCAATCACCTCCTTTTAGACAAGTTATGTTTACTTGAAGTGTTTGCACTTTTAACACTCATAGCCAAAGTCTTCAACAGAATAAAATTTACTAGTACTACATAATTTCTCTAGCAATAACAACACTGCTGTTTTGTCTATGCCCATTTGCTTGGGAAAAAAACCCAACAACAGGTAAGCAAACTCTGAAAGTCAACAAAAGAAAAAATATTAATTCCTATTTGCTTTTTTCCTTGCCTTTTCATGAGTCATTTTTTTGATCTGTTAGACTTATTTTGACAGTTTAGTAATTGAAATTAAAAGAAACCAAGACTTTTTAGCATGTCATAATCATGTTTAGAACAAACTGCTAAAGAGGACTTTGGCAGTGATACTCATGCAATTCCATTTAACTCCTCCACTACTACCACTGCAGCAGATGCAGGAAGCAACTCTTAACAACTTTTAGGATCAGTGATCACAACTTATTCTAGACAATTTACAAAACAAAAATTATCTGAAAAAATGTTAAGAACTGAAAAGAAAATACGATTTTACCAGACTTGGTAGTTCTTTGGCTGATCTTCAATGATAGCCGTAATATACTTAAGTTCCTCGTGGAGATCCTTTCCCAAAGACTGCAGGAGGACCCTCCGGAAATGCCTGTATAAAAATGTCACACATTTGAACACTGACACAGGCCTTTCCTAAAATTCACAGAGAAGAACATATACAAAACTTTGTTCGCAGTTCTAAAGGAGTTAAAAGGAGTACAAAAATCTAAGCCATGTATCCAGTTCTGTTACAGCTCATTTGATTATTGAACAGTGGAGAACTGGAATACAACTGCTTATAACATTATGTTATCTAAGGTAACAACAGTTCTGTTTCAGATTCAATCATTTGTTTACCCACACTAGTCTTATAATCACAAAAACTACGACTCCCATGCTTAAAATAATGTAAACTTCGATTTTATGCAAGTCAGTGGAATTAAGACATACAAGAGGTACTTGTTAGCATGCACAAGTTAAAAGGGCATAATACAAGTATCAGAAATGCACTGTTTATTCATTACCTAATTGAAGATTAACCTGACATCTTCTAAAATGCAGTATTTAATAAGTATACAAATATTTAGCAAGAAATGGCAGCAATCATGCTTTTATGCCTCTTCTTGAACTCAACCAAGGGCTTCTTCAGCATTTTGCCAAGGTCACATTATCAGGTAAGTAATCTAATTTTAAACAGCAAAGTTCTTTTTGTGGCTAATCCTGACCTTGATTGATAATTTCCTGAAGGCCAAATGAATGAAAACCACCAAATCAAAATGAGACACAGAAAATACTGAACAAAGGCCTTATTTAGAAGTTCACTGGGAGACTACACTACTCCTCTCTATAAATTCAACTAGTCTCAACTAGACTAACAAAATTGTTAGAGAAATAAGGGGTTGGCAATCAAATGATGATAGAAATAATCCTGAGATTATCACTTACCATACTGTGTAATTTGCAGCATTTAACTCAAGGGCATCTGCTGTTAGCTTGAAAGCTCTTTCACTTCTCTCGTCCCGCTGCAGAACAGCCCGGAAGTAATCATAGACATCTTGAACTAAACAGATAACAGCATCTTATCCAAGGTTGTGAGACAGTGGCCTGATTAGGGGGTAAGGTTAGTAATCCTTTCAAGTTACCTCCTATTTTGTGTATTCTAACTATATCTCTTTAAAATTATAGCTCTGACAGCATTGCTGATCAAAACCTCTAAATTATTAGTATACTGAAAAGGTGCAAAAATGCCTTAAAAACACACCACCTGAAAAACAGTGAAACACTCAGAAAAGTTCCTTGCTGCTTACTCACACTATTTCCCCAGTGCAGTAGCTTCATACATCTCTCTTCCACTTGTGGGTTAGAAATGCCTTATTATGTGAATTAGACTGTCTGTTGTATTACCTTTTAAGCCACAATATTTTAAAATAAAAACTTGGCTAGTAACACTTCAGGTGAAGATTCAAGTTTGGAGATGCTTGGTGTATACATCAAATACTACCACCGTAACACATTAAATATTTTTTCATAGTACTGTGCGAGAAAGTATGTTATCCAAAACATAGAAAGTTGCTTTAGATAAGCTAAGGTCAGACATGAATTTAACCACCTTTTCTGTGTACAACATGTTTAAAACTTACATTTTTCACTGTAGATGATCTGAACAACAGGATTTGGCCCATCATTTTGAGGGACAGGTTCAACGTCTGCCCATTCCTTCCTGTCCCTGTAAACAGACGTTTTTGTTCTTTCAATGCTTCTGAAAAGCACCAAACGTTCATCAAAGCACTACACGCACAAATTTATGTCCACCAACACATCTTTGTTCCAACGGTGGCTATTATTGTCGCTATGTTATTGTCTATGACACAGACCAGCACATAAACAATTAAAGGGGGTACTGGCACATGTAATCGTATTATTAATATCCAGCTGTAAGACAACTTGGGAAAGTCATCCATCACCCGACTTCAGGCTGCCCGAGGCGCAACGCGGGGACCCGGGTCTGAGCGATTCGCGATACACGCCCGACACCGCCCCACGGCCTGGCCCTGGCGCCCCGCGCCAGACCTGACGTGCCGTCACGCCACACGGCGCGACACGACATCCCCGCCCTGGCGCCCCTGTCGGAGAGGCCGATCTCGGCGCTCGCGGCTGTGCCGGCGCGGCCGCACCTGTAGAGTACGTAGCTGGCGTCTTCCCCCTCCTCTTCTTCTTCCCGCAGCTGCCCGAAGCCGCTGTCCGGCTCGCCGCTGCTCTCCCCGTCCGGCTGCAGTTCCGCCACAGCCATCCCCTCCGCCGCCATGGCCCCGCTGCCGCTTCCGGGGCGGTGCGGCAGAGCGCCGCATGGCTCGCCACCGCCTCCCCCGGCACGTCGGGCGGGGCTCGTGCGGCGGGGTCGTGCCGCGGCGTTTGCCCGCCGCCGCGCAGGACGGTTCCCCGCAGTGGGAACCCCGCAGGACGGACCCGGCAGTGGCAGCGCCCAGGCTTTAGTTTTAATCCACGGGTCTGCTAATTAACCGTCAGAAACGTACCGGGATGGGCGGCGGGAGGTTGGGTCGGGCCCGGGCCCGGGGTACTCTTCCAGTTCGCTTTTCCCGTTCCACCATGCCCTGACGGAAACCGACGAGGGTCTGCCAGCGTTGTGCCCTGACCGGCAGTCACGTCCCTGCCCACACGTTACAGGGCAGTGCGCAGCAGTTACTTGGGTGGCTGGTATTTGTTGTGCTTTATGCTTGGTTTACGCTACTATAAACTAAGAGACACGAAAGGCAAAAGGAGGCTTTTCTCATGCCAGCGGTAGCATATTTCCTTTGAGAACCCACTCTAGCACCAATATTGGGGTTTGCAGATGCAAGGCAGTGAGACCAACGGCACCGGACTGACACCGTGGGAATGCATGGGGGGACAGAGGTTCTGGGGAATGCTGCTGCAGCAGCTGCTGTGGTAAGTTAGAACGCTGCGAATAGCAGGTCCCTGGCATTACCCATGCTCAGGTGCGCTATGGTGTCGCAGGCATGGTGAGCTGTGTTTCCTCCCCAGTGGAAACTCACAGAATGGCATCGTTTCAGTCGAACTTTCTGACAGGGCAAGGCTGGTGAATCTGGTCTCCGTAAAAGGTGGAATTAGACGAGGCTTTGGAACAGCCAGTTGTTACCAGTGGGTGAAATTGTGGAAGGCAGGAGATCCTCTGAAGTGATGTTGGTCAGTAGAACAAAGTAGCAGACCTGAAGAAAGTAATTAGGAAAGCAGTTGACCTGGTGTTACAGGTTAGTAATCCAGGGCATGCTGAGATGCTTTAGGGAGGGGAGGGTTAAAGACAGGCAGAGCACAAGTATAGTAAGGGCCATGCATCTGTGCTGTATATTCAGGGAGGTGGGAAATCATTCTGTATGTGGTGCAAAAGGTTAAAGTCTTTAATTCTGGGGTGATGAAGTTGAAAGGACGGTAGGTGTGTCACATGTTTTACAATGATTTTATGGAAAGAAGAATGATGCCAGAGCAACAATGAGGGAGTATAAATGCACAGATGCAAATCGAAACACAAGATCCAGGACACAGAAGAACTGGGCCTGTAGGTGCTACTTCTGCCACTGAGCATCTTTGTCTCCTTTGGGAAGTTACCTGACAGCTGTGTTTTCCCTGCCTTTCTGCTTTTTTTCTGCCCCATTTTAATGGTACACTTGGGGACTTCATTTGTTTCTGCTGAGATGTTCGTATAGTGACCGGAGTGCATAGTTTGGTTAGTGCCTCTGGATGTTACAGTAATACAGACTATAGTAATATCATAATGGAGAGGAAAAAAAGAGCAATCTGCTGAAAGGTTGCTTTGGACTATAGGACCATGAATAGCACAGAAAGGAAATGGAGAAAGACATACCTAGAGGCATGATATACAGCAGCAGCTAAGTGAAAGAAGAAAGTTACAAAATGCAGAACATTCTGAAAAAAAGAGAAGAAGAACCAAGACAGGCCTAAAAAGGAACATGGTATATTATAACCAGATCAGAGGAACTGTGCACATATGAATGAGAGAAACCTCAAAGGCAATAAATACTGTTTTGTAAGAGACAGAGCAGAAAGGAAAGAAGTCACTGTTCCTGACCTGTTGAGGCAAAGGTTGCATTGTGAGTTCATTAGACACCAACAGATCTGCATGGGCAGAGGGCACTTGAGACACAGATCTTTATTATTAGCTCTGCTGTTTGAGCAACAGTTTGGGTTTTTTCGTCGTGCTTTCTCCGGAACTAACAAGTAATGACCTGCCATTGCCGCTGCTTATGCTGGTATCATCTTTACCAGCTATTTACATGGGTTACAGACAGGCTAGATTTTGCAATAGGAGCTAATTTCCTCAGAGTGTCATAGCAGGACAAGAAACAAAAGTGAGCTGTTCTGATGCCAGCCACTGGATGGAGCTGGTCCAAGAAGATTTTGCTGATAGCATAGGGCAGACAGCAGATAGGGTAGCTATCCCACTGCCCTTAGGACTTGCTTCTACATTTTCAGTCTGAACCTATAGGTGTTGGGGTCTGTGGACTGCTTCTAAAGGCTTGAGGAATGGTAACTGAGAAAAGCAAGCCGGTTGCAGGAAGCTAAAGCATGTTCCAAACAAGTTGTGTCCTCATGAGAGCAACTTACGAGTCTGCAAGTTAGGAAGTTTGAAAGCCATGAGTATAACTCGCATCAAAACCAGTGCCAGAAAGAATGTGGCGACCCAGATGGAGCTGCCACGCAAACATGCAGAGCTTCAGGTCTCGGGCTGCAGGGAGTTCCTGAGCCTGTCGGTCCTGCCGGAGGGCAGCAGGGGCAGCACCTGTGTGCACTGCCGTCAGCTGGATGACCTGCTCATCCTGGTGGCGGAACTCAAAGAAGACGTTGAGAGATTAAGAAGTATTAGGGAGTATGAACGGGAAATTGACCGGTGGAGTAACACCCTAGCACCCCTGAAGCAACAGGGGATAATGGAAGCTCCAAGCGAGGCAGGTAATCCCTCACCCTCTTCCTATCAGGCAGAAGGAGGGGCCCTAAGAGACGAGGGAGGCTGGAAACAGGTCCCTGCTCGGGGAGGCAGGAAAATCCTCTCCCCACCTCACTCACCCTCCATGGTGCCCCTTCACAATAGATTCAGGGCCCTGGAACTTTTGAACAAAGAAGCGAAGGAGGAAGAAAATGAGACAAACGAAGAAGACCAAGGTTCACTAAGGCCAGGTCACTTCAGACCAGGTATTAAAACCAGCTCTGAAAAGAACCCCAGAAGAGTCACTGTAGTGGGTGACTCCACTCTAAGGGGTGTCGAAGGCCCCATATGCAGACCAGACCCGCTTCACAGGGAAGTCTGCTGCCTCCCTGGGGCCCACATCAAGGACCTCACAGCAACACTCCCTACCCTAGTGAGACCGAAGGATTACTACCCTCTCCTGGTTTTTCAGGTAGGTAGTGATGACATCACCAGGAGGTGGCCTAAAGCAATGAAGAGAGAATTCTGGTCCTTGGGAAAACTGCTTAAGGGGTCGGGGGCACAAATTGTGTTCTCCTCCATCCCTTTGGTTGGGGGGATGGATGAGGAAGATTACAGGAGAATTCAGCAGATGAATGGGTGGCTCCAAGACTGGTGTTACCATCAGGGCTTTGGATTCTTCAATCATGGGTTGGTATACAGGGCACATGATCTTTTGACATTGGACGGGATGCACCTGTCCCAGAGAGGGAAGGGGATTATGGGGCAGGAGTTAGCTGGGCTCATTGACAGAGCTTTAAACTGGATTTGAAGGGGGAAAGGGGCAAAACATCGGCCCATCTGAAGTGCGTGTATACCAATGCACAGAGCATGGGTAACAAACAGGAAGAGTAGCCGTGATGAAACAGGAGAATTACGATGTTGTTGCTATTACAGAAACATGGTGGGATGTCTCCCATGACTGGAGTGTGCCAATTGATGGGTACAAGCTCTTTAGGAGGGACAGACAGGGAAGGAGAGGACGTGGAGTGGCTCTGTGTGTTAAGGACTGTTATGATTGCTTTGAGTACAGGTGTAGTGAAGAGAGGGTTGAGTGTCTTTGCATTAGAACCAGTGGGAAGGCCAACAGGCCAGATGTTGTAGTAGGAGTCTACTATAGGCCACCCAACCAGGACAGAGAGATGGATGAGATATTTTATAGGCACTTAGGTGAAATCTCACAATCGCTTGTCCTTGTTCTTGTGGGCGACTTTAACTTGCCAGACATCTGCTGGAAATACAACACGGGAAAATGAGACCAGTCCCGGAGATTCCTGGAATGTGTGGGAGACAACTTCATGATGCAGCTGGTGAGTGAACAGACCAGAGAAGGTGCCCTGCTGGATCTCCTCTTTGAACAGAGAAGGGCTTCTGGATGATGTGTCAGTTGGAGGCCGGCTAGGGCACAGCGATCATGAAATAATAGAGTTCTCTATTCTTAGAGAGGCCAGGTGAGGGATAAGCAGGACTGCCATCCTGGACTTCAGAAGGGCTGACTTTGTCTTGTTTAGGCACCTGCTTGAAACGATCCCCTGGGATCCTGATGTCTCCTGAAGGGTACAGGGGCACAGGAAGGCTGGGCACTCTTTAAGAAGGAAGTGTTAATGGATCAGAAGCAGGTGGTTCCCAGGTTCTCTAAGAGAAGCGGATGCCAGAGAAGACCACCCTGGCTGAACAGGGAGCTTTAGCTGCAACTCGGAGAGGAAAGGAGAGTTTACAGCCTTTGGAAGAAGGGGCTAGCCACACACAGTGATTACAGAGAGGCTGTGAGGCTATGCAGGGGAGAAATCAGAAAGGCTAAAGCCCAACTGGAAATTAATTTGACCTCTGCAATCAAGGATAACAAGAAAAGTTTCTTTAAGTATGTCAGTAGCAAAAGGAAGTCCAGGGAGAGTCTCCATCCCCTGCTAGATGCAGGAGGAAACTTGGTAACAAGTGATGAGGAGAAGGCTGAGGTGCTTAATGCCTTCTTTGCCTCAGTCTTTAATAACAAGACTGGTTGTACTGAGGGAATCCAGCCTCCTCAGACAGAAGACAGAGACTGGGAGAACGACCCCCGTGCAATCCAGGAGGAGACAGTCAGTGACCTGCTGCATCACACAGACACACACAAGTCTGTGGGACCAGATGGGATACACCCCAGAGTGCTGAAGGAGCTGGCTGGGGTGCTCGCCAAGCCGCTTTCCATCATTTACCAGCAGTCCTGGCTGACCGGGGAGGTCCCGACTGATTGGAAATTGGCCAGTGTGACGCCCATCTATAAGAAGGGTCAAAAGGATGATCCTGGAAATGACAGCCTGTCAGCTTGACTTCAGTGCCCGGGAAGCTGATGGAGCAGCTCATCCTAAACACCATCATGCAACACATGAGGGACAACCAGATGCTCAGGCCCAGTCAGCATGGGTTTATGAAAGGCAGGTCCTGTTTGACAAACCTGATCTCCTTCTGTGACAGGGCGACCTGCTTATTGGATGAGGGAAAGGCTGTGGATGTTGTCAACCTTGACTTTAGTAAGGCTTTTGACACTGTTTCCCACAGCATTCTCCTGGTGAAACTGGCTGCTCATGACTTGGACAATCATACACTTTGCTGAGCAAAAAACTGTCTGGATGGCCGGGCCCAGAGAGTTGTGGTGAACAGAGTTAAATCCAGTTGGTGGCCGGTCAGGAGTGGTGTCCCCCAGGGCTTGGTTTTGGGGCCACTCCTGTTTAACATCTTTATTGATGATCTAGACGAGGGGATCGAGTGCACCCTCAGTCAGTTTGCAGATGACACCAAGTTGGGTGGGAGTGTTGATGTGCTCGAGGGTAGGGAGGCTCTGCAGAGAGACCTGGACAGGCTGGAGCCATGGGCTGAGGCCAACTGGAGGAGTTTCCATAAGGCCAAGTGCCGGGGGCTGCCCTTGGGCCACAACAACCCCCAGCAGCGCTACAGGCTTGGGGAGGAGTGGCTGGAGAGCTGCCAGTCAGAGAGGGACCTGGGGGTGCTGATTGACAGCCGGCTGAACAGGAGCCAGCAGTGTGCCCAGGTGGCCAAGAAGGCCAATGGCATCCTGGTTTGTGTCAGCAATAGTGTGGCCAGCAGGGACAGAGAAGAGATCTTGCCCCTATACTTGGCGCTGGTGAGGCCATACCTCAATTATTGTGTTCAGTTTTGGGCCCCTCACTACAAAAAGGACATAGAGTTACTCGAACATTTCCAGAGAAGGGCTACAAAGCTGGTCAAGGGTCTGGAACACATGTCCTATGAGAAGCAGCTGAGGGAACTGGGGGTGTTTAGTCTGGAGAAGAGGAGGCTGAGGGGAGACCTCATCGCCCTCTACAGCTACCTGAAAGGAGGTTGCAGAGAGCTGGGGATGAGTCTCTTTAACCAAGTAACAAGCGATAGGACAAGAGGGAATGGCCTTAAGTTGTGCCAGGGAAAGTTCAGACTAGATATTAGGAAGCATTTATTTACAGAACAGGTTGTTGGGCATTGGAATGGGCTGCCCAGGGAGGTGGTGGAGTCCCCATCCCTGGAGGTGTTCAAGAGTAGGGTCAATTTAGAGCTTAAGGATATGCTGTAGGTGGGAACTGTGCTAGGCAAATGGTTGAACTAGTTGATCTCCAGGGTCCTTTCCAACCTAGATGATTCTGTGATTCTGTAACTGAGTTTTAAAATGATGGACCAGACCAAAACCCAGTCGGATCACAGTAAATCCTTCTATTAACTGTACTAGGCTTCTGATCTGTTTAATTCACTGAACTGCACAGTTCTTGTGGCATGCTGGCTTCAATCCTCGCAGCCTTGGGGCATTCTGAAAACTTTAGTGAGGCCTGCAAAAGCATTAGTCTGTCTTAGCATAGATCTGCTTTACAAAATAATACTTGAAATTTCTAGTGTATGTCTCCTGGCTCAGAGTCAGTGGAGATCACTTACATTACATGTCTGATATCTGTAATCACTCTTCACAGAGATTATTAAGACCCCACCCAAAGCTTCTACTTAAAAAGTATGACTGCCAGCTAGGACCTTTAGGAAGAAGCACAAATAGGATGAAAGATGCAATGAAGCTCTAAACAAAGAGTGAAAGATAAGTCCTTTCCATGATCCTCCTGGAAACTACGCTAGGACACATGGAAAATAAGGAGGTGATTGGTGACAGCCAGCAGGGCTTCACTAAGGGCAAATTATACCTGATGATGGGGTTATAGTATTGTTTGATAAGGGAACAGAAACTGATGTAATGTATTTGGACTTGTGCAAAGTATTTGTCACTGTTCCGCATGACATCCTTGGCTCAAAATTGGAGAGACATGGATTTGACAGATGGATAAAGAATTGGGTCGATGGTTGCACTCAGAGAGTGGTGGTCAAGGGCTCAATGTCCAGATGAAGATCAGTGACAAATGGTGTGTCTCAGGGGTCAGTATTGGGACTGGCACTGTTTAACATCTTTGTCAGTGAGGTGGACAGTGGTGTTGAGTACACCCTCAGAAAGTTTGCTGATGACACTCAGCTGAGTGGTGCGGTGACACGCTGGAGGGAAGGGATGTGCCATCCAGAGGGACCTCGACAGGCTTGAAAGGTGGGCCTGTGCAGACCTCATGAAGTTCAGCAAGGCCAAGTACAAAGTCCTGTACAGAGTCAGGGCAATCCCAAGCACAAATACAGGCTGGGCAGTGAGTGAATTGAGGACAGCCCTGTGGAGAAAGATTTGGAGGAATTAGTGAATGGAAAACTGACTATGAGCTGGCAATGTGCACTTGCAGCCCAGAAAGCCAACTGTATCCTGGGCTGCATCAAGAGGATTGTGGCCAGCAGGTCAAGGGAGGTGATTCTGCCCCTCTACTCTGCTCTTGTGAGTCGCCCACCTGGAGTACTGTGTCCAGATTTGGAGCCCCCAACATAAGAAGGACATGGACCTGCTCGAGCAGGCAAGTCCAGAGGAGGGCCACGAAGATGATCAGAAGGCTGGAGCACCCCTCTTATGGGGACAGACTGGGGGAGTTGGGGTTGTTTAGCCTGGAGAAGGCTTCAGGGAGACCTTCTAGCAGCCTTCCAGTACTTAAAGTGGGAGGAACTCTTCATCAAGGAGGGTAGTGATAGGATGAGGGGTAATGGTTTTAAACTGAAAGAGGGTAGATTTAGGCTAGATATAAGGAAGAAATTCTTTACTGTCAAAGTGATGAGACACTGGCACAGGTTACCCAGAGAAGCTGTGGCTGCCCCCTTCCTGGCAGTATTCAAGGCCAGGTTGGACGGGGCTTTGAGCAACCTGATGTAGTGGAAGGTGTCCCTGCCCATGGCAGGGGATTTGGAACTAGATGATCTTTAAAGTCCCTTCAACCCAAACCATTCTATGGTTCTATGAAATAAATATGTCATGTTGTAGTGCTGCAATCTCAGTTTTCAGCCTGGTAGCTCAGAGAGAAATCAGAGCTCCACGGTGCAGTATGTGCAGCGAGAGGTGGGTGCTGCTCCAAATGGCTTGCAAGCAAGCATAGCTATGGAGGAAAGGGGGCAAGAGCCAGCACGGAAGGGGTCACTTAAACTGTCACAGAGGGCTCAGTTTGGTTTATCCACTGGGTACCCCTGTGAGCCTCTCAGGAAGGCTGCAGGCATGACCCACCATAGAGTCAGGACATGACCTGTGTTCATTTGTGCAATTTACATCACTCATGCATTTCAGTCGAGGCACATCAGGTGTTCCCTCTGCCTCTGCGATTCTTCCTCCCCACTCACCCAGGTAATCAACCCCTTGTACCTCCCCTGCCTGCATGTCTTGGTTACAAGCAGCAGGTATGGCACTTTCCAGTGATTGTGTATAAATAAAAGTACATGTGCAGAAGTGTGTAGGTATCAGATATCTCTTTGTTAATACAAATGTGTTTGTATGAGGTAGACGTGTTGTAAATACAAACATGCATGGTTCATGTATCTGCATTGGGTGGGTAAGTACGGGCTCTGCCCTGAGCCAGCAGTACCAGCCTGTCGAGGAAACACCTTTCACTGCAAACAGCAAATGCCAAAAACTGCATAGAGGGGCCCAGCCTCTGGAAACACCGAGCTGGCAGACAGGACTGTTTCCTGATCGCTACGAACGGCCCCGCGGCAAGGCTTGGTGCGAGCCTTGGCCTCAGAGGGGTGCTTGCCGCAGCTCTGCGCCCGCGGGACGAGGGATGAGCTCTCTCCCGGTGAGACGGGGCCGGCTTTCCGGCCGCCGCAGGAGGCTTCCCAGTTTCCGTGACGCGTTTCTTTTCCTGACAGCCCTCTGGCTTCATGCGGTCAGTCTGAGTCCTCGTTAGGATAGCACCGGCTAAAATAGCTGCGCTGTTGTAAAAAGAATAAAACCAAAAAACCGTTGTTATGCTAACAGCTACAGGAATCAGTGACAGGGTCGTATTTGTCTTTGGGGGGGTGTGAGTCCTTGCAGTGCGGGACTTGCAGAGAGATGCGGATAGTGATGGCGCTCTTAGGCCGATTAGCCCTCTGAGTTTCCTTCTCAGGGCCAGGGGACCCGAAAAGAGTCGACACCCCCCCGCCCCGCTGCTGGCAGCGCTGGGCGGAGGGAGGCGCAGAGCCGCCCCGGCCCGCCGCGGGGCGCCGCGCAGCGCTCGCCAGCGACCGTCCCCCGCCTTCCTCCGCGCGCGAAGTAGGTGCACAAACTGAAACTGGAAAAAAACCCCACCACCGAGCCACCCCAATCCCCCTCACACCCAACCAGAGGGGAACGGCGGCGGTGAGACGGGAGCGACTTTCTCGGGGTGAGTACAGCGGGGGCGACCGGCTGGAGGATGCCCGACAGACCGGGGAGCAGTGCCGGAGCTGCACCCCCAGGGCTGCGGGACGGGCTGAGCCTCGGGGAGGGAAGGGGCGGCCTTGTGGGGACAGGTACAGCCCCGGCTGGGGTCCTGAGACCGGAGAAATGCAGAGAGGCAGGGCTTTCCTTCGCGGAGAGGCGGCAAGGAGAGCTGGTTGCAAGTTTGGAGGGAGCTGCTGCTCCAGCGGGACAGCCGGGGGATGGGGGGTGGGTTGGGGGGGTGGGTGATCTCTTTCTTCCCTCAATCCTCAGGGCTTCTCTTTAGCCTTACCGAGCTGGGAAATTGCTGCAAGGTCAGCTTTGCCCGCGAGGTTGGGGCAGAAGAGAGCCTTGTGTGGCCCGCTCCAAAAACGGATCGCACTGTACGACCGGGTAGAAGTACAGAGTGTTGGGCGCTGCAAATGCAAGAATGAAACCATGACCTATGGTAATACCCAGGGGCAGCTGGTACAGCACACCCACGGTGTGAACAGTTCCCCCTCTAGAATACCTAAAAATGTGACGATTGCTAGACTTTTACCAAGGCAGGGCATAGAGGGGCATTCATTGGAGTCTTTGCCATGCACAGGGTATTAAAGATACTGTTCTGCTCCAAGGTGTGCCTTGAGTAGATTTTCACCAACACAGTTGTGGGCTGAATTCAGCCCCTTCCCCCCCTTATGCCCTGTTTTGGCTGTAATACAGGAGCCACAGAAGATGCAGAGGCTTTCCAAAAGATCCTACCTGATTTGTGAAACACTCAGCTGGCAGCCATGCACTTTTGTGCCCACACAAACCCTTCAAAAGCAGCTGTCCTATGCAGTGCAGAACTCACACAGCATGGTTTCATGTGAGGTTTTATTGAAGAGGCTTTTCTGATGGTCACTGGAAAGAGAAGAACTCATGTTGCAATGGAAGCAGAAACTGGATCATTCTTATGTCTCTATCTGCCAGAGCCACGGAATTAGTATTATGGCAGGCAGTAGTTTTTGGACCCATCCCTCTTAGTCAGGTTTTTAGAACTTTGTGAATGAGATTAGGATAGGGGGAAAGCTGGCAGGTGCACGCACATGGAGACAATACAATCATATACAACTTTTCGTGATATATCAGCCTAAATTACAGGAGGCATATCTCTGAAAAAGATGTTTTGAAATAGCATTTTATTAAACATTTTTTTGGTGTTTCTGCTTTCTGAGCTTTTAGTACACATGTGTTTTAAACTTTACTCCTCTAAGTTGAAAGATAAAGTCTTACCTTTCTCCCATCTTTTTTTTTTTTTTTAAGACAAAGGTGGAATTTGCACCAACTTCTGTTGTCAGGAGTTTGGATTGTCACACAGTAACATCCAGCATGCAGCAAAACAGTAGGGCTCTGTGAAAGCTAAAAAAAAGCATTGAGGAAGGAGAAGAGTTATTTGAGGAGAGTCAGACTGGCACAGATGTAGATTACAGGGGAAGGGAAACTTGTTAAATGTTTTCAGGTGTGGAGAGAGTTCGTCTGTGCGCTGTATGATTATTTTCTCTATGTATTGGTCTAGATACGCTGGTGCACAGCAGAAGTCCCAGACGACCGTCGTGTAGTAAGTCCCAAGGCCAGATAGTTGTGTGCCTCCTCCAGAAGCATTTTCAGGGCTTGCCCATGGAAGAAGTGTCTTTCATCGCTCATCTGTGTGTGAGTCAGCTGAAAAGCAGCACGGTTTGCCATCTGAATCTCAGGAAAACAGCTGCCCTTCCCACACGGGGCTGAGTCAGGCCCATCAGTGTCTCTGACACTGATGGCAAGGATGGGAGTATGTGTAACCTTGATTAGAGAGGATGCCCAAGTCCAAGATGACCAGGGGGAGAGTGGATGCCTGGGGCTGTGCATGAGAGAGCTGTTTTGTTCAGGCTGCCATTTGGGTAGCTGTCTCAAAATGTGGCTCTGGCGTCTACAGAAATATATGGGTAGACATCAAGCTAACCACTGAGCTTGAGGAAGCAGTCTTATTAATGCTGTACCTTTTTTTCAGCAGTGGTCACCATGAAGATGGGTAAGGATGGAGTGGGAAAGACCTGCAGCAAAGGCTGAAGACTTTAAACACGCTGGCCTTCCTAATGTCTAGCTCTAACTGCTCTGGCAGGCCTGGCAGTGCAGCATGATTAGGATGAGAAGGAAGAAACTGTGGGCATCTTGCTTCTGCATTGCAGCTGTCTTTTTCCTTGTGGTGACACTCCAGGTACAGGGGCAAAGGGAAGGGGGATGCATGAGATCAATCTCAAAGTATGACACAATTCTGCCAGATGACAGAGAGCATTGAAGACAACACATTTTCCATGCAAGTCTGTGCTTTAAGAGTAGTGTTTAAAGCAACTCTGTCAGCAGCATTGGCCTGGTGCTAATAGCTGACTCCATAAGTGGCATTGCACAAAGAACACCTTTCTTGATTAGCTCCTCAGCTCCTGGAGAAATTTCTCAGGAGCAGTATGTCACACCATGCCATGTTGCATTGCCTCCATCCAGCACTGCCTCCCCTGTTCATGTGTTTGACCTCATTAGGCAGGGAGTCAAGGCTGTACCCATTTCATATGAATGTGGCAAATAGATCAGAGAAATCTGAGCACATCAATAAGTGGAAATCTGTCCATCAGTCCTGACTCAAAGGCAATTCTTAGCATTAGGAAGTCCAGTAGCTGCTCAGTAAAAAAATGCATGAGAGAAAAATCAATGTGGAGGCATATTAATTTGTGGCTGGTGCAGGTTACCCTAGATTTTTCTTAGAAGAGAACAACTTTTAGACAAATTGAATCAACCATGGCTGGCAGTCATCGGACTGTAGGAGACTTCAGTCATGAGAGGGCCAGGATCTGCCCCAGAGATGTCTTTGTGCTTGGGCTGTGCTCTGAACTGAGGCTCTGGTTCAGACTGGTGCCTCAGGTAACTCCCAGTGGAGCCAGCAGAAGGACCTCTGAAGCTCTCCCAGGCCAGCTGCCTATTCCACGTTGGAGCCATTTCTTGGGGGCAGACACTGATGCTCAATAGTCACTTTCAGTTCTGTTCCCCTGAACAAGACATCCAAAGGTGATATGGCTGTCTTAGCATAGGAGCAATGCTAGTAAGTCTTTAGGGCCTTTGTTGGGATGGTCTGTGACTCTGCTGCTCCTGCACAGCTAAGCAGGTTTGTGCCTAGCTGGGATTCTTACCTTGGAGTGTTCACTGGATGGTGACCCTTGGTGCCCTCATGCTGGGACTGCTGTAGCACAAGCTGTCCATATAGTTGGAGTGTGTCAACCCCTAGGTGTTCAGAGAGAGCTGCTAGAAGTTCTGTGCAAATATAGAGACTCTTTAAATTCTGCCAAGGCAAGATCTGTAAGCAAAGATGGAGCATGGTCCTGGAGAAACTGGGACCTGAAGTAGTTATAGACTTATCTCAATTATATTGCTGCAGTTATATCTTGTCAGACTATTAGATAGATGAATCTTTTCCCCAGCTAGTGTCTTGTCCACTCACCAATGTGGGAGTGTTTTCTGAATTTTTCTGTGCACTTTGCACGGCCTGCTGGGTGTGCTGTCCCAATATCTGGTTTTGCACAAAGCCTGTTTAGTCTAGCTAGAATCAGTGTATTCTGTTACACAGTGAGAGTGAATGACACAGCAAACAGCAAAATGGGTATGCGCATTAAATCTATCAGGGGTAAATGTTTTTCAAACCACTTAATATAAACAACACTCTCCTGCTTCCCAGTATCCTCCTCCATAGTCATCCGATAAGTGAAAGTGCTGTGGCCAAAGCTGTCTGATGGGTTTGAGTTCCCCCATCGTTCTTGCAGCTGTTCCTGGGGTGGCATTATGCATTGCCTGTGAAGGTGTATGCACAAAAAGCCATTTCCATGGTATCAGGAATGTCTTTGCCCCACTGAAGCGAAGAGCAGGAGCTATGTATCCTGTGGCGATACCTAATGACACCATGCCTGTCACTTTGCTCAACAGACTTCTCTGTCCCACAACACTTTTATGGCAGGTACTACCTGTAGAAAAAAGTTGTGGCTTCATGACCACTAGAAATCCCACATATTTTCTGGGGATTTCTGTCTCATGGCTGATGGTGAGCAGTGTGAGATTTCTCCTATGGGTGGAGGATTTTTAAGGTTCCTCACAGGGTTTCAGATATGTAAATGATGGTTCGTACGAGTATGTCTTTCGCTTCTATGCATACAGATGGGATTTTTTCCCTCTACCTAGGCATGAAGTTGTAGTCACATTGTCTTTAAGACCTGTCTGCACCTGATTTATTTAGTCAGTGGCTTAAAAATTAATAGGCGTGAGTACAGATGGTTGCACAGAGACATGAAAACTTCATGTTTTGTTTTTTATTTTACAGTTGATTTCCAGTACAAAAGGGCTGTTCTTGGTTATGTGCTTTTTTTCCAGGCAGAAAGCAATTTTGTCTTGTTAAATCATATGTGATGTGGCCATATTTCAGTACAGAAATGTATTTCCTGCCTCCTTACAAACTCAAATTAAAGCTTTTGCTGTTCTGACATAAATCAGCTGGATGACAGCTGCACATGCAGACTTACTTAGTGCTTGGTGCTTAAACTCTTGATTTGTCAAGCAGATGTCCTGGCTAATGACAGTGATGTGCTGTGATATGTATGTTTATTTCCCTGAAGGTTGTCACTGAACTGGGCAATTCAGAGAATAAAGAGGTGGTATTTTCCAGTTTACATAGTGGGCCCTTGAAACCTTTGGAGAGACACGCTTTTCAGTTTAAGAAGCAGGAACTTCACAGCAGCTTGAAGACAGAGACTGATGTAAATCACTATCCCGTTCTGCTCTGGTGGTCTCCCCTGACTGGAGAGACAGGGAGATTGGGTCAGTGTGGAGAGGATGTTTGCTTCTTTACTATCAACAAGACCTACCAACACAATCAAATGACAAGAGCATTTCTGTTCTATGGTAAGGATCTGTTTCTTTTTGAAGAAGTAACTTTCCTTCCACCCCAGTTATTTTCCTTTAGAGATTAAATAATCTAGGTGGCAATCACTGAGAGCAGGAAACTTGCACAGCTCATTGTGCTAAACTTTGCCTGGTGCTGAATCCCATAAGTAGAGATCCAGAGATGCATGTTCTCTGTAAAAGTACTCTGAAAACTGACCGTGCGCACCTGTGGGATGACTATTGCCTTGTCTCATGCTGCTTTCTAATCACATGTGCTCCGTGTTTATGGGAGAAAAGATAATTTCCCATAGTTGCCAAGTCATGGAAAGACTGTGTGAGATCAAGCCAGCTTTTTTCAGACTTCTGGTGTGTCACCCCTAGCAGAGGTTCTGCAATGTTTTTGTTGCACTTGTTCAAGTCTTTTGTCTTAAAATAATGCCCTCGCTGGTAACTGTGCAGCTCCGCTGCCTCATGTGCCAAGAGATTGCTAGCAGACTGTAAATGGAAAGTAGTGAAAGAAAGCCATTGATTCTACACAGAGAGCAGCAGCTAGTGCAACTTTCTGAGCTGCTCTGGCTCTCCTGCCTCAGAAACTTCCCACTGTAAAGTCAGTCTAAACCCACAAAAAACGCATCTTTTAAAAGTAGGCCTTATTTTGTTAATTTTGTTCTTTTTCCCTACACAGTTGCTTTTCAGAGAAAAAGTGAATTTTAGATGGAAAAATAAAGTCAAATGCTTTTCTCTGACTGGCAAGTTCAGTTCTGGAAACAAAGCAAAATAAAACAGAATCCTGAATCTCATTCACTCAGTCATGATGCAGGTGAACTGGAAATATAGGAGAGAATGGCCTTTAGCTTGGTTGTTAACATTGAACCAAAAACTTCTCAACACTAGTCTTTTTAGAGCTCCAAGTATGCCAGCTTTGTCACTTGATAATACAGTGGTCAATCATGAAAGCAAGGGAATAGCAGCAAAGGAATGAGAAACTGACCCAATTAAAGACAAGGAAAGCTGGGTTTGCATCACTTGAAGGCTCTAAAGTCTGGTTTTGGTCTCTGCTAGTAACTCTGTCTATTTCAGCAGTAAAAGGGCTATTACTGTTCATTTTTGGCAGGCTTGTAGACAAGGTTAATTTACTTATTTATACTGAGCAAAAGACTCTCCCTGTAGTTTTTATCTTTTTCTGGTGATGCTAACTATGAAGTGTGTAAAGACAAGCGTCAAAATATGCAAAAATGTTACTTATTTTTAAACCACAATAAATAATCT
Organism: Athene noctua; assembly: GCF_965140245.1. Classification (NCBI taxonomy): domain Eukaryota; kingdom Metazoa; phylum Chordata; class Aves; order Strigiformes; family Strigidae; genus Athene; species Athene noctua. The sequence goes on from NC_134077.1 coordinate 43,612,499, forward strand.
CACAATGCTAAAACCTGCAGAAACAAGGGTCATAGATGGTATTGAAGATGAAAAAAATGCTGTGTCGGTACAGAAAAGCTTCTCTCTCTCTCTCTCTCATAAACACACACACACACACACACACACGCACACTGACTTTCATGCACTGAGCTGTGGTCCTGCAAAAAGGCAGATTTTTGTATTTCAGAAATTCCTTGTAAACAGATTTCTGAGAGAAGACTTGAACATCTGCATTTCCATGCTAAAGTTTGAATAGGACAGTTTTGCTTTCCAAAGAAACTGCATTAATTTTCCCCTAATACTTGGTCAGTGAACTAGTCAAGAGAAGAATGATCTAAAAATTAGGTAAACCAATATGCAAAAATAGGAGGTACAGATATTTGCCAGCAGAACTGCTTTGCTAGGAACACCTTCCTTTCTGCAGCTTGTCCTAACTTACTGTCCTGGTCTGGGAAGCCCCTAGGTGTAGGTCATGTCAAGTACCACCATCTCCTGTTTGGAAGTGAGATGTGGCATCCACTTGCTAATTTTGCCTCCGTTTTTGGTAGGGATTCCCAGCTCCACCTTTTCAGTGTCACATACTTCACAGAGTTTTCTGTGTAGCATGAGCTCCCAATGCAACCGAATGAACATGAACTGGATCGGGTGCCATGCTGTCAGAGCCTCATGAGGTGTTGTTCCTAAGGGAAGTGGATGTCTAACTTTTCTGTGCTGGGGGGTTGAGTCCTTGGATTATGAATTCTGAATGAAAGATGTCTCCTAAAATGCAGAGCATCTCCTGACAGCATCTGTCTTTCTCTTCTGCACTTTGCCACATATCTAAGATATCCTAATTAATACTTGGAAGTTGAAATTGCTCATAATTGTAGTCTTGTGCTTTTTTTATCCCCTCATAAGCTCCTTTATTTCCTTCCTCTCATGGAATAGAGAACATGCTGATGTTATCTTCCCTTTAATCCTTAAAAGCTATTTGTCTTCTTGCTGGATTGAGATTAAGTGTTATATATTAGCATCAGTCATTCTGATGTGCTCTGATCCATAGTGCATTTTTTCTGTAAGTTCTCTTTGCCTGATTGTCTCCTTGTTTAGTAAGTTTTACGTGTTGCATTTTTGTCTCTCTCTCATCCGTTTCCTTGTCTCAATCTTTCCTGCATTTTCCTTCCCTCTTCCCTGCAATACTATCTTAAAGAGGGAGCAGCTTATGAGAGACAGGGCTGAAGTGCTATGGTTTCAAACCACAGCATTTTATTATTGTCTATATGCACTGCTGCTTCTCTTCTGGGCATCACTTAGAACAAAGTGTTTTCAAGGCCAGATAGGCCTTATAAACTTCCCTGTGAGCATATGATTCACTTTCAGTTTTCCTCACCTTCTTGTATCACTATAACACATCAAAAACAGAGGCAACAAATAGCATTTTGCATTTTTCAGTGAGTGGCACAGCTTTTTAGTGTTGAGGGTTTGGGACTACCCTTCAGTGGAAAACAGAAGTTCAGATACCTAGGAGCCTTAAAAAACCTCACCCGATGCTCTTGAAGGATCTTGTGCTATAGGAGGTCTTTATGTTACTGGCAACTAACATCTATCTTCACTGCAGTAGTGAAGTCTTATTTTGGTTTTATAAGGTCATCCTTGGAGTCATCCTGGCAGGCTAGTGCAGCTGCAAAGTCTACTGGGCATTATTTTTCCTTCTTTGTATATTAGTATTTATATCAAAATTGTGCTGGACTTTTGCTTGCTCCCTCTTTTTTCCTGTTAGTGGTTTAGGTCAAGTGTAGAACAGAGTGAAAAAATACAGGTGTGACTGGGATGGTAGAATAACTTGTCCAAAGAGGAGGGATTTGTGGTGTTTTCTAAACCTGCTCTTCACTGTTTATTTCAGTTTATGAACCTCCCTTGTTTGACAATACCAGTTAAACGTTTTGTATACTCAGTGCTTGTACTTAAGTAAAACAAATACAGTTACAAGACAGTGAGGAAGTGTCTTGATGGAGATTCATCAGCTTTGCATTTAATCTGCAGTAAGGCTAGTTGTATGAGTGTGTTAGAGCAGTACTGAAGGGAGAGAGCAAGGGTCAGATTCACGAGCTGGTATTTTGAATTCAGTTCTGCACAGATCAGCCTTTGAGAAAAAGCTTCTAGGTTTGTCCTAAAGCTTCCATTTTCACTAAGTTGTTTTGGAGGCTCACTGTTCTCACGGGAGGATGCAAGAAACTGCAGTGCTCTGTTTTTAGAGTTTAGGTATGGTTCTTCTACTATTGGCATTAGTTTGAGGATCCAAATTTCTGCCAGAAGCTACTTCTTTGTGTATCTGATAGGCAGCTCTCTTTGATAAAATAAATAGACTGGCTTCCAAAGTCTTTATGCTATCATGTCTTTCTGAGACTTGAAGTAATTCTTGTAATTTTTCCCCTTAACCCTGTCCAACATTTTAGCATCCCTTTGTTGTTTTGCTACTAATAGAACCAAATTAAGCCCTGCAGTAACCATTTCCTTCACATCATAGATAGAGGCAGTACCATCTGTTACCCTGTTTACAGAAATGGGATTATTAAGTATCTTATTAGTCTAATTTCAGTGCATTAAAATGTAAAATTCCTAGTGAGCCTTTGAAATGAGAGGCATTTAAACCAACATGACCTTAAAGGAAACCATTTCCAATATTAACTACTGATCCCCATTCTCTAGATTCTTCTGCTGCCAAATTCGGTTTTGTCTGTCCTAACACTCCTTTGTTTTTGCATGAATTGCTCTCTTTGCAATACTGCCTTGTAATGTCATAGATGTGATGGTTGTAGGGCTGATATTTAATTAAAACTAGATTTCTGTGTCATTGCAGTTAGTGTTGCATGATAGATAGGGCCAGATCAAACACTGTTTGCTTTTGCCTAGGTACTGACTTCAGTATAGGCAGCCTACCCCTCCCTCGTAAAGACTATCATGATTGGGCCCTTTTCCATGAAGAGTCACCAAAAAACAACTACAAACTCTTCCACGAACCAACCATCACCTTATTCAACCACACTGCAACCTTTAGCCGCCATTCTCACCTACCATTGACCACTCAGTACCTTGAGGGTATAGAGGTCCTGAAGTCATTGAGGTACATGATCCCACTGCAGGTGAAGAACAGCCTGAGGAAGAGGCTTGCACCGCTTGTATACGTGCAGTCTGACTGCAACCCTCCTTCTGATCGGGATAGCTATGTGCGTGAGCTGATGTGCCACATTGAAGTAGACTCTTATGGGGAATGTCTGCATAATAGAGAACTTCCTCAGCATCTCAGAAATCCGACTGCCATGGATGATGGGAACTTCTATAAAATACTGGCACAGTACAAGTTCATTCTTGCTTTTGAAAATGCTATCTGTGAAGATTACATCACCGAAAAACTCTGGCGGCCACTGAAGCTGGGAGTGGTACCGGTGTACTTTGGGTCTCCCAGCATTGTAGACTGGCTTCCTAGTAACAAAAGTGCAGTCCTGGTATCCAGTTTTTCACATCCTCGGGAGCTGGCCCACTATATCAAAGCACTGGATACAAATGACCAAGAATATGAGTCCTACCTACAATGGAAACTGAAAGGGAACATTTCCAACCCAAGGCTACTTACAGCAATGAAGGAACGCAAGTGGGGAGTGCGAGATAGCACCCAGGATAATTACATTGACACCTTTGAGTGCATGGTGTGTAACAGAGTGTGGGAAAACATCAGAAGGGAACATAAGGTACGTGTGACTTTGTTCTTGTGTCTCAGAGAGGCTTTAAAATGGCAGTAGGCTTAGATTTGTGCTAGGAAGTTTGGTTACCAGATTTCTGGCCAGCCTACAATCACTGATACTGCAATGCCACTGTGTTGTGCATCCTCATGTCAAAAGGTGTTGGCAAAATATGTGGGTGCATGGCCAGAGCATGTGTTCCTCATACTGCTGCAGTGCTTGAGCTCATACACAGTTATCATTGAGCTGGTGGTCATTTCAGCAGAAGGCTTAAATTGTTCAGGGAGGAAGTTTTTATCTGGCTACAGAAAGTAGCTTAACTTGGTGACTTGCTTTAGATGACCTGGAAATTTTGGAAACAGTTTGTCCAGAGAGGTTGTGAGATCTCTGTCCTTGGAGGCGTTCTAAGACTCAACTCAGTACTGCCCCAGGCAATTAGATATGATTAGACCTTTTTGGAAGGGGGAACTGGGCTAGATGATCACTCGAGATCCCTCCTGATTTAAATACTCTCTGGGTCTGTGTATGTGTGCATACATTCAAACCTGTAATGACAACATGCCATTGTCTGTAGCCACATTTGATGACTAAACATTGAAACATTGATATTTAAGACAGGCTGTGTGCTTGTGAGAAGAATTGGACCTGTTCCTCCTGGTCTAATCCTCTTGAATTATGCTGATGAAGACCAGATAGAAATGACTGTCTTATCAGGAAGCCCAGCACTGAGCATCCCAGCAGTCTTGCAAGGTTGCCAGCCATGACATCAGAAGGCCATTTCAAAGACACCATGAAGTGTTCAGTCTCCTGAGGCTACTAGCTGTGGTGGATTTGGCTGGTGTAAACAGAGCATTACATGGAATTAGACTGCAGCTAAAAACTCTAACCACGTATATTTCCGAGTTGACGGATACCCATTTTAATTGCCACATTACTTTAAGGTTTCCAGATTTCCATACCAAGAGTTGGTAGCCATTTTTTAAACTCTTCACAAGCTCACTTATCATCATGAATCAAAAAAACCCTTTTGTGTCCAGTAATGAAACTAGTCAATGGCTTTAGTATCCTACAGCTCTCCTGTATCCATTAGCCCATGTTTTAGCTGGTCACATTCTGAGCAGTACACTATGTGGTCACCCAGTAGAAGGGAGGTGAAGAATGCATTTGTTGTTACTAAGGTGAGCTGAAGTGATAGGAAAGGCAAACTGGTAAGCATCACGTTTAACCAGGCTTTCCTCTTTGAATCTGGTGCAAATCTGGGCAGATGTCCTCTCTTTATCATAGAAATACAGCCATGGAAAGGTATAGAATGTTGCATACAGATAATCCTTCCCCACACTTTTGTGTCTCTCTAGTCAAGAAGGTTATAAAGACCAGTGTACTCTCCTTGTCAGATTCATGATTTGTTTTCTGTCCTTAAAAAAATATCATTAAGTGTGTACATATTTAAGTTGAAAACAGAATATAATGATAGAACTCCTTGCCTTATAATTTCAGTCTGGTAGCCTGATCTGAGACTCAGGCTTTTGTCAGCATGACTGGTCTTGTCCTAGACATTTTGGGGACAACTTCTACTCTGACATCCACAGGGACATGACTAAAGCCTCATGACTAGAGTAGTGGGAAAGAAAGCGTCACTGACTTGCTTTGATAGTTTACTAATGACATAGCACCTTTCTTCTCTCTCTGCCAGGGTCCCTGAATAAGCCTTTTTATTTCTCTGCATTGCCAGGGATGGCTGCCCCAGAGTTGGAGGGCTCAGGTTAATCATCTGAACTGCCCCAAACCAGAGGCATTCTGGTTCTCGTCTTCAAACAACAGCTGGACTTCTCTCCAAGAGATGTGGATGCCAAGCTTTGAGCAATCCAAGAAAGAAGCCTGGGTGCTAAGGAACCTGGTGGAAAGGAACAGGAATTTTACAGCTAAAGAATTTTGGATGCTTGTATTCAAAGAATAAACACATCAATCTGTAAAACAGAGTGAGCTCTTCAGAGGAGTCTATGGAATTTTCTTTTGTAGGTGAACTTATCATATGTAGGATTGGTAGCCAAATGAAGTAGACCTGTAAGACTGAGACTCAGTGCTCAAGGAGTACTAAGAAGTGCTAAACAATAGAATCACCCTGCCAGGTCATATGTATACATATATATATTTATTTATATTTAGAATTATGTTATTCATATTAACTGTCATTAGTTCAGATACTTGAGCATTAAGGCACAACTTGTCAAAGTTATTGTCAAAACTTGTTAAAGCCCAGTTTTAAACACACAGTTAATTCCCATGAAACAGATGGATCTCCCTCTATCTTTAGATACATACCTGTGTTCATGGCCTCAGGACCCCTTTTCCCTCAGACCAGGACCCTTCTTTACTGCATTGATAACCACAAGCTGGAGAGCAGCTGACACCATTACAGTTGTACAGCTTCTGTGCTGCTTTGGAGGTAGAGGAAAAGCTTAGGACTGTGTCCCTGGCTAGCTGTTTATTGTCAATTTTCCTGGTATCAGCAGATTTTTAGGGATTTGGCGGGCTCTGTGTCCTGGCACTGAGTGCCACTGTAAAATGCATTAGTGTTTGGCACAAGGAAGCACCATCTGTCAGTGTCCAGGGACACTGAATGAGAAATGTGCTGGCTCAGATTTACCCACATCTTCTGCTAAAAATAAGCAAAGCACATGAATATCTCCACTCCCCAGAAATAGGGTTGGCCTCAGTCTGACTTACCTTCTTGCTTTTCTGATAATGGACTAGTATTTGTGTCACATATAAACATGGAATTATGTGCTTGAAAGGGCAGGGATAAAACAGAGTCCATTGGTGCTGAAGTCTTCAGTAGGCACAAGGAGAGGTAGGCAAGCAGCATCCCTGTTTTAACACAGAAAACCCCAAATTACTTTAGCTAACAAGGAAAAAACCTAGGTGGTCTTGGTCATCACTTGCTGAAGGACACACCTCGGCTTGGCATGCAGACTGTTGCAGTTTTCATCCCAAATTCTGTTGACCTCAATCTTTGGAGGAGTCAACTTCCACAGGATCTACTGTGGCATTACCTGGGTGGAGCTGTTCAGATGAGGGACAGTCAGTCATACACTTGCCCATGTATGATGACACAGGAAAATATAACTACTAATATGGAGTTCTTCACATTGCTGGGAAGGCAGATTTTCACCTGTCTGATAATTTCTGTGCAATTGTTCCTTGTAGCAGGCTATTTTAAGATTGCTGTCAAGCATCTGGCTGTTTTATGAATGGGTAGCCATGAGGAAGAATGTGAATAGCATTTACACCAAAAAATTCAGCTGCAAAATTTGCTTACCTTGGAAAAGTTTCCTCTACAGAAATTTCCTCTCCAAATAGCTGGTGAATTTTTTATTACTTTTAAATCTAGCATGAGAAAGAGCAGTTTTGTGGCCACAAACTGTATGGTATTGGCCATTGTTTCTATGAGCATGTACTTAGTTTTGATTAAGCTAAACAGTCCCACCAAAATTTCTCACCACTAGCGTTTTGCCAGTGTTGCACACAGCATGTGTTGGACATGTCTTAAACTCTTTCCCAGTGATCTACAGTGCAAATTACAACTAAGTTCCTCAAATGAAACCCTTCAGGAAAGTAGCATTAACACCAGACTTAAAGGCTTTCCTAAATTAGGACCGAGAGCTGCACATAAACCTCACAGCATTTGCAAAAGGAACTGCTGAATCCCTACCCATTGCCATGGATCTCTGTTTCTGCTGCCAGGATAGCAAAGAATATCTGCAGCATGAAGGACTAACTTTTTTTGGTTATGGTCTGCTGTCAGTGAAAAAATCTCAAGCCAATCTCAAAAAACCTCAGGAGTTGCACAAGTGAATATTTTTTTTCTTTGTTTCTGTGGTGGAATCTGTCATATCCTGAGCTTCCTGAGCAATCTGATAGATATTATCCAAAGATATGATGGATATTTATCTCAGTATATGGTGATTATCCCTCATTTTACTTTGGTGGAGTGGGAGGGAAAGGAGACTGAAGTAACTGGTGGTCAGCAGCAGGTGTTTCAGAAGAGGTAACATGTTCATCCACTGCTATACACAGTAGAAAGATGAGTCTCCAGAGCAGCTGGCTGGAGCTGTACTGATGATTGAATCTCAGCATCACAAGATCCTGCTACAATGCATCCTTTCTAGAGAATAAACATGAAGCCTTTGGCTCCCACAGCAACATAAATTCAGCCTCTTGGTCTTTCATTATCCTTTAGAGCCTTTTTTCCTGTGCTGAGTGGAGAGAAGTCTTAGTGAACGTCACACTGGGAGACATGGCAAAGATTTATGCAGGCTAGTGAAATTAAGACTTGTGAATTTTAAATTGATCTCTTTTCTCCCCCTACTGTTCCGAAACGGAATAAGCAGAAACAGCTAGCTGGCCATTCTATTTTTTTTTTTTTTTTTTTTTTTAGCTGATTTTCTAGCCTTCTTGCCATGTACAGGTTTGTAATTCTAGCAAACAGAGGAATTCAACTTGTTTAACAGGCTGATATATATATCCTGGATGGCACAGCCCTTTTTCAGGTTTTTTTTGCCTTAGAAAGGCCATAGCAAAAGAGCTGAGAAAAACTGTATTTCCATCAAGAGCTGATTCTGGATGAATGAGTGAGTGCATGCTTCCCATAGTGGTAACAAGTTGTCCTGATTTCCCCTGTCGTGGGATATAAGACACAAAGACAGTTCCTACTGCCTGCATTTATTCCCCTGAGCCCCTGTCCCTCAGCTGCCTCGGGAGTCGTACATAGTGGCCTCTGAGCCTGCAGTGGGATTTGCATTAGAAATACTGATTGAGTAAAAAAATACCTAGAGACTAGACTTCCCCTTCAGAACATGCCTGCATTCAGCTTTGAGGTGTCTCTGAGGATTTGCAGCCATCCTGACAGGAATGGGAGAGCCTGGTGAAAGAGGCGGTTAAACCTGGACACGGTCCTCCTCCTCCCTGTCCACAAGGAAAATCAGGACTGGGACAGGGATTGCTTTTACCTTCCCACTACACTCCCCTGGCCTCTTTACTTCATCCTCACCTTTCACCTCCCACTGACATACCTGTGCCCTTGTGCCTCCCATGACATCTGGTCGTGTAGGGAAACAAAACACGGGGGTTGTTTTTTCATTGCAAACATCTGCTCGCATTTCTCCACTTCATTTTTGCTGTGTCAGGGGCCTGAGTGTCCTCCTTGTCCTCCCTAGGGTCTGGCTGCTTGTGCTGAAGGCCACCTCAGACCCTGTGCAATGATACCTGGGAGCAGGCTGTCAGGAAGCAGCATGAGAATGAGCTGGGAGAAGCCTCACCTGAAGCCACCCCTGTCATGCCAGAGCTGTTTTTGAGGTCCTGTGTCCCTGTCCGGGCTGTGCTGTGCCACGTCTGTGCCTGGCCATGGTGCTGACTCTGACCAAAGTTCTAGACATCTGTCTCAGTCTTGACCTGCTCTGTCCCTGTGGACCTGCTGGGCAATCACTAGGGTGTGACTGACCCTGCCCTTCATCACCACCCCTGCCTTGCGCACTCTGCCTGTGGTGCAGCATCCCCTCCACCCCGGTGGGCATGCTTCCCAATTGGCTCCACTCCCAGTGGATTTTTTGTGCCCCAGCCAGGGGCCACTCCAGAAGTTACTGCTGGTGGGAAAAGCTCCCTGGAAATACCTGGTCCTGCCATCATGAGGCTTCCTCCAACTGTCTTAAGCATTGCTTCACCTCTTGGTGAGCTGGTCTGCAGCAGATGCCCTCACACCACCCTTTGTGTTGGTCCTCCCCTGACCATTACCCACAAGCCTTTGATGGCTGCATCTCCTCTCCCATGCCAGAGTGTAGTGCAGTCGGGCTCATCCTCTTCTTATCGTGCTCCGCCTTGCAGTCTTTCAGCACTCCAGTGATGGGGGTGTCTCCTCTACACCGCTTTGATCCCAAGTGTGCACAGACTTCAAGCTCAAAATTTATGTCCTACTCTGAATTCTGTCTACTCGACCTGTTTTTTTCCCAGATTGGTTCATTTTTGCGTCTTTGTTTACTCTTCAAAAATCGCCTTAACATTGACACTAGCCAGCACACTTCCCTTGTTTAATTTCCTTTAGAAGGACCTGATGGGGTGGAGGTGTTAACACAGATGGAAGCAGATCATAGGAGATTGCTGTGCTAGGCATACATCAGAGGAACAGTGGAGTATTTACCTCAGAAAATGAACAGCAAGCCAGTGTCTCGGAAAATGATGAGAGAAAAGAAATATAAGGAGGGCTTTGTATTCATTTCAATGCAAGACAAGCCTTGATCCCATGCTGTGGGTATACAACTGTGCATTGTGGGCTACAGAGGTCAAATCCTAGCTTTCTTCCCTCATTCAGTATTCTACAGAGAAATGAAGCCAATTGCTTGCTTGGGGCAGGCATTGAAGAAAGCCAAAGATCTCAATGCTGAAAAAGCACATTTGCAAAGCACGCGATACTCTGTTTTAACAGCAGTGAGGCGTTAGCTCAACATGAAATACGATGAGGGTGGCTCTGTGCTTCTGTAGAAAAGCACGTCACTAGTTTCATATGGCTGACATAGTAAAGTGACATACCACACAGCTCTGTGGAGACTGTTTCGAAAAACAGACTGAGGTTAAAGCCAGGCTCTCTCTGCGTAACTAATGGAAAGAAAGAGCTCATCTGAATTACCCTTCGCAGGAGCACTTCCTCCAGGAGCAGGAAGGGTTGAAGGCCAGGTAGTGTAGGGTGGTGTGGACATATGCTGCTGTGTGCTGCTGGTCCCCCCTAGGTGTTTTTAAACCACTGTTACTGAACTCTCATGTGCAGACTCATTTTCACTGTGTCTACTAGACTCAGGGTTAATGAATTAATTATTAAAAACCTACAGCTGTTTTCCTGATCTCTTAGCTCTCTGGCCTTGGAAAAATACAGGGTGTAGGGATGGCTATTTTGCATCTGATCGATCAAATGTGTTGAAAGCAATCTTGTTTAATGTATGTACATATATTCTGAAGGGAAAAACTTACCTGAAGATTCCTAAGGTTGCAAATTAAAGTAGAATGAAAAACACTTGTGTAACTGGTCTTTTTAAAAACAGAGGGTTTGCCCTGAAATGTTATGGGAAGTTGGGGCAACACTGAGCCCAATCTATTTTGCATTCTCAGTCCCATCGCAAAACCAGACACAAACACAAATTACTTTCCTTCTGCTTCCTTTCATTTGATGTCCATTCTGAAGCTGAAGTGAGGTGAGAGTCTGGGAAAAGCACCACTGAAGAGACTTAGCCAGAGGCTGTACCCTTCTGCCAACGCATGGGGTCTCTAACCTGTGGGGCATTTGACTTGCCAGCCTAGTAGTCTTCTATACACAGAAAGCTACTTTAAATAGCAAGAGTCTTTGTGTTGCTTTCAGACAGAAAGAAACCTTCCTGGGCCCTGGATCCCCTGGGTATGCAGGTCTGTGGTCCCATGGTTCCCCAGGGTGGGAGGAAAAAGTAGGGCAGTAAGCTCAGAGGACTGAAACATGCGGCACACAGCAGATTTGGACAAGCCTAAGGTCATCTCTGCTTGATGGGCTTTGCTGCAGGCTCCAGGGCAGTTTGGTAGTTTCTTTAATCTCCCTTTCTATCTGTGTGTTGCCTGCAGAGAAGTCAGCTCCTTCTGGCCCACCAGCATGTGTCCTTGGGCCTCCAGTGGATGCTGGCTGTTGCAGTCTTTGTGGCAGGGCAGGGTCCAAGGCAGCTTGAGGTGCAGCAGCTGCAACCTGGAGATGGAAGTGACAGTGCATTGGTAAAAATACAGCAAGCCTTCCAGGGTCTTATGAAGATAGTTGTATTTTTTCCCCTTGCTGGCAACCCTTCTAAATGTTTTGGTGTGCACGCTTTGCAGTTTCAGATATTTCTTTAGCCTAGGTAGACCTCAGAATACCTTTTTTTTCTTTATATGGATGAAGAAATGCTCTCATACTGCACTCCTGTCCCAGCACTGGCACATTGAGAAAGCCACTGTACAAACTGTACAGCAAGACCTGTGATGAAACCAAGACTTGGCAGTCAGTGTAGGACTCCCCAGGAGAAGTCATAGGCTCGCTAAAGATCTGTTATCCCTAGGATCATGTGTGCCTTTTATAACTATGCCAAGAAATTCTCATTTTGCATAAAATAAACTTTCCATGGAGTGTAAATTATGAATGCACTAAAATGTGCTGCTAATAGTCGTTTGCATTCAAAGCTATTATTCACTGTTCCTGGCTGATGCATTTGTCATTTTTCCAGAGTCAGCAAAAACACATCCTTTCTGTTCATGCAGTCTATTTTGTGCGAAGACCACAGAAACCCATAAAGATCCATTCCAGGGGTGGAAGCAGGGCACACAAAAACCCCGGTAATAAAGGAAATAGATTGAAACTGACCAGAAGAGGCCCCTTCATTGCCTAAAAAGACAATTTTAGAATTAAAGAGAAACCTTTCTTTTTCTGCCTGAGAAGTCAGAATTATACTGTTGGGTCTAATGACAAGCCCACAGCCTGTCGTGGTTTGAGCCCAGAGGGAAACTGAGCACCACTCAGATGCTTGCTCACCCCTTCCACCTCAGGAATGGGAAGGAGAAAATAAAGCAAAAGGCTCAGGAATCACGATAAGGTCAGGGAGAGACAACTCACCCATTATGGTCATGGACAAAAGACAGGTTCGTTAGGGGAAGAAAAAGGACATCAAAAACACTAACAACACCACCCCTTAACAAACAGTGAGAAGGACAGTGACAAGTATTACTGCATCTTAAAAACACCTTCCCCCCATTCCTCTTCTTCCTAGGCTCGGCTTTGCCCCCCATTTCTCCACTGTGGCACAGGGAGGGTTTGGCAGGGAATGGGAGGAGTGGCCAGTCCCACTGCTCCTGAATCCTTGGACTCTTCCCCTGATCCAGTGTGGGGCTCCTCTCATGGGAGACAGTCCTCCACCAACTTTCTCCAAAATAAGTCCTTCCCCACAGGCTGCAACTCTTCTCAAACTGCTTCAGCGTGGGTCTCTCCTGTGTGTCACAGTCCTCTGAGACTGAACAACAGCAGCAGGGTCTTCCCATAGATTTTCGGCCTTCTCTGGGCACAAGCTACCTGCTCCATCATAGGGTCCTCCCTGGGCTGCAGGGGGACAGCCTGTCATCTCACCATGGGCTGCAGGGGAGTGTCTGCTCCAGTGCTGTAGTGCTAGGGCCTGAATAATAGGCCCTGAAAGAAAGTTGACCTCTAGACGAACCTCACAACAAAATGTTATCCCTTATTAGTATCTGCTAATTAGTAAAATCTGTATTACCATCAGTGTTTATTAATTAGTATCTGATCGTTATCAAAATATGTATGCTCACTAGTGAAAGATGTAGCTTAGACAAAATGTAATTAGGAGTGAGGATGAAATGCTGTGAGAATGTGTATCCAGCTTCCCTTGTTTAGCCTTGTTCAAGGCTGAGAACCCACATATTTGGCTTTGTTAGAAACTCCCTTGGTTCTCCCCTCTGAGCCCTGGCCAGGCTTTGGGTGGAATCCAACAGGAGGATTAAACCAGATGTTTCAACTCAAAGAAAAGTGTAAGTCACTCTGTCATGCTGATTTTTGGTATATAAGGCTGGGCCCATTTGCAGCGACTTTGGAAGCCTCACCCATGGGTGGACGCACCGCGTAGGATTTCCCACTTGCCGGGACAGGCTCTGCAAACCCTCGCTGTAACCGGGGCTCCCCAGCATCTGCAGATCTGGATGATAGTAACGTATGCAAGTGGTGATGTATCTTTCTTAATCACTGTTCTCCACATCATGTAGTAATCATTAAGTGCATTGCCTTGCTTATTCTTATTTTCTATAATTAACTGTATATAGTAATAATTAAGTGTACTATTCTGTATTTTTCTTACTGCTTATTTTCTGTATTACTTCATTATATCCTTATTAACAGGAAAATAAGCCTATTCTTTTCACTCTGGTGTCTGAGTTCAACTGACACCCTCCATCAGCAGAACAAGTGGACCTTCCCCACTTCCTCCTCTTCCTTTCTTCCACTGACCTTGGTGTTTGCATAGGTGTCTCCTTCACATCTCCTCCTCATAACTCCAACTCCTCCTCCCAGTTTCTCCTTTTAAAATATGTTATTACAGAGGTACAGCCACCATTGCTAATTGGCTCCGCCTTGGTGCAGAGGCGAGTCCAACTTGGAGCTGCCAGAGCTTTAAAAAGCTCCTGTCCCGATCCTATATTGTGGGGGATTCTTAAACGATCCCAAGAGAGAGATTAAGACACAAACGAGGTCAGATGCTGTATAACCTTATAAACTTTATTTTCAATAACAACTCATAAGAGCAATAGGACAGGGAGGAAAAGAAAGGAAAAAGTCAGAATCCCTAAGCAAGAGCATGGTAGAGGCACAACTAATTACCACCACCACGACCAGGGATCTAGCGATGTTCTGCTGGCTCGATGATGCTCCACATTCCTGGCTCCATGTTAGTCTCCAACAAACAGCATCCCCCAACAAACTTCCCGAGAGGAGTACGCAGTCCGTCCTTTTATAGTTCCCATCCTCACGATTTGTCCGCCCATTTCCACGGGGCTCGTTGTCGTATGTGCCACCCTGTCGTCCTCCATGCACGCATGCCCAGGTGTCCATGGTGGTTGTGCTGGCGAGGGACCGATCTGCGATGCCTTCAGCCTCTGCAGTCTTCCTCACCGTGGTTTCCCCTCCACCCGGCTAGCACACAGGTGCAGCTTGATGAGCACTGCCAAGGCTGCTGCTGTTCTTGCCTTGGGCGGATGTCATGGGTTTCCTTGGGGACTATTTGTCTCTTTCAAAGCGTACTCCTGCACAACAGGATGCTGAGGCCAGGAAGTGGTGGTCGTGAAGCAGCAGTGTTGAGACAGACAAAAGTCTAAAAGGTCCCTTACAGCTCCTCACAGGTTGCCACTGCTGTATCTGCAGCACCTCTCCCTCTACCACACCTACACCATCCCCTCCAACCCCAACAGACAGCCAAAACATGACCAGGAATCTAGGCAGCGGCCAGAGGCACAACATCTTGACCGTGACCGCAGGTTGTAGGTCACTTGGAGTGTGGTGTGGCAGAGGGACTACACTTTTAGTTTGGTTGAAAAGCCTTGCTCCAGCTTCAAATGAGTGTCCACCACAGAGAAGCTGGTCCCTGGGCTGTCAAAGCACAGGGGACAGGCATGCCTGACAGCTTTGCTGGGACTGTTGTCACTGGGGGAGGGTTCCTCTCTGTTGTCAGTAGTGTTTCTTGCTTGCTGGGCTTGCTTGGGATGCCTGCACAGTAAGCTAACTACAAAATGACAATGTCAGTCACAGCAGGAAAGCACAAATGGAAGAAAAGGAAGATGTCAAATCCATACAACACTATTAAAACACTTTGTTGTGAGAGGCTGAGTTTACAAACACCAAGACTTGGTCTGACAAAGATCCCAGCCATGTACCAGGTTTCCTCATTTGGGTTTTCTTATTTAAAAGCAGTGAAACCTCAGTATACTGGACCCTCAGGAAAAAAAAAAATCAACAACACCAGAAGTTGCATGACAAAACGCAACTAATAAATGGACAGTTAGAGGTTATTAAAGGAAAAGGTGTTTTAGTAAAAAACCTTACGGAGTTGGTTGGTTGCTGAGAGAAATACATAAATAATTCAAAAGAATCACCAAAGATGACTGAAGCACGCTTAGCAGAGTTTACAAGCACCTTCTCAGAAGAGCACTGTATTGGAATAAACCAGGGTCGGTGGTGGAGAAGAACTTTCTGTAATGGCCCCTGGTGGACTGAGGCAATATTGCATTAAGGTAAAAATTCCTATAGGTTTGGCAACTTGCGATTGACAGCATGGGCATGGGAGTGCGAGTGCAGCCGTCCCCCCTTCCACAGAAAGTCAGGCTTTGTTGCTGCCATGCAGTCGGGCCTGGGTCCTCAGGTGGGCTGATGGTATTGGGCTGAAGCTGTCCCTCTGTGCCTAGGCACTGTGGTGCCTAAAATCAGGCAGAGAGGATTGAGACAAGTTTGACTGCTGCAGTGGCTGCTGGAGGTAACAAATCTCCTTGCCCTCCCAACGTGCAAGGAACTGGCAAAGCTCTGATGACATGAGTCATTAAGCAGTCATCCACTCCTGAGGCACCAGGGACCTGCTGGGTAGCACTGGGAGGAAGGAGGTTGCAGGGGGAACCTTCTGCCACAAGTCTCATGGTTGGCCTGGGCAGGTATATTGTGTCTCACTTGATCTGAGCACCGCAAAACAGCAACCAGAAAAACAAGGCTGAGTGGGAGGGAGACCTCACATGGACACGGATCCTAAAAAACCTAGGCAAAGTATGACCTTCATCTGCGTTTTCTTAATATGTATCTTTACGACGTGCTCCTGACAATCTCTGCTCTGCTTACCATGATGTTAACTGCAGGTACTATTACTTGTGACGAAGAAGCTGAGTAGCTGTGATAGAAAAAAAATCAATAGAACAGAATTAGATGAAAAAAAGGGAGATGGGGAAGCAGGAATAAACCTTTTTTTTTTTTTTTTTTTTTTTCCCCCCTCTAGGAGGCCTATGACTAATAGCCAAGCTTTTCTGACAGTATTTAAATGTGTCTAAATAGATGTGTCTCCTTTAATAAGGAGAGTCCTGACAAGAGGGGAAATTAATTGAACATGATGATTTAAAACATCATGTTTAATCATGATTTAGACCAGAAAACAAGGAGCTTCAATTTAAATTATTGCCTACATTTTGCTATGTGTGGGCTTTCAGGGTTATTTCTCCTCAGAGAAAGTCTGATTCTTATTTGCTGATAAAATTCAACTTATCTTTTGGCTGAGCTGGGGATAAACTCAGGACCCACAGCTATTCTTCATTCAACTGAGTTCGACATGTTTATTCAGATTAATAATTTTTACTTTCTTTATGATGCTGGAGGCTAATGAAGACCCATTTGTTTTTCCTAGTTAATGGTTGTTTCTTGTGATCTTGGTTAAACAGCTTCTGGAAGAGAACTGGCATTCAGTTAGCCCTGAAACAGCATTTCAGCTAGAGTTTTTGTGTTGGTTTAAGCCCTGCTGGGACCGGAGACCACGTTGCCGTTGCCCCTCCCCCACCCTCAGCTGGTCAGGCTGGAAGTGAGGCACAAACCCCACGTTAAAATAAGAAGAAATTTAATACAACAGTGTAACAAACAATCTGAACAACAACAGTAGCAATGATAACAACAATAAACAGTAGTAACAGTGAACAAGACAAAAGATATACAGAGAAATACCACAATGGACACAGCCAGCCCGCGCCTGCTTTCCTGCCACCAAAGCCACAATGGAAAAAGTTCCCGCACTCCCTCGCCCGGACCAGACATCAGCATGGTATGAATAACCCGGCTGGAGATCCCTTCCCCATCTCTGCTGGGGAAAATTAACCCTATCCTAGCTGAACCAGGACATAATCCACCCCTTTATTCTATACCATCTGCGTCATGTCCAGCTGCCATTTAGCAGTTAACAATAACAAAATAACAATTTACAAAGGCACAGCATAATTCACGGCATGTTCTCACCCAGAATCAAGTCCCCCTGTGGTACTCATCGGACCTCTCCATTGTCCTGCATCACCCACCAGGTACACCCAGGTCCTTGAGCAAAAGCAATCCCGTGGATGGGTTTGCCTTTACCTTTGCCTGGCGCAGGACTAAACCAGACCATTTTTCCCAATATATTCCTCATGCGCACCACAGGGACTTTATCCCCATCTACAGCACGTGGAGGTTTCGACTGAGCCGTGCCAGCTCGACTGGCAGATCCTCTTGTGTTGACTAGGCAGGTGGGCTTTGCTAGATGCCTGTCCCAGTCTTTGAAGGTCCCACCTCCCAGTGCTTTCAATGTGGTTTTTAACAGTCCATTGTAGCGCTCGATCTTCCCAGAGGCTGGTGCGTGGTAGGGGATATGGTAGACCCACTCGATGCTGTGTTCTGCCCAGGCATTTATGAGGTTGTTTCAGCAGTGGGGTCTGTTGTCTGACTCAATTCTCTCTGGGGTGCCGTGTCGCCACAGGACTTGGGTTTCAAGGCCCAGGATGGTGTTTCGGGTGGTGGCGTGGGGCACTGGGTAAGTTTCCAGCCATCCAGTGGTTACTTCCACCACTGCGAGTACGTGGTGCTTGCTTTGGCAGGCCTGTGGCAGTGTGATGTAGTCGATCTGCCAGGCCTCTCCATATCTATATTTCAGCCATTGCTCTGCATTTCGTTGGGTCTTCACCCGCTTGGCATGTTTGATTGCAGCACACGTCTCCCATCCGTGGATGATCTCTGCAATGGTGTCAATGGTGAGGTCCACCCCTCGATCTCGAGCCCACCTGTATGTTGCATCTCTACCTTGGTGGCCCGAGGTCTCGTGGGCCCACCGGGCTATGAACAGTTCACCTTTGCGCTGCCAGTCCAAGTCCACCTGAGCCACTCTAATCTTAGCAGCTTGGTCTGCCTGCTGGTTGTGTCGATGCTCGTCAGTGGCCCGACTCTTGGGTACATGGGCATCCACATGGCGCACCTTCACAACGAGGTTTTCCCCATGGGCTGCAATATCCTGCCACACCTCAGCAGCCCAGATGGTTTTACCCTTACGTTGTCAGTTGTTCTGCTTCCATTGCTGCAACCATTTCCACAGGGTATTTGCCATCTGCCCACAAGTTGGTGTAGAAGTAAAGCCTCGGCCACTTTTCCTGCTCAGCAATATCCAAAGCAAGCTGGACGGCTTTCATCTCTGCAAACTGGCTCGATTCACCCTGTCCCTCAGCAGCTTCAGTGACCCGTCATGTGGGACTCCACACAGCAGCCTTCCATCGTCGATGTTTTCCCACGATGCGACAAGACCCATCAATGAACAGGGCATATCGCTTCTCCTCATCCGGCAGCTCGTTATATGGTGGGGCCTCCTTAGCACGTGTCACCTCCTGTTCTGGTGACATCCCGGAATCTTTGCTCTCTGGCCAGTTCGTGATCACCTCTAGTATCCCTAGGCAGCTGGGGTTCCCTATTCGAGCCCGTTGTGTTATCAATGCAACCCATTTACTCCACGTGGCATCGGTTGCATGATGTGTGGAGGAGGCCTTTCCCTTGAACATCCACCCCAGCACCGGCAGTCGGGGTGCCAGGAGGAGCTGTGTTTTAGTGCCGACCACTTCTGACGCAGCCCAAACTCCTTTGTACGCTGCCAGTATCTCCTTCTCAGTTGGTGTGTAATTAGCTTCAGAGCCTTTGTATCCCCGGCTCCAAAAGCCTAGAGGTCGGCCTCGGGTCTCCCCAGGTGCTCTCTGCCAGAGGCTCCAGGTAGGGCCATTCTCCCTGGCTGCGGTGTAGAGCATGTTCTTAACCTCCTGCCCTTCCCGGACTGGCCCGAGGGCTACTGCCTGGGCAATCTACCGTTTAATCTGTTCAAAGGATTGTTGTTGCTCAGGGCCCCATGCAAAATCGTTCTTCTTGCAGGTTACATGGTAGAGAGGGCTCACAATCAGGCTGTAGTTCGGGATGTGCATCCTCCAGAACCCCACAGCGCCCAGGAAAGACTGAGTCTCCTTTTTAGAGGTTGGTGGGGCCATGGCTGTTATCTTGTTTATCACCTCCACTGGGATGTGGCGACGCCCGTCTTACCATTTTATTCCTAGGAATTGAATTTCCCTTGCAGGCCCCTTAACTTTCTTTTGCTTAATGGCAAAGCCGGCCTTCAGGAGGATTTCAATTATCTTCTTTCCTTTCTCAAAGACTTCCTCGGCTGTGTCCCCTCATACAATGATGTCACCAATGTACTGCAGGTGTTCTGGAGCCCCACCTTTCTCCAGTGCAGTATGGACCAGTCCATGGCAAATGGTGGAGCTGTGGTTCCACCCCTGGGGCAATCGATTCCAGGTGTACTGGATGCCTCTCCAAGTGAACGCAAACTGTGGCCTGCACTCTGGCGCTATCGGAATGGAGAAGAACGCGTTAGCAATGTCAATCGTGGCGTACCACTTGGCTGCCTTCGACTCCAGTTCATGCTGGAGCTCCAGCATGTCCGGCACTGCAGCACTCATTGCTGGCGTAACTTCATTCAGGCCACGGTAGTCCACAGTTAGCCTCCATTCGCCATTAGGCTTTCTCACTGGCCATATAGGGCTGTTGAAGGGTGAGTGAGTTTTGCTGATCACCTTCTGGCTTTCTAGTTGACGGATCAGCCAATGGATGGGGACCAGGGAATCTCGGTTGGTGCGGTACTGCTGCCGGTGCACCGTCCTGGTAGCAATCGGCACTCGCTGGTCCTCAACCTTAAGCCACCCCACCACTGAGGGATCCTCTGAGAGGCCGGGTAAGGTGGACAACTGTTCAACCTCCTCCAGGGCAGCTACACCAAAAGCCCACCGGCACCCTTTTGGGTCTCTGAAGTACCCTCTCCTGAGACAGTCTATGCCCAGGATGCACGGGGCATCTGGGCCAGTCACAATGGGGTGCTTATGCCAGTCCTTCCCAGTCAGGCTCACTTCAGCTTCCAGTAGGGTCAGCTGTTGGGATCCCCCTGTCACTCCGGAGATGCAGATGGATTCAACCCCACTGTAGCTCGATGGCATCAGGGTGCACTGTGCGCCAGTGTCCACCAAAGCCTTATATTCTTGTGGGTCTGACGTGCCAGGCCATCGGATCCACACTGTCCGGTAAATCCGATTATCCCTTTCCTCCAGCTGGCTGGAGGCAGGGCCCCTCTAATCCTGCTCAGCATCACTCACCTCTTGTAAGAATGATTTACTGGTCCCCTCAAGAGTGTCAGACATAATATTGGCCATTTTATTCTGTCTGGCGGATTTCCAACTGGACACTGGAGCTGCGCTTTTCTTGGAGGACTCCCCTTTCCTGATGGTCTTCCCTTTCAGCTGCTCTACTTGTGCAGCTAGGGCGGCAGTGGGCTGTCCATCCCACCCCATCATGTTTTCTCCATGGTTGCAGAGAAAAAAACCACAGGGTGCCTTGTGGTGTGTACCTTCTGCTGCCTTTCTCTTGCGTGGGGCAATGTTTACTTCTAATGGCTGAGACATCAGCCCGTGCAGGTGCAATGTAGGACATGTCCTCTTCCATTTTCTGGACCCTTTGAGACAGTTCCTCCACAGCTGAGACCCAGGAATGTTGAGATGAAGGGAGATTTCCCTCGTATTGCCGGAGCTTGCCAACCACTCCATCCACTGTTAGAGTGTGGGTGTCTGTCCACCAGGACACTATTGCCAATGCTTTCGAGTGTGCTTCTGGTGCGCTCTTCAGGAATTTCGCCACATCAGGTGTGTGCAAGGGGCCTGATCTGGGTCCATGGGTGACTGCTCATCATTCAGATCACCAGAGATCATATCAAACACAGCCAGTTCCATGAGATTCTGAATTCCCTTCTCAATGCTGGTCCATTTGCTTAGCTGACATAGGATATCATCCTTGTAGGGGTGCCTCTCCCGTACACTGAGAAGGAGTCGCTTCCAAAGGCTGAGGGTTTGAGTCTGTTTCCCTATTTCCCTATCAATGCCAGCATCCTTGGCCAAAGATCCCAGCTGCTTGGCCTCTCTCCCCTTCATCTCAAAAGCACTGGCTCCATTGTCCCAGCATCAGAGCAGCCAGGTGCAAATCTGCTCGCCTCCCAGGCGGCCGAAATCTCTCCGCATATCTCGCAACTCAGTCGGGGATAGAGATCGGACGATCACCTCTGGCCCTTCCTCCTGTTCCCGTGCTGGGCCTGGCTCATCCCCATCCCTCATTTTGCGAGCTGACTTTCTGGTATATTTGGTTTTCTGTATCGGGGTGTCTGATACTGGCACTGGCTGGCTCTCTGGTTCAGCTGCTGTGCTGCTGGAGGCGACTGAAACTGACTCTGCCTGTCCCCCCGGCCCAGATACTGTACCAGTAAGTTCATTCTCAGATCCTGCAGCCCTTTCTCCGCCTTGAGAGCAGTGAGTGGTATTAAAGAGGACACGGTAGGCATGGGCAAGTCCCACAAATTGCAGCGAGTTGTGTCTCCTGGGTTTTGCCAGCTTGGTAACACACCCTTTCTAAACACTCCATCATCTTATCAGGGCTCTGAAATTGTTCGGGAGTGAAATTCCAAAGCATTGGAGGTTCCCACTGACTCAAGCCTTTGCCTATCTTTTCCCACACCCCTTGCCACTCACTATTATCTGACCTCGGGGCAGGTTTCCAGGTGCTGCTGTTGTTAGAGAAATGTATCATGGCCAAAACCAAAATCAGGCAGACATTCAGAAAACATTGTGCCGCAATCACACTAGCCTGCAGGCTCCAAGGATAATTGAAACTCCCAAAAACCGAGCGGATCTCTTCCCCTGGCTCGCCCATAGAGGGGGTGAGACCCCTAACAAAAGCCCAGGCAGCAAACAGGTACCGGCCCCCCCCCCCCCCCCCCCCCCCCCCCAGCGATGCAAAGGCATTATAAGCAGTCAAGAGCCAGTACAGCAAAAAGAGACCCTTTATACATTTTCCATCGACAACAAACATCAGCACTGGGATCATACACTGGGTATAAGATTAATCCAGCCCCAACACACAAGCAAGTGGGCCAGCACTGCAAACATTTTCTTATCAAACAGTACAAATACAAACAGAAAAATGACACCCAACAGATTGCTCTAACACACTCTGGTCAAGGTCTGTCCCTTATTGATTGTTATTTCAACCCTCTTGTGCCCCATGTTGGTGCACCAAAAAGGCTGTGTTGGTTTAAGCCCTGCTGGGACCAGAGACCACGTTGCTGTTGCCCCTCCCCCACCCTTAGCCAGTCGGCTGGAAGTGAGGCACAAACCCTGGGTTAAAATAAGAAGAAATCTAATACAACACTGTAATAAATAACAATCTGAACAACAACAGTAGCGATGATAACAACAATAAACAGTAATAACAGTGAACAAGACAAAAGATATACCGCAATGGACACAGCCAGCCCGTGCCTGCTTTCCTGCCACCAAAGCCACAAAGGAAAAAGTTCCTGCGCTCCCACACAGGATCTGACATCAGCATGGTATGAATAACCCGGCTGGAGATCCCTTCCCCCTCTCTGCTAGGGAAATGTAACCCTATCCTAGCTGAACCAGGACAGTTTTGTATATGTGGACAAAGGTATCTCATTTCTTGCTTTTTCCTTTGTAATTACATAAGGTACTATATGCACATTGCAAAAGAGAAGGTTTATCAAAACATGTTCAACATTTAAAACTAACTGATTTATTAAACAAAATGAATACAATCCTTAGCCAGTGATTTGAATTTAGCTGCTGGTCATAATGACCTTCAAGGTTTAACAGTAATAAATCTCATCTTACATCTTGTTTATATTCATAGATTAGAAGAGGAAAATTAAACTACTCTGCCTTTCTTTTTACCTTTCAGTTCTCAGTTCTGAACAGCCAAATAAATGCTCCAGAATGAGGAAAATAGTCTCTCTGCACCTTTGGAAGTGACTGCTCTCTCAAGCTGACTTCATCTTTTTAAAACACCCTCTTCCCCAGGGCTCAGATAAGGATTTCCACTGGTTCAGGGTTTCCTTTTCCCTCCAAAAAGCAGCTCTGTTATTTTTAACTACTTTCACCTAATCTGATTTTAAGCAATTTTGAATGCTTTTGAAGTATTATAAAGAAAAATTACTCGTATTTTCATGTACATAAATTAAAAAAAAAAGGCAAGCAGCCAACTTATTTTCTACCTGCTGGTAAAAAGAAGGAAAGACTGGTGTTCCCTCTAACTGAGGTCTGCCAGAGATGTTTTTCCTCTGAGCCACTGAGAGACTGAGTAATAAATGCAGCTGATGCCCACAGGCAGCCCTGCTGCTCTCATGGCAGCAAGTGAAGCAGCCTGAGATGGTGACAATGGCATATGGCATTGAGCCAGCCCAGCCAGGAGGAGCCCTACATGATATTGCCCCTGGTGACTCTGGAGATGCTTCAGATGAAGCAAGCCCATTAAATGGCAAAGCTAAGGATATGTTCCAAGTCATCAGAATCCCATGGTCACATGTGCTACACATGCAAGAACTGGTGCAAGGAGCATGATACCCGGGGAAGGTGTAGCAGCAGTGTGGTGAGGACAGAGCTACTTTCCTGTAAAGCCCAGATATTCAATGCACAAGTAATATGCCTTCCTATGACTTCCTGGCTCAAATCATACAGAAATCTGAGGTGGTAATGACTGCCTACCATGGCCTATTTCTGGGCTGATAGATGGGTTCATAGTCCAGCTCAATACTGTCACAAGATCTGAGCCAGTGTTCCAGCTCCTGGAATAATTTCTTCACTTCCTTTACCAGAATCATGTAGCTTTACTTCAGGTGAGTGTCTTGAGAAGAGCATACGGGAGCTTTTCAACAGGACTCCACTGCAGCAGCAATGGCTGGTTTTCAGTTTTAGTGGTTAGAGTTTGAGACTGAAACACAAAAAAGGTTAAACAAAAAGGGTTAAACTAACTTTTCCCCTTTAAAAGCATAGATTAACAAACATGAGTTTATCAAAGGGAGAAAAGAGAAAGATAGCACGAAGAGAACCAGGTACCACAGAAAACAATCACACATTTTCCGTTGTGTATGGATCTATATTTTAAGTACAGCAAATAAACGAACAGATTGATTCTTTCTCATTAGTGACATTTTAGGACTTGTTTACTGTCTTCCTGGGTAAGTAAATTCTGCTGCTTCCTCTAGCTGATTTGCATTTGTCCAGCTGTTCCTGCTAGGTGCTCCAGCTCTCCTCTCCCTCTGATGGCTTCTAGCTTGTAGCTCTGTAACTCCACAGCCAGCGTTAGGTCAGCTTTTACCTTCTGTAAGACCATGTAGAACCACAGGTAGCCCTCCTGCATGTCAGACTCTGCAGCTGCTTAGCAGGAAAACCTGTTTTCAGTTTAGCAGAAGAAAAAAACCAAGTAAGCTTTCCATCAGTAAATGTGAAAAAAAAAATAGACCAGAAATAAAAAAACGCCCACCAACTTTAGATTATATTAAGCACTGAAGTCTGTACTCCTTTCCTGTGCCTATACCTTAGCAAGGTGGGAGGGTAAGGCTGAACAGTTAATTCTTCTGCTGCAGTTGCCTTGCTGTCCTGAGGGCAGTCTTTTTCTCTGTTTCTCCAGGTCTGCTTCTTCTTCTGTCCTGCAAGCTCTTCTGTGTCCCCACATCATTACCCAGCTGAAGAAGTCTGTAACCCCTAGGGTTCCTGAGCTGCACTGTGCAGCATCCACAGCTCAGACAACTTCTTGGAGATGCAATTTCCTCCTGTAGCTTATTGTGAGAGTGTAAGGAAGAACTCACAAAATAAATGCAAGTGACAGTCTTGGCATTTAGATGTGTTTTTTTAAAATTATCTACTCTTAATCCCTGTACTTTTCAAGAGCCTTGAGGGTCCTGCTATCACTCTGTGTTCTTTAAAAGAGATAGATTGAGCTAAACCCTGCTCCACTGTTTGAATCCATTCAGATCACAGCTGTTCTCCTAAGGCTTACTAGCAATCCTGTAAAGTGATCCATGATGTTAAAAACTACAGAGCTGAAGAGGCCAGAAGCTTTTAACAGCTCAAGGTGTCTGCTGGGGTCTCTGTCTTCTCATGTGGGCTCAGGAATGACACAACACCAATATGATGATCAGATTGTTCGTTTATTCTCTGATTCTGGTTACATTTATAGTACACGAAGTTCCGTACATGCGCTTATCTGTCCTCCGATAGGCTGCATGCTATCTACACGCGCTGTCCACGCACTTCTACAAGCATTTGCATTGGTTAATTGTATTTACGTATATAAAGCCCCAAACTTGACCAAACTTCATTATCTTATATCTTGTTTTGCTCAAACTGGTGTGTTTTTGCTGACCACAGCTATTCTGTCTTTTGCTGACTTCACCTTTGGTCTTGTATTATTCTGTCTGCATTAGCTTCCATCTAATGCAGCCCAAACTCCAAAACAGGTGTCCTTCCAGCTGCTATCACAAACATCTCACAGAGCATGCCTCAGAGGTATGCTTGAAGAAATCAAGGAAATCCGCTATGGGATGCAAAGCACTGAATGGAGAGAGAATCTGTGAGGCCAGGCCTCCACTGGCAGGATCAGATCAAGAATTATCAGCAGGTCCCTGAGTACATGGGCCATCACTAACACCCATTCATCATGAGGCAAAACCCTCTGCAGCACTACAATGGGCCTTGCCTGTGAACTGCTGTTTCTCTAAGCCACCCTCACCTTGGGTGGTGAACTCTACTGTCTCAATGCCAAAACTGGAGACTGGATGTTGTGATCTCCGTGCTAGCACTGCCTGTCATCCCTTGGCTTGTGTGAGGCTGAGGAACTAGGGGAGAAATTCAGAGCCTCAAACTGTCGATAAGATAGGTGATAAGGACCTGGAAAAGCTTTCAGGAGAAGAAAAATGCATGCAGAAAGAACTGGCTATGCCTCTTCATAATGCAGCTTGTCTGCTGGCACAGGAGAGGAGAAAGGTCATAGAAGAGTGTGCCAGCTCTGAGCTGGGAAAAAGTACCTTGTTCAGATTGGCATGGCCTACAAGGTGGATTTAACTAACATCTGGTGTGTCTAAGAAAGGATCACTACAGAAATCAAGAATGCAATCACAGAGAAAAACAATTCCAGTTGCTTGGCATACCCAAGAGACAGAGCAAGGGCAAAATTTACAAGTGCTGGTCTGCACTAACACCAGAGGCCTGAAAGCCTGAGAGTTGTGTGGCTCTGTGGTTGTTAACTAGTTCCTATGACCAGATGACATTCACTGGAGGGCTGAGTGGGAACTCAGGTGTGAACGTGCAGATTCTTGCTGCTCAAGGCTCATAACCTGTCATTGGGGTTATGTCAGCAAGGCTGTCACCTGGCTACTGGAATTACCAACCAATGGGTGACTTTTACATTCCTGAGAAGATGATAGAAGTCTGCAGTCAAGACTAAGGAGAGAGAGCACATGGGTAAATAGTGTACTGAGAAATAACAAGTATGGTTTTGTAAGGCTGCATACTGCTCCATTTGCCTGATGGGGTTTAATGGAAGGTCCTCTGCGGGAGAGCTGAGCACGCACACGACCAATGTGATCAAGCAATGCCCGTTTATTACAACTAAGAAAGCCCTTTTGTAATGTTTTCCCGAACACGTGAGTAACATGCAGTACAAGTCCTCAAGCTTGGACAGTTAAATTAGCCCGCGCTTTAAACCTTCTTATGATTGGATAAAAAGTGCCACATCAGCCGTGCCAGGCTTCCTGCCTTGTGTAACTGCCTCTTCCGTCCCAGCCCCTTCCAGGGGTTGTTTGTCTCATTGAGTTTCTCCCCCCTCATTCAGGGTCACATCCTTATTGCATTCTTGCTCGGCTGAGGCTCTTATCAGTCCTGTTCTCATGCAGGATTGCTCACATGGCCATTCTCTTGCAGAAAGTCCTCTAGAATCCCAACATATCCCTATTTTTGTTTTTGAGCAATCCGAATTTCTTGCAGGCCCTTTTGTACTGAATGTCTAATACAAGAAACTAAGCACAGCAAAACAACAGCAAGCATGATAACTACAATAATTACAATAATACCGCTTTGTAACAACTCTTTCAACTATCCTGTGATTCCCAATGAAGCAAACCATTTTAATAAGGGTGATGTTACAACAGTTAACTTCTTCATGTTATCTTTCAGTTTTCTCAGATTCTCATAAGTAGATACCGAATGACCAGATAAATCCATACAGCACATTCCTTCAAACCCTTCACACCCATGCCCTTGTGCTAAAAGCAAAAATCAATGGCAGCCCTATCTTGAACTACAGCATGTCTAAGACTCTTGAAATCAGTAGCCAAATCACCTATTTTATTTGATGTCAAGTTCATTAGCAGTCCAACATGCAAGATGAGTGACTAGTTGTAATGCCTTTTTGGTCCCAACTGGAGACACTAGGGAAGCAATGATGTTTGTAGGGCTATTCCAAAATTGCACTCAATCATCACATCCAGGTCCTAGCTGGAACACTTGTCATTTGGACCAATGGCGTTTTGTATATTTAAACAACATTCTGTTAAAAAGATCAGTCACGGTTGGCTTAAACATATAGTTAACTTTCCCAAATAACGTGGGCCACCTATTGGTTTGGAAGGAATTCCAGGCCACACTCTGTCCCCACAGATCAAGAAAGTGTGGTCGGGTAAACATAATCCCACTGTGTTATTGCCCCAAACATTGGAATACCGACATTTTGGGGGACAGTAATCACCAGGTTGGTTCCCAGTATATGAAGGGTTGCTTGGTGACACTGTTTGGCTGACAGTCAGGGGTACATTAGAATTTACTAATAAGGCAGCTATTTTCCCTCTCCCTTTAAACACTATTGCACCAAAGCTGGGTAGCATAGAGCCTAACAAATCTAACTCTTGTGGTTCAATCATGGTTTTGTTAAGACTCATAATGAGCTGACCTTGCCAAAAGGCTGTGGTGTCCACGTGCCATTCTCCTGCTAATCAAACATCTTGTTTTCAACAGTTCAGCTTCCTTATCTTCTTGCTATGCATGCAGTTTCGCAGCCCCTTGGCTTTGCAGGTGTTCTTCACATCAGTTACAGCCTGTTGTTACAGTGAGGCCACTCAGTCTGGATCGCTCACAACATGTCTGTTGTTTTCTAACCATTCCAGGAATCCCTCTTTGTTTTTAAGCGATCTAGACCCCTTTTATTGTTCGGTCCATTGTTTTCACAAAACACTTCAACACACAGCTTAACATCATTAAAAGATTACAATGACAATCAAAACTGTTATTCCATATAAAACCAAATCCTTTAACCATCCAGTAATTGTTAACCTTTTAGCCCAACCATTATTAAATATTCTTCCTTCTTCAAGATGTAAACCCATCATGTAAGCATCACTACAAAACCAAGTGTCATCTACTGGTACTGCTGAAGGAGTCACATTTTGCCATCCTAGCTAGACTGTCTGACTATACCACCCATGTGTCAGAGTTGTATAAGGCCAATGCCTCCCAGATCTCCTCTTTCTTTGTTTTGCAGCGGCACCTGCAAGACTTGTTTGAGAGCTGTATCAATCAAGGGTTAGACAAACTTCATAACACAGCATACTTAGAATAGTTCCACAGAAGGCTAAAACAATACAGCAGTTACAATTACTAGTTAAAAAGATAAGCTTGTTTCACTACCCATAATTAAGGGATATGACTAAATACTACAAAATAAACAGTAAGGAAAATACAGAGTAGCACACTTACTTAATGGAGTACTAACATTCAGATCTGCAATCTCTGGGGAACCCTGGGTGCAGCGAGGATTTAGAGTGCCCTTCCTCGCAAACGGGAAATCCTACATGATGCGTCCATCCATAGGTGAGGCATCCAAAGTCGCTGAAAGCAGGTCCAGCTTCTAAATCAGCAGGCCAAAATAACTGGCACTTTTCTTTGAGCAGGAACATCTGATTTCATCCTCCTCTTGGGTTCCACCCAGAGCCTGGCCACCACGCCAGGGGGAAAACCAAGGGAATTTCTAATAAGGTTAAACACTTGAGCTCTTAATTCTTAATATTTCCAAACAAAGAAAGTTGAATATACACATTCTTACAGTGTTTCATCCTTATTAATAACTACATTTCATCTGAACTACATCTTTCACTAGTGACTAATAAGCCTATATATTTCATTAAGGAGTTGCAATTACTGTTAGCATTTTCTCTTAAAAGAATTGGCAACTGTAGTGTAGTTTGTTCTGCTGCAGTAGCAAACATTACCCAGACATTCTGCTTAAATGATCAGTCGAAGAGACCACAAACAATTGGTACAGGGGCATCCACAGCACCCACAGCTGGATCCTGAGTGCTGGCTGCCTCTCACGCCTCAGGTATGGTCGCACACACCTTGCCATTAATCACAGGGACTGTGACCTCTGAAGACACAAGCATAACCTCTTCCCCAGGTTATTAAAGAAAATGGTCCTTCTCAGTTACTACTTTTTAAGTTTTTTGTTAACACTTGAGCTTTGCTTTGGACTTCTTCTTGATCTGGTATCTGTGATGAGAAATGACACAATATTGGTGGCACCTGTGAGACAGGGGAATGTTTAAAAGGTTCATTACATATAATGCCTTATTTAGCCTTTTGTGAGGTGTAGATTGATACCCTGCATCTCCCCCTTTTTGTTGTTGTAACTTGCCAGGTATACGCTCCACAATGGCCTGTCCAGTCAATGAGTGGGGAATGCCAGTCAGATCACTGTATGGCAGGATGCAAACAGTGCTCCAGAAAAGGTGTTAACAGACACATGTACATATTTAACATTTCAAATCCAGATAAGTGAGTGGCAACTGACTGGCATAATTCTGAGGAGGTGAGTCCCTAAGGGTCGACACCACTTCACTGTTGAAGAGATAGAGTCTTTCTGGTATTCAGGGCAAGTTGCAATAATGTCTTTAGCCTGATACCTTGATAAAGAAAAATATTTTCGTATTGCCCTGGCATTCTGGTGGAAAAAATGCATGTGAAATCTGTGCTTGCTTGAAGACATTTGTATTAGCCACGGTAACATGTGCATAGTAACCGGAACAATGATACACACAGGTTCCTGACCAGCAAGTAATAGTAGGCGCTGCCTGCCTTTCATAATCAGTTAGGCAAACATTTCTGGACAAGTAGTGATTTTCTTGTGCAGTTGGTGTGACAAAAAAGGTCCATTCAATAACAACAAGAGGTTCACTAAGTGTTTCATCCCACTGAAACAGCAGAGTATATGGCTGCCCTGGAGCCAAGACCTCTTCCCCCTTTTTGTTTTTGCAGAAGCGCTTTCAAGGTTTAGTGTGCTCTTTCTACGATGGCTTGTCCCGTGGGGGAATGCAGTATACCTGTGATGTGACGTATACTCATGATGCTTGTCTGTTTGAGATGGCATTAGCTATATGGTGGAGATCATGTTTCACTTTCTCTGTAAGTACTCTGGGTAATGTCAGTGAAGGATCTCTTCATAAAATATCAAACAAGCTATGCAGATCATCATCAGTTAGGCCGAACAATAGCCGTATCCAATTAATGGTTCCTAACAGTTTCTGTAGATCTTTTAAAGTCTTAACATCAGTTTTAAGTTTAACCTGTTGCAGGACAATTGTCCAGAAATTCTCCAGCCCAGGTACTGCCTGATGATGACATCTGTACCTTTTCAAGTGCTATTTGCAACTCCATTTGAGATAGTGAGTCTTCAGTTAAAGCAAGAGCCTTTTCCATGATCTTCTGTGTTTCTGCTGCAATAAGGATGTCATCTATATAATGATAAATAACAGCCTGGGGGACCTGGTGGGACTTTTTTATGTCTTATGGTAAAACAGCCCAGTGGTACCATTTTGCAAGTTCACTAACATTAATAGTGGGAACAGAAAAGGCAAATTTAGGTGCATCATCTGGATGCAAGGGAATGGTAAAAATCAATCCTTTAGATCAATTATTACAAGATGCCAGTTTCAGGTAATCATTGTTAGAGACTGTTAATTTCAGGTGATCATTGTTAGAAACATGAATGTTGGAACCAACATTCATGGTTGTAAAGTACCCTTATCCTCCATGGCATCAATAATGTGTCAGAGATCATGTAAAAGTCACTATTTACCACTTTTCTTTAAAATAAGAAACATCAGAGAGTTCTAAGGGCTGGTAGTAGGTGCAATGTGTCCTGCACTTAATTGTTCCTGAATTAAATCATTAAGGTGGCACGAGTTTTCCCTTGGCAAGGGCCACTGACCCACCCACACAGGTAATTCTGTTTTCCAGGTTAGTTTCAGGGTGGTTTCAGGGTGGGTTGTGCTACAGTGGTGATTAAGACAAATTTGATCCAATTTGAGTTCCCCATTGAGCCATACAGTCACGACCCCAAAATGTAATAGGGGTTTCCAATATAAATGGATGAATATTTGCTACCCAGTTTTCTGGGCCCCTGAGGAGAAGAGGAGGAGAAGGCAGAAGAGAGAGAGAAAAAGATCCAGGACCAGATTTTCAGTAGGCGGAAATCCGTGTTGCTTAACTGAAGTCAGTGGAGCCACATGGAATTACACCTGTCAAGCTTTGGTCCACAAAGGCTGCAAGAGACCTCAAAAGCAGTAAGTGGACTTTATCCCTGTACACAGCACTGGTGAGGCCGCACCTCGATGACTGTGTTCAGTTTTGGGCCCCTCACTACAAAAAGGACATTGAATGACTCGAGCGTGTCCAGAGAAGGGCAACGGAGCTGGTGCAGGGTCTGGAGCACAGGTCGTACGGGGAGCGGCTGAGGGAACTGGGGTTGTTTAGTCTGGAGAAGAGGAGGCTGAGGCCTCATCACCCTCTACAGCTACCTGAAAGGAGGGTGCAGAGAGCTGGAGGAGTCTCTTTTACTAAGTAACAAGCGACAGGACAAGAAGGAATGGCCTCAAGCTGCTCCAGGGAAGGTTTAGACTAGATATTAGGAAGCATTTTTTTTGCAGAACAGGTTGCTGGGCATTGGAATGGGGTGCCCAGGGCAGTGGTGGAGTCCCCATCCCTGGAGGTGTTCAAGAGTCGAGTCAACACAGTGCTGAGGGATCTGGTGTAGTTGGGAACTGTCAGTGTTAGGTTAATGGTTGGACTGGATGATCTTCAAGGTCTTTTCCAACCTTGATGATTCTGTGATTCTGTGATAGACTGCCAAACTTTATAGCCTCTCTGCGAAGAGTCTTGAGGTCAGAAAATGCAGAGCACAAAAATGTTTGGTCATATTAACAGGCTTCACTTGCTGCTGGGGTGTGTCACCTCAAGTTTGCTGTTATTGAACACATTAATCACGTGGCCAGGTTGAATGTGGAAACATAAAATCAAATGCGGCACATTAAAAATCAATCAGAAGTGTCCTTGTTCAGCTAGAATAGGCTTAAGTTTACCCAGCACAGAGGGGGAAGGTATCTCCAGTCGGGTTATTCATACCATGCTAACATCAGGTCCAGCATGGCAGCGCAGGAAGCTTTCCTTTGTGGCTTTGGTCCAGGGAACCATGCGTGGCGGGTTGGCTGTGTACACTGCTGTATTTCTCTGTATACCTTTTGTCTTGTTTACTGTTATTACTGTCTATTGTTGTTATTATGGCTATTGTTGTTGTTCAGATTATTACACTGTTATATTAAATTTCTTCTTATTTCAACCCAGGGTTTGTGCCCTACTTGTGTCTGAGGGTGGGGGAGGGACAACGGCAACGTGGTCTCCAGTCCCGGCAGGGCCTAAACCAGCACAAGAAGTAACTACAGGAACAAATATGTAGACTGAGAAGACATTGGGATCTAGCACAGAGGGAATATGAGAAGAGACTACCTTTGATTTTAAGAGCTGGGAACTCTATTTGAAGGGAAGAATGACATCATTTTCTAGCTATGCCAGTGATAAAGGTTTATATGAAGAGAGATCATTACATCAAAACCATGGAGTCATCCACCTACCCCACAACAGGTAGAAAGACACAGTGTCAGCTTGTGTTTGCTTAGACCAGGAGTTAAGCACACATGGGGAAAAAACAGGTTTGATCTCCCAGGCTTGTGCAGCTCAGGTGTAGGTTGACCACTAGGGCTCAGGGTCTGCAAACCAGCCAACATCTTAAAAGCAAACACTCCATGCAAGCAGCTGAAGGTCACAGCTTAGCTCATGTTTCTCCAGACACAGCATGAATACTGTGTGCTCCTTCTACAAGCAGGCAATGGCTGAGAGGAAGAGTCAATTGGTTTGGAAAGAACTTGGCCACAATTTCAACCTTTTTTAGAGGTTTCTGCTTCTCTTCAGCAGGGTATATGGTAGAGCAGATACCTTCTACTGAAGAAAGTGAATATCCGTGAATTTCAATGTCATACAACAGCCACCTCTAAGGTAGCCTGAGGCATTAGTGCAGCAGGACACGATAGCCTGCTTCCTCAGATTTTGTCTGTGCCTCAAGCTACTGACAATACTGGTCACTATTTGATGGGGCGTGTTAACATCTTTGCCTCAGCATGCCCCTTTCCCCTTTATTGATTGCTGCTTCTTTTTTGAGTAACGTCCTCTTGGCTTTGCTTTAGTTCTTGTTTGCAAAGAGGAGGGGCCTTCTATAGCGACAGAAGATGGGTTTAGCCAGTACTGGAGACCACAGGTTGCTTAGTGGATTATGTGAAAAACTAAAAAAAAATAATAATTGTGTGAACACAAAGGTGCATGAAAGTGGAGGCTTATAATGTTTGAGTCATGAGCTAGGCAGCTAGTTTACAGTGTCTTTGTAAGAAGGCTTCTTTCTCCTTTTTGCTTTTCCTTCTCTGAGTAATTAAAAATCTACTGATAACTGCTGTACCAGTAGCTGATATGTCAACGTTGTTAGTTCTTCCGACAGGGTATACACTGGGCTGCCAAGGTAAATGAGCACAGCTCCACCAAAGTCATTCAGATGTCTTTGACTTGCAACAGCTGAGAATCATTTTTACTAGTTAAAATGAATAACAACCCTGACAACCTGGCTTGAATCCAAATTGCAGTTCAAAATTTTATGCAAGTTGTTGGAAGGAAATTATTCTGCAAGCTCCAGGGACTCCTCTGGGACACAGAAATTAATGAGCAGCACTTAAGTTTATCAGAATTTAAAAGAAAAATGTCCTCTAGCAGCAGCCAGTATCATCTCTTTGTTGCATTAATCTTCAGAGATTGGTGCACATTTCAAATATGAAGACAAAATTTATATGAGAAAAAATATAATCAGAGATTTGCCAGGAAATAACCACTGCCTTTTGGTGCAAGGGCAAGAAGATACTGAAAAATACATGTTTATCTATATAATTCTATATAATACAAATATACATATCCATCTATCTATCTATAGATAAAGTTATTATGCATTACGTATATTACACATATTATCTGCAATGTGTCTTTCCATTGCAAATACATGGTGTGGATGTTCAAAACAGACACAAGGCAGCCCTTTTTGAAGCACATGTGGTGAGACTGGGAAATCTTCTAGCCACAAGAAATCCTTGAGTCTGATGACTTCACAAGACTGAAAATTTGCCATTTATACAGAGTAAAAGAATGGCAATTATAGCAACTACTGCACAGTAGTAGGAGGAAGAGAAAAATGGGGGGAACTTGGCTCACCTTCAGGTGTCCTGCAGTCAAGCTGCCTCCTGTGCGTAAGGGAAAGTAGGTAATTAAGATTAATACTCATGAAATACAGCCCACTTGATGTCCTGGTTGTGACCAGGATGGAGTTAACTTTCATTGGAGTATTTCATACCTTGTGATGTCGTGCCCAGGGATTTAGGTGGGTGCGAGTGGATCTGGGGTGTGAGTTCCTGGGGGGAGGCAGTCACCGTGCTCCGTAAGCCACTGCTGCATTTTACCCATTTCTTTTTGGACTCACTATTTTTACTGTTGTTCTCTTGTTAAATTTAGTCAATTCTTTCTTTTTATTCAACCTACAAATTCTCTTTTTTTGTCCCTCCCCTATTTCACTGGGGAGGGAGGAGGTGAACGGCTGGCCATGTGGTAACTGGCTGCCAGCTGAGTTCAAACCTCAACACTTGAGTACAGAGTGTTGAATCCAGTTGGTAAGAGATGCCACGAAGTCTGCAAGGAAGGCACAGTGCTCCTGAGGAGTCATAAATGTCCCTATGCTGCACCCTGCTACTATGTGAGCCCTCTCCTTCAGAAGGAAAGGGATCACAGAATCACAGAATCATTCAGGTTGGAAAAGACCCTTGGGATCATCGAGTCCAACCACCAGCCCTACTCTACAAGTTCTCCCCTACACCATATGCCCCAGCATCTCATCTAAATGACCCTTAAACACATCCAGGGATGGTGACTCCACCACCTCCCTGGGCAGCCTATTCCACTGTCCAACCACTCTTTCTCTGAAACATTTTTTCCTAATGCCCAGTCTGAACCTCCCTGTTGCAGTTTAAAGCCATTCCCTCCTGTTCTATCGCTAATCACCTGTGAGAAGAGACCAGCACCAACCTCTCTACACTGTCCTTTCAGGTAGCTGTAGAGAGTGATGAGGTCTCCCCTCAGCCTTCTCTTCCTCAGACTAAACAGTCCCAGCTCCTTCAATCACCCCCCATAGGATTTGTTCTCCAGGCCCTTCACCAGCTTCGTTGCCCTCCTCTGCACTCGCTCCAGCACCTCGATATCTCTCTCGTATTGAGGTGCCCAAAACTGGACACAACACTCCAGGTGTGGCCTCACCAGTGCAGAGCACAGGGGGACTATCACCTCCCTACTTCTGCTGGTCACACTGTTTCTGACACAAGCCAGGATGCCGTTGGCTTTCTTGGCCACCTGGGCACACTGCCGGCTCATGTTCAGCTGCTTGTCAGTTAGAACCCCAGATCCTTCTCTCCCAGACAGCTCCAGCCACACCTCCCCAAGCCTGTAGCCATGCAGGGGGCTGTTGTGGCCCAAGTGCAGGACCTGGCACTTGGCCTTGAAGCATATCCAGTTGACACTGGCCACTGATCCAATCTATCCAAGTCTCTCTGCAGAGCCTCCCTATCCTCATGCAGACCAACACTCCCGCTTAACTTGGTGTCATCTGTGAACTTACTGATGATACACTCTGTGTCCTTATCAAGATCATCAATAAAGATGTTAAACAGAAATGGTCCCAACCCCAAGCCCTGAGGTCACCACTTGTGACCGGCCACCAGCTGGATTTAGCTCCACTGACCACCACTCTCTGGGACCGTCCATCCAGCCAGTGCTTGACCCAGCAGACTGTACGCTCATCCAGGCCATGGGCAGCCAGTTTTTCTATGAGAATTCTGTGGGGAACTGTGTCAAATGCTTTTCGAAAATCCAGGTAGAAAATACCCACAGCTTTTCCCTCGTCCAGTAGTCGGGTTATCTTGTCATAGCAGGAGATCAGGTTTGTCAGGCAGGACCTGCCTTTCATAAACTCATGCTGACTGGGCCTGATCCCCTGGTTGTCCATTATATGACTTGTAATGGCACTCGAGGTGACCTGCTCCATGACCTTCCCTGGCACCGAGGTCAGACTGACAGGTCTATAGTTTCCTGAATCCTCCTTTCTGCCTCTCTTGTAGATGGGTGTCACATTTGCCACCCTCCAGTCCAATGGGACCTCCCCAGTCAGCCATGACTTCAGGTAAATCATGGACAGCAGCTTGGCAAGCACATCTGCCAACTCTTTCAGCACTCTCGGGTGTAACCCATCTGGTCCCACAGACCTGTGTACATCCAAGTGGTGCAGCAGGTCTCTGACCACCTCCTCTTCAACTGTGCTGACCTCAGTCTGCTTCCCCTCCCCATGTCCCAGCTCATGAGGCTGGGTGTCCAGGGAACAGCCAGTTCCACTGCTACAGGCTGAGGCAAAGTAGGCGTTGAGCACCTCAGCCTTTTCCTCATCCTTAGTTACCATGTTTCCCTCTGCATCCAGTAAAGGAGGGAGACTTTCACTAATCCTTGTTTTGTTGTTAATGAATTTATAGAAACATTTTTTGTTATCTGTAACAGCTGTAGCCAGGTTGAGCTCTAGCTGTGCTTTGGCTCTCCTAAAGTTCTCCCTGCATAGCTTCACTACATCTTTATAGTCTTCATGAGAGACCTTCCCCCTCTTCCAAAGGCAATAGATTCTCCCTTTGTTCTTGAGATCCAGCCAAAGGTCCCTGTTTAGCCAGGCCGGTCTCCTTCCCCGCCTGCTTGTTTCCCCGCAGACGGGCACAGCCTGCTCCTGTGCCTGTAAGACTTCTCTCCTGAAGTATGTCCAGCCTTCCTGGACTCCCATATCCTTCAGGGCAGCCTCCCACGGGATTTTGTCATTCAGCCTTTTGAACAGGTCAAAGTTTGCCCTCTGAATGTCTAAGGTGGCAATTTTACTAACCCCTCTGTCTCTCCAAGGATGGAAAACTCAATCATCTCATGATCACTGCACCCTAGATGGCCTCCAACGTTTACCTCCCCC
This sequence comes from Athene noctua, assembly GCF_965140245.1. NCBI lineage: Eukaryota > Metazoa > Chordata > Aves > Strigiformes > Strigidae > Athene > Athene noctua. The sequence goes on from NC_134077.1 coordinate 43,650,173, forward strand.
ACAAGCTCTTCCCTGTTCACAAGAAGCAGGTCCAGGAGGCACCTTCCCTGGTCGGCTCACTCACCAGCTGTGTGAGGCAGTTATCCTCCACACATTCCAGGAACATCCTGGATTGTTCCCTCTCTGCTGTGCTGTGATCCCAGCAGATACCCAGGAGGTTAAAGTCCCCCACAAGAACAATGGCAAGTGACTGTGAGATTTCTCCCAGCTGTTTATATAAGGCTTCCTCAACCTCACTGCTCTCGTTGGGAGGTCTATAGCAGAATCCCACAGCAAGATCTGCTTTACTGACCCTTAACCTAATCCAAACACTCTCAACCCCGCTATCACTGTACTTGATTTCTGAGCTGTCATAGCATTCTCTAACATACAGGATGGCTGGGGAAAAGAAGACATGATATAGTAAGAAGGAGGGAGACTGGTTATGGTATGCCCTTTTCTGTCCACTTTCTCACTGGTTAGGACACTCCCTTCTATTTCTTACCCCATTCACTATTTAAGTCTACTGTGTGAAGCTAAGCAGCCAACAGAGGCTGTGAGATCACTCTGAAACGTAGTGGGAAAATATACTCCTTGTGAAAGGCAGATTGTAGATTCAGGTGTCTCCAGGCAAACAGGGGATTTGAACACAACTCTTCAGTTCCTTTTTGATGTGCTAGAAGCTAAGGAGCACCCTTACTGGTATGAGCTTGTACATATCCAGAGTCAAGAAGGTCTACTGCAAGATGACACAGCATTGGACATGCCCTGAAGCATGTAGACATGTGTCACTGTACTTCCTCCAAATGTTGCAAGGACCAGACTCAGAAATTTGAGCATATCCAGGTCCTTAGCCACTGCTGTCCTGTGGTCTTGGCTACATTATGCCAGAAACTGGAGTAGTGAGAGAAGAGGAAAGGCATTGCTGAAAATATACCATGAATCTTCAGGGTTAGCACCAGCAGCTCGACTTCTCACCAGAGGCAGCTGTGTGAGCATATCTTCGTAGGCTAAGCCTGACACAGGGCTAGGTTTTTAAGGTGTGCTAGTGGCTTTCCATGAAGTTTTAGGTCTGCTCTTGGGAAAGTCATCACTGATTGAGAAGAAGAAATTTTGCCGCAGTGGCAAAATGCTGGAAGAAAGGCAAACCAGGGAAATTAGACTTAATACAACTTGAATCTCAAAGGGCTTGATGCATCAGAGTACTGGGTTTGTGAGAGGGGTAATTCCTCCTTTGGGGTTGTAGTTCTTTTGAGATATATATCTAAATGAATTACTGTTCTTGGACTGATGCCTCTGCCTGTAAACCTGGCAGAAACTCACTTCAGCTCAGATTTCTGAGCTGTCAGTTCAAGCAAAGGGCACCTTTGCACTCTGCTATTTATTGTTTCCTTCACCTCCTCAGACATTCCCAGTTCTGCAACTGGCAGCACCTTTTATGATGGGAAGAAAACGCTTGCATGAAAATCACAAATTGTAAGAGGGAAAGCAAATAACAGCCAAGATCCTGGAGAGGCAGTGGAGATGAGGAAGAAGCAGGGAAGTTATGGTCTTGGAAATGCAGGTCAGTCTAGCCTGGCAAGTGATCTCTGTAATGAATGACTGGCTTCCCCCCAGCCTCAGACATTACCAGCTCATTTCACACCATACAGTATCACAAGCAGGCAGAGGTAAGCCTTCCAAAGACAAGAGTACTTCACAGTTAACCTTAGTTGGGATGTTTGACCTCTCTCAAGGGTCTGTAGATCTCCACATTGCCTCTTCTCAAGTACCTAAGAGCAACCCCAGATTTTAGCTCTTTAAAATCCTTAAAATCCATGGCTGTCAGGCTCATTCATAGCTAGGCTCCTCATGTTGTCTTCCATTGATTTCCATCCACCCAATTCAGCTGCCTCCCCATGACGCTGCGAATCTACAAGCCAGACACAGTCACTGTGTACATGCTGATCTGTTGAAAAGCTACGTAAGGCCAAGTTGCTGGAGAAACATGCTGGAGCATAGCTGCAAATATGAGGGGCAGGAGAGCCTGAAGTGGGAGCTGGTTATGCAAAACCCTGTGTTGCTTGGTTAGAAAGTGCCTTGCACTGTCGTTGCAGCTGTTGCATACCCACTGGAATATAATTTTTTTCCCCTTTAAATTAGCAAGCCTTGAAACTGCAGTGCAAGCAAAACAGAGTGTCACCAGTCAATGCAAGACCTTGCCCTCTTTTGGGCTGTGCTCACCCATACAGCTGCTGGTCTGGTTAGTGTCTCTGACAGCCAGCAGGAAGATGACCTTTTTCTACATTCACTTGACAGTAAGTTTGCAGAAGACACCGTGACATGTTTCACAAGCTACTTTTCTGTTACATCTATGCCAACCCTCCTCCTACTTCCTTTCTGGAAAGAGGAAACCATTACCATTCTCTGCCTTTCCTCTTGAGACAACAAAATTGAAGACATTTTGCTGAATAGGTTTTGAATGTAGAATTGCTGGATGATTAATGAGAACTTTATAAGAAGCTCTTAGCAAAACACCTATGCTGGCTTTCATCTTCTATTTTTCCTAGTTCTACTCCAGAGCTGCCTAATTTTCACAAGGTTCTGGAGAAAAACCTGTACTGGGAGCGAGAGAAAAGGAGTTGTTTTAATTGTTCACCCTTTCTATGACTCAGCTGTTCTGTGCAGTTTGTGTGTTTTTTGTGTCTCCATGTCTGCAGAACTGGATTTTGCAGTGAGATTGTGGTGGGTTGACCCTGGCTGGATGCCAGGTGCCCACCAAAGCCACTCTATCACTCCCCTATTCAACAGGACAGGGGAGGGGAAATATAACAAAAAGCTCGTGGGTTGAGATAAGGACAGGAAGAGATCACTCACCAATCACTGTTATGGGCAAGACTTGGGGAAACTGGCTTAATTTGCTACCAATCAAATCAGAGTAGGGTAATGAGAAATAAAACTAAATCTTCTTAAAAACACCTTCCACTCACTCCTCCCTTCTTCCCTGGCTTAATTTCACTCCCAAATTCTCTACCTCCTCCCCTGCAGCGACACAGAGGGATGGGGAATGGAGGTTGTGGTCAATTCATCACACGTTGTTTCTGCCACTCCTTTCGCCTCAGAGGGAGGACTTCACACACTTCTGCCCTGCTCCAGCATAGGATCCCTCCCACAGAAGACAGTTCTTCACAAACTTCTCCCACGTGAGTCCTTCCCACAGGCTGCAGCTCTTCATGAACTGCTGTGGTGTGGGTCCCTTCCACAGGGTGCAGTCCTTCAGGAACGGTCTGCTCCAGCACGGGGTTGCTGCCAGCAAACCCGCTCCAGCACAGGCTCCTGTCTCCACAAGTCCAGAGGTCTTACCAGGAACCTACTCCAGCGTGGGCTTCCCAAGGGGTCACAGCCTCCTTCAGGCACCCACCTGCTCTGTTGTGGGGTCCTCCACAGGCTGGAGGTGGATGTCTGGATGTCTGCTCCACCATTACCCTCCACAGCTGCAGGGAAATCTCTACTCCAGTGCCTGGAGCACTTCTTCCCTCTCTTCCTTCACTGATCTTAGTGTCTGCAGAGTTGTTTCTCTCACACACTCTTCACTCCTCTCTCTGACTGCAATTGTGGATGCACAGATTTTTTCCCTCTTTCTTAAATATGTTATTACAGAAGCGCTACCACCAGTCTCCGGTTGGCTTGGCCTTAGCCAGCAGTGGATCCATCTTGAAGCTGGCTGGCATTGGCTTTATTGGATATATGGGAAGCTTCTAGCAGCTTCTCAAAGAAAACACCCCTGTAGCCCCCCTGCTACCAAAACCTTGTCATACAAAACCAATACAAGGTACAGCTTTGTCTGGTGAGCATGTGCCTCTCTGGACACCAAAAAAGACTCAAAGGCAAAGTATAGCAAGGCTGCAACAATTCTCTCTGTTGAGTCCTTGCTTCCCAGGGATTTTGAGGGGTGGAAATGTCCCTTGCAGAAAAGGTAACTTCTCTTATCTTGAGCATTCCTGAGAGAGAGACTTTACCATAGCAATGGCTATTTAACCTCCCCTTTGTGAAGCTACTCGGTTCATTTTCATTCTTTCGCAACTGTTCCTGATTCTTAGGCCCCCACAGTTCTCTTATCTGCTGCACTGATATGACCTGATCTCATATATATTCTCTTGTATTGCATGGCCTGAGATTGCCTCTTAACTTCTCTCTGACAGGTTAAACATGTTGAGCTTCTTGGGCATCTTACGCATCCTGTGGATCTCAGTATAGTTTTGTGGATCCTTTCTCCTCTGTTGAAACTCCTCTTTAGCCATCTCCTCAACCCCATTTCCACTGAAATGTCTACAGGCAACAGAGAGCTAATAATTCATCATGTTTACTGATAAAATGATCAAAAATTCCCACCTTTTAATTATTAGGATCCAGTCCAGCTATTGCACATCACTCAAGTCTTTTAGTTTGCTGTAGTCACACATTCACTTACGTCTTTTCTTAACTTAAGTCATGAGACCATGGCTTGTTTCTTCCTTGGTTTTGGGACAAATTGGTCCCAGGTTTGGAAAGGAAAAATCAGATAAGGAAAGAGTCCTATTGGCCAGAACACAGGAAGAAACTCCTGCTAGCTTTCCAAAAACCACCTTCGCTTTATTTGAGCTAAGGACACTGCACTGAAGAAAATAACATTTTTATCATAAGCACTCAGCTGAGTGGCCACATCCCCTGCCAGACCACAAAGAAAGAGTCTCTCTAAGTCAAGATTGTGCTTCTGCAGCTTATCACATGTGGAAAGTGTCTTCAGTTTCCAGATGGAATAAACACTGTGGCTTTCAGTGTAGTGTTTCTTAGGACAGGTTTGCTAGTAAAAGTAATGTCTGATCTGCAGCTATCATGGAGAAGGATGCATCAAGAAATCACTATGATCTTCCCTTGTGAGAAGTACCCAATTAACCTGTTCAACAGTGAAAAAGACTGTCTGAGAAAAAGTGTCTGCTGATTATATGAGTCATGCCCTGTATCTAGGGCAAAAATAACCCTAATAAATTATTCTGCATAGTCATATGTGAGCTCAGAGTGGTTTAATGTCTGTACAAATAGAAGGGATCACTGGCTTCATCCCTGAGTGGAGTCCGTGGTATTAGGCACACTACCAGGAGAAAGGCTGGAGCTCTGAACCGCATGTAGTGGAATGGGAGCTAGAAGTCTGCTGTCAAATCCGCATGTCCTTTGCAAGTGGGGCTTTGGTCTTGTTGGACCACTGCAGAAGACTTATCAGCACAGAACACTGAAGAAAAACGATCCAAATTAACAAAAGGTGGACATTTCCCTTGCCGTAATTGAACTGCTGGGAGCACTGTGTGGGCATTCTCTTTCAGAGTTGAAAGGGTCATAATTCTGCTGAGTTTAATTGATTTAGGACAAGAATTGAATTCAATGAATTAATGCCCAATTAAATTAAATTGAGGTCATAGGGCTTTAGTGCCATTTAACAATTCCCTTTTCAAAGTTATTCTGAATTAATTTCCTCAGATGTTACTGTGCCAGCAAAGAACAAATGTTTGTCTGCAAAGGGACATTAATTTGATTAATGTTATGGGATTAACATAAAGCAAAAGGGTGATTTGTGGTTCACTCCCTGTGCATGAGCTGTTCTCATGATGCCCTAAATATACTAATTTAATCTAATCTGGTCTGTAGCAAGTGTTGTTATGGAGTGAACCATCAGGAGTAGCTGTTCCAGAACAAATCCTGGTGTAGAAAAGCGCTGAGTGCTGCAGAAAAATCCATTTCAAACTGACAGTCCAAATTTAATTTCTTAATGTGTTGATGGCAGTCCCTTGTTGCCTTTGCAACTCAATAGCACAGAAAACTGATATCAGCTTCTTCTGGCCACTTTAACACCATTACTTCTCTCTTTCTCTCTCTCTTTTTTTTTTAAGTGTTCAGACTCAAAACAGATAAGAAAAAAGCTAAGGCAGTGATTGAAATTCCAAAGCAGTATTAGGAATGCATTTTAGGCTAACAGTCGTATATGTAATTGAAAATCTATAAATACATCAGGTTGATGCTGTTTAAATCAAAGCCACATTTACTTCTATCATTAATAATGTTTGGAGTGTTCTTGTTCTTTCTTCCCACTCTCATCCCCCATCTCTTGAGAAAGAAAACTGCATATTCCTTTTAATGCAATTACAGCTGCAAAGACCAGTACGTGCATAATAGTGTACACTAATTCTTCAAATTAAATCCAGTTTAAACTAAACTGAATGAAAAATTGCACAGCCAGGCATGACCATGAAGGTGAAGAGAGAGTGTTAGAACCATTCTGCTTGTTTAGGAGCAGAGAGACATTTTCCCGACCTATTTCCTCAGAAAACTAAGGTTTATGCAGTAATGGTGTATATGTCCCAGCAGTTCCAAAACATTTTGAATCTGTTGGCCAGTTCCAACCCAGTTTGACGGAGGAAGATATCTCTTAGTGATAACTGCGTTTCACTGTCCTAGGAGGGAGATGGAGAACCGTTTGCTTTCTCTCCTGCTGAGGAGAGCACTTGTGTTAGGTGTAACAGAAGCCACACAGGAGACACACTGGAAAATATGCTTCATTATTTCCATTGCTTAAGGAACAGCTTGATTTTCCAGGAGCAGACAAACAGACATCCCCAGATTTGTTCAGGTTGTGGGAGAACAAAGAAGTATTGTCTGAGGCGATGGCTTTCAATCCGTCTCTGCTTCTCCTCCATCAGAAAGGTTCCTGAAACAGCTTAATGCTTCTTCCACACTGGCAGAAAAAGTGGTTGGTCAGGGGTGAGGAACCAACGCACTGGGCAGCTGCAGAAAACCTGCAATTTACTGTCCCTGGGGGAGAAAATTATTCCCTGCCCTCAGACCCTCAAAATACAGTGCTGTGGTGGCAACAGGTTGGTGTGGGACAGTGGGATGGGGGGTCTGCGGCATCATGCTGAGGTAAGGGGATGCTGTAGAGAGCTGGAAGGGGTATGGAAGGCAAATCAACCTTTAGCAACCAATATCCCATGTGAAGGAGGTCTGCAGCTTGCCCAGTCCCAGCTAGGTTACTCACTTAGCTGCAGGCCCCAACCTGCTGCTCTGCCCCTGATCTGAGGAAAGCAAAGAAAAAAAAAGCAAAACCAAATATCGACAAAGTTGTGAGGCCCCTTAAAAAATGCCAGCCCTCAGGCAATGTTAAGTAGATAACATTCTTACAGAAAACAGGATGGATAGTAAACTAATCCCTGTCTTTGAGATAAAGGGGGAGCCATACCAGCTAAAGGACTTACTTTCTGGGACATCTTAACAGACACAAAAGTTCCAATTAACAAAACAAACAGGTAAAAGGCTGACTCTACAACCTGGAGAGGAACCGAAGGGCCAGAGAGCATGTGCAGGAAGCCAAGTTGAAAAATTCATGAAGAGGAAGGAGACATCTGGACTTTGCTTAACCTTAACAGCAAGACACCGTGAAGAGGACCACATACTTCTCCCCTTGAATAATTCTAACAATCACACCTATTCCCCGAATTAATTGTAATAACCCAGCCCTTCCTAATGAATATGTATGTTTTGTTGTAATAAATATCTGGCTACTTGCCAGAGACGGTGTGCAAGCTTTGAGGAGAAATCCCCTTGCACCCTGGCCAGAATAAACATGCCTGCTTTGTAACTCTTTCTGAGTTGTAGAGTTTGTTTCTGCGCCTCATTTTGGCAACCCAGATGGGACAATCTCTGCTCGGCTGCTGGAATGACTGAGGGGCGGACGTCCTAGGCACGCCCTGAGTTCTTCTCGAAGGAACTCTGGTCTCAGCTGTTCACTGCAGGAGCAGACAAGAATCATCTAAATTGCGGACAAAGGTACGTTTATAAATTGGTGGGCTGATGGTAAGGCGCGCAGAGACGTCTGGCACAAAGCACAGTCCCTGGAGGGTACCCCTTTGGGTTTGGGGGCACCACAGGAAGGGTTTTGCTTATAGGTCTTTGGGGCAAACTATCGATGACTGGTATATAAGAGGTAGTTTGCATTTGGGGTAAACTATCGATGGCTGATATATAAGAGGTAGTTCACATTTGGGCAGGTTGTCAGTAAACTACTGACTTCCTGCATTGGAAATCCTACTCCATTGTCCCCGGCTTGCGGAAATCTCTTATTGAAGGGCATTACGCAGGGAAGTTGAAAGTCGCATAATGCCAGCCTTGCGCTAACCCCTTATAAGAGAGGAACGTGAGCAAGATAGCTATCATTAAAATTTTACATCAATGTGGCTATAGTTGGGATATTTGTGATAGCTACTTCAAGCGTTTAAATTGTTACATTTTGCACTGTGCACTAAGTGTTGGTTTACATTAACTTTTTATTTGCGGCAAATAGTTAATGGTTTATGATTTATGCTACACACAGACTTGGTTGTTGTTTTATATTTGGTATATTTTTTGGTATGAGTGAAAAGTGTGACGGGCCCTTTAAGTGTGATAGAGTGCTTGTGTGCCTGAGAGACTAAGTGCCTGCAGAGTAATAGAGTGCCTGCATGCCTGCAGGGTGCGAGTGAGATGCAGCATCACTGCAAAGTGAGTGTGGAGTTCTGATCTGCATTTCCGTGATCCCTCGAGGGGTGTGCCCAGAGATGAACAAACCGCATGTCAGACTCTGTAATGGTGCTAACTGAACCTCTTGTCAACTGCTGGTGTCCTATACACAGGTTTTGGGATTTTTCATGTCACCCAGTCTTTGTTACTGAGTGTTTTACTTGTGACAATTATGTCTGGGTTGGGTTTGGGAACGATTTTTATTGTGAAGATTGTAAAGAACTGGTCAGATTGGGACAGAATAGAGCGCTTGGAAGAGCTCATACAAGTAATTTGTGGAAATTTAGATAGTGTAAAGAATCAGTAGAAGAATTCTTTAATGGAGGTCTGAGGCTGTATGGACATGTTAACATTCCCTAGTACAGAGCAGGTCCTAGTGCCTGCCTGCTGTGTCATCGGTGCTGCTTGCTTGTGTTTGTTCGGTGTCTCCTTCAGCGAGGAGGCAGTGATTCTGTGTCAGTTATTTGGGGTGCATGCGCTGTGTTGGGAGGGACCTCTCAGAACACAGGGAGGCAGGTTTGTGTTGTGTTTGGAACTTACGTGCTGCCTCCCTGAGAGGAACACTGCCCTGCTTTATACATGAACAGGGTTCTCGAGGAACAGAAAGCATCTAATTAAGGTGCAACCTCCTAAGAGTAAACAGGGGGAAGGTTGGATATTAATGTGTGACCCTCTCAGGGTGATAACCCCTTTGTGTTAGGAGGTGGTGGGAGATAGCATTCCAATCACTGCCCGGACTCATAAAACGGGTTCAGTGTCAGGTTCAACTATACAGGCACCATTCAGAGAAGCGATGGGACCGGGAAGAATAAACCCAATAACCCAAATTGGAGCCTCCTTTAGTATGAATAAGTTAGATGCTTGTAAGGAGGTAGTGGCAAACTACTGGGATGACCCACAAGGGGATACAAAAAGATTTGAACTAAGACCCTGATTAGAAAGATATAGACTTAATGCTAGATGCTGTGACGTGAACAGAGAAACAATTGGTTTTGAAAACAGCTAGCCTCTTACTCTGTTTTGAACCAACGTTTAACACCTATGGTCAAAGATTTTATAACTGTGGTTGGAGCAACTGGCCAGACTGAAAAGGATTTCTTTATGCAGCCTATAAAGTATAAATTAGGAAAAAAAAGAGGTATACATAAGTTTCTTTATTTGCCTCGATTCTCTAAACCATTATTAGTTAGAGACCTGTTAGAACAACTAGAAACAAAGATTGGGTTTAGTGCCAAAGGAACCGAGTTTAAAATAAAGGAAGACCAATTAATCAAACTTTTAAGTTTGTTACAGACTGAAAAGGAGAGCACAATACCAACAGAAATTCTGGACCAGGTATATCCAGGAGTGTGGGCTTCTGGAATACCAGGGAAGGCTAAGAATGCCAAATTAATAGAAATCAAATTAAAACCAGGAGCTGCTCCGGTAAGGATTAAACAATATCATTTGTGTGCAGAAGATCAGACAGGGATAAAAAATTGTTTTTGCAATTTGGACTGTTAATTGAATGCAAACCAGGGTGTAATACCCGTATCTTTATTTATAAAAGAAAAGAAATCTGATGGCAACTGTTATAGATTAGTTCAGGATTTAAGGGCAATAAACAAAATTGTATAAGAACTATATCCTATAGTGGCAAATCTTTATACTTTGTTAACTAAATTAAAAGGAGTTCAAATATGATTTACCATATTGGATCTAAAAGATGCCTTTTTCTGACTGGCCTTAACAAGAAAGCCAGAAGCTATTTGCTTTTGAATGAGGAAACCCTGATACAGGGAGGAAAAAAAAAAAAACCACAACAAAAAAACCCAAAAAGGTTAACCTGGACAGTGTTACCACAAGGTTTTAAAAACAGTCCCACTATCTCTGGGAATCAATTGGCCTGGGAACTTGAAACCTGGACCTTGCCCTCACTAGGAGGAATTTTACTACAATCTGTAGGTGACCTTTTCATAGCTACAAGGATGAAGGAAGACTGTACTATGGACTGTCAGTTTGATTAACTTTATGGGACTTAGTGGATATCGAGTATCTCAACAGAAAGCCCAACTGGTCCAGCAGCAAGTGACCTACTTAGGATTTGGGATTCCTGGAGAACAACAGAGCTGAGAACAGAAAGAGGCCATCTGTCGCACACGTGAACCCAGAATGGCAAAAGAACTCTGAACTTTCCTTGGGATGACAGGTTGGTGCCAATTATGAACCACTAACACTGTGAATCCAGCCTCTTTTCTCAGCGGGACCACATCAGAGCCTGTAACCTGTGACTGTCTGGAGATCATGGAAGCCATTTTCTCCAGTAGACCTGACTTAAAAGAAGAACCACTTGAGAATGCTGAAGGCACCTGGTTCATGGATGGAAGCAGCTTCATAAAACAGGGAAAACTGTAAGGCAGGATACACTGTGATCACCACTGACGAAGTAATAGAAGCTAAACCGTTGCCAGTAGGGACTTCTGCTCAGAAGGCTAAAATAATTGCCTTGACCAAAGCTTTAGAACTGGCAAAAGGGAAAAAGATTAAGATTAGAAATATGCTTTTGGAGTAGTACATGCTCATGTACCGTATGGAAAGAATGAGGATTATTCACAGCACAAAGAAAACACATAAAACATGCGGAGGAAATTTTAAGGCTGCTAGAAACCATAAAACTCCCTGAAAAAGTAGCCATCATGCATTGTTGAGAGCATCAAAATGGTAACACTGAACAGGAAATTGGAAATAATTTGGCACATTGAAAGGCCAGACAGGCGGCAGAAATGGCAACCATAGCATTAGCTTTGGTCCCAGACGGTAAAACTTTCAATCTTAAACTCTGATTTGAAACCTAAATGTTCAAAGGAGGATCAAAAATTGATTAATGATCTAAAGGGTAATAAAGAAAAAGGTGGATGGGTTTATTTTCCAGATGGGCGAATAATAGTGCCTTCCAACATACAATAGAAGTTAGATTTAGGTGAACATAAGAAAACATTGGGGAGAAGATGCTCTATACAAACAGTTAAATTGAAAAACCTGTAAGATGACTATGCTTTTTACTCAAAAACACCCAAACAAAACAAAAACCACAACCCAAACACATCTAGTAAAATGGAGTTATAGTGAAAGGTAATAGTCCAGGACAACACTGGCAGATTTTTCTGAACTCCCAAGAAAAGGGGGGTGTTGGTACTTATTAGTATTAACAGATACCTTCTCAGGTTGGCCAGATGCACTCTCATGCAGAAGTAGTAAGTGTTACTGAATTAGATAATTTCTCAATCTGAAGTGCTGACAGTGAAACATGATGTTGGCTTCACATGGGGGATTGAACACAGTTGTGAATGATAGTTGTTGTACACACATAGGTGAAACAGGAAAAATAAATGTAGATTACAAATAATATTGCAATAATTAAGTATTTTGCAGGAGATATGATATGACGATGCTTCTTTAGACTTTGAAGAAATATGGAACAAGCTTACTTCATGGTTACCAAAGTTCAAATGGTTAAAACAATTACTTGCACTGATCATAGGAATAGACATGTTCTATATAGCCCACAAGCAAGTGGTCAAGCAGAGAAGATGAATCACTTAAGTAAATTACAAAACTAGGTCAGGAGGTCAGATTGCCTTGTCCCCAATCATTGTCTTTAGCACTTTTGAAAATCAGGACCAAACCCAGAACTGAGGAGGGATTAAGTTCTTTTCAAATAGTATACAGGAGACCATATATGATACAGGCAGGGGCATCGACTTAGATTGGGAATGAAATAGTCACTGATTATGTTATAAGCCTAAAAAAACAGCTGCTGGAAATAGAGAAATTGGTCCTAGGGACCAGAGTTCAAGGTCTAGACAGGCCTGTACACAACATTAAACCGGGTGATTATATATTTACCAGATCTTTTTCAGATTCACCTCTGGAACCAAAGTGGGAGGGCCCATTTCAGGTGTTGTTACCGTCCCAAAACAGCAATAGGAATCAAAATCGACTGGACCCCTAAGACTCTGAATTCAACGAAAGGATGAACACTGATTATCAACATGGTTGGATTATGGGTAGGGACTGTAGGTGCATACTTGGCCAAAACCCTTACAGGGAATGGCATGATATAGCAAAAGAATTTGCATAGGTAAAAGAAAAGGGGGGAATTGATCTGAGGAAAGCAAAGGAAAAAAAAGAAAAAAAAAATCGACAAAGTTGTGAGGCCCCTTAAAAAATGCCAGCCCTCAGGCAATGTTAAGTAGATAACATTCTTACAGAAAACAGGATGGATAGTAAACTAATCCCTGTCTTTGAGATAAAGGGAGAGCCATACCAGCTAAAGGACTTACTTCCTGGGACATCTTAACAGACACAAAAGTTCCAATTAACAAAACAAACAGGTAAAAGGCTGACTCTACAACCTGGAGAGGAACCGAAGGGCCAGAGAGCATGTGCAGGAAGCCAAGCTGAAAAGTTCATGAAGAGGAAGGAGACATCTGGACTTTGCTTAACCTTAACAGCGTGACACGGTGAAGAGGACCACATACTTCTCCCCTTGAATAATTATAATAATCACACCTATTCCCTGAACTAATTGTAATAACCCAGCCCTTCCTAATGAATATGTATGTTTTGTTGTAATAAATATCTGGCTACTTGCCAGAGACGGTGTGCAAGCTTTGAGGAGAAATCCCCTTGCACCCCGGCTGGAATAAACATGCCTGCTTTATGACTCTTTCTGAGTTGTAGAGTTTGTTTCCACGCCTCACCCCCACTGTGTATCCCCACAGTGGGCTGCTGAGCATACTGCACACTCCGCAGGCTCAGTGCAAAGCACCCATTGCATCCAGAAACTGAAGGGTGTAAGCAACACTGATTTGCATAGAAGTTTCATTATGGAGCTTTTCTGCCGCTTTTTGGCTTTAGTGCAGCTCATGAATTATTTAGTAAACAACTGACTGTCTTAAGAAAACTGCTTTGACTGCATGTGTCCACTAAGATGCTTTGGTGACATTCAAGAACAAAAGCAATTTAGAGAGGGAGAAATACCAGAATAGGCTTTTAGTAAGTCTAGGAATATTCACACTGCAAGCCTTGCATTGAGATCAGAACATTGCACAATGAATAAATTGTGGCTGACATTTGATCAGTGACTCATTGTCCAAGTATTTAGAGAGGAAGTATTGATCCCAGTGTGCTGGAAAACCCCAAAAGCTTTGATAAAAAAATGCCTATTTCAGTGTAGCCGCTGGGGGTATAAAATAAAGAAAAAGAAAATACATAGGAACTTTATGTTGTGGCTGTTAGGAGTTTCTTGACATTCATTCTGGAGTCTCATTCCAAGCTTGCAAATATTTTCCTCGTTTTCTTGTTTCTCACTCTTTTTCCTACAAAAAAAGCAAACCTGTCAGACTACAGGGATATTCCCCCCCCCTTTTTTTTTTTTTTTTTTTTTGGCTGACAGTGGCACCATTGCTTGAAACTTACTTGTAGGTAGATTTCAAGCAACAGTGTGTGATTTTTTGCACATGACTGAGACTGACCTTGAAGTGAAGTATCATTTAAGTACATAATAATAATAATAATAATAATAATAATGGGGTGTGAAACCATAGAGATTATAATAAACCAGCTTATTATAAAAAAGGTATTCCATTATTGTCTGTCTGAGAAACTGATACCTGCTAGAAAGGCAAAGTATCTTTGAAACGGAAAAGCAACTTTGGACCCTGCAAGATGCCTTTATTTACACTGTCTTCATGCAGATGGATGCTGTTACGAATGCACTGTAGTGCTGATAATTCAAGCATGGGATTGAGTCTGTGAGTGATAAACCACGTTTCTAGTCATGGGTAAAGTCAGGTTTCCTCTCTGCCTCCCTCACTATGTGAGTTAAAACCAACTGAGTCCCTCAGGGAGATGTGGAACGTCATGATCCCTACTTCAGATTTTCTGAGAGTCTGTTTTTTCTCTTCTGAGCACCCTGTGGTTCTGGAGAAGAAAGCCCATCTTCCGGCCATCTGCATTACAAGGGAACTTAGATGAGGTTCCCCTGTTTTCTGCCTCACTTTGCGGGGGCAGGAGAAGGGATTTGGGCTGGATGTCACTGACATGGATATCCAGGTTCCTACCACACATGGCAAGTTCCTTGTAGCGATGGTCTGGCTGATCAGGTGTTCAGTCTCCACTGGCATGTAGTCCTGAGCTTCTTCCACTCTCTAAACTCTCACCTTCAGTTTTCAGTGGAAAGCTGTTATGTTCTGTATAGTAGTGAGAGAGATGTCCCCACTGGCTTTTGTACAGCAACCCTTTCTTTTTTGTCTACATCAGTTGTATCTCTTCATGTTCACCTCATGCCACAGAGAATGTTTTTGACAGATAGCCCTTCATACCTGTCTTCTGAGGGTATTCTGCTGTATTTCTGTGATTACACAGGAAAATCTTAAAGTCAGGGAGGTCATCAGAAAGCCTTGTAGCTTTGGGAAGCAATGAAGTTTAATAATCGTAGAATCATAGAATAGTTTGGGTTGGAAGGAACCTTAAAGATCACCTAGTTCCAACACCCCTGCCATAATATGTAGACAAAGCTAGTACTGAGCTCATGAAGGTGGGGGGGAAGACAAATGACATGCTTTTTCTTCCTCAGCCAGGGACTTCAAATCATTGCATGCCACAGGAAACCTCTGTCACTCCTTGACTTTGACATGACTACTGTCTGTACTATGCCACCTGTTAGCTTCCTTGAGGGATGCTGCACTAATGTGGAGCCTTTACAGGATGGATCTTAGCTCTTGAAACGGAAACAGCGTGGCGATTTCATTGTTTCACAGATTAACATTAGAAGTTACCAGATGAATCACTCAAAGTAGGACCTAAATCAACAAGGGTTCTTATGGGGAATATGGTTCTGCACTGGTCACAGGTGTTTTTTTCTGACCAAGTATTTTTCCACTTGTCATGTTAATACTTAAAATTATTTTAAAGCCACCTCTCAGCTGGCAGATCATTTTCATAATTTGGCAAGGAAAGGAAATCTTGGCATTTCAGAAGGAGAGCTAAGGAATGTGAATAGGTTGAATTACACAATAGTGCTGTATGCCAAAGAATAGCACAGCACTTAATCAGTTGAGAAGTGCTGTGTGCTTTACTGGAGAAATTAATATAAAAAATTTATTTTTCATCTTCTAAAAGAGAGAAAGAAGAACGTTTAATTTAAAAAGTGAGGCTTCAGTGCCCACATTATTCAGAAATAGCTCTGAGGTAAATAAAATACATAGAGAGGTCTATGAGGTTGAGAGGTCTGTGAGGTTGAGATCTGTGAGGCTGAGATCATAAGGTCTGCGATGAAGTGGCAGGTTGCTCCTGGTCAGAGTGTAACTTTGCCTTTCCTTCCTCCTGTAGTGAATCAGGTTGCCAGGGCCAGGCAGGGAACAGTCAGGGTCACTGGGTCCGAGTCCCCAGCAGTCAGATGATTCTGCACACCAAGGCAGCTTTTCATTGCTATGGTGAATGACCACACCATGCCCTCCAAATCCAGACGGGAACTGGTGGCTGTGACGAATTCAGCAGGAAGGTGGTGGGGAGTGCTTGACGCCAGCTCTGCATAGGTGGCTAGGAGATTTTTAGTCTTCTTGGCTCATGCATTGCTTGCTTTATACGTTTCTCATTTATTGTAGCACTTCAGCTAGACTGCTTGGTTCTCCCTTGGTTTCACTCCCAAAGTGATATGAGGTATGCCAGGGGCTAATGGCCCTAGATAGTTGTCACTTCATGCACAGGTGACTGTGTTGTTGGGACACCACAGCAACGGGGGATTGTAGAGCATTAACTCAGAATGAGATCCAGCCTTGCTCTTTCTCCCCTCTCCCAAGCTGGGCGGTGGAGGAGAGGTGGGATAACAGCCATTGTGCCAACTATTTTGCCAGCTGCAGGGGGCTTTCTGTAGGCTAGGCTGTGCCGAGGCAAGGGCAGAGCACAAAGATGCTTCAGTGTGCAGGATGCATGGGCTGCGTGGGTGCAGGATCCCAAGTCCCCGTCTCCAGCATGTGTAGGAAGATCATCATGCATGGATATCTTACTGTGTAGGGAGGTCTGGCTCTTTGCCTAGCAGTTGTCTCTTCTTTCAGGGAGATGGTCACACACCAGGGCAGAGATGCTGACGCTTGAACTTGTATATCTCCACAGAAAGGAAGCGCCGTTACATGTGGGCAGTGAATTTTCATAGCTTATATCATTAGGATAAAGGCTTTGTGTGATAGTACATTACCCCGCCCCCTTCCAGCAGGACAAAGGCTGGCATTTTAAAGCACAGCCATTTTTCCTTGGCTCCTCTTCAATGCTTTTCAGACTGTGGAACATCATTCAGCAAGTTTAGAGTATTGCTGGAACAGTAAAAATAATCTCCATGTATCTGAAGGTAAGAAACAAGGAGTTAATCTAAAGTAAGTACAGTACAAAGTAAATCCAGTCCCAAACAACTAGCACAACAGCAAACAAGAAGGATTACCTGCCCAAAGAAGTCCTCTCTCCAGGTCTTAACTCTGAAGAAGAGACCATTCACCTGGCCAGGACACCACTAGAATAATTTAATGGAAAATACACTCTTCCCATTCTCTTGCACACTTTCTTGATACTTTTTTCTCTGCACTTTTTTTATAACTCAGTCAAAGGATGCTACATCCAGAAAAACATATTCTATTCTAATTGACCAGTCTTCACATCTATCTCTAAATTAGCCACAGTTTTGATAAGAATGTAATCCATACACTATTTTTCTCCCAAGAAGACAGAATTATGGTTTTCATCCTATTTTATTTTGCCAGACATGACTATATTTTGCTTGGTTGACATTCCCACTGGAGAGAGCCAGAGTGACCTTTCTGACCCGAAGAATCCAGAGTGAGCTTTCTGACCTGAAGGATGGATAAACACAACGAGTTTAATGTGAAGCAGTGTACAGTTTGATGTGGGTGGTATTCATTTGAGAGTAAAGATGCCATGCTTTTCTTATCCCTTTGCCACTTACCTGCTGCAGGAGCTCAAGGAGCCACTTTGCCTGTTTGTGCTTTCCTGTCTTACTCAGGCCATTTGTTTCTCTAGGAAATATCCAGATGTGCCTATTTGCAGGGTGTGTGCCACACTGGGACTCCAGTTCCAGCAGGGACCCTATGGCATTGTAGTGCAATGCACAGACAAGTGCTGCAGGATGAGTCTCACCAAGGCAGGGAACTCTCTCTCTTCACATTAACAAAAATATCAATCAAACATTCTGAGTGCTGTCTCCAAACAGTCTGGGCAGTTGAGGAGGAAAAAAGCACGTCCAATACAGTCTACTCATCTTAGTCACCTGTCTTTTGGATGACTTGCGGGCTGGAAGTATTGTACCAAGTAGACAGGAATCGGATGTCTTGGTTGGACTAGACATAAGGCTACAGATGGTTCAAGTGAGACACAGGAACTCCTGCCACATGAAACAATCTAGTTCTGGATTCAGAGAAGAGGAGGGAATTAGTAGACATGTAGAGTTGAAGCGGACAAAATGCAAATCTAATGAGAAAGCAACATTAATTCAGTAAATGAAATTCTTATTGCCAGTATTGTGTTATTTCCTGCAGCTGCTGTATATTTATGGAGTAACAGAACTTCCTTGTTGTTAAAGAAATACAAATTTAGGTGAGGCAATAGTGGGCATCAGAATGTACACCTCTGTTCCTGGGCTGCTTTCCTGGGAAACCTGATGTGATAAATGAGCTTGCTGGATAAAGGTTAATTGTCAATTGTTACTTACAGAATACTAAGATAATATATTGATATATTGATGAAATTGTCAATGAGCAAATCTAGAGTGAGCACAGTACAACAGAGCTGAGCATTTTACCGTATTATTATGTTCTGGCTCTCTTGTTCTCAATCAATATAAAGAGGAGACATTTTAGACCCGTGAAAGACAGAAGAGAATTCTCCACTAGTTCAGCAATCCATGACACAGGGTTTGCCTACACAAAACCAAATTTATCACAATGAAAAAACTTGGCAGTAATATCTTGATATACCTGCATTACTGTAAACAGATCACACTAGCCCACTGGCTTCAATGTCTCACCATGGGTTCATGCTTCCACATGTGGTTCAATGGTAGTATCTTCTTAGTCTTCCACATCACTCCTGCATGATGGGCGTTGTGGGGATGTTTCTGTGAATGAAGTTTGCTCCTGAAATTCCATTTAATTTGCCCTGTGCTTGTGTCATGTTCACCAGGCCTCATCCTGATTTGCCACTACATGCATTTTAAAAGCAGTGATGACAAATGCAGCTGATCATTCTGTTTCTGCTGTTTGCTCAGACTGTGGAGAGTAGTGAAAGATAGCTTGCTGCAAATGCAGAAATCACATCCTATCTCACTGAGGGAGCACTATGAGACACATGGCTCTGCCAGTCTAGGTGATCTGATAAACTTTGATAAGAAATTATTAGATAGCATTCCAAAAGAGATGTTTCTGATAAACTTTTCCAGTTTCTCACAATCAAAAATAACATGCTCTCTTTTTTTTTTAAGACTGTCACCACAGTGCACGTACTTATCACGAGGCTGTGAAATCTCCTTCTGGGTCTGGTTCATGCAAGATGTAGATGATGGTGGAAAAGCCCAGATATGGAGAATACCCAGGAAAGAGGTGCAGCTGGTGCGTTACAGTCCCAGCACTTGCTCTGAGTAACAGCAGTACACAACTGTTTTGAGATGTGCTCAGAAAGCATAAAAATGTTCAGGGCCATTTTAAGCACCTGCCTGAGAGTGTTCCAAATCCTCGGTGCCATCCTGTCAACCTCCAGTATTGTGCTAGTTTGAAAATAAACTAGTGGGAGACACCAAGTCAGAATAACAATTTAATAAGGGAAAAAAAAATAATTATAAAGGCAGATAACACTGGGTTAAACTAACAGAGTCAGGATACAGCCTGACACCCTGATAATCAGGGTGGTGGTAGCAGTCTGGTAGAATGGTGGCTGCAGTCCCCCCGAAGCAGTGATCCCGTAGAAAAAAAAAATAAAAATCTGCTCTTCCTCAGAAAAGTCCAGTGGTGGCTAAGTAACTCCTGTCCTCTGGAAATCCAGTGGAAAAGAGAGCTCTCTGGTATTCAGAATCTCAGGTTATATCCAGGATGGAATGCTGGTTTTCTCGCTCTGGGTGGAGCATCTCACAATGGGATAATGAGTCATGCTGCATGGCACTGATGGGCCATTAACAGAAAGATAGTCTGGAGGGGGGTGGGGTGGGGGGAGGCAAGGAAACACTGCCCCACCTGATTTCAACAGCTCATGAGGATGGTAATAGAATACACTGCAACCCAGGACATAATCCACCCCTTATTCTATTATCATCTCCATCATCCCAAATCAATACCTTCCTTAAACTCTACACACGCCCCCCCCCATATATATATACAATTAAACCCTACACACAGTTCTCACCTAAGATTAGGTCTCCTTGTGGTACACAATGGGTTTCCCCATCTTTCTGCATTACCCACCAAGTGTAACCAGGTCCTTGAACAAAGACAATCCCACGGATGGGTTTGCCTTTACCTGAGGTGGGATTAATCCAAACAGTCTTTCCTAAAATACCTCTCAGGTGTACCACAGGGACTCTATCTCCATCCACTGTGTGCAAGGGTTCAGACTCGGCGGGACCAGCTCGATTGATGGACCCTCGGGTATTGACCATCCAGGTGGCCTTTGCTAAGTTCACTTCCCAATTTTTGAAGGTCCCCCCACCAAGTGCCTTTAGGGTGGTTTTAAGTACTCCATTGCAGCGTTCAACTTTCCCGGCAGCTGGTGCATGATAAGGGATATGATATATCCATTTGATACCATGTTCTCTGGCCCAGGTGTTGATGAGGCTGTTCTTAAAATGAGTCCCGTTGTCTGACTTGATCCTCTCAGGGGTGCCATGTCTCCACAGGACTTGCTTTTCCAGGCCCAGGATGGTGTTCCGGGCAGTAGCATGAGGCACAGGGTAGGTCTCCAGCCATCCAGTGGTTACTTCCACCATGGTCAACATGTAACTCTTGCCTTGGTGGGTTTGGGGAAGGGTGATGTAGTCAACTTGCCAGGCTTCCTCATACCTGTACTTTGACCATCGTCCACCATACCACAGAGGCTTCACCCGCTTGGCCTGTTTGATTACAGCACAGGTCTCACAACTGTGGATGACCTGTGAGATGCTGTCCATGGTAAGGTCCACCCCTCGGTCACAGGCCCATCGGTAGGTTGCATCTCTCCCCTGATGACCAGAAGCATCATGGGCCCAACGAGCTAGGAATAATTCTCCCTTGTGCTGCCAGTCCAGATCCACCTGAGATACTTTCACCTTGGCAGCTCAGTCCACCTCCTCGTTGCTGTGATGCTCTTCATTCGCCCGACTCTTGGGTACCTGCGCATCCACGTGTCGAACCTTCACGGTCAGCTTCTCTACTCGGGTGGTGATGTCCTGCCAAATCTCAGCGGCCCAGATGGGTTTCCCTCTGTGTTGCCAGTTGGCCTTTCTCCAGCGATCCAGCCATCCCCATAGAGCATTAGCTACCATCCATGAGTCGGTGTAGAGATAGAGCCTCGGCCACTTCTCTCGTTCAGCAATATCCAAAGCCAGCTGGACGGCTTTAAGCTCTGCAACCTGACTCGATCCACCTTGTAGTAGCTTGTGCAACTCGTCGTGTGGGGCTCCATATTGCAGCTTTCCACTTCCGGTTAGCGCCTACAATTCGGCAGGAACCATCAGTGAAGAGGGCGTAACGTCTTTCAGTCTCCGGTAGCTCATTATATGGTGGGGCTTCCTCAGCACGAGTCACTTGCTCTTCTTCTTCTTCAGAAGATAATCCAAAAGTCTCACCTTCAGGCCAGTTCGTTATAATTTCCAGAATCCCAGGGCGATTCAGGTTTCCAATACGGGCACGCTGTGTGATGAGAGCAGTCCATTTGCTCCATGTGGTGTCAGTGGCGTGATGTGTGGAAGGAACCTTTCCCTTGAACATCCAACCCAGCACCGGTAGTCGGGGTGCCAGGAGGAGTTGTGCTTCTGTGCCGATTACCTCTGAGGCAGCTTGAACTCCTTCATAGGCGGCCAAGATTTCCTTCTCTGTGGGAGTGTAGTTGGCTTCAGACCCTCTGTAGCTTTGGCTCCAGAATCCCAGTGGTCGACCCCGAGTCTCACCCGGCACCTTCTGCCAGAGGCTCCAGGACTGACCATTGTTCCCGGCTGCAGAGTAGAGCACGTTATTCACCTCTGGTCCTGTCCTGACTGGGCCAAGGGCTACTGCATGGGCAATTTCCTGCTTGATCTGAGTGAAGGCTTGCTGCTCTTCAGGGCCCCAGTGGAAACCATTCTTCTTGCGGGTAACCAGGTAGAGAGGGCTCACGATCTGGCTGTACTCGGGAATGTGCATTCTCCAAAAACCTATGGCGCCTAGGAAAGCTTGTGTTTCCTTCTTGCTGGTCGGTGGAGACATCGCAGTGATCTTATTGATGACCTCGGTGGGAATCTGATGTCGTCCATCTTGCCACTTTACTTCCAGGAACTGGATCTCTCGGGCAGGTCCCTTGACTTTGCTCCTTTTGATGGCAAAGCCGGCTTCCAGGAGAATCTGGATGATTCTCTGTCCTTTCTCAAATACTTCCTTTGCTGTGTTTCCCCACACGATGATGTCATTTATGTATTGCAGATGTTCTGGAGCCTCATCCTTTTCCAGTGCAGTCTGGATCAGTCCATGGCAAATGGTGGGACTGTGCTTCCACCCCTGGGGCAGTCGGTTCCAGGTGTGTTGCAGGTGTACTCCAGGTGAAAGCAAACTGGGGCCTGCATTCTGCTGCCAAAGAAATGGAGAAGGCGGCATTGGCAATGTCAATAGTGGAGTACCACTTTGCTGCTTTGGACTCCAGCTCGTACTGAAGTTCCAACATGTCCGGCACGGCAGCGCTCAATGGTGGCGTGACCTCATTCAGGCCACGGTAATCCACCGTCAGTCTCCATTCTCCACTGGACTTATGCACAGGCCATATAGGGCTGTTGAAAGGTGAACGGGCCTTGCTGACCACCCCTTGGCTCTCCAGTTTACGAATCATCTCATGGACGGGAACCACAGAGTCTCTGTTGATACGGTATTGCCGACGGTGCACTGTTGCTGTGGCAATTGGCACCTGCAGTTCTTCAACTCTTAGCAGTCCCACAGCAGAGGGGTCATCTGAGAAGCCAGGCAATGTATTCAGTTGTCTGATATCTTCTGTGTCCACAGCAGCTATCCCAAAAGCCCAACGATGTTCTTTTGGGTCTTTGAAATATCCATTTCTGAGATAGTCTATGCCGAGAATGCACGGGGTCTCTGGGCCAGTCACAATGGGGTGTTTCTGCCACTCATTCCCTGTTAAACTCACTTCAGCTTCCAGTACAGTCAGCTGCTGGGATCTTCCTGTTACCCCAGAAATAGAAGTTGGTTCTGCTCCCACATACCTTGATGGTATCAGAGTACATTGAGCGCCGGTGTCAACCAAAGCTGTGTATTTTTGTGGGTCAGATGTGCCAGGCCATAGGATCCACACAGTCCAAAAGATCCGATTATCCCTTTCCTCTACCTGGCTAGAGGCAGGGCCCCTCTATTCCTGGTCATGGTACATGTTGCTTCCCTCTGGTGAATATGCTCCTGAGGTCCCTTCAAGAGGATTGGTCATATTATCATTCCTATACCATCTGGAATTCTGTGCGTGAGAGACTGGGGCAGTGTTGACTCTAGATGAGCTTCTTGTGGTAGTTGTCCCTCTTTTTAGTTCACATACCCGGGCTGCTAAAGAGGAGGTGGGTTTTCCATCCCACTTACTCATGTCTTCTCCATGCTCCTGAAGGGAAAACCAGAGATTACCTCGTGGGGTGTATCCTCTCTCCCTGGTTGGGGGACGCCTGCTCCTAAAGGCAGAGACTCTTGTTGGTTCTGGCGAGATGTGGTAAATCTCTTCCTTGAGTTCCTTTTTCAGTTTCTGATGGCCCTCTTCAATCAAGCTTTGGACTTGCTCAGCCAGCCTTGTTTCTACGGAGAAGACATGGGTGCGAAACGGGGCTGTGACAGTGTCCTTGTAAATTCTTAGTATGTTGACCAAGACGCCCACCCTGTCCTCGCCTTCCCTCCATTGCAGCGTTGCCAGGTAATGGGAGTACATCTCTGGTCCAAGGCGTGCAAACCTCAACCACATCTGTGACGTGCACTGGACACCATCTGGGCTCTTAGGAAATCTCTCATCTTCTGAGAAAATTATTTCCAGCACAGCCAATTCCCTCAAGCACCGGATACCTTGTTCCATTGTGCTCCATTGTCCTTGGTGCACCTGGAGGTCTTCTTTACAAAGGTACCTGTCCCTTACACTTGTCAGCAGTCGCTGCCAGAGGCTGAGAGTTTCTTGGGTTCTCCCGATCCCCTGGTCAATGACCACATTCCGGGACAGAGATCCCAGTTGCCTGGCCTCACTTCCATCCAGAATGGTGTCATTGGCTGCAGCGTCCCAGATGCGGAGCAGCCAGGTCAGGATCGACTCGTTTGTCTGGAGGGTGAATTCCCGCCGCAAGTCACACAGCTCACCCGGGGATAGCGACCGAGTGATGATCTCTGGCTCTGCCTCTTCTGCTGGGTGCAAAGGTCCTGCTGCATCCTCGTCAGTCACTGTGCGGACTGATTTGCTTTTTGATTTCTTCTTCTGCACGGGGGCAACTGCAATTGGTTTAGGCTGTTCTGGTTCAGTGACGGTTTGTGTGGAGATGCTTTCAGCGCCTTTGTTTTTTTCCTCCTCTGTGTCAGTCTGCGTAGACATGGATGCTGTTGTCTTGCATCTGGTTTCTTTCTCCTCTGTGATGGTCTGTGTAGACATGGTGCTTGTTGCTCTGCTCTTTTTTTCCCTCTCATCCTGAGGATGCTGTGCCATAGCTCTGATCCTAAGCATGGTGTACACAGTGCAGGTCATAAAAAAGAAAAAAGAACGGCAGGTCATAAAAAAGAAAAAAGAACTGACAAGAAGATTATGCCATCCTTAACATCCACACAGAACTCAATATTTCCAAAAACTGCTGTGTCTGGCCTGAAAAGCTGGAAAAGATCACTCTTTAATCCTCCCCCCAGAGTATGGGTATGATTGTTGAGGCCCCAGATGTAGCAGCCTAAAGTAGGACATGCAGACAAAGTTGAGTATATATTCCGAATTATGTTCACGGTCTTGGAGGTTATCATGCAGTAGGCATAATAGACTAATAAAGCAAATTTTATATCATACCCTGGTCTACACAGGAGCATTAAAATCGGCAGATAGTTCCCCATGTGCGGAAAAATATAGAGAGCTAGATACAAGACCCATGTAAGCATGTTGAACATCACAGCGAGTAGGTGGCTTTTACAATACAAAATTGTAACTCTGACTTTTCTCAACAGCCTGGCCCCACGTTGGGCACCAAAATATGTGCTAGTTTGAAAACAAACTAGTGGGAGACACCAAGTCAGAATAACAATTTAATAAGGGAAAAAAAATAATTATAAAGGCAGATAACACTGGGTTAAACTAACAGAGTCAGGATACAGCCTGACACCCTGATAATCAGGGTGGTGGTAGCAGTCTGGTAGAATGGTGGCTGCAGTCCCCCCGAAGCAGTGATCCCGTAGAAAAAAAATAAAATCTGCTCTTCCTCAGAAAAGTCCAGTGGTGGCTAAGTAACTCCTGTCCTCTGGAAATCCAGTGGAAAAGAGAGCGTCTCTGGTATTCAGAATCTCAGGTTATATCCAGGATGGAATGCTGGTTTTCTCGCTCTGGGTGGAGCATCTCACAATGGGATAATGAGTCATGCTGCATGGCACTGATGGGCCATTAACAGAAAGATAGTCTGGAGGGGAGTGGGGGGTATGGAGGGGAGGGGGGGGGGGGGGGGGGGGAGGCAAGGAAACACTGTCCTACCTGATTTCAACAGCTCATGAGGATGGTAATAGAATACACTGCAACCCAGGACAAGTATCCTTTCCAAAATGTGTCTCAGTGTTAGAAAGACATATAAAACCCCTACTAGCACAGATGATTGACATTTCTGCAGTTTCTCTGTCTTGACATCCATCAGAGGATATATTATTTCCCTTCAGTGGAGTGCTGCCCAACACTGTGTCAGGGTTTCCATGCCCCATCCTCTCTTGGGATGCTGCTGCACAACTCCCAGATGCGAGTGGGGTCCACCAGCTCTTTGCCTCATATCAGAGTAGGAACTGTCTGGGAGCTGGTATGGGTCCAGCTGTATGAGAAGCAGATGAGCACAGACAGGGAGAAAGCTCTCCCAAACAGCATCCAAGCACAGACATACCAAGGCAACAGTATGTCATCCTTCCATCAGCAAAAGAACCAGTGCCTGAGGGACTTGGTTCATCTGAACTTCTCTGTGGCCCGGTTCCATGCAACAGGCAAAAGAAGCACAGGAATACCCCTGCCCGGTACTTTTCTCTCTGCTTTAGGCATGACACAGAGCCAACACAGAAAGAATTCACTTTGCTTCATATGAGAAAAACACCTATGTGAAGTACCAGCTATCTAACGGGCACTTTGCTGGTTTCATTCCAGATTCTCTGCAGCTTTCCAGTTTTTCCCAGAGCTGCTGTCAGATGCATACAGAGCAACATTTAACTATTGTTGTGTTCTCACCTTCATTACATTAGAAAGAAAAATGTTTTCCATCCTATTGGATGCATGGCCTTGGTTTAAAACGTGTAAACGTAGTTCAGATGAATTAAAGCCTCTTACAACTCTAGCTAAGAATCACTTGGGCTTCCCAAGGTAATCTGCTGAAGCTGAATTTAGGATAAACCCGGGTCCAAGCAGTTTGCTTTATCATTTTGAAATACATTGATTAGCTTAAACAAGTTAAAATCACATGTCTAAAGCCTAGACTAGATGTGGCCTTAGCCTTATGTTGCTCAGAAAGGGCTTGATCCCAACTGGTGGACATGGTCAAAACAATAATAGTATCCATAAATAGCTTTATGGTTGCCAGGGAGAATATACAGGCCCTTTGTCCTGGACACCACCAAGCAGCAGGCCTGGCCCACCGGCAGTTTAACTGCAGCAATACAGAATCACACAGAATCACAGAATTGTCTAGGTACTGACAGCATGATACTGAAAGACAGAGCTAATAATATCTAAAGATTTACTAAGAGAAGTCTTGCAATATGTTCAGATAAATGTCCCCTTATGCCACATACCTTGGCCATTTTTCTGCACACACAATCCTACTCTGACTATGTGAAGTGGTCCAAAATGCAGCTAAGGATAATTTGATTGTTGCATACTCGCAGGATCAGGATTCTTTTGTCCTGCTTGTACCAGAACAAAAGAAGTAAAAGATAATAGAGAGTTTGGATGGCTAAGTCTAGGGTTGTTTCTAATCTCTTTCTGTCACTTTCATGTTGCTAGTTTATATGACTGTGTATAAGGAAGTTGTGCAAGTCCTCCTGCCAGTAGTGCAGTGATGTTCAAAACCCTGGTCCCACCTGTGAAGGACTTGATCCCAGTACAAACTGATGTTCCAAGACCATGATATAAAATAAAAGAAGAAAAAATAAATGGTGTCAAATCTTGTCATATGTTGTTTGGGGTCTTCTAGAAGTTTCTGTCTCCTTTCTGCACACCTCTGATCTTACTACTTTTCACAGTTTTGTCTCTCCTTCCTGCCTGTTGGAGATCAGCATGTGTTAACTTATTCCTGCTGTAAATCTGAATCTTGGCTTTGAAGACTGCTGATTGCAAGACAGGGGAAACATTTTCTCCCATTTCTTCTTGAAATCACAGATTACTAATTTGAAGTATGATCGCTGCAGAACCAAAAGCAGGAGACAGTGCTAAGAAAACACTGGAGATGTTTTATGTTCTGTGTCCTGTCTCTCACACATGAAGAGACTCCTCTCCCCTGAATTTATTTATGCCTGGGATTTTACTGCAGAGGGAGGAATAAAAGGCTTCTCCCCTTAGGTCTAGCTTTGATATATAATTTTTTTTTTTTTCTTTTCTTTTCTTTTTTCTCACAGGGCTAAAGAGAACTGAAGAAGGCAATGCCATGTGACTGACTTCACTGCTGGGTGCAGGGGGAAAGGAATCTGTCTGGGAAGCAGGAAGAAAAGTTTATGGCGTCCTCCAGAATGGAAAAAGCCTTGTTTAACTAGGAAAAGATTGGCCTGAACCTGGTCTTGAGCAGAGTTTGCATGTGCTTGAGCAATGGGCAGATCGTGGCATGTGAAAAACAGCTATAGAGATGGCTGTAGTGCACCTCACCTGAGTATGTTGGCACTTATTTCCTTGTCTGCTCCATATTTGTCCAGCCTAGACAGGTCCTTAATTATTTTGTCACTTCATGCTTGAGTCAGAGACATCTGAGATTGTTTGTACCCAACAAGTTCTGTCAAAGTTCTTGGTTGCCAGATTACAGATCCAGTCCTGCAACACAATCCCTCAATATAGTGTCTACAAGTAGATACTCCATCTAACACCACCTAGGATTTGTGTCATGCACTGGAATGGCAATACGACTTGAGAAGGATATATACACATATATATGAGTATCATGTATGACTGCAGTCCCAGACAAAATCCAGTTAGGAGATGACTCTATGTAAAGGCTTTTGCACACTAATCTTCATTTTTTTAATCCTTTCCAGTGTAGTCAAGATGTTAGAAAGTGCTTCCCCTGGTGCATCTGGCAATCTCCAGCTTTTAGCAATAGCTATACTCGGTGATTACCAACAGGAATGCTTTGGAGAATGTTAAAGTGTAAATACAAAGCAGAAGTAAAGACTAGCTCCTCAGAAGGTCTCTTTTCTGGATAAGTGTTGCTTCTGAAAAGTGTGCTCAGGTATTTTGAAAATCTCTTTGCCTCATTAGAAGATCCTGCGGGCATGAAATCTCTGTCCTCCTTCCTCACTCAACTTCCTCAAACAAGTTCCATCCTTTTACTGTCCTAGAATGAAGTGCAAGACAATGGAATTCATCAATATGAGAGAGGGGTATCCTGGTTTATATGAGTCAATGTGCAGCTGACTTTCAAAGAGGCAGAAGTATAAAACCATTATTAACCAGTGTTGAAAACTTGACCTACTGCTTTGCTGGTGCAGAGATAATACTGGGGATGAAAAAAAAAGAGCTTAGCTGACAGATGAGGTGAAGCACCACATAAGAGAGCTTACCTAGCCATAGTGCTGCACAGTACATTCTCAGGAGGTAGAGCTGTCAGTCTAGCCTTCATCATGTGGCTATAGTTGTGATGCCAGCCCACCTTGAACTTGTCATTAGGATAGTCTAAAGTGTTTATAAAAGAGTAATTTTTTCTGATTTTTACAGGTGAGGAAACTCAGACGAAGTGAACCAAACTGCCCAAGGTCAGTCAGAAGTTTAGTCACAGAGCCTAAATCAGATATTGGACTGACTGGTGGGTCAGCACCAGGTTAACTGGGTATTTATAGAGACATATTATTTCCTAATCTAAATGTGTCCACGCTAGAGGGTGCTGTACTGCTTTTCTAAAGCAATTTTCTGTATTTCATTTATTTGAGCAAGTGTTGAACTCAAGATCTTTATGTTTGACAATGAGAGTCTAAAAACCAGTTGTTCTAGGGTTATGGCATGTGGACATGTACTTTTGTTTTAGAGAATTAAGCTTGTTAAGGAGGAAAAGCAACTCCTTTTTAGATCAATGCATTTGCATGTGCATTTTCATAGGAAACACTGTACGCATACATAACTATACATGTAGTTAAGCTTTTTTTTCATAAAGCTAATCAAAACATTCAAAGAAAAATACAGAATTTTAACAGAGGTGGTGGAACAGAGTTTTTAAGTGCTTTTTAAAAACAGTTTCAATCAAAATGTTGACAGTCAAAATTCGTGGTCGAATATATAGATATGATAGATTGTTTTAAAACTCAAATTTACCAGAAACACTCTAACTGACTTCTAAACATCTTTCAAAAGTATACATCCAGTTTCAAACCCCTCCCCATTTTCCAGTAAATTTAAGAAAATTAACTTTAATTAAATTAGCAAAAACCTCTTCAATATGAGAACAATGTGGAATGAATTTGTATAGCTCAGGGACTGTGAGCACAGGCTAGCTACAGCATCAGGAATGATGATATTTCTAATCAGTCAAGGGATGGGGTAAGATTCTGCTCCTCTTAGAAGGGAATAAATCCAGAGAAACATTGTTGAGGTTTACGTTGGCATTAATTTAAGATTGCAGCATCAGCGTCATGCTACCAAAGGTATGAGCTTCTGTCCTTAACAAGAAACATGCATACACATGTGTGCAGAGATGTGCATGTTTGCACATACAGAGAGTGTGAACATCAAGACGTCTCAGCTACATTCTTTGGAATTATTTTTTTGGCCTGAGAGTGGGAAATGTATTTTGCTGTTGGGAATGTAAGAGCTCAGAATAGCTATTATAGAAGGAGTAAAGGGATAGTTTTCTTGATGGGTGACTCTACAGGTCCTAAATCAAACACCAGTGAGACAATCCATACCATGTGGAGTTGAATTGTACAAAAATTATGTTGTTTTTTTTCCCTAAGATCTCTTCCATACTACAATGACCTTATGTTAGCTATAGCCAAATTAGTGCATCTGTTATATTTTTAGATATCAGACTGCAGGCACTTGTGAGACTTAAGACATTACCTGCATGCATATCCAAGAAATGCACAAATTTGAATGGCTCTCATCAAACCGTGTCTTCTCTCTGATCTTAGGACCATAACATGTACAGCCATATTCTCTAAAAATCTATGTTCAGGAATGTGATTTGATTAACAAGTTTCGTGAAGACCTGTGGGAATATGGATTACTCTGGTGATAAATTTATGACAGATGAAAAGGAAGGTTGTTAACAATTCAGTTAACTACTAGTAACTTTTCAATATATTCTCTGTAGTCATTGTTATATGTCCTTTTAAAATGATTGCATGGCAGTGTACCCTGTTATGTGTGAACCTGAACAGGCAATATGACTGGAAAAATGTGGTATACATTAATGTTGAAAGAATACCTCCAAGCTTCCCTCAGACAGGCAACTGCTAGAATTGGAGGCAAACTGAAAAGCTCTCTCCACAGCAGCCAGCCAGCACTGCACTTGACTGCACCCATTTTGGAGATTTCCACTGACAGTACCCAGCATCTGTGTTGAATTCCCACCTCTTTAGAACTTCTATCTGTGTGGCACCTCTTGTTCTTGTTCTTGTTCTTGTTCTTGTTCTTGTTCTTGTTCTTGTTCTTGTTCTTGTTCTTGTTCTTGTTCTTGTTCTTGTTCTTGTTCTTGTTTCCTGACTTTGGCAGGAGTCCCACTCTGCCTGCTCCATGAAACACCTTTCTATGACAAAAACTCTACCCTCATACCTCTGCTGCTTGTGGTGTTTTGTAGCTGCCATCAAAACAATCAGTTTAATGTTTGGATGGAAGCAGTAAGCAAACATTAAAGTCAGGAGTGATAGGTTTATCAGAAACCCTCGTAAGTTCTTCTGTCATTCAGAGCAGACTGGACAGGAGAGATAATTCCAGGTGCATGAATAAGGTGTCATCTGCTTTTGTCCTCCAGCTTTGCCTGTCTGATATGTTACTACAGGTGGCTGCTCAATGGATCAAGACAACCTCCTGCCTTGCTGCATTCATGTTCAGCAGCAGTCACTTCAGAAAACCTATTTTGAATGCTATTTCTGCTGGTGTACTCTGCACATGCCAGGGCTCAGAGTGCAAGGCTGATAAGGTCTCCAGCAGAGCAAAAGTATCCAGCCTGGGGAAAGTGGGGAAGGAGCCCTTCCTGCAAGGATGAGCTGGGCAAGGCAGATCACAGTGACCTGTTCCTGAGCCCTGCTCTCTGGACACCATTGGGTTTGGGAGGCAGGGCTCTGAGGTGCTCCTGCCATTTAAGCATCTTTGCATGGTGTAGATACTTCATCCTGCAGAGTACAGGTAAAGCCAGACAGGGACAAAACATGGTGCATCCTTCCCTATCAGCAGCACAAAATGCATTGGATACACATTTATCACTGTGCCCTTTGCATCTTCCCCTCCAACTCATGGGATGTACATTTCGCTGATGCCAGAAGATATTGCAGAGCCACTGTTTGAAATCTAGTCACACAAACTGTCAGTCATGATTTACATTCAAAGGATCATCATGCACCAAAGAAGATAATACTGGCATTTCATTCCATTTACTGACAACTGGCCAACTCCTCACATCATAAGCCTTTTGAGAGTGAGATGCTCAGGTCCTGGGAGAAATTCTCCACACCAGGGGAGCCAGAGAGGCAATACTCTCATTCCTGCTTTCCTCTCCACTGGGACTTGCAAGGTGATGACTGATGGCTAGGCTAGACTGAGATCCAGCCTGCTAGCAGTCCAGTCGACTGGTATCTGGCACTGAAGAAGATTACTGTATATTTCCACTCTCCTGAAGCAGGGTGCAGAAGTAAGAGCCACAGCCTTGTTGCCTTTGGATGTGGGAAGACCAGGCAGAGTGTGCAAAGCCACAAGGAAATACTTCCTGTTTAGTTCTGAGGAACCTTTAATCACAATTTATCAGCTGCAATTTCTTTGAAGGTGTCCAGTAACTTTAATCTGAAGGTCAGCAGGAAATTCATCCTGAAGTTGAGGAAACATCTCTGGCTCTTCAACTGACATGATTTTCATGCTACTCTGAGTTTGCTCTATGTTTTTCTGCACAACACAGAAAGAGGAGGGATTTTTCTCTTTTTGATCCTAAATAACTTCTGTCTTTAGACAAGGTGCTTTAACTGGTACCCAGGCCATCCTACATTTATTCTCACTGTGAGAGGTGCTCTCCCCATAATTCCTTACCACATTATTTGTAGGGAGCGCAGAATCATCATCTTAACCAGAAGACAAGATTCTCCTCACACCTTTTAGCACAGAAGACAAATAGACTCACTTGTGTTTTTGGGGGAGCATGACACTGGGCAAGATCTCACTAATGCTTTCTCAGGCTCACTTTCAAGCCAGATCTCTTAAAACTGCATATTTAAGCGGGAATAAAATGCATATTTCTGCTTCCACATTGTTTGAATTACTGTTCAGTGTGGTGCCTCTATTCTCTATTGCTTGTCTGCAGAGCCTAGCCACCCAGCAGAGAAGCTAGCTGCTGACATTAGACCTTTAACCCAGGGAACAGCAGTGTCTCATGATGCTTGTATTTCAAAACCTGGTGGACCACCTGGGTGGGCTGTTTTATTTGCATGTAGCACTATTTATATTTTCTTGTGTTAAAAACCTAGGAAACTATAGAAAAAAATATATATATAAATTGCACCACATGTTGACAAGAGAACATTAGAGCTAAAAGCTGAGTACTTGGGAGTTAGGTAATGCCAAAAACACTTGAACTCCCTCATGTGTGCACATTATGAGACAGTCTCGAGTTACAGGATCACATTACTCATGATTCTACAGGACAGACAATATGAGGTGCTGTAAGCTAGAGGAAATCTTGATTCTATTTCTCCTGCTACCATGACAGAAACTAGGGGCTAAAATGCAAAACTGAGGAAAAGGGTAGGGTTTGGAAACAGATGTAAGCAGGAAAACCAGGCAGATAAGATCCAACACCTTCCAAGTGTGCATCAGTGTTTGGCATAAACGTGCTGATAGCAGGTTTTATCTGCCTTCACACAATTCCTGTGTGCTTTGGTTTGCCCTGGGGACTTTATGCTGAAAACTGTAGTTATGACAGGCAACAAGATTCACCATCATGGGGGAAACAGAAGGAAAGAGTTGTAGAGACAAAACATGTTTTGCTTTCTGCTTCACACTGGTGTTGCAGAGGTGTGGGAAAGGGAAGAGATTTTGTAATACTAAATTACAGAGTTATGTGACAGGTCAACAGTTCTACTAGGTTTCTTCTCCACATCAGCATGGAGTATCAAACTTCATGCATTCAGGCACTTTGCAAGTTTTTATTGTTTATTCCAGGGAGCATAATAATCTTAGTGTCCCCAGACATGTGTAGTGGTCTGCTACATAGTAACGCTTTGTTGTTATAGTAAAGAAAAAATCTTTATCCATAAAAAGAAGGAAAAAATGAAAATTAAAGGGGAAAAAAAAAAGAGTGTAAACCTAGTCTGGAAGAAGATACTTCCACATTGTCAAAACTTCATTCCTAACAGTCAGAATGTGTTTATTAATGTTGAATTAACTTCAAACAAACAATGAGGATTGAGGTAAAATAGCTGTCAATTAGAAAAATGGTATAGGAACAGAATAGGTGAAAAGCGTCTTCAAGGTCAGCTTTAGGACATCTGTTGTTCATAACATGTGTCTATATATAAATATAAAATTACTTGGATGAGCGTGTTGAAAACCTAGGAAATATCCATCTCTGGTTTCCATTTGTTTACTCTGGAGTAATTCCACAGACTTTAGTGGAGAAGGTCCAAATTTACTGTGGTTAAAAAATGGAGAGCAGAATCTGATCGGAGAGCTTCAGGTTTACTCATAATGCAGGAACTGGAGGATGAACAAATAACAAGAAACAGTGCAATCAAATTCCAAGGGATTTGGATTGTATTGAGATTTGTAGCCAGCAGATAAAATAAGGAGGCTGAATTCAAGGAGACAATCTAGGGAATAACTACTACATACGTAGCAGTTAGGTGCTATTATGAAGAATATTTTTGAGGATTCAGGTTACATATAAAGGGCACATATCGCACCTTACCTGTTCATAAAAAATACATTCACATTAATTAACTTTACAGAATGCTGTAAAAATTAAAGATGAATGTAACCTGTTATTAGATGGCTAGTTGTCTCTTCCTCAGGGGAGTGATAGGATATTATCTCCTATACTATAAATTTCTAATCACAGTCTTAGTTCAACAGTTTGACTTTCTTAATTTCATGATTCCACTCTTTTTAATTACTTGACCTGCCAGGATCACTTTGGAGCCAAAATGCTGGTGTGTTGAAATCACACTTTTTGTGGTGATACTATTGTTTTTGACTAAAAAAGTAAGAGAGTGAGGCTGAAGGTTTGATTTTAATTTCAGCTTTGTTCTTCCAGAATCAACCTCCCTGGTAGAACAACTCCCACACGTTTCAGTGTACTTGACTTTTCTAATTTATGATTTTTTTCTGTCTCCCTTGAAGTTTCCTGTGTGAAGACAATGTTGGGTTATATGGGACATTGCTCTTTATAGATTCTCCAGCCCTTTCTCAGCTAGCATTTGCCTCACTCTCACTTTGGCAAGCAGGTGAGCAGGGCTGAATGCTACAGCACCTACACAACCCTCTGGCAAGGGCAGGGGGTGATTTGGTCCCAGCAAAAAGTAGATGGGAAAAAGTGCATGAGATAGTGCATGCAGTGACACTTGCTGTGGATCAGCTAGTGTGTGCCAGCCATGTGTCTAAGCCCTAGAATTTAATAGAGAGGTCTCTGCTCTCACAGCACCTGACATCGTCTCTGGCAAAAAGTTTCTTGCCGAGCCTTTGCAAAACTCACAGCAGGCATCCATCTTTCAGAAACTGCAAAAGGATCTGAAAGTTTCTTCTGAAGAAAAAACAATAAGAATACCACAATGAGTTTTTAACCTTAATAAAGGAGCAGGAGGGTGGAGAAGACCAGAGATGTTCCATGAACTTATTCAGGAATGCCCCTATTGCAATTGTGGACCAGTCTAAACCCAAACAGGATAGATTTCTGTCAGGAAAGTCTATGAAGAAGCGGTTTAACAGTCAGCATTGTATAGATTTAAAGGTCAGCAGGGACCATTAGCTCATTTAGGCTGACATCCGGTAAAACACACAGCCTATAGGACTTTGTCCGGTTGCCTCTGCATCAAGCCCATAGCTTTTATATGCCTGTAGCACATCTTACTCTGAAGAAATGGTTTTCCCTGATCAGCCACCTTCTCCACCAAAAACATGTGCTTTTCTAGTTATTTATATGTGTAAACACTGGAAATGCAACAGTTTACAGCCGTTCACACCACATCTGAGACTGCAGCATAAAAGAGGGATGTGCAAATCACACAACTGCAGGATCCTCAGAGTAGCGAAGGCTGAGGGAACCAGCAACAGTGACAAGTGGGAGGTGACTGTGTTTTCCATGGATGATACTGGGATGAGGCCCACCTGGGCATGCAGCTGTGTCTCCAGCAAGGCAACAACATCTGAGTAATGAATTACATGTGGTAATTTTGCCTTTATAGTGGGATTTTCAGATCTTTAATGAATCTGATGTCTTCCTCTGTGTCAGACAAAAAATGCTTATCACACAGCAAATAGGTTTCTAAATGAAGGACACACTAGTCTCTCAATTATCTCTTTTATCTAGCAAGGTTTCTTCCAATATTTTCATGTTTAAGAAAAGGTATCGGCTTTCCAATTTAAAGGGTTATTGTCAATCTGGAAGCTCAAGTAAGAAAAAGATATATGCTTAAAAAAACTTTCAAAGTAGAGATGGGCAGAATTTGTTGCAAATTTTGTCCTTTCTCTGTTTGCAAGGTTGTCAAGAAAAATTTTATTTCACAAGAAATTTACTCTTTAATGCTAAATTGTTATTAGTGGTTAATTCATTCTAAGAGTGGTGGAGCTTTAATTTCCTGTATATATTGTTGGATTTTTTTAAAAAAAGAAGAATGAATAGAAGAATTTATGAATACTTTTATATATGCAAAAAATCTAATTCACTTCTATTGAAATACAATTTGTACATAGAAGTGGTGATTCCTCAGGTAATGTTAACAATGAAAAACCCTCTGTATAAACCAAGCAATTAGCAGAAATCAGGAGTATGCTAGATGTCCCATCTGGGTTGCGGGATTTGGACGGAGTGTATTACACAGGCATTCATAGCCGGCTCTAGAAATAATGTGCTTAGTCCAGGGATCACACTAAGGAAAAGTCATGCTAAGTATGTACACAGATTACAGGTTTGAGTTCTTGTCTCCATCCCTACCTACAAACTCCCTGTGAACATACCTGAGGATAGCTACTCATCTCTAGCTGTATCTGTGCAAAACCTGCTTAAAGCCTATCTTGTCTTCAACATACCACTCTGCTTCCAAGGACTTCCTGTTGAAGGAATTTGGCCTCTTCTGGTCTGACAGAGTTCTCTGAAATGTTTTGTGGCTAAGAAATCACCAGCTGCTGTATGCTAACTCTCCTCAGGAAAGGCGCCAAGCTCTGTACCAGCTCTAGTGGTAGGATCAGGAAAAACTGCGGAGGTGAGATGGACAAGTACACAGTGAGGACTTTAGAGGGAGGCTGTGAG
This sequence comes from Athene noctua, assembly GCF_965140245.1. Lineage (NCBI taxonomy): Eukaryota > Metazoa > Chordata > Aves > Strigiformes > Strigidae > Athene > Athene noctua. The sequence goes on from NC_134077.1 coordinate 43,687,020, forward strand.
CCAGGGATGAGGTTCAAGCTCAGAAAGGAGTGGAGAAATGAGTGGTGGAGGAAAGGGTGACAACATTAAACAGCTGGACATGCAGCTGTGCCCAAACTGAAAACCCCAACTCCACTCCACCCCATGCACCTAGAGAACAACAGTCTGGGGGCAGCAGCTTCAGTGCTCACTGGGGCTGAGCCTTCAGAAAGGCCATGAGGTTGGAAGGTGAGACAGAAGTAGTCTGATCTTCCACCCCAGGACAAGGACAGTGGTGCAAGGAAAACCCTGCAAATGATATTCCATGAGCAACAAAAGAGCCTTCTACTTGCTGAAGCATCTGCACTGACTAGTGATCACAGTTTGGTACCTCCCTCTGGCAACATGTGCTGGAGCAGCACTTTTCCAATGCATTCATGTTTTCCCTCAGTTGTTCTCCAGAGGTTGGAGGTCTTCTGTGGCTCTCTGCTTATGGGAGCAGTGAGTTGGATGAGCTCACACCATTCATGCCTGCTAAGCTTCAGCACTAAGTGTAGTTTCTTCAGTCATTCAACATGTACATCCCCTCTGCACTTTCCTCTTAGAAGGCAAGTCTAGCCTCACTAAGTTTCACCCTCCCAAGCCAGCCTCCTTGTTTATATCAGAGTAGCAAATCTACTGAAGAGACCAATTAATTGAATTCTGTCTCTGGCCAGTTTGATACATCAAGCTAAATTCTTAATAAAGAATAATAGGAGATGGTGCTGGCCACAGAGATTATTTGGTTTCCAGGAAACAGCCTGTGACTGGGAAACCAATATGTTCAGTGCCGGGTGCCAAATTGCCAATACAATTCTTCTGCAGGCAGCTAGCAATTGGCCTCTGGTGAGCTTGGCCAGCCTGACAATCAATGGGAGGAGCTGCCGTGAGCTCCCCTACTTTGTCAGATTTCCAGTAATATGTCAGAGCATTTGACCCCTGGATGACTCAGCCACATCTTAGAGAGGAAATGCCTGGCAAGATGATCATGCTGGAGGAAAGGTTTTAACAGCTGGGAGAAGCAGCACTGTCACTGAGGCAGAAGAGGAAAGGAAGAGGGGGAAGAGCAAGTAAGACAACATGATGTGGCCTACTCAGAGACCAGCATGTGAGGCTCAGGAGACAATAGATGCTCCTGTTGATGGTGGACTGGGGTTTTCACAAGTCAAGGCCATCACAAGAGCCAGAGGGATCAAGCTCTGGATAAGCTCGAGAAGTGTTGTATCCTTACTCACATGTTTTCTTACAAAACCTGGTTAGACTGCAATTTCAGAAATCATTGACCAGATTCACCAATAAGCTCTGTCTGCTTTGCTGATGCTCCAGGCGCTGAAACCAGACATCTGATACGAGCATGTGTGTGCTGCTTTATGCAGTCAGAGCAGCAACAAAGGAGAAGAAACGTGTCAGGGACTCCAACACCTTGTTGTCTTCTCCAGGGTGGGACATGTTCTCTATCAGACATAATCAGTCAGCACTGTGAGGAGAATTACTGCCATTACAGACAGGCTGTTCATGAGCCACTGTACCTATAGAGCCTGTGTTCCCATGCCTTCATGTCCCATAACTAAAGTATAACCCCCTCAGCTGGAGTCTTCACTCATTTGACAGAGTATCCCCAATGCTTTCCTATCTCTTACACAGATATCCTCTATCTTCAGCTGTCTCTGAGACGGGGAGTCTAAACAATCTTAGATTGATGGTGCAAGGCCTGCGCAAAAACAAGGTGAGGCGTATGGGACTGTTTGAAAAAGACATACCAGGTGCGATAACATTGCTAGGCGACTATCTCCTAGCCCAAAGAGAAGTCTCCCCTAGTCCTTGAAGTTGTGGGTATCAGCAAGAGATTACCCAAACACCAGCATAAACTGGCCTGGCAAGCTGAACAAAAGCCAGAGAACAACTGAGGCTGCGCAGAGCAACAGGGTGAAAAGTTCATCAGGGAGGAAGAAGAGGTACTTCATCTTTACGACCCCTCCCCAGGAAGCTGCAACCCCAGTCCGGAGCTTGAAGAGCTCATCGCGCAGGCGCAAGAGGAGGAGACCTGATTACCATGAGAAGCGAGGGGAGGCGGGGGTAGACTATGTATATGTATAGGCGTTTTATGAATATGCACTATTCTGTAACATATAAGCCGGACGGGAGCTGCAAACGATGCGCATGCTTGTGGTGGAGTGATCCCCCATGCGCCCAGCGCTGAATAAACATACCCACTTTATAACTCCACAGTTATAGAGTGATTTCTCTGCAAAACATCTCTGTGCCCTTTTATGTACTTGAACATTTGGCTTGCAAAACCAACTTGAGAGCTGAGCAGAGACCAGAACAATCATTATCCCAGTTGTGAGCAGTGGGACACACTCGGCAAGCATGAGCTTTGTGTTACTTGTGTGTATCCCTTAACAAATGTCTCAGTCCTCTGGGCCATCTCCAGTGCCTTCTGGGCGCAGCTTGACTTGGTGAAGTTCTCACAGAGTGAATAAAGATCCTAGCCAAAGACATCACTATGTGCACAGTCACACTGCGAAAGAAACCAAAAGTCCCAAACTCTCTGACACTACATCCTAAGTACCATGTCAATGTCAGTGGTAGTCTTTTCAAAGAATAAGCCGTGGTGGTTTAAATATCTGTGATACCCATTGTTTACACATGATCTCTCTTCTATGTCTGTCTTAAACTCCTCAGGTGGGAGGAAATTCTCCTATCCTGAAATGTAAGTCACTTAGATGGGGTTACTGATAGCAGGATACTTCAAAGACAACAAGCGTAACAAAACCTGTCTCTAAATGTTTGGATTTCAGCAATCCAGGAAAATGTCCTATGATCTGCCTGGAGCTTGTTGGAGGTTTTCTATTGTCTCCATAAGCAGGAACTGTTAGCCATGTTGCAGGTCTGCTCCAAGCCAAGGTCTTCCACACTCCCAGCTGGCACTGAGTGAGCATCCAAGACCTGTCCATTTCTCTAGGCAGCTGCATGATTTGGTAGCCATCTGACAGAACATATCTGGAGCTTTGGTCTGACTGGGACTTGAACCAAAGAAAATAATTTAAGAATGCAGAAAAGAGAAAGCGACTTCCTTAATCCTGGCCATTTACTTCTTCAGGAATTAAATATAAGGTTTTCCAGAAAGGCTTACACCTGTGTTTAATGTTATAATCATGAATAATTGCACTGAGATTAATGGGACTATTCAAAAGATTCTGCTTACAGATGTATATAACTTTGAAGGACTGAAGGACTGGTACCACAAACTGCATAGTCACCAGAGGTGGGATACACACACACTGTAAATCTGTACATCTGTCTTCCTCATTCTAGATATACAAACCTAAGTGTCATTGTTCGCCCAGGCAAGGAAATCTTGCATTTCTTTGTGCAGAAGTAAATTCAGGCAATATAAAATGTTGTCTTAATCCACTTGATCTTCTTTAGGATTTCCCTTGTGACTGACTCCATGCTTCTAAAAAGTTTGCATTTCAGTCCCAAATGTTATTTCTGACATTCTTCTGGGGTGAAACTGTTGTCTTCACTTTTCCCTTCAGCCATGCCTCATAGAGTGGGTGACCAATAAAGGCTGCCTTTCTCTTCACAACGTTTGAAGGCTTTGCTTTTTATTTGAAATTGTTATTTTCTCCCACAGTTGAAAGAGCAAAACCATTGCCACTCTGTAAGCATTTGAGCCTCATTTAAGCCTCCACTGCCACACCAGAAAAGTACACTGCTCAGCACAAGCAGCAATAACTGGTATGCAGGAGCCTCATGTTCCCCAAAGGTTCATCCCTGTGTCTCATGTTTGTTGCTCATGCAAGAACACAGTGGCTGTGGTTTTCACTTGCTCCATTTCTCTGACTCTGAGCAGACTTCCACCAGCAGGCCATTCAGTCCTGTACTGCTTTGTAATTAAGTTTTTTCTTTATATATTAACATTTTTTTGTAACATCACAATCTTAGTTATATTTCTTCCCAACAACAGTTTCGGTAACAGAAAGCTGCATTAGTACTGCTTCATAATGGTCTGGCTTTGCTCTTTGCACAGCAGAACCGCCTACGTTATCACACTAATGTAATACAATGCAGGGGTATTAGAAATGTTCTGAGATACAAAACTGATGGTCGGTCTAGTCCAGGGACTGCCTACAGCAGTGGCTGGCAACCAAATGTTTTGGAGGAAGCAATAAAATGTGCATAACATTTCTTTTGTTGCAAGACTCTTCAGCACAGGGAACTCCTGTCTCAAACCCAGCTGCAGATCAGTTTATTCCCCAGACAACAAGGCTAAGTACCCCACTGAAATATTATCCCAAGCAGTGTAATTACAAATGCAGATTATTTCCATTTAAGGCATCTAATTCCTTTTTGGAAGTCTTACTGACAAGTCTGCTTCTCTGCATGGCAGCCCAAATTTAATTAGGCTTTGTGCAAGGGGAATTCCCCATCAGCCTATGGCTGCCTGCTTTTTAATTCCATCACTTGCCCTCCTCTCCCAGGGTGCACAGATAAATACCCAGGAGTGCATGGCTTGCTTTTTCCCTTGCAAGAGAAGCCTCAAGGGTTTCATCCTGGGGATACACACTCAGTGCCTGTTCCTTGTGAGACCTGGCACACTCTTCAGCACCTCGCTCAAATTCTCTACCATGTCTTTCAATAGTTCCAGTGGAAAAGGGACTGTTCATGGGTCGCATGCCTTCTCCTCTCCCCAGGACCAGCTCTTTCTGGGCATCTGTTTGTTTCTGAAGTCTTTCCCTGAATCCCACCCTGAGAAAAGAAGACCTGGAATGGGCCCTTAGCAGAAAGTGAGGAGACACCAGTCACACAAATCTCAAGGAGAGGTTTCTTGCTGTAAGGAAGGGAGGTTACCCTGTTGGATGGGTGTGGAGCATGGTTGAACTGGCATGCTGATGTGGGAAGAATAGGTGGCAGGCTGTGTTTGAAGAGTCTGGAGCCCAGAATTTGGAGCATTTTAAAGACAGGCAGCTTGAAAGCATAAAGCATTTTTGATGAGCCTTGCTTTTGACATTTCCCTGCAAAGCTGTCCCCTGCTCCCAGCATTTAAAATTAATTTTGAAAATATAATAACATTTTTTTATCAGAATGCAACTTCTCAGTAAAAGCTGTAGTCCTTCACTTCAGCATTGCCATTTTGCCCATCATAATGCCATGCAAGTGTGCCAAATTCATCATACCAAAAGCTCTACCTTGGCAGAAACAAAACACTTAAATAATTTTCATCAAAACTGGCATTTTCCTGTGGAATGTTTCAATCTAATCAAAAGCGCATTTTCTGTCAGACAGCTGTTCAGTCAGAACATTCCTGACCACCTCTAATCAGACATTCAGTTAGTAGTTTCCAAATATGCCCAAGAGACTTAGGCACTCAAGGCCCAGTGCAAGATGGAGGAATTTCTTACTCCTAAAGCACTTGGTACTGATTTGTGTTGTCATGCTTTTTCCACTTAACATTCAGTAAGACCAAGAGGTGACAACAGAGAAACAGAAAATAATTCAGAAGTTGAGGGAAAGGGTCTGAAATATCACGGATCAAAGCTGGGGTGAAACTCCATCTGAAGCAGAGCTGGATATTGTAGCAGATAGATCTGGCCACATGCCCACAAGGGCACAAAGGAAGAAAATCAGGCTCAGAACAGAACAGAGCATCAAAGAGGGATCATGGGTATTGGTAGTTATACTGCCTGGGAAAGTCCCACCACACTGAGCTCTTTTACTGACCAGGACACTTTCCTAAAGGGTGTTGGAAGGAGAAGACCACACCCAGCTGCCAAAACTTTGCCAGAGGCCTGTAATATCAAGCAATCTCCTCTGAAACAGACATCCTCAGTGCAATGGACCCAGAAGTCATCGAGCTGAATGAGCAAGGAACCAACTACTCGCATCTGACACCATGCAGTTGGGGCAGTTTCTTCTCATCTTGCTCTATTCCTGTACTCTTGCTATCTTATTTCTTTTTCCTTTTCCCCATCCTGAAGACTGTGCCTTACAGAACGAATAATTAAATACATTTAAAAACACATAAGTAATTACTTATAAGACCTTTGACATATTTAATCAACATATGGAATTTAAATATATATTGCTATTCCCCTGTGGATTAGTAACACTTTAAAATTTGCCTTGAAATCAATACTTTGCATCAGTGACTGAAGAAAATTATAAGTGGGCTGGGACTGTAATTGAAACCTGAAGCTATCCTCATCACATCCACACAGCTTTATCCCACTAAGAGACTGTGCCATCTGGTAGGTTGTCATCAGGACACTTGTCAGTCAACAAAATTGAGTTGAGGAGCTTTGGGGGATCTTCAGGTCATATGTTTACTGAGATTAGGAACAGATCTTACAGTTTAATAATCAATCTAAACTTTAAGTACTAAACCTCTCATGCATGCCCTTTCCATCAGAGATGCTCAGAGAGTCAGAAATGCCCTTGCACCTTGCTCCTGAGTCCACCTCTCCAAACTGAAGTTTTCCCAATGAAGGTATCTCATCTATGGTGGCTGCTAAAGTCAACTGAAACACAGCTAGAGCCAGCAGTCTGTAGCTCCTGGTCACTGCTCCTTGTTCACAGTCCCTGTACAGGAGGACTGTATAAACCCTTTCAGCAGCAGCCTCTCACCCAAAATGCACACTAAGTTGCCCTGCCAGAGGCACTGCTTTCCAGAACTGTCTACCCCATCATCACAAACTGCATCTTACTAATTTTTACTATTAGCCAAGGGCATACACACTGGGAAGTACACAGTTTAGCAATCTGGATTTCCTTGAGGAATCTTTCCTTAAACATTCATTGATCTATACATTCTGGTTTCATCTGCAAATTTTATCAGCAATGATTTCCATGTTTCCTTCCAGATTATTGATTAAAGTATTGAACAACCCTGGGACTGAAATCCATCCTCAGGTATACAACTAAAAATCATCTGCTTTCACAAGCTGGTCCACTTGAACAATTATGTTTTGAGATCTATTTTCTGGTCCATTTTTAATCCATTTAACAGGCCTTATTGATTCCTAGACCATGCTTATTTTAAGAAAGGGGTACTTTAGAACACAATGGAAAGCTTATTCATCTGGGAAAGTGCATTCATTTTGGGCCTGGCAGCCTAGGGAATTGATGTCGACTTCGGTCCTCACAATATAGCATTTATATGTGTTTTTCTGCTATTTCCTACCACAGTTGGTTGTTGTCCAAGCAATAAGAAGTATAAAAAATACTACCATAATTTCAGAGATGCTGTGCTTTAATGCTGTCTCTCACCACACGTTTTTTAAGAAAGGGCTTGCCTTCTTAGTGGTAGTAGTTGTTAATTACCGCTAGGGGCCAGCGTTCCATACCTGTTGTCCAGAATTACTGCCGGAAAGTTTCAGGACTGTTTCCAAACAACACTGTTTTAAAAAGATGCAGGGAGGAAAATGCATTACTCCCCAGTTTAATGCTTTCACGATTATTCAGGCTTCCTTCACAGGCTGAATCATTACGAAGTATGAAAGAAAAAATCACCCGACTTATGGAAATGGCAGACTGGTGGATCCCTTAGAAAAAAGCTGCACCTAATTCTATGTATCCTGTTTACGCAGGCAGAATTTGCTTTGTTGTGCTATGGAAAAGTCCTTTTCAGATATATGGCTATTTAAACTGACCCTTTCAAGTGTTCTGAGGACCCAAGGAAGGCTTTCAGTCAAGAATTCCACTAAACAGTTCTGAAAAAACATTATCTGAAGAAGTACTGCTTTTAAGACTCCACGCACACAGAGCTGATGTGTATAGGATTTCGTAGTGTGTGTAAGGAAGACAAGTCCTAACACCAAGGAAGCGGTGTAACAGAGAGTCTGTCCTGACTTCCATAGAGAAACTAACCTCACATGGAAACCAAGTAGCCTGTCTAAACTGTGGAATAAATTAATGCCATCATCCCAAACAATAGTAGAGAGGGATTTTCATTCCTCTTTCTTAGGAAAGTCTACAAGCCACAGGAGCATAGGAGACATTCTTGTTTGTGGCACACTGTCATTTCTTGCCAGGAAAGTGGATCATTGCCCAGCTCACATGCACAGACCACTCACCCCAGAGACCAGTCTGGAAAAATTAAGCCAGAAAGAGGATTTTATCATGATGTTTTCTGGACATTGCAGGGCAGTCCAACTCAGCTTTAGCAGTGCAGTGCAGCTGAGAAAAGGATAAGTTGCCAGCTAACCAAAAAAGTGAGAAATGAACCCTACAGTGGGCACGTATATTGCATTGTATGAAGTATAACAGGTATCTGAACAGAGAGGAAGATGCAAGCTATAACTGTATATAAATAGCATGTGTGTAAGTATCTGCTTAGGGTATTGGAGAGGACTGCATGGAGAATTGCTTGGCAGATGATGTAAAGGTAGTAAATCCCTCAATGTGTCTAGATGGGCTCGTAGGAAGTGCTGGAAAGGAGATGGTAGTGATGGACAATCAGTTACAGTTGAAAAAGGGGTGGGTAAGAAGGTAGCTTCTGTATAGAAAATTTATGGCTTTAGACAATATCATTATTAGAAGTCCTTCCAGGAGCATTTTCAGGGGCAGAGATGTGGAAAAGTGAAGACTTAATGTATAGCTGAGTAAATAACATAGAGAATGTGTGAGAGGCAAAATGTTCAGTTTCATCATGAACTCCCAAGATAGAATTTAAGGATACAACAGATGCAATCAAGAAGAGTCCTCAGGTTTTGTGGAAGGATGTTTCACCAAGACTGGGTCACGTGGAGGAGCCACTGAACATGTTTGTGAGGAAGACGCAGTTGCTAGATGTTATGTGGACTTCCACAAAAAGCTTTTGACAAGACAATTCCCTACGGGTTTTTGGAGAAGCTAAGCTCCAATGAGCTAAAAGAAAAAGATATTGCATAGGTAAAGAAAATGTTAAAAACAGAGGAAGAAGTGAGTGGCTAAAAAGTCAGATTTTACAATGAAGACAGGTGTCTAATGAAGTGGATCTATACAGATGTGCATGTTGCATTGCCTTAATGAGGCAACCAGCTCTGGCAAGCACAGAGAGTTGGGCTAGTAAAACAACAGGTACTGAGAAATGTTGCAGAAAACTCTCAAAATGCAAAGTAACAAAAGAAATAGTTGTAGATTTAAGTCTGTGCTATTCAATACAAAGCTGTCCCCGTGTAGAAACAGCAGTGTCAACACGGCATACAAAGCAGTGGATTGTGGATTCCACAGTTTCACGAAAAAGTCACGAAAAATGACCGTGGATTGGTCTGCAAAAAAATTAGTTCAGTGAACAGTAAAAGTACAAAAAGCAACTAATGTTAAAAATTAGTAGATGAGAAGACAACAGAACAGACCACATTACTATATTAATCCATACATGCCTAAGATATTCACATCTTGAATACCAGCTCAAATTCATTAGTCACAGAAGAATTTTGTGCAGCCAGAGGAGCACCACGAGGATGACTGCTGTGTGAAGAGGCTGCAGCATGAAGAGTGATTAAATATAAGTAGGACACTTCTTGGCTAAGCAGAAATATGCTCTAGTTCATGCTAACAATTAAGTGTAATGTCCAGACTCCAGGGAACCTGGATTTGTAGTGCTGCAGCAGTGGGAATGGACCCCATTAGAGGGAAATGCATTTGGGATTTCTGAGCTGCCAGACACACTTTGAATTTTAATTTTGTGTATTCTTGCTGTTGTATAAGTTGAAGTTATTTGGCTCTATCTGGAGAATGGGGATGAGGGCAAAGAAAGAGGAGTGAAAGAGGCTTCTGAGGCACCTGCTTCCAGCTGCTGAGGATACACTGTTCCCTGAAGGCAAACATGCACTCTTACAGGGACACACTCATTTCTCAGAAGACACACTTCTGAGGCTGACACATTCTTCAGCAGAATTTTCTTGTAAATTTTTCCTTATTTCTAAACAAGCACCAGCACTGGCATATAATACTTTGAACAAGATGTGCTGAACTGGCAGATCTCACACTCATTTGTGCAGCAGCATCTGGAAATGGTCCCTCTGCCAGATGCTGTGCAAACATGGAAGAGAAAGGCAGTCTCCCATTGCTCTACAGTAACTTTTCCCTCTTATGGGTATTAAGCAGGCCAACAGGAGGCCAAGGTGCTAAGCTTGAGGCTGGCATTAAGGAAGGGAACAGTAGACAGTGAAGGAAGAAACAGTAGACAGTGAAGGAAAGTGATGAAAATCCCAGGGCCTCAGTTTTTTAAGTTTAGAAACTAACAATAAAAGCCCACCAAAAAAAGATATATTCTTTTTGGGTTTTTTCACTACCCCCCTCCCCCACCCCAGATTCTATTCTTGTTGGGTGGTCCAGGACAACTGAATGATTTCTTCTCTTTGCAGCAGGGTGGTCCTCATCCACATCATCCTAATGCTTCCACACCATCTGTCTTCCACATCATCCATCTATGTTCCATGATGCTATGTCTATTTTACCAAGTCCCCTGGATTGCCAGGTATCCTAGTTGAAGGCCACTCTCTTCAGTGCAATTCGTGATCTCACCACATTACCTCTGGATCTTCCATTTTAGCACTCCTAGTTTCACATTTCTTTAACCACATGTCTTCCCCTCTGCAATCCTTTCTCATCACAAAAGCACCACGCTGATTATATGAATCCATTTTGGCTTTTTAAAGTAGAAGCAGCATTTCTCTCTGTAATTTATTGTGTGTGTGAAAAATCGATAACAGGAAATAGAAAGTCACTTGTTCCTCATGGTGTGAGCAAAAAGCAAAAGTGCAAAGGTCAGCACAGAAAGAAATTGTAGGACAGTAGGGAATTCTTAAAATTTCTGAAATTCTAGAATAAAACCCCTAAACATGAAGCCCACCAAGTTGCCCAAAACAGCTTTGTGCTAGCACTGGCTGGGGCTAGTGATGTTTGTGGCACTGGTTTCATTGCTGGACACAGAAAAGGCTGTTAGGAGGGGCCTCCTGAGACTCATATAAACCTGCAAAGCTGTCTTTGCTAAGCTGGAGACCATCTGAATTTATAACTGATGATAATTTTCAGTTGATGGACCATCATCATTTCAACAGCACCTTGGTCTGCCTTTAAATAGCCAGGGCTAGTACTTTGTTCACTCTGCAAGATGGAGGGACACAGTACACAGACTGTGGTAGGGAAGGTTTAACCTTTAAGACAGTCTCAGAAAACTAGAGATGCTGTTCAGTGGGGACATGCCCTAGGTACTGTGTGAGGAAGCTGTATAAAGAAAAGATGGGCAAATCTTGCTGCAAGATAAACTCTGCAGAAGAGGTCTGTAGCTAAATGCAGGTTGCGTTGTAAAGACTGACACCCTAATAAACACTAATTCACTTTTAAAAGGAGTCTCCAAGACTGTAGGTCTTAAAAAGCTGCTTAGATTGGCACCTGATAGGGTACACAGGGCTACAGCTGCCCTTGCTCTAGAATATCTGGTGACCTTGCTGGGTGGGCCTAACGCATGACCACGGTCTCTGAGGGGCCAGACTTACTGATATCACAAATTCTTACAGCATGATCATAACCGCTAAGGATCAGGATAAAAATGGCCGGAAAAAACCTCATTCAGAGCCTTGATCTAGTGTTTTCTGAGTGTTTACATACAGAAAGTGGGATAGTGACTAAGGACTAAGCTCCTTCCCAAATGCCTTTTCTCCATTCATAAACACACTGAAATAAAGAAGGTATCAGAGGAAGCCCAGAGAGATAGGAGCTATTTTCTCTGGACTCTAGTTGTTTTCAGCAGACTATACAAAACTAGCCATGCAGTGTGGCTGTTTTTTGCTTAGCTTTGGTCCTCTTCTGGGCTGTGACTCCTGCAAATGCAGGACCTCACCTTCCCTTCCTTGAAAGCAAGAACTGTAGCTCCTTTTTTGGGACCACAACTCCCAACATCTTCAGTCTCCCTACAGCCCTAATATTACAGAGAGCACCCCATCGAGTTTGTGATCCCCCTTTGCCATAGGGTGGAGAAGCGTCTAGGAGGCAGAGGTCTCCAAGGAAGAAGAGGTAAAGCAAAAGTATGGGATCAAGTATGTGATGTTCTAGAGAGGCAGAAAGAAAGAGAAGGCATGGAACAGAAATAGGTTTCTTGCTGTGCCTTTCTCAGCCATTGGACATGTGGGATTGGCCAGGTCCCTTGTAAACATGATACAGAAAGCCAGAGTTTAACATCCTGTGAAACCTCTGGTCTCATAAATGACTTTCAGGTATTTTATTTAGTAGGTACCACCACATTTAGAAAGTCTGAATCTCCATCTGTCCAGACAGGCTGATGGGATGAGAAAGTCATAGGAAAAAGGTACTGAATGACAGGAAAGCATAGCAAAGTAAATTCATGAAGTAAGAAAAGGAAGACTGACACATATAACCAGTAATACTCCACTGAGATGACCATATTGTCTGTATCACCAGAATAAAGAGGTCTAATTCCACCACAGTTAATCTGGAAGTTCAAGTATCGCACAAAAATCCATGGGTTGAAGCCCCTATATTTTCTCTATTAAAAACTTCTCATTTCATTTAGAGCTATCACCACACACTATAAATTAGTTGAATGAGAGGCAGTTCACATGTCAGTCTGAGAATGGAGTTTGGAAAGAAAAAGTAAGATGAGAAATCCACTTCTTAATTTAAATTAAGTGGAGTAAACTATTGTCTAGCAACAAACTTTCTGTCATAGCATAGGATCTTCTGTGATAGTCTCTAGCTTCAGGAGTGATAGGCATGGTAGAATACCATCTCATTAAAAATGCAACAACAACAAAAAAGTCTACCTGCTGGCCATCATGTCTACAAGTTAACAACTTGAGTATAACAAATGTAGTTGAGAGGTCCTACCAGGAGACAAAGGGAAAATCCAATATCCAGTCATGGCCATTGTTGCTTTGGAAGGCACCTAATGTGCAAGCCAAAGTTCTCTGTCCTGACTGCGGAAGACAATTAGTGCTGCAGTGGTCCTTCTTCCAGACTGATCTGAAGCGGACTGTGTCACTGCTGAACACACCCTAGGAAAGAAGTAAGACAGCCTTTGACTCTTCATATCAGCTAGGAGAGACTTTAAGACTTTTTCCTCACTTTCCATCCTATAAATCATTAAGGTGTTGGCACAACCAGTCTTACAGCAGTGAGCTAGCTCAGATATGCCTTGTCCTCTATTGGCCCATGAAAGACCACCAGAAACTGGTATTTGCTGCAGAGATGTTCTGTACAGGCTGAGGTCATGAGATTGCTCAGGGACCTTAAGGCAGGCTGTCTGATAAAACAAATGGCCAGCAGGCACTTTTGAATCAAATCTGTGTAGTGGATTGATGTTCTAGGACTTCAGCACATTCAGCAAGCCCTTTGACATGCTTAGAAGCAAACCTGAAAACAAATTCATGCTACCTGCCCACAGGGCACAGAGCCCTCTGACAGTTTTAGGCTGATTCCTGTCACTAGGCTGTTAAGTAAATGGTATCAAGACCATACAATTTTATGTAAGGCCAAAACTGTGGTCCAGTGGATGTATTTCCAGCTCTGTGGCATCTGTTTGACTGCTGTAGTCAGGCACATCTTCATTATGGTATCTGTATAAGGATTCAAATAGCCTAAGGCAGGATGCAGACCTTGGCTAATCCCATGGAAATCTGTAGGCACTCTTGCCTAGCCTAGCCCTTCCAAAAGAAGGCTTGGTTACTTGCACACAAAGACTTGATATGCATAGGACCTCTCCTGTGCCTCACTGGACCATATGCTTCTGACACTGCCAGGAAATTTCTCTACTCCAACTGACAGGAGCTGCTCAGATTAAGAGGAATCCTTAAGCAGAAGACAGGGCACTGGAAATTTCAGTTTTAAATAGCATTTTCCACCAGCTTTTGGCACGCAGAACCAAGAAAAAACTTCTCTTTTTGGCACATGGCCCAGCACAGTGGATCTCACCTCTGCAGAAAGACCAGTTCCGTTAACCAAGATGCACATATGCAAATGTGGGTGACCAGCTGGAGTGAAAGTCCAAAGGATTCTTTGAAGGCCCAGTTGTGCTAAGCCATAAAGGCACTTCAGATGATAGCAAACTTGAAAGCAAAACTTCAAACAGGGGCTGTCCCTGGGCTCATTCATTGTGCAGGGTCCTGAACAGCATGATAACTCTCAGCCTTTTAGCAGCAGGGGCCACCGAGGGAAGGGGGTGTCTGCAGCTCAGCTGATGCTGCTTATGACACATCTCACCTGCACACTGAAGGAACCACAGTGGTTTCTTCTGCTGTGGCAGCAGCAAAGACCAGGATCAAGGAAAGTCTTACAAATCCTTCAACTGCTGTAGCTGACTCACCACAATTCACCTGCCAGAGCCCTAGAAGTATGTATAAAAGCTCCCTCAGAGAAGATGGCTTATCCTGGGTTAACTTGCATCGATATGTTTAGATGTGCAAACCACAGAATTTATGTAAATCAATGAAAGTTTTTTTACAGAAGGGCCGTTTTAGTTAAATTGGCCCAATGGCTGCAATGTGGGAAAGGTCAAAGATCCAAACAAAAAAAGTGACAGAATTTATACACAAACCAAGGTATTTTTTTAATCCTGTTACGCACAAAATTGCACTTGCTAGGTACTGTGTTTCTCAAGTCCAGGAAGAGTCTAATTGCATTCATGCAAGGACAGATGGATTCCATGAAAGGAACCAGTAATTAAAATAGCCTCCTAATATTTTTAATTTGGGGTCCAGATATAAATGAAAAAATTTTAAAAATTAGTTTCTAAGCATTCTGATGGAAGTTGCAGTATGACATAATCCATTTATCTTTTCCTCTGCTATTGCAGATCACAGGCTGGCTTGAGGAAACTCCTGGGAAGTGGTGGAGCTTCAGATCACCACTGGCTATGGACAAAGTCCATCAGAGAGAGATGAGAAGGCATCTCAGCTTGATAGTCAAGGCAGCAAAGTGTCATACATAAGTTGATCTACCGGGGTTCAATTTCAGCTTTAATAGAAAGCAAGACTCAGATTTCACATGATTTGATCCTTATAGAGATCTAGATGACTTAGCTGCTCTTCCATCACACTCCACTACAGGTCAGAGCAAAAAAGGTTGTGTGCCTTGAAGATTTGTGTCTTTAGCATGTTATACCTCAAGTTCTCAAGAGGAAAATGAAACACAGACTGTAATATTGGTAGGACCCCATAATTCCTTTCTGGGCTGAAATATGGTTGATTGTCCCAAATGCCTATTTCAAGGAGATGCCTCCACTGACTGCCAAGAGAGTTGCAGATGCATCCTTGGTCTTGGGACCACAAAGGCAATCGTAACAGTTGTATTTCTGCATTTGTTCATTCAGACTAGTAATGAGTTAGAGGAAAAGGCAATCTGTCCACTTGCTTTTCTCATTTTGGAGCAGTGAATAAAGAGAGGTGGGCATTTCATTCCCCTCAGAGTTTATCAGACTAGCGGAACCACTAACAAAGGCAATTTTCGCATAATTTCAGCTCACTCTCCAAAGAAGATTTTACAGGATTTTACTCTAAGGAGCACTGCTATTATTCCCTGCTTTGTCTCATCCACTGTTTTACCCCTCCAACTGGTCTTTAACTGCTGGCTGATGAAGAGACATAAGTTAATAAGGCAGCCCACAGGCCAAATAAAACACCTGGTGAATTTGAGTTGCAGTTCCTGTTTCAGTGGATCTCTTATCCAAGTTTCAGCTTCCACAAAACTTGTGGAAATCTAATACTATGAGATGCTGGTGAATACCTTCATCAGTTTTATAGGACAGAGTGACTGATGGCAAGCAGACAGCATATTTATATATCCTAATTCCTGATGAAAACCAGACTAGAGATTTTCATAGAGAAGGAAGTTCTTTCTTGAAAGATGTTTTTTCTGATATTGAGGGGTTTTGACAAGTGAAAATATTTAAGAAAAGGAAGGAAACAAGCAAAAGTAAATTTCAGTGTCCTCAAAGGGCTCACGTCCATATTCTGATCAATGCTTTAAGTACGGAGAGTGAATGCAGAAAAACCCTGACTAAGGGTTTCTATTTCTGTTCTTACCCACAGTACTTTATGGTTGGAACAAATCAATTTTCTGACCAACTCTACAAATAACCTCTCCTGCCTGCTGTGATCTTCTTTTGCCCTCCAAGTTACAGAACTAGCTAGAAGTCTGCAGAGTTCCCAGCAGCAAGAGTGCATTACTTCTTAGTACCTGATTATTTTGAAGATAAGAGGAATAGAAAGAGCTCTACTCTAGGTGATATTTGTCATTGTCAGCTTATTACAGGTGCAGAGCATTGGAAAGAGGATGGTCACCTGGCTCCTGCTGAAAAGAGGCTCCTGGATGCTGTTGGAGACCAGTCAAGATGTTATTCTTCATGGATAATGGCTCCCTTACTGCATCTTCCCTTGTACTTTAGGAGAGCTGATACTCTATGGGCAGACCAAGATACTAGAAAACCATTGGCAATTATAGACAACAGAGTTTCTTTCCCGAGGAAATGGTTTTCTCCATTACTACCTGGTGACTCCAAGGCATTAACAATCTGCAAGACCCATAGCATACCTTCTTTGCTTTGCAAATGGATCTATACTACATACTCTTGCAGTACCCATGCTCTTACAGCAGGGCAGGGATATCTGCCTGCCCAAGGCACTGAGTTACTGCTCTCCTCTTTTCTCCCTAAGAAAGTCCTAGGCCTGTGCTTCTCCAAGTATACTGCTATTAACTATATCTCACCTGGGGACTAAATCCGCTCCTCAAAAGAGTTTGTATACTGCCATCTCTGATAGCAAATGTCAAACCACTCAGTGTTTCTTTTGTAATATCATCTAGAGTGGAAGTGTTTTTTTAAGAATGTGCAAACACATTGCACACCTTAATTTCAGGACTGTCATTCAGAGAGGAAAGCAACAGACAGGAACAGAGAAGAAAGCTCCTCTTTCATATCCCCAGTGAGCACACTGTTTTGCACAGCATGCTTCCCTGCCCACTAAAGGAGTGCTGCCAGCTAGTTTATGCTGCAGGCTTGACCTGGTACTGTGGAACAGCTCAGGCCTTTGGTTTGGCATAAGGAAATCAATCATCCCATGGTGCAATGCAGGCAAACTTCACAAGTTCAGACTGGAGGGCCATGAGAGGAGGATGGGACATGTATCTTTTAACAGAGAGGCAGCTGGACAGTATTATCTCTCCCATTACATGATGCTATAGTAAGTTGGCATGGCTTGAGCCCAGAGGGTAATTGAGCACCATCCAGATGCTTGCTCACCCTCTTCTCCTCAGGAATGGGAAGGAGAAATAAAGTAAAAAGCTTGGGAGTTGAGATAAGAATAGGGAGGGATGATTCACCCATTATGCTCATGGCAAAAGACAGATTCATTAGGGGAAGAAAGAGAACATCAATTTAATTCAAACACTAACAACATCACCATTTAACAAACAGAGTAGGACGGTGAGAAATATTACCACACCTTAAAAACACCTTCCTGTCCTTTACTCTTCATCCCAGGCTCAGCTTTGCCCCCGATTTTTCTACCTTCTTCCCTCTCTGTGGTGCAGAGTGGCCAGGGAAAGGGGGGTAGAGTAAGTTCCTCACACATTGTTTCTGCTGTTCCTTCTTACTCCTTCTTCTTTTGCCCTATTCCAGCACAGGGTCCCTTTCATGAGAGGCAGTCCTCCATGAACTTTCTCTGACATAAGTTCTTCTCACGGGCTGCAACAATTCCCAACCTGCTCCAGCATGGGTCCCTCCCACACGTCACAGTCCTCCCAGCACTGAACAACAACAGCAGAGGCTTCCCACAGAGTCCCAGCCTTCTTTGGGCACAGCCATCCACTCCAGCTTGGAGCCAGGGGAGGCTTGAGAAGCTTCTCACAGGGGGCCACTGCTGTAGCCCCTTTCTACCAGAAACCTCTGCCACACACACAGACCCAATACTTTTTTCTGGGACCTTGACAAGTCAGGGAAGCACCAATCTCCATTAACTTCGGCATTTGACTCATGCCCAAGACAATTGCCTGCCACACAAATTCTTCAAGTGCCAAGGTTTTAAAACATATTACAACCCCTTGCAGTTCTCTCCTGTCTCCCTTGCAACCTACTGAATCAACAATGGAAGGGTCAGTGGCCCCTGGCATAGGATGAAAAGAAGACATGATAGTAAAATTATAAAAACAGCAGCATCTAGAGAAGGTAGCAGTACTCTGAAAGGTGAAAGCCTTTTCCGGTTTTCCCTGAATTTCTGCAAGCATGTTGAGGCTCCAGCTTGTAAGAGCACTGTGGTGTACCAGAGAAAGGTTCCCCATAACTGTCCTCGCAGAGCATTAGACTGATGGAGGCGATCAGGACCAACACATCATTGGATGGCGGGTTTGTTCCAAAGACACCTGAAGTGTGTGTAACATTCATTGCCACCTTCCTGGCCAGGGCAGATCTCTGTCGCATTTGGCTGTCCAGAGGGCTCTTAGGGCACAAGATATGAAGCATATTTTTCTCTGGCTGCTGAAATGGCAACACAACTCCTCTGCAGCTCCTGCTACCAGTCCTCTAAAACACATCTGGCAACAAGTAAGCTCATATGACTAGAAAATCAGGATGAAATATCTCATCAATTTGAAATCCATTCTTCTTGTCTGGATTCTTAGAAAAAAACTTTGTTTTTTTAAATCGTTGACCTCAGACAAACCAGTGGATAAATTATATTTTTTCCTATGTCAACTCTTTGTTATCAGAGGAAATGTCCTCAGAGTCAGGACTTGCTGTTTTTTGTGTTTTATCTCTGCAGCAAATTCCATTAAGTGAAATTTAATGCCAAAGCTCTAAGATCTGCATTCCTGGGGAATGACTGTTTGGGGGGCATTGTCTTTGAATCGGGAGCAAACACAAGCTGATAAAACACTTGTTGGATTATTCAGTCATGCCATCTTTTGCTGGATAGCTAACACACACATACAAATCACTAGAGGCAAAAATATTTCCTAAGTAAGTGGAACATAGATGATTCCTGAAAGATACAGCAATGGTCTTAGGTAAGTAAGCAACCCTAATGATGATTAAGCTGTTCCTGACATACATAACAGCCTGAACAAGATCTCCCTATGCCCCCTCAGAGTGACAAATCTTGTTTGTATCTGGCAATGTTGTGCAGCAACATACACAGGGAAAGAAAACATCACTCTGTTTTGTCTTCTTGAAAACATAACTGTGGCTGATTCTTCATTGCTTTGCACCATGTAATTTAGTGGCAGCTAGAGGAAGCCTAAGAGTCTGCTTCTCATCCCCATCTGCAGAAAGGGCAGCAGAGCAAGCTGAGGCAGAACAGCTGCTTGCTCCACTTAGGGGCCAAGGGCCTGACAGCACTGTCAAGCCTCATAAGAGACTGCCATTTAATTAGGGAGGCAATGCACTGCTTGTCCCCCTCAGCCACCATAACTTGCCATACTTCTCCAAAGGAAACTCACCTATGACACATGAGTCACCAGAGATAAAGGACTTGCCTCTTTCTCCCTACCTCTCCCTCCTATATCCTGTTATTTTAAGGACATAGACTTAAGTATCAAAAATATTACTAACCTGGTAGCAGACTCTGTCAAGACCCTCCTACAGCGCTGCTGCTCATACCAGACATTAAGGTTTTGCTGAAGTGCCTTTAACTTAAGGTTGATGTGCTTATGAAAATCAGTATCTAACCTGCTAGGTTGCAGAATATGGCTTATGCACATGACTTGCATGTGGATCAGAAGCTGAGGGATGAATAATGCCCAAATAGCAAGAACTGGTTTTAATTTGTTCAGACCCAAGTGTTTGGCCTCTATGGTTTTTTGGACAAGTGGGTGCAAGGTGCAGTGCTGACTCATAATTGTGATAAACACTGAAGCAGCACAACTGTCATGACGATCACAGACCTAGTGGTGTTCAGGTTACCTGATTGATACCTACATGGTCTAGGCCCAATTTTGAGACCGTGAGCAGGTTGTTAGTTAAATTGACCTAGCCACTAATCAGTTATTTAAACCTTGTTCACAGAGGCAGCAGGACTTCATCCAGCATGGGGATAAACCACTTCACGTTTCCCAATCTGAGAACAGGCCAAGCCCAGTCTTCTTTAGCAGTCTCCCGTACTCAGGTACATGAGGTCACAGTCAGCTAGAGCAAAGTGCCCTTTGGTTTCTCTTACAAAGAAGTCATACTTCGTCACAGACTATCTTCTTAGAGCTGCCGTTGCTAAACCTGATTTATATGAGGGGAGACAGAAAACCACAAGTTGCAACAACATTTGAGTCCGCAGTATCCATTAGGTTACTCTTTCCTGAAGGTCCCAATTTGCACTGAACAATGGCTCAAGTATTATCACCTGGCTAAGGACATCTCTGTGCAGTAGAGGGATTGCTCAACTCTGCAAAAGCAGATGAGGAATATGCCTCTGACTCTCCTCTATCTTCAGACTAGATGTGGAGACTTTTCAAAGCAATGCATGGTGAGATTTTCGTGCCTCAGGAAAGAGGATGAGCCTACACCTATCTAAGCCTAACAGAAGTGAGCTACAGAGGATTAGGGCAGAGCAGGAAGAGGTAACTTCTCAGGATTCCCAGCATAAACACTTCAGCTTCTAAACAGTGTGCTCCTGCCACTGTGTGCGAGAGAACACAGTCCTGCACAGAGCAGCCACAGCCACATAGTAGGGGGTGCCTGACTGGGATGAGGAAGATAGCAGCTCAGATCCCTGCGATGGTGTCTACAGTAGGTGTTGGGCAGGAACTTTAGCGTTCCTTTCTCAAAGTGGAAAATTGCACTATTCCCTGATGGAACTTCTTGTTGCAAGGTGCTGTAGGTGCCTTAGCTTTCATAATGCCAAAGGCTTTTGCTGATATGCTTGCTGCAAGTAGAAACTCACAAGTCTGCAGTCTGCCTTCTACTTGCAGCTCAGTACTTTTTCACCAGAGGTGCTGTGGCTGAATTGTCAAGACCATCTCCTGGACTGTTCTTCATTTGTTGTTTTGTTGCTGTTCTCATGGTCTTGCATCTGTGACTCTGCCAATGTTGCTGTGACAGGCTCCTACGGGAAGCGACTGCCCCTGACATGAAAACTCTGCCTGCTTTCCCCCTTTTCCCTGCCTCTAGCTGCCTTGTTGTTTATATTTGGGAGTCCATTACATGTATGCACAAAGCTTAACAGCCTGTTAGTGTGCAGCACTTAACACCTGAGCAAAGGGTGCATTAGTGTGCACAGCATCCCATAAGCAGGGAGAACCAGGAGGGAAAAGCTTTATGATTGCTATGAGGAAGTATTATGGGGTGGGTCATCTGCTGCCCTGGAGATGAAATCAGGAGGACACTTGCTTGGGAACCTGCACTGCTACTCTCTACGCTTGCTGCCAGAGAGTTTTCTTCCTTTCCCTTTTCTCTTTCATTTATTATTTTCCTCCAAAAGTACTTCCACCATTATAGTCAGTGTATGCCATTTGCTACAGACTCTGCTAATAAATAGTTGTGCATCTGTCTCAACATGCTTTGTGCGGCATGTTCCATGCTGTATAAATTGCAAAGCCAGAGAAATGATCTTTGGTAAGGCCTTATGCAGGATCCCTGCACCCATTGATAAGGACAGCTATGGGTTCAGTTTCAGCTCCTGGATTACTCTGTGTTGACTGCAGGGGAGCTGGTGTAGTCTGGGGGACAGCTAGGGACCCCACTGGGGGCTTCTGGGCCTCCCACTCTGTGAACAGTCACTGCTGGAAACCTCAGTGCCTAGATCAGCTAGATTTGGGTGTCTGAACGTCCTTAGGAGATAGTATGTGTGTAACAACCCTAGCTGAGAGTGCTAGCTCCCTGGGCTGGCCAAAAGAGTACCCAGGTAAGCTGGCTGATGGCCTGAATGTTGATCAGCATCCCCATGATCACGATGTAGTGGTGTGGGTTGCTACTGTGGATGCAGAAAAAAAAGATCAGTTGTGATTGCTTTTCAGCCATGGCCAGCTAAATTTACCAGAAAACCATTGATCGACCTGACAAAATTAATTAAGTACAATGGATCCACAAAACACTGCTGTTCCCACTGCTGTATAGGGGCATCAGTTGTCCCCTGTAAGGCAGGCTTGCCTTTAATGGGATGTGCTTGGGAATGTGAGCGTCCAGCTGGAAAGAGTGAAAGCTGCTGGACAACAGCTACTTTGCCTGACTGAAAGAACACAACTGTTTTGCTGAGCTCTATTCCCAGTGTTACTATGATTACGAATTCAGTTGTTCGTATTTTGTCATAGGATTTTCATGGATTAGGCATTTGGTTTCCGTACTGTCATTAAAACCATGCTCTGGCTCCAGGGTGTTCTGTCCCTCTGCTGACCTGTCAACTTGCTGAGCCTATAGTGTTAAGGTATTTGAAGGGACATGATTTTGGAAAAAAGAGGCAGTTCATTCCGAAGAGGGTATGCTTCATAGGTGTCAGATAAACATAGCAAACAGGTCGTGTAAGCTCTGTGGTAATGAGACAAAAACGACATACATCTGCTAAGAAATGCTCAGGGCCAGCTTCTGACACCCTCTGACTCTTCTGACTGTCTTACCTCTGCATGTGTGGCCCTAGAGGAGACGCAGGCAGTATTTGCATCAGGAGGTTCTCCTGTGAGGAGGGAGTGATTTGGGCGCAACTGCTACTAAAGCACTAATGCTGCGGAAATCCCAGGAGCCAGCAGTGACTAAAGGATTAAGTACAGTAATTAATAGGCTTTCTAATCACCTCTGAGTTTCCAGAAGTTCAACTTCAATGACCTCACCTCTGGCATCATGGCAGGTCTCTGACCCATTGCAGGGAGGTCTTTCAGCCCTCTCCCTGCAAATTGCCCAAGCAGCAACATGGCGATGAGGCCACATCAGGGCTACTGATGGATGACTACAGCTATTCTTGATAGGGTGGTGGACACAAGCTGACGCATGGCTCAGGACCAGGGCATCCTGAAACCTGCTGCTGAGCATCCCTTGCCAGCTCCCTATGGCAGGCAGCAGGCAGGCCCTGTGATCCTCTGCCTTTCACAAGAGGATGTTGGACCCACTGCAGCACTGCTGTCCACCCCCTCAGGCAGAAAGCTATGTAAACATAGGTCAGATATCACCTGGTTTTAGGTCTTAGAGTAGAGGTCTTGCCCCTGTGAAAAGCAGGACAGGTAGTGTTGCTAACACTCCCGCAAGGCTTGGGGTTGGCCCCTGCTTGCTGCTTGAGGAAGTCCTGTAGCCCTCTCCAGGAGTGATCCCTATCCCCCTCCTACCCCCTTACCCTTTCATTGGTGGCTGTTTGTTCCAGACCATAATGGACAGGCATGTTCTGTTTTCTGTGTCACGCATCCTGGCCTTTTTCCTGCACCCTCCCAAACTGTCTGGACTGAAGCAACTGATGTGCACAGTGGCACTCAGAGCTGGGGCTGTAGGCAGAGCTGAGCTCAGCCCAGCTCAGCTTTCTGGTTGTTGACAGAGGATGCATGGGCAGAAGGGCTGCCCCATGCTGCTGGTTGTTTCTGTCCTGCCCTGTCTTGTCCAGTTCCAGGTGCCATCTCTGCTCCTATCCATCCACAGGTGACAGAGCCCAAGAAGAGTGCAATTGGTCTGGGGGTAAAGCAGCCTTTTTTTCCTCCTCACCCTGACTCCACAGCCTTCTCACCTCTGCCTTTTTCTCTCTCTGCTCTCCTGCTTTCACCCAGTTCATCTCTCTAGGAGGCTTTCCCCTGCTTTCTCCACCTAAGTGGCTCTGGGGCAGTCTGGAGGAGCCCACAGGGAGAGGCAAGAAGACTGCCAGCTCCTCCAGGTGCTGTCCTTCTGTCCCATTGTGGGGGACTGCCAGGAGGACAGCTGGTACTCTCAGCCTTACAAAGCAGCCCAAGATACTTAGCACAGAGTCTGTCATCTTGTGCCTGAGGGTGAATGAGAGGAGACCGAAGGGGAGGGAATACCTCTCCCCATGTGCACTGCTTAGAAAGAAACACAGTTTGTTATGATGCCAGAGCAAGCATGTTATTGCTCAATTTGCCTTGTGGGCCTCTTGCATGGCTTACATCGTAGCTTTCAGCTCAGACCCATATGTTATCAGCTGCTAGAAGGACTAATCTGAAAAATATCTGACACAGTATGCAACTCTCTTAACTGCTGAAATAG
Source organism: Athene noctua (assembly GCF_965140245.1). Lineage (NCBI taxonomy): Eukaryota > Metazoa > Chordata > Aves > Strigiformes > Strigidae > Athene > Athene noctua. Next base: position 43,711,132 of record NC_134077.1, read on the forward strand.
TTTAAACAGATATGCTGTGCTTCTGTTAACACTCTCTTAGACACTCATAAAAATGCTAATCACACAAGTAGATAGATGATTTTGTACCCCTGAAACCAAAGATCGTGCCTAGTTTGGGGAGATATCTCATCTTGAAAGAAGGAAATAAAGATAGGTTTGTTGAATACGAACAACCAAAAATATCCTTTGAAACTGTAGGTCAAATTTGTCTCCCTTAACTACCTGATCACATACTCTGTCTCATACTCTGGGCTACACAAATGGCCAATGTTTGATTGACACCTTCCGTTCAAGTACAAGACCAGTGCTTCAGTGTGCAAGGTATTCACAGCTAATCCCAAAGGTGGGTTAAAACTAGCTGGCGTTTGTGAGCAGTCAGACTGCACTCCCATTGAGCCTAATGTTGAGGTGGGCAAGATGTCTGCATCTTCCATATTTCTTTGCCCTTTTGGTTTGTCAACATAACAGACTTTTAGGTCTTTATGGCTTTGTGTCTTCTATCTGGCTAGTACACCTTGTTTTTTCACTTCTTTACACAATCCATCCCAGAGCTCCGTTTGGGTGCTGTCACCAGGCTTGACTGCTGTATTTGTCTTTCCAGGCATCAGCCTAGGACATTAGTGTGATTGATCCAAAGAGTAAGCTTCAGTTTAGCCCTCTGAGGTTAAAAGGATCCCCTTTCCTGGCAGTCCTGCATAAAATATGGCAGTCTGGGAGACAGTAGCAATGTCATCTATAAACTGGTGGCCTGGTCCTGGAAGGGAAGAGAAGTGCAGTTGGCCATAGTTAGTCTACCTTGAATAGACCTGAGTCTGTTCAAAGCTGGAAGGAAATATTCTCATCCACTTGGAGTGCCTTGTCCTGAAGTCCCCCAGAGAGAGAGCAGATGGGCAGATGCAAAACAGCACAGTGCATACAGCTGGGTAGAGCAGATCCATCCCTCCTTATATCAGGGACAAGAGGGATGTCTAACAAGTGATTGCATATTTGAGGAAGATAATTGAATTCAACACTTCCAGTTAGCTCATAGAGGAGATGCATTGGCCGAAGCTGAATCAGTGTCCTTAAACCAATTTTTCTTGCCTGCTATAGAACAGCCTGAGAAAGCTGATGTGACTGAATGGACTAACGGTTACTTTCATAGTTTCTCTGCCTCCTTTTAGCATGTCCTTTTTTAATGAGACCTTGCAGCAAGCGGACTTTTGATAATGACCTGAGCATAACTGGGTTGGGTACTGAATTATCTGTGCAGCTCATATCTTGATATATGTGCTACCTTCATTTATGCAGTTGGAACCATGGCACTTGAAAAATACACACAAGAAATCATTTATCATAGCTGGTAACTAGATAAAGCACTGGAGATGTGACAGATGTTTCTCCCAGATCCCTTTAATTTCAAAATTAATAATCTGACACTGTTCAAAGACTGGGTACCTCCCTGCATAAGACAGAACCAAGGGGCTACAGGAAAATAGTTGCCCTAAAGGAAGACTGAGGCTATACACCAGTTTCCCTTTTAATTTGTCCCTAACATCTGGAAACCCTTTCCTGTTAGCCTCCCGTGCTCTTAATCTGAAATTGACTTTGCCTGCCCCCTAACAGGGCTTTTTTAATGCATGAATAGCACTGGATAGGATAGATCAGCATTAAAGCGAGACCAGAAATCTGATCAAATTTCTGGCTTACATTGTTGCCTACAGCAACACAATCTATACATCCAGAAAATGATTTTCTGAGGGGCTGCACTTGAATGCACAAATTGACTAAAAAAATTAATTAACCTTCTTGACTTTTACCTTGCTTAGGCTATTTCCCACTTCCAAAAGTGTCTTTTATTTCTCTTCCAATGGCATAGAAACCAGAATGTAACTCAGCACCATCAACTAAAAAAAAAAGGTAGACATTGCATTTCAACATGATTAAACCCTTTATGCTTTCTTTTTCTAAAAGTACAGTTTCAAGTGACATACTTTTAGAATTGCAGGAATATCTTTAAGAGATGTTTTTAACCAGGAAGTTGTAACAGAGAACAAGGGACATTCAGCTTCATTTGGTGAAGAGTAAGGCAGGGAGACAGTGGAATGCTGATGCTGTAGTGTAACCTCCCGTAGTTTGTGACCTTATGCGGGTCAGATTATTACTGGAGACACGTTTTTTAGTAATAATAGCTATGACGACTAGTGTCAGACATAAACACTGCTGTGTACCTTCTTGTAAGAAGGGAGTGCTTCAGTATCTGTGAGGACACAAGAAATGTAGGTTGTGAAAACAATAGAGACAGCCAAGGGGCAAAGTGGGCCACTGAAGAACCTGTCTACATTAGTCTATCTTCATCTTTCACATTGCCTATTCCTGAAACACACATGTCCTGTTCAGGTGAAACACTCCATTCCTTGTGGCTAGCACAAGAGGTCTCCAGCAGTATACGCCGATTTGTTTTCCACCTACAAGTAACTGTAGTGAGATGATGGTCCATGAGAGCCTAGCTGAGCCTCTGGGCTGAGGCATGGAAGATCCTACAGACTGTTGCAACTGAAGAAGCAACTAAACTGCCAAAGCCAGAGTGTAACATGGTAATTAGTGGTGATCCTTGCAAGAAGTCCACAGAACACCTGAGAAACCCAGCTCACCAACACCCACAGTCCTGTGAGGCAGCAAGAAATTGTTACCTGATCTGCTGCTAACCCCTCTGCAGAAACAAAATTTCTCAGTCCTCCGCAAACAAAAAGCTGTGTCAGCTGGATGAAGTGTGGCAAGACTGGAACAATGTAGTTATGGGAAGGTGCCCTGGCTGCAGCAACCCAGGAGTTAAACTGTGATCTCAGAGAAGATTTAGATGGGCAGAAGAACAAAATGCAAAAATTTGTCCCCATTTGGGTGTAAGAAACAGAGTTTTGTTTGTAGCAGTTTGTGTTTTTGTTCTCTGAGGCCAGAGCAGAATTAGACACGTGGTAACCAGGACATACATCAGACAGGATTAGGCTCAGCACTTATGTGCTGTTTTCTTGGAAGACGGGTGTGTTTCTACTCAGAAGTGTGAGAAAGTCAGAGCAGCAAGGATGCAAGAATGCTCTAATGAGAATAATTCAAACATCATACAGGCCTGCTAATTGGCACAGTGCCTGGGGTTTTTTAGTGGATAACCATATAAACATTCCCCATCCAATCAGTTAAGTCACTCTTCCTATATCCTTAAATGAGGAAAGGCTTCAGTTTCTGGAAGTGTACTGCCGGTAATTGCAGAAATCCATTGACATTTTTTTCCTGCCAGGGAGGGTCTCATTTTGCCAGGGGGCAAGTAGATCTGTCCCTCCCACACAGCAGACTCCCTTGATGACTGAAAAAAATCTGTTTCACATTTATTTTCCTCCAGTCCTGCTTGCACAGGGATAACTTGTAGTGGGCTGTTTCTAGCCACTATGCACAGTTGTTTGCAATGGAGAAGCAAGTATTGTCTCATTCTTCAATCCTCTTAGGCCTTACTCTTGATGACCAGGCATGTGTTCCTGTTAACTTAGGAGACACAAGAATGATGACTGCTGTGCACAGCCTCTCTAGAATAAGCTTCCTGTGAACTAATCAGCTTGTTCTGTCTCTGGTCACTGCACTCTGGCTGCAGCATGTAGGTGTTGGATGGATGGGAAACAAGCAACAAAGCAAAGCTGCAACTCACAGCTATTCAGCCCAAAGGCTTGTGGTGCTGTCCCTAACATGGGTGGGGTGTTCTTAAGGGTTATAACTATGCGGAATTCTTACTCCCTCTCATTAGCAAGAAATTTACGGTCCTCCTTTCCAGTTATACCCTCTGAACTGTTCCTGCCTTCCTTCCCAAAGGTCCTAAACACTCACTGAGGTTCAACTTCATTCCCTATTCCACATGGAGAGGGCCAAGTGTAGCCTTGTAACCTGTACAGTTGTTGCTCATCAAGGACAAGAACCACTAATCACTGGCTCCATTGTGTAAGCCCAATACTTTGTGGCTCTATTCTGTAAACCTGATACAATCCAGGCCTTGTTAATGACTTTAACACTGAAGGAGAGATAAAATTCTTACAAGAGGTGAGTACCTTGCCCCAGAAGGTGCCAGAGGTTGGATGATTGCCCAAGAAGCATGAAGTCAGCAAAAATCTGTGGAAACTGGGGGAGAAGTAAAGGTGGCAGGGGGAGATCATGACCACTGACTCAATTCAAGACCAAAAAGAATTGCATCCCCCCACACCTGCAAGAAGCATCCATGCTAATTTGCACAGAACGTGTGGCTAATTTAAATATAATTAACCAGTAGCTGGCAGAATGGTAGTTATGGATCAATGAGTGTAAACTTAGATAGGCTTTTACTCATCATGTAGTAGGATAAATAGGCTGTAGTTCCTTTGTGTAGTGTGCTAGCTTTGCAGAATTACCTCCTAGCACCCTTCTTTGTGCAACTATGGAATAAAATTGGTATCTCAGCTCATTGTATGAGATTGTCTTTTGCACACTGGATAATGAAGCCCTGTTTGAGGGACAACACAAGCAGACTTACTAGGCAGTCCATAGAAAATGGGACCAGCACAGACATCCTCTTTGCTTCCTGTCTTTGAAGCTGGTCATGCTCTACTTCACATGCATCCTAAAAGTCATCTTCTGAGCACCCAGCCCAAACCATATTATTGAGCACTCCGAGCAGATTTGTTGTGTTTCAGCTGCCATCAGGGGCCTTGAGATATTTTTCTCTCCTTTTCTATTAATGGCAGCAGGTTCAGATGCATTTTTGTTCTGGGGTCCTTCCAAGAACTGGGGCATTGCATGGGATTGGTGCTTTATATTCCAAAGATAGGCTATTTGCAGCTGAAACCTCCTGCAAGTTAGCTGAGAGAGAACCCTAAAGTATGCTAGTGGTAACAAACTTCAGCTGTAACCAGGTTATGTACAGCACTGTGACATTATCACTGTCACTTACATTAATAGCATTAGCAACCCTGTTTTTAATTCCAGACGTTGTATTAGTGAATGCTATTAGCAAAGCAATCATTCATGTCCTTGCCAAACCTTTGCAGCTTTGTGAATGATGGCAGAAACATCTGTTATCTTTTGAGAAGCTGAAGAGTGCTCATCTACACAACCAAACTATGATGATACTGAGGCTAATCAGCACATGGAAGTGATGGCCACAGTCATTGTAGCAGGTTTTCTCCTTCAGGGCAAGCCATTACTCTTCAAAGACCAAGAAAATCAGCAAAGTTTCTCATGCGAAGGGTAGGGGTAAAGACTCTGTGCATTTAACCTAGTTATCTTCACGTCTGTGTTAAAACAAGCAACAAGCATTAATGATTCATAAGAAGGATTCTCTTTGCCCAGCTATTTCAGAGCTTTTTTTTGCACATCCCCAAGCCCCTCCTACAGAATCTGACCCCAGGCATTTCTTCTGTTTAATGCAGTAGTGGAAAATGACGTTCCAGAGATTCAGCATTCAGCATACATGACATGGGTCATTTTGTACTTGGACTGCATGAGTGAGATATCTTGGGGAGAAGAATGGTGGGTAATATATTAGTCTGAGTACAAGAGTGAGAGTTAGGACTACGATGTTTAACCATAGAAATAGCTCAGAAATTTCTGGAAATGTCAACTGTTGAACATCTTGCCACTCTTCATATAGGTATAGCCAAGCTGGTAGATCAGTGTTAAATATCATAGCACAGGGCTTGATCTGCACTTCAGTCTTGAAGTCTAGCTAAGTAGCCACGTGGCCAGTGCATGCTTGGCTCTCTGCTGTCACTGCTACTTTGCTATCAGCAGCAAAGGGGTTTCATTTTCCCTTAAAGGGATGCCAGCTTGCAAAGTCCTGGGGACTCTCACAGAAAGCTCAGACCTTTTAGAGTTACTATGTGAGTCACCCAGGAGATTTTGCATCTGGATGAGTGCATTTACGTGCTTTAGGCAAAATAAACATCTTGCATGGGCAGTGGATAACATCCAGGAACTTCTTGCCACATAGGTACAATGTTTATCTACAGGTGGATGGGACAGCTGATTATGGAACTACAGTCACTAGACACGTGGCACTGCTTGGATGTACAAAGATTGTTGTCTCAACCTCAACCACCAAGCAGTATCACCACCTAAAACAGCTGCCCTCCTCTCCTGAAGTGTCTGTGGTGAGAGCATCTGCTGTCAGGTGCTGTCTGTGCCCCCCGGCTTTGGAGGACTTTAACCCAGCCTACAGGCTGAAAGTTTCCATTGCACTTCATCATCTTGGCTTCCACCCACCACCCTTCCAAGAAATCAGGGAAAATATTTGCTCTTTGGTGCAAGAAATTGTTCAGCTTCTAAGTCATCAAATGCCTCTGTTCTGAAGTAATTCTCACTACCATAGCTGTCATAGCAGAATATTGACACTGTCTCTGGTTTCAGGCCAACATACAGAAAGTCAAGCTGTGAATTTGTTTCTTTCTCCTCCAGGCTGGAAGGAGCACTGCTGAGATCCTGGGTCTCCTCACTGGCTTCAGGAAGAAATCCCTGGATAGGTGTCTTCAAGCCAAAGGGCTTCCCTGCCAGTCAGGGAGCACTTAACACCCCTCAGAGCAAGTTGCAGCAAAGAATTACTGACCTTTGGAGCCTCCACACATGTCTAGGGCATGATGCACTGCAATGCACTCAGAGGTCTGCCTTGATTAGAGCAATGCTCTGAACACTTTTGGAGCTCCCAGGTCATCCAGGTCTCTGGGTGCCACTCCTTAACTGCAAGGGGTTTTGAATCTTTCCTCTGAAGTTCAGCATCATCATAATCCTAAGGCAATATGGCACATGCCCCATCGTGTCAGTTTGTAGTAAATAATATCTTGCTTGGTGAGTGTAACAAAACCAAATATGGGCTTGATGAAAAAGCTGTTTATCTTTTATGCCTGAGACAGAACCTTACAGCACCCCCTTTGTTCTGTTCCTCCTTGAAAGTTCCTTCCATTTCCTTAAGTCCGCATATGGCAAGGTGATGGGAAACAAACTCAGCCCTTTTAGATTTTCAACAAAAAATACTTCCAAAGAACATCCATCCAAAGAACATGGATGGAACTATGTGCTGACATTGATGATGTGATCTTGGTGAAATACCAAAGAAGGAGCAGCAAGCATGCTACTCTCCTGCAGCTAAGAACCTATTGCAGTCACCTAGGGACCAAGCTGAGAGCTGTTCTCGTGCTGAGCCAGTAGAGTGCTTGTCAGTCAAATGAAGTTAAAAGGCCGTAAAGTTTACTAAAAATACCATGGTTGTCACATCTGAAGTCCTAGAATTCAATTTTAGATAATTATGAGAGTCACAGAAATACTCATACATGGTCTGGACTGTATCAGGCAGGCAAATAAAGGAAAGAGCTGAGGGTGGATTAATCATGAAGACAATTCTGTTACCTGGACTTCAGGTTACCTGGACTTCTAGTCTGTTGCCAGGATTCCATTAATCACAATTTCCTCTTTGGATTTGGTAAAGCTGTTTGTAACAGGCTATGTAAGTACTACCTGAAGGAATTTGGGTCTTGGAAATGAAAGTAATAGGGACTAAAGTATAAGAGTTCTTTTCTGTTATTTCATTGATATGATCCAGAATGTGTGATTTAGTACCATGACAACCGAGCTGTTGATTATTAAATAGACGCAAGATAGCTGTGGTCTGCCAGTTCTTATCTGGAGTTTTATTACTTTGAGCTTTATTTCATAATCATTAGCCATCAGATAAATACTGCATGTTTTAGTTGAATATGGTAAGACGGTGTGTGCAGATGGTAAGATGCCAGAATTACAGGGTTTTTTTTAATTATTAAAATGGTTCACGTATCACTACGATTGTATTATCTTGTTTTCTAGAGCTTTTACTAGGGGGTGATTTTAAAACTGGATGCTGAAATGCAGGTTCCTGAATTCATACTGTGGCATTCATGTTACTACATTTCCTGTAGTTTTGGATTACTACTTACTTTCACAGCCTTAATAATTCCAATGTTTTTTCCAGGAATGATGCTGTAGGTGCAGGTATCTGAGTCTCCTCATATACATTCAGAAGATTACTGTCTGTTTCTGTGGAGCTCTGATTTACCCCACCCTCAGATTTGAGACCTCTAGGGTGCAAAGGTGGAGCACAAGATGGGAACCTCCTGAGAGCCAGAACTTGGGACAAGAATTGTTCTTTGGAGAGTCTCTCCCTTTGCCACATATAGAGGGACCAGGACCCATCACTTGGGCATCTTAAGGAACTCTCTTTCTGTTTGGGATGAATCCTTTGTGTCTAGGGTTATTTCAATGAAATGAGAGACACACAGCTACCCTTGACCCTAGTCTGAGTCCCTCAGTCCTCCACCTTGCCAGTCCCTTCTCAGTTGTGGCTCTCTGAAGGCTCCTCTGCAAGCTGTGATCCAGCCTGTCCAATAGGGGAAGCAAGAGGCACTCTCTTTCATCTCTTCACAGTGGTACAGGTCAAATACTACACTCATTTTTTCCTCTCTGCTGTGCAAAAGGTGTTTCAACTTGGATGCAGGCAATTTTGCAGCTGCTGAATGGCCTTGTTGAGGTATTTTTCCTTTCCTCTCACTGAGCATGCATGGAACATCAGGAAATCATTACAGCAAATTGGGAACTGTAGGTGTGTGTACTCATAGTGAATGCATCACCCAATTGTCTGCAGTAATGTGCAAGGTAAGTTAAAATACATCCCACACAATATTTGGCTTCTGAAGCTTTGTTCCAAATTGGCCATTACCAGAGTAATGATTTAATCAGTTGTTAACAATCACTGTACTCCCTACCAACTGATGAGCATGTAAGTTTGCAGTGACTCCCTTACCACCTCTGTTGCTGTCATCAGAAGAGCTGGCCTTACTTCAGGTGGTTTCTGTGCGCTGCTGCCAGGGTTCCTCTCCCCTCAATTCCCAGGGCATTGCTTCTAGTGCAGGGAAATATCTTGCTATCCCCAAGGGAAAGAAACAAAATGGAAACCTCAGCAGCTTCCATTTATATTAAAAGTCCAACTTCCAGATAAAGTTGGTGCCAGGTTTACCTCCTGAACCTGAAGTCTTAGAGGGTGAGGTCCAGCTTTCAAGGGGAATTCATTCTGTTCCTACTGATGGCTTTGTCTCAGGCTCAGACAATCTGTGCAATGCTTAGAATCTGCAGAGCTATAAATACCCCCTGGTGGAGAAAGCCGTACCGTTCTCAACTCCATCAACGTGGCAGCCTTCCTAGATATGTGTGGGTCTGATCATGTTCCACCTCTTCCTTGCAGAAAGAGTCCTTGTCTTGATTTGTGGAAATGGGGGCATCGGGAACATAACAGTGATTTGTGACATTTGTCCTGCCACCCTTAGTCTGAAGACATGGGGAATAATTTTGCAATCAGCATAACTTTTCTAATAAGGTCTACTTTGTAATGACTCCAGCAAAAGGCCATAGCATCAGGTAGAAGGAACACTCTGGGATCAGAAATTACCAAGACTCTGTGTCTTTTTTTTCTAAATGGTAAAATGAGATTTAGCCCTGAGGGTTCCCAATGCCATTGTCAAAGGTCTGTTTTCACAAAAAAAGAGTTCTCAGGCTCATAACCTGAGCACAAGCCATGTTGCTTTTCTTGTACTACACAGGTTAATGATAAGCAACTAGCTGCAACATCTCAAGGCATTTGATGTAACTTTCTTCCCATCAGCTGTAGCTGAGACACAGCTAACTTGGAGATTGTGTCATCCAAGTCATGTGCTCATAACAGGGTGGAGTTGGTGTGCTAAGAGCATACCCAGCTATGGGCTGCAGAAATGAGGAGAAGGGTTTGCCTGCTTTTCCTGTAGTGTTCCCTGAGGCCATCTGCTTCCAGACCTTGTGGAGAAGTGCAGAGGCAGGAGCTTGGCAGAAAGAGACAACAGGATAAAGACAGCATGGAGTGACAAACAATGTTTTGGCAAGGACAGCCATTTTGGACACACGAAGATGTGTTCCCTAAAGGACTCTGCTCTGTGTCAAATGTGACATGAGTTCCTTAGTCCTGTTGATTCTGAGTGGTTCTTAATTGCTTCAGAATTTTCTGCCTTCCTCTCCCATCCAAGAAGGGCCAGTGGGGGTGTCTGAGGAGGAGACAGGCTTTTCAGAGCAACCCATTCCTGTTTCAGCAGCCTGCGATGGAAGATAAAAGGAACATCTTCCTTTCCTCAGTAAGTACTACTGTGCAATGGAATGCTTGCTTGGGCTTGCTCTGAGGTGATAAGGCCTTACCCAGCTAAGATGTTTAGGTGAGGCAAATAGCCTGAGCACCCAGATTTCTGGCTGCAGGATCTCTCTACATGGGATGGCAAGACAGGAATGTTGTCAGAGTTGTCAGTAACTGAACCTGTTCTGAGGTCTCGCTGGCCTGCCAGGTCTTCATTCTCTGTGTTGAGAATGAAAGAGGGAGGGTGACAGAAAACTCTTGCTTCCTCCCTTCCTTCTTCCCTCTCTCCATCGCTCCATGATTCTATCCTTCCATTCGTCCATCCCTCCATTCCTCCATCCCTCCTCAGTTTGTCGTCTTATTCAGTACCTATAGGTATGTGGAAGGAATCTGACCTACTTGTTTCCACCAGGCCTGGGAACCAGTGGATGTGGAACACATTCAAGATGTCTTTGCTGCATTCCCTCTTCCTTTGCTCACTCCTAGCTATCCTCCTCTTATTTAATGCTTGCCAATAGTAAATGACTTCACATAGCAATATTATGTAAAGACACCCAGATCAGATATCTGCCCTGGTCTCTCTCCAAGAGTGCAGATAGGTGGAGAAGGGTAAGTGCAAAGCAAGTGTACACAATATTTCACATTATACAACCACCATGTGTTTTCAGTTCAGGTACTTCCCACATCTGATGGGGTTTCCATGGATTTAGTAATTCTTATTGGATTACTGGTCAAGGTCTGGACTGATATTGAACCCACAGAAACATTTACAATCCACAATCTCTTGCAGCAAGTAGTTCTCAAAGTTCCCTACACCTCACATGAAGAGCCACTTTCTCTGGATATGGTGCTCAGTAGTTCTAATGCATAACTCAATTTCTTGTATTAGAAGAGGTACTGAAAAGCCAGTCCTTTCCTACCCTATATGAGATAATTGTTTCCACAGACCTTTGTGATATCTCCCCTCAGCTGCCCTTTCTTCCAGACTAATGAGATCCAGCTCACTCAGTTCCCCCCAGACCTCAGTGGCTCCAGATATTTGTTCAGCCATGTTGCCCTCCAAACCCTTCCCCATTATGCTATTTCTATCCTGAGACAAGAAGACCAAGACCACTCATATTTAAGAACTGCACAAATCATGACTTTATATAGTGGCATGGTAATGTCGTCTAATAATTTCTAGTATCTGATTTACTTTATTGACTGTTACTGAGCAGTGAGGTGACATTTTTGTAGAACAGGCTCTCACAGTCCCAAGACTGTGTCATTTCTGCTCCCCCCCCCCACTCCCACCCCACCCCCCCCCCCCCACCCCACCCCACCCCACCCCACCCCCCATCCACCTTGAGTAGCAATGGTCAGGGTAAAGCTAATAATTCTAATTTAAGAAACTAGAAGTGTTCTACCTAGGAACAAGCGTGTGTGCCAGAGACCTCCACAGGGACAAGGCAGAAAACTCAGGGAACAGCAGCCCACAAAGACAGAACAAGACCTTTACAGCAACATTTGGGCCCAGAAAGACAGTGGCTAGTGACCTGACACAGTGTGCTGGGCAGCTGGGTCAGTACAACACATAAACAATTTAATCCAGCACCTCATTTACTGAAAATTAATAACAAAATCTTAATAAATCAACAATTACTTATTGCTGTATTTGGGATAATAAATTCTTTAGTTTATCAGTAGCTTGTGGCTTCCATAGCATGTTCTTTGAACAGTTTGCCTTTCAGTTACATCCCCTTTCTCTCCTGAACAATAAATTAGCATTCATTTTTCTTTTAAAGGAAAAGAGAGGAAAAAGAGGATATATTACAATTTTTTCAAAGCAAAAAGAAAAATGCAACATATTTTTGACATATACCTTAAAATAATATGAGGATAACTTTCTCCAAGTGTTAGATGCCTATGCATAAATAATAAAGGACATTATGTTATTTACAGTGTTACACAATAAACTAAGAGTCTCATTTAACACATGAAGACAGTAAATGATGAGAACATCCAAGTATGTACAAGATGTATTTACAGTAGAATAGAGAATTACAAATGATGATAATTGGCCATGTTCTTTGTCTGCACTTCTCTGCAGCATTTCATAGGTGCTTTTTTTGTTTCTTACTAGAAGTAAGTCCCAGCTAATAGTAAGTAGACACACTGCAGGGCCAAGAAGTGTTCAACAGGCTGAGAAGTGTGTCCTTTAAGGGGACACACATTTGCTATCCTGGATGTTCAGGAAACTGCTTGCAATGTGTGTGAGAGAAGCAGTGAGATGCAGCGTTGTTGTTTTGGAGGACTGGAAAGAGAAGGCAGTGATCGATCTCTTAAACCTGGGGTTGTTGGTGTGGCTCAAGTGAGGAATGGAATAGCTGGGCCAAGAGGAGGGAGTAGGTTTTCCTCTGTTACATGAGAACCTCTGTGGAGCTGTAACAATTTACAACAGCTGAACAGGCAGGCTGTATCAGGTTGTACACAACATATTCCAGCTATACACCCCTGAAGGAAGCCTTTTATCCTGGAATAATTCCTGCATATAAACACATATACAGGGAAAACTCACGGCTCAAGCTAAATGACATGGAAAGAAACCAGGATAATCTGAACAATTTTGCCACCACTGGAACATTTCTCCCTTCTTCAAAGTATGTTTCTCCTTGCCATGACTTTCAGCCAAAAGCTAGCAAGGGTTTCATAGCAATAGCTTGAGGGTGCCAGAACTGCCTTAGCTCAGGGGTCTGGGTAATGAAGCGAATATCCCCAGCAGGGGAGCCGACCTTTCTTGTAGGCACTTGCTGTCCCTGTTCCATGCTGCTGTAGTCTCCAGCCTCTTGGCCAGCTGGAGCTGGCTGCAGCCTGCCAGCAGAACCTGTGGCCATGTAGACCTGCTAACTTCAGGGTGTGACACTTGACTGACACTGAGTACCCCCATAGTATGCTAAAAGGAAGTCCAGAGTTGAGCGGCCACATCCTGCTCCTACTTCCGTGAGTGCCAAGCCAGGACAACTCCCATAACTTTCTGTTGCATGAATTGTGCTGTAAGGCTGGAGCCTCCTCGAAGACCTAAGGGCTTAGGCAGCCATATCCCCAATTGTATTTTCTTGTTCTTAGGTCCATGTGAAGTCCCCAGCCTAATTTCATGTGTACCCTATAACACACTATTACATGTACCAGGGGGAGGAGGAGCAGGTACTGCACACCACTTTGTCTTTGAGGCACTGCAACAGCAGAGGTGTGACATTTTCCCCTAGATCTGCACCAAATAAATCTCACATGTACAGCTCCCAAGCATGCAATTGCCCCTTCATTTTATACTGGCCCTCTATAATAACAGCGCCAATAAACAAATAATGTACTCCAAGGCAAGTTCCTTTCCTTCCTGATTAATCTAGGCTATCACACACACTTCCATGAGATCTTGCCTTGTTGGTGATCTATATGGAGGAGATTACAGAAGACCTGTGTTACATAATCTCTATTCTGCCACTAAGATGGGTGATTTTGGGGCAAATCTCTTGTTCCTCTGCCATCCTTTTTCCATCTTGTCTGTCATGTAAGAGCTTTGCAGTATCGGAGACCTTACTGAAAGGAGACATTTTCAAGTGCCTCTGGAAACTCAACAGTGCAAATCCTTTGGAAACTGGTGATCTACAGCAGGAAAGCCCACCTGGCCCTCTGTACTACTGAGTCACAGTTACTAAGGAGCTGGATGTTCTACTGCATGGGCTTGCAGATAAATAGGCATGACTAAAGGAATCAAAATGAGTGTATGGTCTCTAGAATTTGTAGAGAGATTTTGTTTTGGTCTGCAAAGGCAAAGTGTTCAAGTACCTGCCACCTAGGGAAAAAACAGCAAAGCGGACTTAAGTCCAGACAGTATGTATTTGACAAACTTTGCCATCTCCCATAGACTTCTCAAATAAGCAGTGCTATTTCAGCTACCACATAGCTCAAAGCTGTGCTAGTTTCCTAGACTTTTTCTTCTGCCACCAACATCCTAGTGCATAACTGTGTCATCATCTTCTTTCCTATACTAAGGGGTTTTTTGTTCTTTTTCTGATGTATCTGGTGGTCAGGTAGACTCACCCGTATTCTTACTAATGTGACATGGTTGATTTATACAGTGAGCAACTCACTGACTTTCATCATCCTAATAAATAGCTTCATTTACTAGACTTTGCTTTCAGGTCTCAAATCAACAGGACACCTTGCTCAGCAAAACTCTTACGCGCATTCTTAACTTTATGCATGCACTGGATGCGTCAATGGGAGTCTAGCACACGCTGAAGATAATTTTTGCTGAGATTAGCATAAGCATATGCTTGAACAATTTACTGAGTCAGGACCTTAGTTCCTTGGGTTTACATCTCACAAAATTTCCTTGACATTTCTCTTCATTTAACTGGGACCAGGATGTGGTCCAAAGGATGAGTGCAGTTTGGCTGAAATTCTTTTTCTCTTGACAATGGCTCTATTTAGAGTCTAGTAATACCTGTAAAACATATGTTCTCATTTTCAGAATCCCCAGAGTCTAGGAAAAACATTTGTTTTCCCCATCAATCCTGAGACTATGCTATGCCAACTGAACACACAACAAAAATCAAAAGGAGAGAAGAGACAGTGTGACCCTGACTAAACTGATAGGAATTCAGTGCAAAAGAGGCCATTTGCTTCTGTCTGAATGGATGCAGCCACTCCAGCACTGACAGCATCCTTGTTCATTACTGAAGATTTCAATACCATCACTGGCTGTATAAACACTGATATCAGACACACACATTATGGCTGTAACTCACATGGTGTGCTCACCTTCATAAATGGATTTTGCATCAGCCTTGCGTCTCTCACCCCAAATAATGGAGTCAATAAAGGCGAGTAGAAATTAACTCCATACTTCTGTGTCCTTCCTACTTGCCTATACTTTTTAACCATTCAGCAAATCAGTTCTTCCCTGAAAGTCATTTCTATGTCCAAGAGTAACCCTTACTCCAACAGCAACTCTAACAAGGTATTGCTAGAAGGTTGTCAGGGTTCTTTCTGAGGATGAGAAGAAAGGGGAGAAAATTGGGGAGAAACAAAAGGATAAATCATCTACTAAAAATCAACATTAAAAATTAGAGGTGAAAACTGATTGCACTTTTATTAGTGGCATTTGTTTCCCAGCTAGATCTCTTCCTTGCTTGGTTACAGGTATCTGCTATTATATTTGCCCCATTAACTTAAAGTTATTTTTTTTATTATTTTTTTACTTTTTTTTTCTTTTTTTTTTTTTTTTTTTAATAGAGTATTGGGTTCACAGCCTCAGCTAACCTAAACCCATTTTCTAAGGGATAACTAGAACAATTAGTATCTGAAAAATAATGAAATAGCAGCTCCTAGTGATTACAAGCTGTCCTCTGATTAATAATATATTTAGTTTAAAATCACAGTATTACTTTCTTTCTATAAGTATCATTATTTAATGCAGGTGGTTTTTTTTTGTTTGGGTGTTTTTTTCTTTTTATTTTTGTTATCCTGCTGTAATTAATAGTAGCATGCTGTTGGATCTACTATTATCCCAGTGCTCAAAGAAGCAAACCTTTTGGCTGGCAGAGAGCAGACAAAACTCATTTCATACAGAAAACAAATAAAACTTTTTAGAGAAGAAAATATTTTTGTTGTTTTTCTAGCTTTTTTTTGTCCTTTTTTTTTTTTTTCTCTGTGTGTGTGTGTACGTTTTTCTCATGGGGTGGGTAGGGTGGGAGTGCCATTACAGGGCTTTTTGTTCTGGGGATTCTACAACAAGCGACCAGAGGGACTTCTGCAGTTCTTGTAAATCATACATCCAGTCATTATAATGCAGTGCACAAAAAAGCCAGGACAACTGAGGGATAGAACGTTTTGCAAAATACTATGGGACAGCCATCATTGTAACTGTACAAAACTTGCTCTCAACATAACATAACATAAAGGCACCATTGATATCTTCCCCATTTTTGAAATACTGTAAAAAATTGCTACATATGGCACATAACACATTTGTACATACGTATATTTAATTTATAAAAGTTTTTTTTTTCCTCTCCTGTTTTCTATCAGTGGAATTGCTAAAATAAAATAAATTGTTTAATTTAAAGGTGGAATACTTCATTATATAAAATAAAGTTTTACATGTGAATCTATGTGTTTTATGTTTTATACAGCAATAGGGTCTTGGTTAACTATCACACTGGACAACCTTGCTTGCAATTCTTCCGTTGTGGAGAACCGATTTCCTGGGTTAGTCCTGCTCTCAGCCAGCCGGTAGGCAGCAGCTGGCTCCAGACTGGTTGCCACGGGGTTTGGTATGCTCAGGAATGGTGTATCCTCACCTATTCTTTCATCTTCGGTTTCGGTCTCAGAGCTGCTGCTCTCAGAGCTTGTGTCAGAGTCCACTTCCACCCTGCTGGAAACATGGCCGTTGGGCTTTGTTCTTTTGACCCTCCGGCTGTTGGTGAGTTTCTTTGGAGGCTCCTGTGCTGGTTCGTACTCCTGCGTGGTCTCATACTCCTCATCCTCCACTATCCGCAGAGGACTTGGTGGCAGGCTGTTGCTCTCATGGGCAGCATTGTGGTGAAAGGAGTTGAACTGCTGAAGGTGGTGGTCATACTTCTCACGTAGCTGCGGCGGAGTCACCAGGAGCAGCGGTCGCTCCTCTTCTATGAAGGGACTCACTGCCACCGAAGGGACGGAGACAGTCAAACTGGAAGCCGGTGGTGACATTTTGGAGGGGTGGGACTTGGGAGAAGTCGGAGTGTGGAAATCGATGGGTGACATGCGAGCTGGTGTGGTCATAGCTGAGACATACCTGAATGAAAGAGAAGGGGAAAGGTTGTGAACACAGTAGTGGTGGTGACATGAATGTAGCTGCTCACACGGGCTGGAAAGGGTTCACAGCCAATAAGTACCCTTAAGATCCCTAGCATCCTCACACAGAGCTAACAGAGGAACTTTCCTGTTACTATTGTTCCTATAAAACCGCTGACTTATGGGACTATAGGCAAAAACTTTTGAGAGCAGGAGGAGCACAGAAAAGTCCCCAGGTCTGTTTGCCTCAGAAGAGTCATGGAGATGTAAATTATTTGCCAGAATAACCTCCTGGAATGAATCCAGGAATGGGATTCAGAGACTGTGGGGCTGCCAGAAACAAAATACATTTTCAAGTCTTGTCTCAAAAGGAAAACGGCTGCTGCACTTCTGGCAGAACCTGGAGTACATGCAAAGAGAAGAGAAGAGAAAGAACTGAGGGACAGTCCTCTTGGGGCTTCACCCTCTTCTGGCAACCAGACTGTCTCAGGCTAAGGAGGAAAGCAAAGTTTGGACAAAATCTAGAGCCAGATTCTGCTAATTTTAATCACTGGGGGTAGTCACAGGAGGATTTGCAGCGCCACCTCAGCAGCTTTGTGCTGCTCCACTCCTTGGGTGCTAGTTACCCTGGCTGGTAGGTTTATCTGCAAAGAAACACGGAGTGTTATTTGTCCTCCCGTGGGAACAAATACTGACAGAGGGGACTGTCTGGCCTAGTGTTCTTGATTGCTTTGCAAAATATGCACCTATTCCTTCATAAGTTTCGGTGGCAAGGGTAATAGTCAAAGGTGATTTCTGAAAACGAAGTTCAGGTGCCAGTACAGAGCTTGTCCCACAGGAAGAGGACAAAAATACGTGAGACTCTCAGCTGGTTTAAATCAGCCAAGCTCCATGAGATGCTAAGAGGTCATGCAGATTCATGTCAGGTGAGGATCTGCCTGAAACCTCTTGATCAAAGGCACAGTGCCTAGCACGGCATTTTGTAGAGTTTGGCTTTGCTTTTGTTCTTATCCTAAGTTCACCTGACTGGATTTCACCTGTGTCCAAATTTAAAATCTTTCCAAGCTTCATCTCTTACACAGGCCCATTGAGGCAGGTTATGTGGCTGTGAACGATGAAGTTATTTAGTTTTTCAGTAATGATTTATTTATCGGAGGCTGAAATTACCAAAGTAAATCCGAATCCAACTTTCTTATCCATTTATGACTCAGTTGCACATCTTACACTTGATTAAAACAGAGTTATTGGACAAAAGAGAAACCGGGACGGATTCTGAACTGATGTGTAGTGGAGTAAATTGGTTTCAGTAGAGGCACACTGATTTACATCAAGTGAGGAACAGGAGAAAGAAAAACAAAACTGGAGTTATGCATGGAAAATAATCAAGTTGGTTGCTAATGTGAGCAGAGGGCAATTAATAGTTTTGTACATTGGATTAATGAAGTCATGCTTTATTTTTTCTTCCATGAGTGAGCTTTTCATCCCTTTCACATTTTTAAATAGGCATTATCTGAAAAACTGAAGCCTTTTTTACTTCTCCAGCTGGTACAGTGTTGGACATACATCTTGATTTTAGCTAAACTGGTTCAGTTAACATACTAAGTTAGTTAAATGTGTTCAGCATACTGCGCACACTTCCATCAGTGTTAGTTTACTCATACTGGGGTGTTGTGCATTCACATATCTGGGGTACTGCCCACACCATAATGGGGTAGTGATAACAAGCTGCTGTCCTCAAGCTGAGTCAGAGGAGCCGAACACATGCAGATGTAACTCATGTGGCTGAAAGGTGGTAGATCTATCCAGCTTCATGACCAACAAGAGGTAAACCATGCTAGCTCAGTGAAAGTGGATCAGAGTGTATCCATGGCCAGCCCACAAGCATTAACTAGTTACATGTTGCCAACTTCATCATATAGTCCAGCCTTTCATGCGGAGATGTTTTTTTGATCTTCTCCCCTCTAAGATAGCTAAGGACTTGCAAAAATATAGGTGCTTGGGTCCTCTGCTCATGTAAACAGGTGTCAGGGCATGAGGTCTGATAAAGGGATGGGGTAATGTAAAATAACTCCTCATAATGTCTATTCTATTTAATTTTAAAAATTTTGAAGTAGATGGATGGTGGAGGGAGCACAGCCTTGATCTATCTATCAACTCAGAGCGCTGCCACATCTGATAGCTTTAGAAGTAATTTTTCAGCTTGTACATTCCTTTATGTTTCAGAATAATTTTTAGTTGCAAATAACTCTCATTTTCCCCTTTATATACACACACATACATGCAATCCATCTCATAAATAATCTGCCATGTATTTCCTGCTTGTTAAAAATAGATGACACCTGATTTAATGCCCAGAGAACTACCTTTTGCATTCCAAATTCACAGTTGTTTCAGGCACAGGTTAGGGCATCAGTGTCTGGTGAATTATCACAGAAATGTTGCTTATTTTCACCTGTATAATAATCTTCAAGAAACAAAGTAATTGATGATTACTGCTATAGGTCCTGATCCAGCAAAGCACTTAAGCACATGCTGAGATCTACCCATGTGAGTAATCTCACTGATTTCAATGGGGCTACTTGCACGATTAAAAGTTAGTCTTGCTGAAGTGCTCTGCTGGATTTGGGCCATGGTGGTTTATGTCATATGAGCCACATATCTCGAAAAGAAATTCCATGGTAAATAACAGATAACTTTGTTAGAAGGAGAGAGAGACAGTTCACTATCCTTAGTGGTCCTATAGGCCTCATTCAGAGATCACACAGCTGTGGTGCCTTATCCTACTGCTAAGCAGTTGTTTGTGTAGCAGAAGGAGTACCACAGAAATAGCTTTTGCTGTACTTGCGCATTAATTTTTCTGGAAATCACAGTTTGTCTCTTATACAACTTTGTCTCCTTGGGGGTTGCCTGGTTGCATTTTTTACATCATGGACAGCCCACAAGATCAAATCCCTTCTGATTTCACAATGCTCAGAGAATTGCTGCAGTAACCCTTTGTTTTCCTTTTCTTCCACCTCTGATTGTTGGGAGCACAGCTGTCTTTAAATGTCTCGTTTATTCTAATTCTTTTGCTACTTTGGCACCATCCCATGCTCTTGAGATAAAATCCTAGCCTAAAGCTGAGAAGACTTTTTCAGTGGAAGTTTTCTTGCAACTGATGCACTTCAAGGCAGATCTTAGGTACTGATGAATCAGCCTTTTCAGAGACAATATTACTTTGTTGGAAAACTCCTGGCCAGCTTTATTTCTAACTACTTATTTAGTAACTACCCACGTTATTCTGGCTCACACTGTTTTCCTTGCTTTTATTTAATAAAGTGTCAAGGGGAATTTTTGAAGGACATAATGGGTTTAGGAGCTGGAATCCCCCAGAAAGGAGGTGGTGTCAGATTTCCTATACTGCTTAGAAGTCCTTAGTGTCCTCCTATGGTCAATACACTGCTTTCTCCCTCCCTTGTCTCACATAATTCCTTGGGTTTTTTGCTTCTTCTAAGAAACTGATAATTAGACAAAGATATGTTTTTACTTTGCAATGGAAATTGCTGACATATGACTTCAGTGGAGCTTATCCAAATGTCAACTGCTGGCTATTAGGAATAAATCCAGCAGAGGCAAGAAGGGAAGAAAGCTTTTGTTAGACTTTAAACTACTACCAAGCTCTCTACCTTTACAAATATGGAGATCTACACCCTACATGAACAGCTGCACTGTTGTGTTTCCTCCTGTGCTCCCAAGCTTTGAAACCCTCTGGGAACACCAGGCCTTTTCAGCTGAAAGCAATGAGGCGGTGTGTCCTACCTTTCACTGTGAGGAGAGTCTCGATAGGAATCAGGGGTCTCTCTCGCATGCCGGAGGAAACTGTTTCCTTCCCGTGGCCCACCGATACCATTGAGGCGGCCCCGGGGCCCCAGTGGGCTGGTGTGCCTGCTGTTTTCCATGGAGGAGCTGATGAGCACTGAGTGGCTTTCGGAGAGGATGCTTTCAGTGTGGCCATTACTCCAGCTAGAGAGCAGCAACCAGGAAAAGAGAAGGGAGAGGAGCATGAGAGGGTGCTTCGGTGGCAAATGCAGATAAGCAGAAGTTTAGCCAGGGCAAAGAAAGGGCCCTGCTGCTGCTTGGGATATGCAGCATAACCTTCAGGTTGGTAACTGGGGCTGAAGAGTTTTGTGAATTGTATGAATCCACATACATCGAGATAATTTTGCATGTGTGGATAAAAGAAGAGGGAAGGAGGGCTTTCCAGTCACCTGGACTCTCACTGATTTACCAGTTTGCATATACTAAAATTCACTGTAACAACACTGGAATGCTGTTCAATCAATAAAGTTCTTTGTAAATTCCTGGGAAGATAATTAGTTAGGTGACAGGACATCAAATATTGTTAGTCTTAAAACAAAAACACTATGAAGGGAGCATACATTTTCCTAGGTTTGTTTTTTTTACACATCTTTTCGGTTTTGCAACAGCAGTAGATCATATATTACAGCTGCTGTTTGCCTTTCCTTTCCAGTACCTGTGGCTGGGTGTCTGCGTGACTGTCACGGAGTGATGTGTTGTTGAGGTGTAGTGGCTCGTAGAAAAAGAAGTCTCTGTTTCTCTCTCAATGACATGCTCACTGGAGATGACGTTTTTTGAAATGTACTGCTGAAAAATACCAGACAAACCTCATGTTTACAAACTGTAATTCACAGCACATTTGCAGACATAATTTCCAATCTTTCCCCCCTTCCCTCCAAGTCTCAATTTTTCACATGTGCCAAAGCACAAACTTTGTCACTTAAATAGAGGCAGAAACTACACTGACACACTTGAGCACATTCATGTACAAGTCTACATACATGCTCCATCTAAACTCAAAGTAGAAGGAAAAAAATGAGGAAATTAGCAAAGGTCTGCATGCCAATCAGTCCATAAACAACACACATATTTAACAAGGGAATGAGAAGTCTACATGGATAGAGACCTGAAAAGGCACCCCCCTTTACTACCAGAAACATCAAACATACTATTCTCTGATGTAGAAGAGAGCAGTAGTAAGCAGTAGCAATTGTTTATTGCAAGATAACAATCCGGGCAGCAAATAACTATTTTCAGTGCCTGTGGATGCAGGACTGGGGCAGGCCTATTCATCAGGGGATGGTCTGAAGAATGGGTCAAAACCTCCTGAGATGAGGCTGGAGGTGTGCAGTGCCCAACCTCCCACACAGCTTTCATGTGGAGGTCCCCCAGTGCTGCTGTCGGTAGGACTCTCCATTCTCCTCAGCGGGGAATCCTGGTTTCTCTCTCTTAATAATCTGACTATGGATTTAGGTCTTTTGAGGGGAAATATTGGAAGCTGAGCTCTTCTGAAAAGGTGTCCTGGCCTTAACCAAGGTGGGAGCACTGCCACTGACTTAGCAGAGCCAGGACTCACCCCTAAAACAAGCAGTCATGAATATGTACAGTGATGGTGGAGCAGAAGAGCTGGGATGGCTTAAGGTGTCAGGAAGCCACCATTCCCTCTGGGCAGCAGGCTTCCCTGGGAAAGGGAGGGGAGGAGGAAGTGGCTACAGGCAGTGTGAGCCCTGGCCTCTAAGGCCTTCAGCGTTAGTTGAAGAGTAACTCTGCTCTGACAAATGGCTGGGGCATGCTGATGGAGTATCAGTCCCAACTCCCCAGCCACTGCTACTGTCCAGGTGAGATCTACATTCAGACTTTTAACTCTGAGGGGGCTGTCCCTACTCACCAACCATCAGGCCAAGGGCAGTAGGAAGAGCAAGACACATGTGTATGAAGATATCGATCCCTACAGCACTTAGTCCTGCTGTAGAGCTGTTAGTGTTTTTTTCTGAGGTGCTTTTCTTGCTTTCAGTGTCCTAGATCCATAGGCACAGCTGCAGCACTGCGGCATGCCCCAGTGAATGGTTATCTGCAGAAAAATATCTCATTTTACAGCATATTTTTTGCAAAGTCCCTAATGGCTTCTGGGTGGAGAAAGACAGGAGAATTCAGTCACCAGCCTGCAGCTGGTAGAAGTTTAAAAGTTGCGGGGCAATATTTGCTGTGGCACTGGCAGCCTAGGCTGAAATGAAGACAGTAAAACCTACGTTCACCAGCTGGACATTATCTGACGGTGGGTTGGGGTGGTGTGGCCCATTGGCCATGTTCATCACATTGTTCCTTTCCGAGCGCAGGCTCTGCCGAAGGCGGTCATGCAACTTTTTCCTCTGCTTCCTGTGCACGAAACATGGAAACGATTTTTATAGACAAAGTGAAAGCAGCTGCACCTTTCAGCATGTTGATGATGATGACAATAATAACATCACTTTTTTTGCCAGCACTTTCCCCATCACTGCACCACAGGTCTCATTGCAGCTGGAGCTGTGGGGACCTGTACAGGGGGAAGGATGTGTGGGAACCCTTCCAGGAGTCAGCAGGACACAGAGGGATGGGAAAAGTGCAAAGAAGAAGGAAGCCATTCCTAAGCCATGGTCTGTCTCAGAAGGAGTTCTTTTCTGCACTCAGAAAGGAGGGGGGAGACATTTTAACCCATCCATCTTTACTCACGCACTGTGGCCATGGCCACATTTCTGACAGCCTACTGGGTTATGCTTGTCCATTCACAAAGCGAGCTGAGGTGGCCTTGCCTCAGGGCTTGCTTGCAGCCACTGGAAAATGTGGCACGTGCCATGATCTTTGTGATATGGCACCTACACATTTTTTTGCGGGATTCATCCCCTACCTCAACAGTGCACTCCAAATACATAAATGTGTTACAGAAGTGAAGGGTGCAGAGGAAGCCTCAGAAATCCAAAGTGAGTGAGTGTGTAGGTATGATTGAGCTTGCATCTATCCTGGCAGCTCTGGAAGGTTTTGTTGCAGCAACATCAAATTAACTCCGGAACCTAATGATTAGCAGGGGGAGGCCAGGGTTGTGAATGCATTCATTAGAACCATCTATCAACTAAAAGCATGGTCTCTGGCTGACTTGTACGCTTCTAGCGTGCCCTGTCCTCAGCCAATCCTTCCCCAGTTGCTAATCCTTCTAGCTCTTCTCAAAAGACTTCAGGAGATCATTACAAGCTGTCAGTAACAAAACTTGAAGCATATTAAAACCTGGTGCTGCGAAGGCCATGAAGAACACACTAAATAGAACACCAGAATAAATAACCAGAGAAAGAGCTATTCCATTTTATATGTAATTTATTGATATTCCCCATCTTTGGTTATAGTGAAGAACTTCCACCATCCTGCCACAGAATCCAGGGAAATGACGGACACAGGCTCCAACACACTGCTGAGTGCATATGACCTTGACTGTGGCAAGAACTAAAATACACACAATTCCCTAAGCTGTATGCAGAAGTGCAGATAGTTTTAGCAGGGTAAAACTGTGTAAGATATAACCATTTTCAATCTTGTTTTGAACTCAAGGGGACTATTCCAAGCTTTCCAATAAGAAGGGGAAGGGAAAACAATTAATATGCTGAAGCTTGATAGCCAGGAAAGCTTAAAGGCAAAGAAAACACGACTTGACACACTGAATTTTACATATTTTCTCTCCGTGTATGTGCCTGTACAGTAGAAGATGTTTAATTTATGTCACTCCACATGAATGGTATAAGCAGACATGTCTGCCTTGGAAATGCTCCTGTCTCAGCAAGACACAGTCGGTCCATGTGGGCTTTGTGTTTGGAGGACAACCAGGACTTAGGACAATCTTAGGACACACAGGTGGTTAAAAGTGGGATGGAGAGTGCAGTGCCAGGAGATATTTTAGCAGCCATTCAAAGACCTGACTGGGCTGAGAAGCAACACATACAAAGGTTTAACTTGATTTTACAGCACCACTTCATAAGACCTTGGAGACCTTGGCAGATGAGGACAACCTGAGTACCCTGACATGGTAGAGAAAGTGGGTTCTAGAGGGAGTTTTTGTTCATCATCTATGGGTCTGAGATCCTGGCACATATTGCCTAGGAGTCTCCCCCTAGGAAACTGCATTATTTTCCAACTTCAGTGATCAATGTGTTTGCATTTTGCATGCTTCCATGTGTGCTCTTTTTCCTCTAGTAAAAGGACACTAACTAAAACCAGAAATTACTACAGGAAACTGAGAAGAAAGAATAATGGGAAAGCTAATGTTTACTTCAGTTATTCTGAGAAGCCTTTTCCTTAATGCAAATGACTTGCAAATAAAGTACATCTGAATTAAGACTCAGTGTCAGAACATACTGCTTTAGCATTTGACCAGCAGTATCTCTTGCAAGGAGACTAACAAAATCTAAATCATTACATTTTATTTTTTGTGTTCTCCTAACATCATTCCAGGATCTCCTCCAGTTTCTGGGTTTACCCCTATCAGGAAGAAGAGCATGCAGGGAACATCTCACAAATAGCAGTCTTGCACCACTGCTGCGTTTGGAGGGCCACGAACTGGCAGCTCACTTTCACTCTCATCAGCTGTGTTTGAGAACACTTGGCTTTTGGCTGGCAGTGATCGTTGATGTTTGGGACAAACCATGACAAAGCATCCAGACCCCTGATGGATTCAGGGTGCTCTTTATATAGAAAACTGTGTTTCATGACCTTGACTAAATGTTTGTTGAAATTCATGGGGATGTTTTGACTAATTTTGATGAACTTTGGACCAGAAAAGGTATTGTTTAGCTGCTCTGACTTGGCAGTTGTCATTTCTAAAAGCAATAGTTGATCTTATTCTTTACTACTGTTTCAGTCATTCCCCACTGATCACTGGTAGAAGACTGTGGGTGGGAGCAGCATTTGTGTGTGGCTGGACTCTCACTGAGGGATGCAAATGATTCCCCTCCTCCCTCCCTTTTGACACATTCCTTATTGGTGGGGCTTTCAAGGAAAATCAACAACCTAATGTCAATAAGGCCCTGCAACAGTTAATCAGATTTATACAAATGTGGAAGATTTATGATAAGGGTTTGTTGTGTTTTGGTGAGAGATTTATAAGAGCAGCCAGAGGTTCTGGCAGCACAAATCCTGCTGATGTTTAGTGTAATTTATGGCCCAGAGTGCCTCATGCGTATTTGAGAGTCACCCCCGGTAATTCACAGAGACTGACAGAATACATTTAAATGTCTACTTTTGCACTGAGAGCACTTTCGTGTTCAGTTCTTTGGCTTTCGGCATCTAGTAACTTTTAGCACCATTAATCTTGCCTCAGGTACAAACAAACTAGGCTGATACCTAAAATTTACTGCTAGAGACCAACATGATTCCAGTTTTTTCCTTTCCAGCTGGGGAGAACAGATGGAGTGGGTGGTAGATAAATAATTTCAAGCCAGTGAAATTTGCTCAAGTACATCTGAAGGGTGTGAAACCTTTCAGATACCTGTCTTATTTTTGCACTGATGATGGACATAGAGACCTGCACCTGTCTGACTTGGACCAGAGCACCCTGGCCACAGGTTGGACTCCTGATCTCAGCTCTGGAGAAACCCAGATACAATCTTATGCTCAGAGGAGTAGAAGCTACAGTCAACTGGGAAGGCCTTAACCAACAACCACAGATATAAAAAAGAATATAGTTTACTTGGTTTTGCAGTAGGCCACCACACACATGATGCCAACTACTAGAAGAGCAATGCAAATGCCAGTTATGGTCAGCACCCGTTTCTGGTACAGTTCCTCAGCTTCTAGAAAGGGACAAAAACAGAGAAGGTCATAACATGGAGGATGGTTAGGCAAGGAGCACACAGTCAACAGTTGACATGCTACAAACCACTGCACGATTCACACAGCCACACAAAAACACAGCCACCACACTTCAAACAGAGTCATTATTGACCGCAAGGAGAACAGGACTACACCATAAGCTCTCAACACAGTACTGGGGATGAGTGATCATCTGTACAATTATAGTCAAAAGTAATCTTTTTATCTTTTTTTTTTTTTTTTTAAGTCAACAATAACAGTATCTAAGAAACAATTTCACTATTGACAAACATTCTGCATTTGCTGGAATTAAAAATGCAATGCACTAAGGTAATAACATGAATTTGCAAATGCTTTGCAAGTTTTACTCTGCAAAGACAGCTGGAATGAAGGCAAATTTTAAAGGCCTTAAGAGAATTAATTTTTTTTTTTAAATCATTTTCGTATCCAATCTCCCTCTGCCCCCATGCCAATTTAAATCTCAGTTGTCTTTACAGGAGAGATTTCAAAATATCCTCCTACATTTGAGACATGAGCTTGGCTTGTAATTCTATCACCAATGGAAATGAAGACAGTTTTTGAGCTCTGGTCATAAAATTCAGACTTCTTCTCCAGTGCTCCTCCAAAACCACAACAATATCAACAACCAACAGTGCCTTGTGTCAGAGAAATGCTGAGTTTCTACTTGTGTCTCTGTGTTCTGCAGAGGAACTGCTCCATGTAGAGTGGCAGCTTGCTCAGTGATGACAACTTATTACCAATTTCATTCATCAGAGATATTTCACTTTTGTAAAGACATAGTAGCACCGGTAATGTTGGGTTGGAGCTACCCGTGCATTCCAGCCTTGTTCATACTCAGCAGAGAGCATCACTGCGTGTTGGACTGGGGAAACATTTATGCAAGGTCTGCTGAAACAGAAGTGCATTCTGTGTTGATGCTTTACGGAGGCAGATTTGCATTCCTGCCTTTAGGACAAAAATAGGTGTCTAGCTTTTCTCAAGTCTTACTTTGTTTTAGTAGACAATCCAGAAAACTTGCCCTGGAGGATCCAGACAGGAGTGGGCCTTAAGTCAGATTGCAATATTGACTACAGCTGGAATACCAGCAGGTGACTAAAAATAAATGAACAAATAAAAGCTGCACAGCTCTGCACTACCGTTGGGATAAATGCCTGTATTATTCCTGCTGGAAGGGACTTACATGAACATAAAAGGCCTGTGGGACCATTCACCAGAAGGTACAGATATGCACAATGATTCGTCACATGCGCCGTGAGTCTCTGTCCCCAAGTTCAGGCACTTAAATGATGTGCTGTCATAAACGCCATGCCAGTTTTGGAGAAAATGCTCCCTACTGAAGAGGGAGCAGTCATTTCTCCTATGTGTTCCCTCAGCTTATCTAGTTTATTTTTAAAGTTGCTGTGGGCAAATGGCAAATATTCCATGCAACAAACCACAAAGCAAAAAGAAATTTTAATTTCTCTGATACAATGCACCTCACCATGGAACAAATTTGTCGTACAAGCCAAACCCGCTGTAAACCAAAACACCAGCACACAGGTCATGAGCACATCAGACAAAATTAACAGCACTGATTATTAACAAGGGGGAGGGGGTAAGAAGTGAGTTTGGTAAAACTAGGATGTTGCAAAAATGTATTAAAGAAAACAAAAATATAACTCGAAGAGCAGAAAGTCAGAAAAGGAAAGGAAGAAAGGGCTGAAACTCCAAACCAGGACAAAGAGAAAAAGAGATAGGTGAAGTATAGGGAAAGACAAGGTTAAAGGGTTGTGAAGTCAGCTGCAGGCGTGGCACAGCATGCTTGATACTGGAAAAAACGGAGTGAAAAAATGCTTGGGGGGAAAAAAAAAAAAAGGCTGAAGCACAGTGTGAAGGGATTTCTCATACAGCATAACTCCTTGCCTAGGCTAGTTAGTTGCACTTGATTCCCTTACCATTTTGCCCCTTCTGAAAGCGCTTATTAGCCGTGAAATGGTGTATTATGAGGATGTCACAGGAAACAGGAGAATGGCACTAAGAAATTTAGGGGCAAATTTGAAATGCTTTGAATTTTTTTTTTTTTTTTTTTGGTAGTCATGCTGTCAGCTGTTAGCTTGTGAAAGCAAAATGAATAAGGACATACCAACCCATTCTTATTGAAGGGAACGGAAGAGGAGGAAGGAGATTAATTAACAGTGGAAACTCTGCTTGGTTGTTTATACTCAGGGAAAGACTGCACTGATTCCAAGATGTTTAATCCAGACTGAGGCTGTTGCAGATGTACTGGGTGGCTGGCTGGTGATGGCCTTGCTAAGGCCAGTGGGTTGAGGTTCACTGCTTGTCTGATGGACACTCCTGGGCTCTCACTGACTGCAGGGGAGGGGGGGTGCAACGAGGGAGCAGGGCTGTGTGTGCAGCCCTGAGCAACGCTCCTAGCACTGGCTTGTCTGCTGGGTCTGTAGGTCTTGAGGGGCATGAAGAGGTAAACCCCTGGGTCTGCTTTCATTGCTTTAATTCCCTCCTGTGCCCTTAGAAATGAGGTCCATAGGATGATGCAGCTTGACATGGTGTACATGAATGGCAGCACTGCCAGGCCTTTCCTCAAACCATGGAGAGAATGGCTGCCTGGGAAGGCACACACGTCCAGGGCATGTCTTGCCCAACAAACCAGTAAGTCCCCATGTAAACCTCGCTGTGCACCTGGCTGACAGGGTCTCCCTGCCCGGGATAGCAAAGGCTGACTGGGGGACACTTGGGTGTCCTGCAGGGGCCACTGTGGGCAGCAGAGGATGCTGGCAGCTGGGCTGGGCTGGGGATCCTGGACACGGCTCTGTAGTTGACATGGTGTCTTGGGGACAACCCTTGGCCTCTGCGTCTAGGCCAGAAGAGTTTTGTGAAGCAGGGACTGACTCCTGTGGGGCACTCATGGTTATACTGGGTCTCACCCCAAAACTGGCCTCTCTCTCTGACCAGTGGTAACATTTACAGAGTCAGTTAATGATGCCCAGCCAAATAATACGTGTTTGAAAAAAATTAATAGCAGCCCTCAGGAAAAGTCCATAATGTATGTGCAGTGAGAATTTAGAAAAGTTTTTAGCCTGTTGAGTATTAAAAATTGTTTGAATATTTTTTTTTTCCCCTGCAGAATGCTAGGAAAATCAAATCAACATGAGACTTGAGGCAAGATATTAAATCTCTCTATGCGCAGCCTTTTGTATATGCACATTATGCAACTATTTCACATCACCCTCATTTATACATAACTGATTATATATATAGTCTTAAATTTTCTCTGGTTTAAAGTTTGTCTTCTTAGAGGTCTCAGGGGATTTTAAAAGAATTTCATTCCAAGAGGTGGTTCCACTGATGTAATTTCATATATAAAGCAAAATTTGCAAGTCAGTTTTTAAAAGGATTTTAATTAATTCATCATATGTTAATGTAGCCATACATCTTCTACTACAATCTAGTAATTATGAGTGAGAATTAATATTACCTTGTGATAATAATAATAACAATAAACTGGGTTGTGAGAGATTTTTAAAGTTTGGACTTGTAATGGTTTTTCCACAGTTCACAGCTTAAGCTAATGACATTTTGTGGGGGCATTTTTAATAAGAACATGAACTAAAACTGTGTGAAAAGCATCACTGGCTAGTTCTTCTCATTTGATGGTAATTTTAGGAGACTCCAAACTAAAAGTGACCAGAATTCCAAGTTAGCCTATTCAAGAGATGCATTATTTGCACCCTTGATTACTAAATATTAGTCAGATAAGTACAGTCTCTGCATGAAGAGGGCTTATAAGATCTATTTCTATTATATTTAAGCTGAAGTGTAAAAACAGTACCTACTGCCAATATTCTCGGTTGGGTACAACTGAGTTTAGTATTAGAAATATTTAATATATTTGCTGACTTGAGGATCTGGAGTCTAGCTATAAACCTCTACTTAAGTTCCTAAATAACTTTCAGTTCACTTCTAATTTACAGACCTAGAAATGAATGTATATATGCATCATTTACACATATGTACATGCATCTAATCTGCATACCTAGCTGTGGGTTTAGATATAAAAATTTACTTGGAAACCAGAGCTCAAAACTGCAAATTTGCAAAATTTTAAGTGGCTGTAACATCTTTTTTTTTTTGTAGACTATTTAGTAATTTTGCTTAATGCTTACAGTGTTTGCAAAATCCAACAACCCTAGAAGAACTCAGCCAAAGCAAATGTCAAATCTACTCAAAATTGCACAGCAGAAAAATGAATATAATCTTTTATGATTACTTCAGTAATTCCTAGAACTCCTTAGGTCTGGAACATCCTAACAGTATTACCATTTATTGAGTTGATCTTCACTAACATTTTGACAAGGGTTGTTGTTATAGCTGTATGATCCCTTCTAAAGCACAAAGAAATTGGTTAGGAATTGAAAAGGGGAGGTGTAGAAAAAAAAATAAAAAGGAGTTTATCTCTTAGGCTCTAAAATCTGCAGGCTAAAAGGAATGATTGGTCCATACCCATAAATTCAATCCCAAGATGCTCTGCCAATGCAGAAAGTTGACAAAAAAAGAAAGAAAAAGGAAAAAGTTTCAGAAAAGAGCAACACACTGTACTCAAAAATAAATCACATATGAGAATTACAGCTATTCTGTGTCTGCATATGAAACAGGACAAAGGGGTGTATGGTTACACGGGCAGTGCTCAAGTGTGCCTCTGCAAGCTACATGACCAGACCTTCTGCAAGGGTTACACACCAAAATAAGTATGGGGGATCTGAACAGCCACAGTGCAAGGAATGCAGCAGGAACCATTAACTCTCAGTGGTTTTACTGAGGTGAAGGGGGCTATGGCCTGAGCATGCCAAGTGAAACGGCTTTGTTTTCAGATTGAATCACGAGAACACAGGGATGCATTACAAGGGACAGTACCCCCCTGCAAATGGATCGTGCATTGCCCTCCCTTCTGGCCCCAATCCTGTCCTTGGTATGCAGCTCCTTGCTCTTGTCGATTGCAACTTGGAGGTGGTTGGGACGGTTTGTTCAACACTGGGAGCCCTTCTCAGCTTTGCAAACTGACTGCGGCAGGGATCTCGATGAGTCAGCCCCTCTTCCCCTGCATTTGGGCTGCGCTGCTTCGGCAGGGCACAAGCTGACTGGCTGGATGCACCCTGGGATGCAGGGTCTGGTGCCATATACATAGGTCATATGTTTAAATTAGCACTCCCAGGCCCCAGCAGCTGGGTGTGTGGAGTTACACAGGTTTTCCCCCAGCAGGTACACTAGGATGCCCTTCCCACAGGGACAAGACCGTAACTGTGGTAGCTCTCACTTTCTTTGGGCTTGTGTGCTGTGAAATTTAAATCCAAGCCTAATTATCTGACCGAATGGATATTTTATGTAGTTTGTACACATGGGGAATGCCAATTCTTTCCTGCCAGACAGTTACACTTAAAGGGTTAAGTAATTTGGAATCCATCAAGGTCTCTTCCTAAAGAGCCAATATGACATGTCTACATGAACACTGATAATGATAATACATTAGTTGCATAGAAAGCTTGGTTAAGTCTTCAATAAAATGAATGACATGCCCATGCATATATATATTGCTGTATTTATGCTTGCTTATAGGTAAGATGCCTAGCCTGGATGTAATTTAATTTTAGGGGAAGTCGTTCATATCATGCAGTTTTTATTTCAAATAATTCAATGGGAAGTTGGTATTTAAAATGGGAATATATTCTGGTTGAAAGCCCTGACAAGAAAACATAGTGGAGAAACATGCATTGCTTATTCGAATCTGGTTGTCATGTAGCTCTTATTTATCATTGGTTTTCCTAGTTACCTTCCCTAGACATGGTTAAAAGAAAGCAGAATTTCCCAACAATTCTCTTTTTATAAAGAGGTCTTTATTTTTGATCTTTTCCTATCTAACTCAAAATCCCATTGCATACTTCTCATATGCAATGTGGTTTCTATTGAATATTTGTCCAGCTGTTCTAAGAAATAATTTTTAACAACTCAGTTTTCATTCTAGATGTAATTTTTGTGGGGGGCAGTACTGAAAGAAAAAAAATGCTTGAGTAGTGGGTTTTTTTTCCCCAGAAAGTGACTTACAACTACAACTCACTGGCTATATAGTAGCACATTATGGTCCAGGGTCTACAGAACAGGAAATGCTGTAACAGGTCCGCAGGGACTGCAAGCTGCCTGCCACAGCTGCTGCACATCCAAGCTTAGTGGTGGCTACTCTATAGCTTTAGGTGGGTGTGTAGCCTGGGCATAGGGTGCTGGCCAGCGAGGGATGAGCACAGTTGCAGATCTGTGTGGAGACCTTGCACCTGACAAGGGATGGACCCATTTGGATCAACTGCATGCAGCAGCAGAGACGTCCAGGGAGACCAATTTCATCTCTGAGGCAACAAGGTGCTATGTTTCTTAAGTAATTGTTTAATTTTTCTTATTAAATATGGTTTGTGGGTGATGAGAAATTCTAAAAACGTTTCTTTTTCATGTAATTAGAATTGAAAACAAAGTAAAATTCCCCAAACTATCACAGAGTAGAACCCCTACATGTTGCCCAATGCTGCTTGAAGGGCTGGGATTCTGTGTCTCTACACAAGGCTTAGGATCCACTTTGGATACTAAATCTTGGTTAATTTCAGTGGTACTCAGGCTGCAAAATCAGTTCTGAACTTGGGATGTTAAGTCCTGCGTCTCCTGTAAAAGTGTTATCCTACAACTGATTCGAGTCTCAGAAGTATAGAAAATGTCCTTTATTAATTATTCTATGATGGCAATTTTAGCATTTAATGAACATCAACTAAACAGTTTATAGTGAAAAACTGTTTTCTTTGACCTTGAGCAGAAGATGGACAATGACATTTTTCAAATCTGTTTGTATCATTTAAGAGTCTTGGTCTCAGGACGTAAAGAGTACAATTTAGGGTGCTGAAAGGCATCAGGATGGCAGTGCTGAAAACAGTTTATGGGTCCCATGTTGAAACACTTGCCTTCAGGAACACAGGGACCACATTCAGTTCATGCCTGAGACAGCTCACAGCATGCCGCACAAGACGTTCTATATTCACAATACACACGTAACTGTTAACTGGGGAGATAAGCAAGTCAATTGGCCCTTTGGGTGGGTCCCTGGCCCATTTGGGGCATTTGGGAGGACAAAGAGTTTACCTGTGATTATGCTCTAGAGAAGTTTCCTCAACCTTTTATTAATCCAAAGCTCTGCCAAGTGTTTCTTATCCCAAGGATCATTCTGCACACAGTGTTGCTATAAGAGTTCTCATGCATAGCTACATAAAAATTAGCCAAAACTTTTAATGTTAATTCATTACTTCTAGTTTCCTCCATTTGCCTTGCTTCCTTACCTTCAAGAGAGTGCATATATGAACATTCAAATACACAAATATATCTGCATGGAACAGATGTATTTCTGCAACACTTTTGTGGACCACTTTCTGGTGTCTTATGGACCAACACTGGACCACCAGCCTCAAAGTCAAAACTGCTGCAACAGAAAGGACATTACAGGGTCTGCCAGCCATACTCCAGAGATGAGCAAAATGAGCACAGTTTGTTCTTTAATATTCCTTGGTCTCCAGTGGCAGTAAGCATGTGTTGAAAGGGAAAAACTGCATGGCTGCAGTGCTCGAGGTATCTGTAGCAGTGGGGAATCTGACAGCCATCACCTCTCGGCCAGAACAGGTTGTCCTATGCTTTGGTGTGTTTGCAAAGCTGAAAGCCAAGGGACAGTCAGCCTAAACATGTGCTTTCCAGTAGTCTCCCTCACAACCATGACCACTTTTGTTCACATTTTCAGTGACAGAAAGGAACAACATTTCTATACAAGAACTTTTCTTAAAATGGAGATCCACCTAATTTTCTGTGTCGCTTTTTAAGGTATTTCTAGTGTACCATGGCAACTGAATCCTTCAGGGCTAACCAAACCACTGCCAAGTCAGTTAGCCTTGCACTCTGCTGAGACAGGGGATTTCCAGAATGCTCAGCCTTGTTTTAATCTTGCAAAAGGCCCTCAGCAAAGTTCATAACTTCAGAAGTCTTACAAATACCAATCCCAGGGCAGATTTCTGAAGCTAACTTTTCCTTAATAGCCAAATACAGAACCTTAAAATACACTTTTGTTTCCTACTGGAACTTATGCTGCTTAACATCCTTATTTGTTCTGTACTTTGCAAAAGCTGCATCTACAGAGCTAAGTTAACACTTGGTGCAAAGTATGAGCTTGGCTTTTTAATTGCTATTTTAAAATGTAACATTTGCCTGAAGATAACTCTTATTCTAAGACACCTTTTTAATTGTATGGTCTGGTCTGCATTGCGTGTAATAATAAAAAGTCATATAAACGCTTCTTCATTGATTTTTTTTGTTAAATATAAATGTATCCTCACTGGACCCTTTCCAAAAGTGTCCTTTTAAGATTCATAGCAGTTTAAGAAACCTGAAGTTATACTGAAATTGCAAGGTAGACAGAAGTGCCAGAGTCTCATAGACATTGCCTGGGGCTCTTAGAGTAGCCTGAGGTAGGTAGTGGTGTGCACTCTTGCTAGTGCATTTGAAGGACAGAAGGGCCAGACCAGCTTAAGTACTTACAGCTGAGCATAACTCCTGCAGTAAGGAAAGGCATCTATGCCTTTTCACAGAATTAC
Source organism: Athene noctua (assembly GCF_965140245.1). Lineage (NCBI taxonomy): Eukaryota > Metazoa > Chordata > Aves > Strigiformes > Strigidae > Athene > Athene noctua. The sequence continues at coordinate 43,746,469 of NC_134077.1, forward strand.
AGAATCGTCTAAGTTGGAAAAGACCTTGAAGATCATCCAGTCCAACCATTAACCCAACACTGACCATTCCCAACTACACCATATCCCTCAGCACTATGTCAGCCCGACTCTTAAACACCTCCAGGGATGGGGACTCCACCACTGCCCTGGGCAGCCCATTCCAACGCCTAACAACCCCTTCTGGAAAGAAATGCTTCCCAATATCCAGTCTAAACCTTCCCTGGCACAACTTGAGGCCATTCCCTCTTGTCCTATTGCTTGTTACTTGGGTAAGAGACTCATCCCCAGCTCTCTGCACCCTCCTTCCAGGCAGCTGTAGAGGGTGATAAGGTCTCCCCTCAGCCTCCTCTTCTCCAGACTAAACACCCCCAGTTCCCTCAGCCACTCCCCGTACGACCTGTGTTCCAGACCCTGCACCAGCTCCGTTGCCCTTCTCTGGACACGCTCGAGTCATTCAATGTCCTTTTTGTAGTGAGGGGCCCAAAACTGAACACAGGCATCAAGGTGCGGCCTCCCCAGTGCTGAATACAGGGGTCAGATCCCCTCCATGTCCTTGCTGGCCACGCTATTGCTGACACAACCCAGGATGCCATTGGCCTTCTTGGCCACCTGGGCACACTGCTGGCTGCTGTTCATCAGGCTGTCAATCAGCACCCCCAGGTCCCTCTCTGACTGGCAGCTCTCCAGCCACTCCTCCCCAAGCCTGTAGCGCTGCTGGGGGTTGTTGTGGCCCAAGGGCAGCCCCCGGCATTTGGCCTTATGGAAACTCCTCCAGTTGGCCTCAGCCCATGGCTCCAGCCTGTCCAGGTCTCTCTGCAGAGCCTCCCTACCCTCGAGCACATCAACACTCCCACCCAACTTGGTGTCATCTGCAAACTGACTGAGGGTGCACTCGATCCCCTCGTCTAGATCATCAATAAAGATGTTAAACAGGAGTGGCCCCAAAACTGAGCCCTGGGGGACACCGCTCGTGACCAGCCACCAGCCGGATTTAACTCCGTTCACCACAACTCTTTGGGTCCGACCATCCAGACAGTTTTTAACCCAGCAAAGTGTGCGATTGTCCAAGCCACAAGCAGCCAGTTTCGCCAGGAGAATGCTGTGGGAAACAGTGTCAGAGGCCTTACTAAAGTCAAGGTAGACAACACCCACAGCCTTTCCCTCATCCAATAAGCAGGTTGCCCTGTCGTAGAAGGAGATCAGGTTTGTCAGGCAGGACCTGCCTTTCATAAACCCATGCTGACTGGGCCTGAGCATCTGGTTGTCCCTCATGTGTTGCATGATGGTGTTTAGGATGAGCTGCTCCATCAGCTTCCCAGGCACCGAAGTCAAGCTGACAGGCCTGTAACTTCCTGGATCATCCTTCCGACCCTTCTTATAGATGGGTGTCACACTGGCCAATTTCCAATCTGTCGGGACCTCCCCGGTCAGCCAGGACTGCTGGTAAATGATGGAAAGCGGCTTGGCGAGCACCCCAGCCAGCTCCTTCAGCACCCTCGGGTGTATCCCATCTGGTCCCATAGACTTGTGTGTGTCTATGTGATGCAGCAGGTCACTGACTGTCTCCTCCTGGACTGCAGGGGGGTCGTTCTCCCAGTCTCTGTCTTCTGGCTGAGGAGGCTGGATTCCCTCAGTACAACCAGTCTTGTTATTAAAGACTGAGGCAAAGAAGGCATTAAGCACCTCAGCCTTCTCCTCATCACTTGTTACCATGTCTCCTCCTGTGTCTAGCAGGGGATGGAGGCTCTCCCTGGTCTTTCTTTTGCTGCTCACATAGAAACATTTTTTGTTGTCCTTGTTTGCTGAAGCCAGATTAATTTCCAGTTGGGCTTTAGCCCTCCTGATTTCTGCCCTGCATAGCCTCACAGCATCTCTGTAATCACTGTGTGTGGCTAGCCCCTTTTTCCAAAGGCTGTAAACTCTCCTTTTCTCCCTGAGCTGCAGCCAAAGCTCCCTGTTCAGCCAGGGTGGTCTTCTCTGGCTCTGGCTTCTCTTACAGCACCTGGGGACCGCCTGCTCCTGAGCCATTAACACTTCCTTCTTAAAGAGTGCCCAGCCTTCCTGGACCCCTATACCCTTCAGGACCATCTCCCAAAACAAGTCAAAGTCAGGAAGTCCAGGATGGCAGTTCTGCCACCCCCATGGAGGCAACTTCAGAAAATCTTAGCCTGATGTCTACTGACCAAAGATTCTTTTAAAAACCCAAACCAGAGTTAGGAAATTGAAAAACTAATGAAGGAAAACCCACCTAAACCATGCTTTTTTTTTTTTTTGATTAAAAAAAATGAAATTTTGATCAACATACAATTCTGTCATAGTTTTCAAAGTAAATTCAGCAGAAAGCAATGGATCTTACATTTTTACACCATCTCTTTTTGAATGATTTTTTTTAAGATCAGAAAACCTTAACTGCACTTTTCACCACAATACACAGAAAAGGTCATTGAAATCTAACATTTGATAAACGCTGTAACAGTATATAAATTTTCGAATCCATGGTTACCAGAGGCATTTTAAAAATCACTCACACTAATAAAGCTTTTAAAACAGGGCATAAATTACACACTTGAATGTTGGAAGGTCTGGTCTCCAGTCAGTACCCTTGGGATTTACATGGGTAGCTTCCATGATGGGCAGTATGAATTATATATGGACATTTTTCATCCATCAGTATGAGAAAACCTGTGTATCTCTTCAGGCTCCAAAATGTCCAGTACATGCTAACAGCTTTTTGTCCTATATACTTCTGGAAATTAAATTAAGCTAGCCTATAGTCTCTGAAATCTTTCTGTGCTGGCAAGTCATCCATCAAAAATATTAGTTTCTGTAATACTGTTTTAGATCATAGTACATTCTGATGCCAGTGACAACTAATTATGAATAGTACACATGCATTAAAATGTAAGATCTAACCAACTTTCTTATGTTACCTTTGACTTTTCTATAACCAATGAGAAAAAATAAATATTCAGTGTACTTTCTGTTTCCTCCTTGACAAATAACAATAATTGACTCACTCCTCAATGGGAAAGCTTATGAGATATGTGACTGCAGTGCTGATTCTACCAGCATTCTGAAAAAGAGAGAGTCCTCTGTGTGTCTGTGTGTCTGGTACATTTCTTTGGCCAATTAATCTGGCTCTGAAATATTCGTTCTCTTGTGCCTGTTACCCACAAATAAGTTTATCGTACCCCATTGTTGATGCTGTCTCTCCCTATTTTCTTTTTCTTTCTGTGCTCCTTCCCCTGAAATTTGGACAATGAAGAGGAAGAACACTTTGATTCTGTTTGGCATGAGCTCCTTAGAAATGATATAAGCATGTCAGTTACCTTTAACTTGTAGGTCTGCATATAAATTTCATAGGCAGGTAGAGGATTAGCTACCTGTCCCTTCATTGGAGGTATACTGCCCTATATAGATACCCATAAACTTTTTGGGGCAAATAAAATGTGAGACTTTCAAAACATAAATTTTGCACTTTTACTGCTTGATGACAGTGGGGAGTCTGTATAACACCATTCAGTGTTAATTTCATAGCATTCCTAAGTCTTACATTTTCCCGTATCCTCAATGCTAAACAATCCAGGAGAGTATTGCAATTTTTTTTGTTATCATTTTCATGCAACAAGCAGAGACAATCAATATTAGGTCTTAGGCAACAAATCTAGTCACAGATTAGAAAAAAAAAATTGGAGAAAAAATGCAGCAACAAGAAAGCAGCACTGACTGAGCATGCTTCTACTGAGGCACAGACAGAAAGGTAGTGGACGTACTGTAGAAGCTGGCCATTACGTAGTTTTGGCAGCGATCACCAGTAAATTCATTTGGGCACCTGAGAGGAAAAACAAACAAAAAAAATGGTAGAGAAAAAACAGAGAAAAGAGAAGAGGTGAATATATGCTAAGAAAGAAGCTCCTTCAGTGTGAACTGATATGACTTGGTGAGTTCACTTTCAGAAACTGAATCTCAGTTTAGCATGTCAAAATGGCTCAGGATGTTGAGAGCAACTCATTTACTCTGTGGAAATGAAAAGAAATCCCCCCATGAAAAACCAGACAAAACCAAACCAATTCAGATCAAAGTGTGTTTCGAGATGTGAGGCAGAAATTAACAATTCCAAATTCCCAAATTGCTTTTAGGATGCACTTTCCACAAGGCAGCGAGGACACAAGATCTGTACACCGCTCATCTCCATGAGTTTGCTCTTTTAGGGTTGTACTTTACAGCAGTCTTCCAAACAGGAAAGCTGCCAGTTTGTGCAATACAAATGCATCTGCAAATGGATGGAAAGATAAAAAAATCACACAGATGATAAACATTTTGGTGGTCAATAATGCCATGGTGTACAGATTTTACTTTAGAGAATCAGGTCATAAATTATTGTGTAGAGGCCAGTTCCAGCTGAACTGTGAAAACACCAAGTACTATTGATTTTGTTGCTGTAGTTGGGGAAGAAAGCAAAGTTCAGATTATTTTAACATACTTTCTTGGTTTTGGATTTTCATGGGCAGTGTTTCAGTACATCTTGCTCCAGTGAATCCAGGTTGGCACCTAAAGGGCAAAAACGTGATAAGCAATAGTACACCAAAACCACTGCGCTAACAGACTGACATCTGCTGGCCTATGGAGATGGGAGTGCATTAAGTGACCTCCTGGTTAGGTGTTAGTGAAGAATGATCAGAAAAGGGGCAAGAAAGTGTAACCTTTCCAGAAGATAACACTTTGCAAAATTTACAGCAAAAATCCAACAGAGAAAAAAAATCTATGAAGTATTTCTATGTGTCTGTTTTGACAAAGAAAGAAGAATCAGCACTAGCAAAAATGTGTATCAACTCACTGCTAATTCCACCTCATGAAGGAACCAGATAGAGTGTTTTTAAATTTGCAGTGCAGTATGTAACAGCAATCTACACTATTGCTTTCACCAGTCATTTAAAATCTGTGAAAATACCATGGTTTCCCTATTTCTGTAATGGCATGTCGTATTTTCCAGTGATTTCCTTTGAAGAGGAACGGTTAAAACAGCAATCACATAAAAGCACAAAAAATTCCCCAAAGTGAGAAGACAAATTCAAACCCAATGGCAGGAAGTATATTCAACATCACTGACAAAGGGAAAAATAGTCAGTCCAGTCAATAAGTAAGATGAGAGGGCAAAGGTTCTCTCAAAATTTGAAGCCCCACAGCAGTTCTGTCTTTTCAGTTCATAAGATCTTCTGTGGAAAACTTCAGTGCAGCTTTCCCCTTGGCCATAGTGAAGGAATTTCTCTTCTGTACTTTGCCTGTCTTTTCTTCTGCTGCTGGCTGTCAACTCTTCCTTCACCTTTATTCTTTATCTTGGGGCAGACCTCAGGCTCCCCAAATATCACTATAGCAGTCCAGACATAAGTGTGCATGACTGTCCACCACACTAAACTTCCATAGATCTCAATCTTCTTTCCCCTTCCTTCTTCGACCCACTCTTACTCAGCACGTAACCTGAAATTACCTTCCTTGAACACATCTCATTTGTGTTGCCTGTCTTTCTGATGCTCTCCATGAGTTTGCCATGGTGCAAGAATCTTCCCTCTTCTGCTCCTGCCAATCTGGTGCTAGCCTCCTTTTCAAACTGCTTCATCATTTACTCACCAGGGGCCAAAAGAGCCTTCTTATTTCCAAATGCACGTTGTTCAGAACAATCCTCTATCTCTTCTACCCATTTGAGTTTCACAGGCATTGAAAGTTGTCCTGATTTTTTAAATTACACCCTTCCACAATTGCCTGTAGCCCTAAGGGTCAGAGATGCTGCACTTGTACAAGTGGGAAAATTGCTTTGGCAGAGAACCGATGTCAGGCAGAAGCACTAGTATCTTGTTCAAATAAACCATGCAGGAATGATTTTTGTCTAATAAGGGTGTATTTTGAGGATCTGCAGATGATTTGCTGTAATGATATATTTGTTAAGGAAGAGAATTTATGTTCTTCAGAGCCAAAGTCACATCTTTTGATAAGTACCCAGTGGGGAGAGATCAGATATATTCAGCTGACAAAAATGCAACAAGGGTAACTGTCATGAAAAGGTTGTATTGATGGGCACAATGGAAGACTTTTTTACATCTTTGATAGAAGGCAAAATGCTAGATGGCATTTTGATCCATGTTACTGAATGAAAGTAAAAATATTTCACCCTCATAATTTCAGTTTTATTTTGCACTATGGTGATCTCATTAAATACCTGTTGCTGGAAAGCTGGCATTCACACCTGCATTATCTTTCGTTTCACAGGGACCTCTACATCTTGCTCATGAGGCTCAGCCCTACACAGTGAGAATCCTGCTGATTAAAAGGCTCAGGCTTTGCTCCTGCCACTGGCTGGTGGTGGTTGCTTGCTCCATCTGTGCTTGTCTTTAGATGCTGGTGCAACTGTGGAGGTAATAAACACAACTCGTGCACTGGTGTTGATAATGCTAAAATTGCTTCCAGACCAAGCAGGGTCAGCTCTATTGAGATGGTGCTGAAAACAGTTCATGTGTGTTTATACTTGCTCTGAATCCATTGTCAGAAAATGGACTGCAGCACCTGCCTGCCACTGAGAATGGGTTCAGGGCAGGCCAGCTGAGACAAGAAACAAGATAAGCCTGTTGGTTTATGATTTTGTGTGAATGCTAAAGGCATTTTATTGCTCAGATATGCAATGCAGAACCATTTCCAGTGCTGTTTGGCAGGTTGTTTACTGTAAACTGATTTTACAAACAGCTTGCGATGGCATAATTGTCGAAACACCTTATCCCACTCAAAGTTTCCAGACCTTATTTCTTGTTGTGTTTTTCTTTTCTAGTTCATTACCTGTGTAACATTTCCTTTTATGACACTAGCAAAAGTTGGAATCAAGCAGCTTGGAGAAACAAGTAGATGTTTGTGCTTTGAGAGCCTAATTATTTCCTTTTTGTCTAAATAAAAGGCTATTCGGAATATTAATTTATCGTATTAACTAGGTGAAACCACAATAGTAAACCACATATACTAAAATAATTGCTTTTATCCTCTACACATGGTAGTTGCAAAGAGTAGTATTTGCATGCATTCCAAAGGCACTTCTCACAACATCAAACTCATATCAAACTGGTTTTTGGCAGGAGAGGAATGGCTGAGTGGATCAGGACCTCACATTTCCATTTCATCCACTGCCTGTAAGCAAATTGTGGGAGATGTTTTTTTTTTCATGGAAAGTACAGAACACTTCCATATTCAGTAGTTCATTTCATAGTCTAAGTTAGAACTAGTATTTCTATCCTGCCTGTTGAATTAATATAACCAAAACTTTTGATAGCATCATGGAAGCAAATTTTCTCTTTTTGCTGTTTTCAAGAACCTTCTGTCAATTTCTTCTCCACCAAGACCTTTACATCAAAATGGAGATAGAAAATGGCGATATTATTAAAAAGGAAGTAATCCACTCTTTTGCTGTTAAGAAAAGAAGCAGCATCCTTCAGTTAGACAGAAGTATTGTTTTAATCCAGTTAAATTTGGATATAAATGCATTTCTTCAGGAACAACAAAAGCACTAGAAAAGATGATCTCTGTGAGTAAGGAATCAATTAGTCAGACCAGCCAGGCCTTCATGGTAGGATACTTCAAAAGAACACTCTAAAAGCGTAACAGATATTATATTCATATAGATTTTTCTTCAAGTAAGAAGCAAATGCTAGGAATTCTGGTCTAAATTCTCATTTATTGAAGAAGCTATCTGATTTTTTTGTCTTTGATGAACTTGGGAACACCTTTCCTACCAAACAGAAATAACTTAGAAACCTCAGTCTCATAGGAAGCCAGTAATGTCCAGGCTTCCAAAGTCTATGATGTTTTAAAAATGTGACTCAGTTCCTACAAAACTTCTGAAAAATTTATACACTAGTTTATTTAAGTAGTCTCAAAGCTTCCTTTCTCATCTTTCATATTTTGACAGTTTTGTGCAGTCTGGGGCCATAATTAAAATACACGTAGGGAACATACATGCTACCATAGATGTAGCTTTACAACTCATTACTAAGTTTTCACACATTTCTTGAGTATTTCACATGGTTACCTCCTGAAAGCAGAGAATTTTCTTAAAGTTCACACCAGTATCTCTGAGAGCAATATCTGATCCAGTTTGTTTCATTTTACTATGTATTTTACAAAACTTTTTTTTTTTTTTTTTTTCTTAATAGAATAGGGTATTTACAAAACCAGAGATATCACTTGGAAAATTCCATGGCTGTTGTGAATCTGAGTCATGTTTTTTGGTTAGGGATAAAACCAATTTAAAATGATATGGCTCATGCTTTATAAATTTTGTTTTTGCTCTCAACAGATGGACCATATGGAAAAATGCGAACTTGCTACTGAGGCAGAAATATGAAGAGCAAGTACCATATTTCAAGCATTCTGTTTCCACAGGCATGTTCTGGGGAAAGATTTATTTTCTCAGAACAATGAAGGCAATGTGTACTGGTTAGATACTTATTTTAATTAACACTGGAATACTAGAATTAAAAGTAGACATCTGTATTTTTAATGAAATAAGAATAGAACCATCAGCCTCTTCAGTTTCCCAGTACACCTACTTTTAAGTACTCACACTTTTATTTCTTACATGGCTATATTGCATCCTCTTTTGCTACACAACATAAAGTTTCAGTTCTGGCAAGTATTAGAGGGCATAGCAAAAGGCCCTGCAAAATAGCAGTGGCCCTGTCCTCAGGATAAGAATCCTTTTCCACTGCCTTGCTCTAAATGAGATTCACCCTCTCTGATTTTAAAGCTCTGATGCTTTTTCCAAATAGGTCTTGGGCCACCCAGAGAGAGGCACATCTGCCAAATATGGGAATTGCCTTTTCTTTCAACTCCAGCCTCAGAATTAAAGGTTATTTCTGTCTACAAGAGGGGGAAAAAAAAAATTCCCACTTCATTCAAATGTCTCTGAGACATTTAATTTAAAAATTAGCCAATCTATAACATCAACAAACAAACAAAGATCTCAAAATTTTTTTAAAAAAAATATTCGTCATACGAGTGAAAATGGGATACCTCTGAAACTGTCAAGACAATGCTAATTATTACCAAGTCTGCCAGATGCTCAGCTCTGCTACCCTGGACTTTTCTGAGCAATGTTTGGGTAAGAAGTTGAAACAGGCAGGTAGGCTCCTGTACATGACATGGAGAGTCATAGCAAACTGCTCATCTTGTACAGATGATTTTAAATGATCGTGTAAATTTAGCACAAATCTTTCTCCCTCTCTCTCTTTCTCTCAGAAAAGAATCCAACCCACCAGAGCCAGTAACTTTTCCATATTCACTTCAGCTAAAAATGATTCTAAAATCAATGAAATATTCATCACGTTCAGCAACAGAGCAATCTGTGAAAAACCAAAGCAAAACAAAGCTCATAAGATGCAGGTAACATCCTTCTACAAATAAAGAAAACTTATAAGTAAAGCAGAACATTGTGGGGTTTGGTGTTTGTGGGGTTTTTTGGGTGTTGGTTTGGGTTTTTTTTAATTACAGAGACAGACAGGCAGTCAATGCTTTCCTGGGCTAATGAAAGCATCATAGACCTTCACTTAACTCACACACCAGATCCATCTTTGCAATTAGTGTAATTTGATTTTTAGTCCTAGAAGACTGAAAATCTATGCAGTTACAGCAAATGACAGTCTTCACTGACCACTCTCTCTTGTCTGCCTGAAAACCAGCAATATCCTCATAGAAGTGCACCCTTTTCACTCAGTCCTGCTAGCTCCCAAGGATGTTTCCCAAGGTTTAAACACTGAGCTCCTTCTCAAGCTAGAAAGAAGCAGTAACTCACTATGACTAGTTCAGCTCCAGAGGTAAATGCTACATGATGTGCTGCTACCAGGCAGGAGGTGAACTCCAGTGCTGTAGCTCTTCTTGGATGTTCTCCAACATAATGGACTACTGTAACAGCCCAATACAGCATGGGCCAGGACTTGAGAAAGGTGCAAAAGTACAGCCTTAAGACTAAACTGATATTAATTCCTGAATCAATCAAGATCCTCACACGAAATAGTAACCTCTACCAATTATCATGACATTCACTGTTTTTTAGGCAATTAAACACAACAGCAAAACCTCCAGTTGTGAACCCAGTCTTAGCAATAAGTGTTCAGTTACTACAGAAGACAATAAAAATAACCAGTTTGTCCTGTATAAAGGGTACTTATCCAATGCAGTTATGCACACAACTTTTTTTCTATTTCCAGTGTCTTTAATTTGCAGTATCTGTTCCACTATTTCTAACATAAGGCTCAAGTTCTGTTATTTCAGCCATATAAAAATCAGTGGGGCTTGCTGTGCCAGTATCACATGGGAAGATCTCTCAGTTAGTGTCTGTTATGCCTCATACACAGAACACAGAGGTCATTCTTGGTAGGTTATGTTCACATCCACGTATTTAAAAATGAAGAAAGCTCTTATTCCGCAAGTATAGGAGAAGAAATTGTTCAGGTGGTCCTTTAAAGAAAAAAGTATTTCTGGAACCTGGTGGGTCCACTGAAGTAAGCAAATAGCATTTCTTACCTGCATAGGTATCTTGGGGGGTTTGGGAGGTCTTTAACCATGTAACACTCTCCCCCATTTACACAGAAGGCTTTCTGCTTTATATCACATTTCGTGAGATGACTTGTCCCGGTTGTAGATGTGGAAGTGGCTGGAAAAGAGAAGAGTGAAAATACGGTCACAATGGTTTAGTTGTCTTCTTGACTGATAAATGTACTTGTATGTGAGGGAAGAAGTAAGGCCAGGGAGGATCTGGCAAGTCTTTTCAGCCCTCTATCTGCTGCTAGCACAACCACTAATTACTATATATTATATTACTACAAGCACTAATTATTATATTAAAAATAACACCTGACCCCGTATTTTCCTGATCAACACAGGGAATGGAGTTTTAATGCATATCTCAGAGATATGCTACCCCACACCCAGCTTGGAACAAAGAGAGGATTTCACTAGCCTTCTCCATCAAGTGACCTTAAATTTCTGCAACAAAATTTCATTTAATACAATTTAATGTATTTCATTAAAAATGTGTAATTTATGTGCAGTTACCTATAATGCATTAATTGCATTTAAATGATTTTCGTGTGTGAGAGTCATTACAGACTGCTGATATAGTGCTCAATAAAAGGAAGCCCTGGATGAGGTTTCTTCCTGGAATTGTCTTGAAGTAGGTGTTTCTCAGTGGAGCTAAACCTGAGGATCCATGATGATTCAATCCCTCGGGACTGAACCCCTTGGTCCATCCACTGCCTTCTTCTCAGGAAAGAGAGTGACTGGCTGAATGCTGAGTGCCTCTTCCCCTGCTCACAAATGAGACCCGTGGCTGCTCTGGTTCAACTCCGTAGGGAGGGAGAGGACAGGGGGCCTGGAGGCATTGTCTTTCCTGTGCATATATAGTTGCCTCCCTCGTGCCCATGGGAGTCTTTGATTTGGAGGCGAAACTAGCATCTCCTGCGGACGGGCTCATCTGCATTAAGTATAAACAGTTCTGAGCCACCAATGCTGCTAGATGACATTAGGTGTCTAAATTGCTATTAAATGGAAGTACCACTGTACCTGCAGTGTTTCTTAGCCTACTTCCTCCTGAGTTTAGGGAATACATGAAGAAGGCAGGAGCAGAGTTTAGTTAGCAACTAAAGGCCTTTAAGGAGGCTATCAGGGTAGGATGAGAAAACCCTAGCCTTAGGATTTGCCCATGCAGTATCTGCCCTGACCAAAGGGAGCAGTACCATAGGAGAGACAGTGCCCAAAAAGTCCCCACTTCAGTCATTGCTGGTAACTACTAGTGTAAGGTGAATCTACCTGAGGTTACTCTAAACCAGTTAACAGTGACAGGGATGATGGGGAGGCCATATTATGCCCTCAGCTCCTTATGCTGCTTTGTGCCGGCAAAACCACCTTCTGAGCTGAGTTAAACCTAAGTCAGTCATGTACCTGCTAGGCTGCAGCTGCAGCCCCAAACTATAATCTCTGGTGGTCTCCTAGTTTGGGTAAGTTTTGCTCCAAATTCTGTCAAAACAGGGTAGACATAGTTGAAGTCTGGACACCAGTCAGTACTCAGGTCAGGAAATAATAACACTGATGGGCCATTTGACCTCTGGAGAGTCATTCAGGTTATTCATTTCACTTGATTTTATCTGCCTAAAACGGAATTGTTTAGTTGTAAGGCACTCTCTACTGCTCTCAGAAAGCAGCTCAATTTATCCTCACAATGAATGGAACAAACAGCCCCCCCAATAGTGTCTGTCTCCCTATCTTGACTGCAGAGCAAGCTTGAGAGTACACCCCTACTTTTCAAATGGCTAAAACCAACCGAAGTGACTGTCATCTGTAAAAACTGAGAGAGATTCCTGCATAGTTTTTGTTTAGACATTTCCAGACATACGTAAGTGAGAAATTTTGTTACAGTGTTGAACAGATCCCAATGTTTTTGTTTCTGAAAGATAGCTTCTACCCTGAGGTGGAGCAATGCTTCTATCTACTGACTGATTCCACTAGAGCTGACTAGAAAGCTGCAAGCACCTACACAAAAGTTGTCTGATATTCAAAGCTTTTTCTAAAACAAAGGCACCCAAAGGGCATGTTGGTAGCAGGTGATGCATGATGTTCTACCATTTGCTGCACACACTGAATCCAAATAAAACATGCTTTTGACAGATTTGCTATCAACAAATACCACTTACACATGTCAAGATCTTCTTTCTGAGAATAAGGATGAAGTAGTCCCTGTCAGATTTGATTTTCATTTTTCTCATCATCTTCCAAGTAAAACTACATTTTTAGCACTCAGCAATTGGGAGAATGGGCCACCTTGGTTGGCATTATTTTCAGAGTAGCTATCTTGTTTCAATGAGATGTACGATAGTGACTGGGATATTTAAGTCCTTTTTACTCCATCAAAATCCCATCTGCCTGTATAGCTAATGTCTCTCATACTCCTTCCTTCCTGTGCCATTAATCACCACTTTGCCAGCTTCTTTCTCTTTCTCCCATTATGCCTTGCTTACATAGGGTGCCCTCCTCTCATGGCCAGGAAGAGCCCTTCTGTGACCTCTCTCAAAACTTAAGCTCCCTCCTGCTTCTCACTTTTGCATTCACCCATTGAGTTACATCTTGTCAGATCATGATCTTGACTGGCGCCTCTAAGTGCTAATGAAATGCAAACTTGGAGTACTAATTCCTCATAATAAGACACTCCTTTCTCCTGGCCCCTCAAAGCATGATTTATAACCTCTCAGACCAGGAAAAATTTATGCCTTGTCTAGAGGCAGGAAAAGGGGTCATGTTTCAAGAGTAGTCTGACTCTCTTTCAGCTAGCACCGGTTCAAACAGGACTTTACACCCAGTGTTGAAAAAAGGCTGGCCAACAGATTGCCATTAGCTCAGTGGTGAAGGGTCATCTATGCTTGATATCAGTGGGTTGACCACCATCCTTGACATGAATCTTAGGATGGAGATATCTGCCTGGTAGAAGTGCTCTTCCTTATTCACTGGCTTGAAAGGACCCTGGACTATTAGCCCAAAGGAGATGCCTGACATGACAGACTACTGCATACCAAGGCCTAAAATGTGACAAACACGGGTGAGTGAATCCCATTCATATAGTAATGCACATTTTGAAGTCTTTGTGAATCTTAACAGGTAAAGTCACTATTAAGCTTATTCCTGCTGATAGCCTATCCATCACTGTGTCCTTTTACCTTATTAAAAGACTTCAACCTGCCACCTGAGGATGTCCTCGAGCTCAGAAAACTAATGCATTAACTTGGAAGGGAAAAAACCCATCACTGTCTGCAGCGTTTCTGACAAAAAAAAAAAAAAAAAAAAATTTTGCTACCCTGCTGGCTAATGGGATGTTTTAAATTGAATTTTGAAGGTAGATACAGTAGCAAGTGGTCTTGTAGCTATCCATAATTGTTTTCATCCTCTTGCTTACTGCTTTTTCTTTAAGCAGACTCAATCAAAAGCAGATCACCATGGTGTTTCAAAGTAAGTTATTTCCCAGCTGAGGTAAGTGAGCTTTGGATAGCAGCAATTGCTCTGTACTGCTTACTAGAGATAGGAATAGTCTGTAACTCTCAGAGGAATCTCATGATACAAGGGCTTTACACATATTTGTGAGGAGTGCCTCTATCTGCAACTTTGGCATCTCATGTTCAAAACTGTTGTATAAATCTGGTGTGAGAATTTTCTGTGCATTACTGATCCACTGACACCACAGTCCCAGTCTGCCTGAGCTTTGTAACTCCACGGGGTGAGGGGTGGAAAAAAGTCTCCAGTGAGTTAATTCTGATATTAATTTTTCTTTGCAAAGGATACATAGTTTTTATGGCACATGGCCAGTATTCAGTGTATGCACTGTAAGTCTATTTTGCAAATTAAACACGAGAAACGCTATAGTTTTGGGTTTCACTTAAAGCCACATAACGGAAGAAATGTGCTGTTTGGGAGCAGGTGTTCATCAGAGCCCATTTCATACAGTCCATAACTAGCCCCAAAACACTGCCTTTCTATACATGTCTAGAAGACATGCGCTTGGAGGATGTATAGTGGGAATGACCCACAGTGGTGAGGTAAAGCACAGCTGCAGATCACGTATCCGTGCATTTATTCACCTAGTTAAAATTTGTACCTCCTTTCTTTTCTGTAATGTTTTATTCAGCTATACAAGATAGAAAAGCAGGTTTGTTCTAGAGTCCTATACCAAACCTCTAGCTTACTGAAGGGACTAAATTACATGCTCTAATGCAATTTGAAAATATCAGGCATGAGATAACATCTGAAGACACCACACACCCCACTTTATTTTTTTTTCCCTTCCCTGAATACAGAAACACCACATTTTAAAAAGCAACTGCAGGCAGAATGAAGAGTACCCACTAATGCAAATATTCACATGGCACTAAAAGACAATGAGATCTGCTCCCATCTATGGGAACTGATTAAAGCCATTAACAAGAAGAAAAATAGGAGCAATTGTATCTTTGAAAAATAACTCTCTAAAACATGAATTACTGCTGTAAAACTACCTTAGGATCATTCAGTGTCAAGCAGACACAACTTCCTGTAATTCTGAGCTTACCTGGGAAATCTGACCCTTTTTTGTCCCAAAACAGAAAAATACATTCTCTTTCTCACTCTTACTTTCCAAAAAACCCTCTGAAGTTCAGCAGCTACAGCATCAGGACTCCCAGGACCTGCACAGGTGAGGCAGTCTGCTGAGAGGGGCTGTAAGAGGTCTCAGAGTACTGACTGAGGGAAGGGCTTTGCAACCTAAACAGAATAGTATCCATGCCTCTGAATTGAGTTTCTGCAAAGCTGGTGTAAAATCAGAGGACACACTCAAAGTCATGCAAGGTGACTAGTGAGATGCTTACGACTCAGTGGAGATGAAGTCAACTGGCAGCTGCAGCACAAAGGAAGGTTGACCTTTCTCACTGGAAGGCCACTTAGGGGTTGTAAGTATGCCACCTCATTGGACTTCTAGTGGAGACCTTCCCAGGCTTCTTTTGTGCAAAAAAGAAAGAGTAAATTACTGCAGAGGAACAGAACAAATACTTCTGTTCATCACTGTTTTCTGAGACTAAGGCTTGAGCAAAGCCTACTTGCAGCTCATGCCAACAGAAGAGGAACGGACCTGCATGGAATGAGGGAGGGACAGAGGTAGAGAAGGAGGGGGAAAGAGAGCACATACAAGCGAGCTTTGGGGTGACAAAGTGTGTGCCCCCAGAAGACAGTCAGCTTTACTATTACTTTACTATTCCCTTACTTGAAGCTCATTCATTTCTTTAAAAGCACAATCAATTCCCTCTTGGACTTGCTGTTGAGCAGTTTAAAAACGTCCAGCCCTAATCTGCAGGGTGGATTGATTTCCCATGTAACTTTGTCAAAACCGGGACACATTTAATCCTTCTGTGTCTCACTTAAACCATCAACATTTTCTTTCCACTGAGTACTGAGTCTCTTCAACTCACTCTGACTTCCTTGATGAGCCTGACTTGCAAAGTACTGGTGACTAGGGAAAACCTTGGCATTTCTGTAGCGCACTGAATGAGGAAAACTGCTGGTTCCAAGCATAACTGTGAGCAGCTAAAGCTATACGAGTACTTTCAAGGAGAACACATGCAAAAACTTGAGAGAAATACAAAACAAGTTCCTTTCTGAACAGTAAAGAATTTCTGCTTTACCAGGTGTGTAGAGGTTGTGTTTCATGTCCTTGATACTTAATGGTCCCAAAGTTGGAACTGCATTCATGTAGCTCTGAACATACCAAAGGTTTAAATAAACTACTAACAACAGCAAATAAACCTCAGACAGAGAAAATCCCAAATATCTACAGGCAGCATTTATGATCTATTTCATGGAGCTGCTCAGAATTTTTCACATTGCTTTGGTGATGTAATATGCTAAACTGGCTGTTCAATCTAGTTACAAAATTTTTTCAGCCTCTGTCTTCACAAATAATTTTCAGTGTTAACAGATTCCTGGGACCTTCAACAGGAGATGATTTAAGGAGCCTCCTGTTTTTCCAACAGATGGAATTAAGTGCTTACAGGTTAGTGGAATTACTCCCTGTCCCTAAGACAGTGCTTTCTTACTTTGATACTATCTCTACGAAGATCAGGGCCAGCAAGAAGGAAACAGGAAATTGCTGGGTCTGCAAGATAGAAACTTCAGAAAAGACTGAGAGCACATAAATGCTTGCTGAACCGAAGCAGCATGTCCCTCTTCCTCATAAGACACAGACTCAGCAGCAGCTTCCTCTCACAAATCCAGCATTAGCAAAGCAAAGGAAAACAAAACAAATCAAACCTGCCACAAATTAAAACAAAGGACAGATGCTTCAGCTTGCTGCACTACCTGATCACTTCCTCCCTGATAGGCCAACAGACTGACCCGGTTGGCAGGCCCGTGACTGCAAGACCTGCACAGCATCTGCATCACCATGGAGGGTCAAGAGGTGACACATGCTAAAGATGGCCTGACCAGTACTAATTTCTGTTTGCTTCATTTAAATCTGAGATGGAAGGAAAGATGGGAAGAAACACACACAGCTCACAGGTTGTTTGCAAACACTTGAGTTTTCAGAAAAAGTGGAGCAATGTGGGTTGTGGAAGAGTGCTAGGGTGCATGGAGGGACCTGGTTGAAACTGGGCTGAGACAAGGCATACTTTCCCATTGCCATGAAAGATGTCAGCTTTCACTTCGGTATGATATGATAAGAGTCTGCAAAAGGTCTGCAAGGGCCTTTAGCAAACATTCCCTACCTAGTGAGGGGAGATGTGAATGGCAAAACACAAGGCAGCAACAGGCCAGAAGATCCCAAGAGGAAAAATATGTGTGTGGTGGGGAGGGGCAGCAAAAAAAGAAAACAAAGGAGGTGCAGAGGAGGCGCAGAGGAAATAGACAGAACCACTGTGGGAAAAACAGGTCTAAGATCAGAAATACTAAACTGACCACCAAGGCAATCAGGGACTCTCAACCTTGAAAATGCCAGGAATGGGTGGAAGGGTTGGAAAACTTATAGGCCTTAGATTAAAGCAGGCAGCAGATAAGGAGCTGAATACAGTGAACTTCATCCAGTGTGGAGTCTTTTGCTGCACTGGAGAACATCCCACCATGCAGAAAAACCTGGCTGGCCAAATAAACTGTAGGAAAGAATTCCTGGTTCATCCTGCTTCACTTGCTGAACCTTGCTCTTTTCCATGCTTGCTCTGCATCAATGTAAGGTAAATAACTCAGTGGGCTGGAAATCCGTTACAGGGGCAGAGCCCATGCAAAAACACCTGTAATACATTTGGCAAGATGTGCTCCATCATGAGAGACCTTACTCCTGTGTATCTAACAGCTCCTCCCCAGATCTCTGGAAGCTCTTTGCAGGTGCAAAGCAGCCACTCAAAACTGTAAAGGAGACTTAAAAGAGGCAGTGAAGCTTCATGAAGCAAGAGTGCCCAGGGAGTCCAGTTCCTCCTTCAGTGCACAGCTATGGGAGCCATACATAAAGAAGAGAAATCAGCTCTTGGACACGTAAGAAGCCATATTTTTCTGCATGCCACTGCATAGATATCAAGCCCAGGAGAACTGATTGCACCAAACCACTGGGCAGGTCAGGTTTTCACACTGGTGTCATGACCCTGCTTAATCAATGAGAAAGGGTCTATTGCACCATCTGCACTTGCTTTATAGCCTGGAGAGTTGACTGATGGAACCTGGCTAGAAAGTCCCTCCTGGCAGGAGGACTGGACTTGAGCTAGTAAAGCAGAGAACTTGGACTCATTTTCTCAAGTCTTAAACACGCTAATTCTGCAAGGCAGCATGGGGAGCATCCCTAATGCAAACAGCATCATGTCTGCATAAAGCAAAAAAAGTGTACTCAGTGGTTTTAACTCAGCAACCCCCTTTTTTTTAATTTAAAAAAAGGGGAAAAAAGAACCTTGACAGAGCTGAAAGGACAAACACACAAAGACTACAAAGATTTTGAAGACAGATCACTGTCCTTCAAGGGACTGTCCAGATACAAATCCTTACCCTGTCCTAAGGCCCTGTCAGCTGCCCAAATTCAACTGGCAGCAGGCTCCCTGAGGCAGCAAGTACAGCTGTGCTTGCAGTGCTTTCCCTGCCTCCTGATGCAAAATCTGGACTTCTCCCCTCCTCCAGTCCATGTCTGATGCTTTCAGTAAGGGTCGATCATATGGTTCACCAGTACTGCAACCCACATTCAATTACTAAAAGAATTAATAATAAAAAATCTCTGATTAGCTGCAATTAGTCTCAGTTCAGGCAGCAGGATTGTCTTAGTGCTTCTCAAATGTACTGTGGCATTGGACTGTATTACAGGTTCCACCTGACACCATCGAGTTTACCTTGATGGGTACACAGTGATACCACCATAACTATTTCCTTATCACATTGAGTTTTGAAATTCTTCCATGCCATTATAACATAGTCAAAATCTGTTCTTGTTCCTTTTTCCTCTGAAGGATTTTTCTTATTAATTCCAAGTATCCAATTATACTTCTGCAAATAAGTACAAAACCTCTTCACTTCTTTAGTAATATCTGCTCACAGAGATGCAGGGATAATAAAGACTATTCAGCAGCTTATGAAAGGAAGCATGCAAGTTTTCTATTACAAATGACATTTCATATAAAGTCAACATCATAATCCTTGTCAGGAACCCTGCTTCAGGAAAGCATTTTAGCAAAAGCATACTTAAGACTGAGCATATAAGCCCACACAAATTCAGGCTAGCACTGAAATACCTACTTAATTTATAGTCACATCCACTTCTGTGTTTTTTCCTTGCTGTCTTTAATTTTCTTAAGTAGAATTTCAGCATAGTGCCTTAAGTATTTAGCTTTGTTAAAAGCAAAGCTTGCCCACTGAAATACCTAACATTAAATAAGTCTGCAAGAGAAAGCTGTGTCTGCAACCTTTCCTTGAGTAATTCTAAATGTCTAGCCCAGGATTCCTCCGCATGCATTAATCTGTCTCATACTGCATACTCTGTAACTAGTACATTTACTAGTTTACTATTTCCACAATGAAACAAGCTTCCATTGATTTTGCAGCACATCTCCAAAGCCATTAAGGGCATGTCCCCTACCCTCACCCTCATCCCCACACCATAGAATACTATCCCAGTGGCCTTCTGCTTCATGAGGGTGGCCATGAGAAGAAGCCAGCAGAAACATGAGTTATGAAAGGGATGAGGTGGCCCTGAGGCAATTGCAGCTCAATCTCTTTAACCAGCCTGATGTACCTGGGTGGTGAGGAAAAGCAGAGTAGCAAAGATTGACCCTTCCCATGTAATGGTAGCTCTTGTGACATCCACTGAAACACAGGCTAGTACAGAAATATATCTCCATTTCTGAGTCAAATATACAGTAAAGGCAACTCCTCTCAGAAAACACAAAGGATTGCTCACAGGTTGCCAAGTATCTCCTTGTTATCTATGATAAGAAAGCACTGCAAGAAAGGATCTCCAATAAGACTGGCAGGTATGAGAGATAAGAATGCTTATTGAAGACAGCTTCCTTCCTAATGCACTGAAGTTCAAATTTATTTCTCAGATTACTTTGATATTTGTATTCCACTAGAGATTTCCAAGGCCTTGGATTTTTCACTTTTTTTAAAGTTTTTGAATTTTACAATTCAAAACAAGTTTTGAGATACAACTGGTTAAAAAGAGGAAAGACTTATTCTTTCACTCTTAAAACTTATTCCTTACATTTGAAATGGACCACTCCCCATGCAAAAAGGTACGATAAACTGTTAGACAGAGTTGTTGGGTCTCTTAGGCAGGCTTTGCTAGAGGATTCAGGCTCCTGGCCTGTTTTGGAGTTGCTCACTGAGACCAAGGAGAATAATCTTCGCCAGGTGGGGGCACAGGGAAATTTCTTCTCTGCTATCCACCAGCACAGCTATGGGACCCATTTTTTCTGAAAAACACAGTTACCACTTTCCTGCTTGGTATTTATCTCCAGAGTAGAGTGGCAGAGAGAGACATTATTAGGTGCTTTGCTAGTAGCAAGATCCTTTGGCCTCTGTAAGCAGGGTACTTTCATAGCAAACTGTCAAAGCACTTGAAATGCCTGTCAAGAAAGTGCTTTATACAGTAAAGGAGCCTCTTCTCTTTTCCATTCCTAATTTCCAGCCTGGAGGTATGAAACTCTCACTGTTTATATAGTGTTGTTTGAAAATAAGTGTGTATAAAATGGTAGTCAGGAAAAACATACTTGTGTCAGTAAAAGGGCAAACAAGAATGGCATAGGAAACATGACTAGTGGGGCAAAATAGAAAGATCTTAGGTTGCCTAGACTGAAAGAAAGTTTTTTTCGAATTGTGGGTTGTAGTCCTGCTGGGACTGACTCCAGCAGGCTTCAAAGGATGGCGTGACGTGTCACGACCAGCCACACTGGAAGGCACTAGCTAAGTTTGTACCCTGTGAAACTTACCTGTGATTACTGCCACTGCTGCCCTGGATCTCTGTGAACTGCTGCAGATGGCAGCTGCAAGTGCAGAGGAGCAAGTGCTTACACCCAGAGCCAGGGTGTACAGTACTTCACCTCAGGCTCACTGGCAAAGCTCTGCGGCAAAACTCCAGTTTACTGCAATGGGAATGGGATGCTGTCCTTAATTAATATCTGCTATCAAATTGTTTTTGTAAAAATGAATGATAGTATATTAGTTGCAATAGGAAGGACTACCTTCCATCTATCAATATCACTGTTTGTTCTGACACTTTATTTAATTTACCTGCTAGCCTTATTTTATTCAGCTGTTATTTCTTCAGTGAAGTTATATTTTAATGTGCTGATAACAGTAACTGTCATTTAATCAGCACCTGTTTTCAAGAAACATCAGAGAGTACTATGCAATAAACATGTCACTGTGCAAGACAGTTTTTAAATGTTTATGAAAAGGTTGAAGTGCTTGTTTGTTTTTTCACTTTAAAAGAATTACACTAAAACAAGCATAGGGTTATCTAGCCTATAGAAAAAATACAACCATGTAGAAAAATAAAATGTGTTCATGTTGAGACTAAATGATATATTTCCTCCAGCAGTTAATTTCTACAGTCTGGTTATAAATCTGTCAAAAATCAGATTTATAATGAAATGCTAACAGATTTCAAGTAATTGCTGTGTTAATGGAGTCGCTGTCATACTCATGTACGTGTGCAGACACAGACCTGCAAAAGGTATGTATCTGTAGAAAGGAGAAAAGGGTTCAACAGCCTGAGCAAAGTGTGTCCCTTTGCAAGAGGCAGTTTCATATTGAAGGAGAACATGCAGTCCAAATGAACACAGTACTTTCAATGGAAAGCCAAGATTTTTGTCCAGCTAAGGGAGATGTGGCAACAGTGCATGCAGTCACACAAGGGAAAAAATGCCCATTTGCACATGGCAGCTGCCTTTCTAATGTAAACCATTTTTGCTAAGGCAGTGCTATCCTTGGTTCTTGCTCTTAAGCTTAAAAGGGCGTCTTTGATGGTATTTACTATTTCTGTCACTGTAAACAGAGATGGGATGCTGTTGTGTACCAAGATCAAGAACACCACCCAGAACTGTAAAGAGTTCACAGGGCATGTAAAGTGCAAGAAACAGAGGTATGCAGAGATGGGGAGACAAGAAAACATCAAGAAACTTTTCATGGTGACAGCCAAGACTTTTTGTAGGTTCATCCACAAAAGAGAATATTCCAGGTAAAATGGAGATGCATGGACAGAGATCCCCTCCAAACAAAGGGCAACATTTGAAGTGGCTGAACAAGAATTTTGTGGAAATCAGCACCCAATTGCTGCAGGGAGGTGGGAATCTGCACCTACAGAGTAAGCGGGAGAGAAGAGGGGACAAGCTGTAAGGGGGCTGGCATGCAATGAGATGAGAAACCACTGGAGGGATGCAGAAATAAAGCACTGATGATACTGGAAAAGCCTGATGGTGTGGAGGTCCTTTAGGTGTGTGGGTAAGACCAGAAAGCTGTGCTCTAGTGGTGTCATGCACAAGATGCCCTCCAGACAGATAGAGCCAAACTGGGCATCCACCAAGACTATGCCTTTCTAACCTCTCCATTTCAAAGCACTACATGGGGTGAAAGGGTCACCTTTCTCCTGTAGACTGGGCCTAATCTTTCAGGTTCATTGCAGAAAACTGCTAGTGAGTGAAGGTACCTTACCAATAACCATCCAAGCACTCCATTGGCTCCAAATACTTTTGAGTGCCTTCGTATCAAAATGAAAGCACATTTTCATTGGCAAATCTTTTAGAGGGTTTGTTTTTCCCTATCGGCCTACAAACGGAATTGTTATGGTTTCTCAACTGCTGCATCCCTTTAATGATGCCATGGGGTGTACCTTCAAGTGAAAATCTGTGCCAACCGTGAGTGTCAAAAGTGTTATTGCCTCCTGCTGGTGACTAAGGAAACTGCCATTCCTCACTCCACAGGAGAGAACCCAGGGATTGCCCTTGTCATATTGCTCATCTGATAGCATTATTTCTTGAGTTTCAGACAGTAATTTAACAAAGTCCAAAAGACAATCCAAAAGCTGGAAGAGAATTGTACACCCGAGTCCAGTGAAACTTGGTGTGGTTTCCATCAAAAACCAGAATGTGCTTCACAGGCCACAGTTACTGGGCAGATGTATCAACCTTCTCTATGATTGTTCGACGGTTAGGAGCAACAAGAAATTCCTGAACATCTCCAGGACAGGACAGCAATTTGGTAAAAACAGTGAAAGAGGAAGCTACCAAGTGCTCAGGGCCAATATTTTAGGTGAGCATTTGACAGAGGCAGCAGTTGAGCTCTCCTGAAGTTATGGAAGATGCAGGCTTAGCATTTATTTAAATTATTGTCTTCCAGTATGAGCTAAAACAAGAAGATGAGTCAAGCCTTCAGAATCCTGAGATTAGTTTAGAAGAACAACAGGATGTAAAAAGATAATTCACTGTTTTTATTGTTTCATTGCTTTTCAGTCTTTGAGTTTTTCCTGTATTGTAACCCAAAAATTTAGGCTTTCCCTTTTTCCCTTCAAGTGAAATCTGAAATGTAGCTTGAAGAAAGAAACCAAATGCTGCAGGGATTCTACCTTCTTTGTGTGGTGGTAGCACTGCAACTGCATTTTACTGTAGCCTGAGACACAGTGCAATCCACCGCAAAACTGCATCTTAAACACTGTTTTCAAAGGATCCTTGGCAGCTACACCCAGAATGAACTGTAAGGAGCAAATTACAAGCCTGGGAGATGATGAGGGTTTTAGTAATCACCGATTTTTCTGACTCTTAGGAATATTGAGACAAGGTTCAGCCTTTTCACAGGACTAAAGTAGTCACTGGATGATTTTCTCCAGGGCTGAGGAGTTTATGGGGGAAAGGACTTGGATGCCAGCCTAGCATGTGTGTCAGCCTCATGGTTGTGTCCAGGTAGCATCACATCCCTGTGCTGCCAGAGCCAACGCCGTTGGCATGAGGCTGCACGCGAAAGCTGTGGGGGCTGCTTGGGTGGAGTGGTGCCTCTGTGCTTTCTGCTGTCAGCCCTCCCCTGCAGCCTCTCTTACCAATTTGCACCTCTAGAAACTCAGTGAGGTTCCTGGTACAAAGACCCCTGTGAAAATAAAGTAAGAACAGCAATTCTAGCCTAAATGCATCCTGCCTTTAACAGGATGCACCTTCTCACTGGAAAATACTTCAATGTCAGTGAAGACAAGACAAAGTTTGAGTATGTCAGGGCAAAACAGAATGACTTTTTCTTTCTTCAGGGTATTATCTTACAGTCACACAAAGCTGACTTCTTGTCTTTTTCAACGTTCCTGTTGAAGCAGAGACCTATGTCAGCTGTCTGCCTTATTTAACCTTTGTCAGCAGGACACAAAACCTAAACGACAGATAGCTTCTGTGGCAGATACTGGTTTTTTCCTCTGTCTACCCAACATGGCTTACTTCATTCGACTAAAGCCACATACTTTGTTACCACCAGCAGAAATATCATGGCGCAGCAATGGAAGTCATTTGTTGCACTAAGTTACAGTTCCTGTGCAATCTTTTACTCTCCTAGTACTATAGAAATGACCCCTGAGTGCCATTAATTTCCACAACCTTTATGAAACTCGCCGGGTGGGATGAAATTGCATTTTACTGTGCAAAGAGTGTGCTTTGAGACAAAAGAGCAAACAGGCCAGGAGGATTTATCTGCCAGAGTCACTTGTGACTCAACTGAAATGAGAAACTGATCACACTGAGAGAGAAAGAAAGAGAGGGTCCTTCTCTCTGACATTTGTGCATGATTTCTCTGCTTTTATTTATAGGCACCAATGAAGAGTGGTCCTTTTAGCCGAGTTTTCTTTAATGCTTCTAAGGCAAAGTGTAGCTATCAGAATTAAATAGTTTGAAACACCGCCCACATGAAAATGAGTAAATTTGAGCATCTAGATAAGAATTTTCCTTTTTATCTAGAGATGAAAACGAAGACTAGCTTAAAACATTCACACATGGGGAAAAATAAAAGTCTAAATCGGTGGAAGACAGCTTTGATTAAATTGGCTAATGGAAAAATGACTTCACGGATAATAAAAGCAAACTAAGTATAATACCAAATACATTTGCTTAACTTCTGGCAATAAATCTGTTTCATTTTGGACTGAGAGTTTTGTGTGGTGTTTTAGAAATTTTCTGTGGAATAGGATCTTTCCTTCATTACTCACGCTGATCAGGAGAAATTTGGGTATCAAAGTGATATCCATTAAGAGATAGTGCTAGAAAAAAGAAAATTAAAAAATCTTCCATGCGTTCTGCAAAGTTATAAACATGTTCAAGGAGCATGATGAACATATTAAACAATTTTGTGCTTCCAAACGCGTGAGGAACATTTTTCACTTCCTAAGTTTTATTTCCTATCTAGTGATAAAAACTAGAGAAAAACTTCAAGAGGTTAGTAGATAGCAAATAAGAAGAATGTTTAATCTTTTAGAAGGATCTGGAAGTAAACAAATTGAAAAAAGAGGGGGATCAACATTTAGAGTATATTTCTCCGCTTCCTTAGAAAAGAATGGGAAGCCTGACAGTCATAGTTTTCCCTGCAAGCAAACAATCACTGTCTTAATTTAATTAATCATTTCACCCTAAATACATGAAAATAGGTAAAAAATAAAAAATAAAGCTTTGAACTGAGTAATTATCAAAATCTTTTAGTGATATTGTCAACACATACAGCTATGTCTGGTGCATATCCCATGCATGTCTATCAGACTGGTGCAGTATATGCTGTTTATGTCATGGACACCCATTAGGGGAGCAGAAAATTACCTGTGTCTGCAAAGTAATGATACTGATTTTTCAAGAATTTCTACCAAATTTTTCTTTTTTTTTTTTTTTTACTCATTTACTGGTCAGTAGTTGGGATAGCCACAAAGTGGTTCCTCTAAAATAAAAGACACAAACATTTTGCTATAGCACACTGCTGGTTTTGGTTGGACCAGCTTGAGAACTCTTGAGCTGGCCTGCTTTTCAGACAGGCTGGGCTCATCCTGACTTGAAGCTGCCTTGAATTAGGGAGCCCAAAAAAATCAGTAAACTCTTTCTAAAATCTGAATTTAAATGCAATAGTATGAATTCCTACTGGAATTACCCCACATCTGTCTTCTTGTAACTGAGATCAGTGTTTGGCCCAAAGTCAACAGCAGACACATTTTACAAATGAGTGAGAACAGGATGCCATTCATTACCTCCCATCTTTCACACATATTCTGTGTGATCTGGTGGAGAGTGTCCCACTGGAAAAATAAATGGAAGAGGTTATCGCTTTGAGATAAAATGGGACAAAGCCAGTTTCAGGATTTCAACTTTGACCTTACTATAGCCTAAAATTTGCCAACTAGACTCTGTTTCCAGAGGCTGAAAAAGAATTACAGTTGCCTAAAATGACACTTATCCTGACTCCATGCAGAGCTGAAGTCCAAGCCTGGTTCTCACTGTTGTAGCAGTGGACCTACAGATCACAATGTTTTCTGGTTTTAGATCCTTTCACTCTACCCGTGACAGTTTATTTTAGGCTGTGCCAGATCAGTAGTCCAATCTGCATGTTTGAGTCTTGGTTTCTCATCACACCTCTTCCCTCTAGTCCTCCCCACTTCACCAGCTGAGGCCATTTCAGTTTCTTCTCCCTACCCCACTTACAGCACTGTCCCTGAAGAAGTAAGGACGCAGGGATATTTTGGAGATCCAGAAGTGCCAGACCTTGCCAAATGCTCTCCTGTGGGCTAATGAGGTGTGCAGCAACAGGTGGCACGCTGGGCTGGCAAAGATGCAACTTCCCTGTAACCAACTTGAACAGGTCTGTCCTCTTTCCTTACCTCCTGGTCTTAGTTTGTCTGGAGGGCAAAAGTGTGTGATCAGGTCGAGTAAGAGAGGCCGGGGGGGGCGTGGGGGGGTGGGTGGGGGGTGTTCTTGTGTGGGAGCAGGCTCGACACAGTAACCAGACCCATCAGTAATTGCATTCCCTGCATTCTGGTGTGTCCGGCTCCTCTCCTAGACTGACTGCTCTCTGGAGACAGGTCTGGTTATATCTTGATACAGAACATGCCCTTGGTGTTAAATAAAGGGTCACAAAGAAAAGCCTCTGCTCAGCTACTTAATCTGACAAAAAAGGCCTTTTAAAGTGTTTTTGAAGTTGTCCATTTTGCTAGGACTTCAGCAGCCTATTTATTATATAGAGCTTATTGCTTTGGATTTGAAATTGGAGATTCAGTTCTTCTGTGGGTTTCTTTTCTGGCCCAAGTCTTTCTGCATTTTTAGTAGAGAGTGCATTAGAGCAAGTGACAGGCATATTATGAGAGGAAATTACAAAGCAATACAGGACAAGAAAAGTGAGGAAATTATCTGAACTTATTCTAGTCATGAAGTAAGGAGGCTGAAGAAATAACTCCCCTTTCTTGGTTTGTTAAATAATAGAGTTAATTAAACTTTGGGTTTCAACTTTACACAAAACCTAGCCCAGATGGCCGGATCAGAGCACTACTCTGATGCAACATGCATGTATACCATTCCCAAGGTGTACAAGGCATATCCACTGGGAGATAGTGGGCCTGGGTCTCAGTCTCACAGGCTCTCAAATGCTTGAAAAGCCGTATCTGTAGTCACACTTTGGTGAGCAGTTGAGGAGCTAAGGTCACCTGGTCTTGCTGTATTCATTGCCAACCTATGGTCAGAAGATCTGCAGGAGCATCCCCTGACTGCAGTAATGCCAGCCCTGCTCACCAACGACAGAAACTTTCCGGACATGTCAATCCACCTCATCCCTGCTGCAAAAACCCACCCAGCTCATTGCCACATTTTGTGCTCTGCTCCAGCATGCTTCAGCTACCTGTGGAGCTGATTTAACTGCCTGATCAAATGACATGTTCAGCCTGTGCTTTCACACATTCCAGCCTACACACTGCAGCCTAGTAATCCTGCTTCAGTCCCCCCCTTTACGATATATATAATACAATTTTTTGAGAAGATCATACCTTTTCTTTTGCAAAATTCTTTCCAACAGACAGTAAAAGTAATACTTAGAGCAAACAAGCATGGATGCAGATCATGATTCTCAGCCATGATCATTTCATACTCCAGAGTGGTCCAGAGAAGGTGGGATTTCAAAGACTCAAGTCAAAAAAAACAAGTGAAATTTTGGAGTTGGTGGCATGCTTTCTGGCAATGGTCTGTTGCAGAAGGAAGAGAATTCAAGGTAAATTAAATACTTCAAGAGATTATTTGTTCACAGAATTATTTAAAAGATAATTTTTCATGTAACAAAGAAGGAATAAGTATAAGATATATCTCTGGCCATTTACAGTATGTCCCTAATTCTGTTTTTTTGCTTCCTAAGGAGCATGTTCAGCCATTATTCTTACAATCAATATGTAAAACAGGCTGCAGTGGTCCAAGCACTTCTGTTCTGAAGGGTCAGCAAACCCTGAAAAGGAAAAAACATATATGGAAAAGATAAAAGTGAGTATGGATTCCAGGAATTACAGATCTTTAGATCCTTTGTGTATGTCCGTTATTTTTGTCCCTTGGAGCACTTAAACAGAAGTGCTTGGTCTCCTGCCTACTAAATATGATGCCTGTAAACTTTTATTAAAATGAAGGGTCGCACTTCCAGGTAGACATTTAGCCATGTGGAATTACACATCACATGCAATTCCCAATTCCCTGCTCATGAGTCTGGATCAATCCCATCATTCCTTAGAATCAGTACACTACCACAAAAAAAGTAATTTGGCAAGATTTCGTAGCTAATGTGAATCTTCCAGCATTCAGCATTGCCTTTGACTCTGGCTCTACTTAAATATTTCTTTGATTAAACAACGATCTCATACAGTACATTTTTCACAGATCCTGAGTATGAGAAGTTTTCACTGAAGCCAAAGGGACTGGCAGGTGCTTATTACTTCTGTTTAATTAAACTGCTACGGTTTTTTCAGTCATTCATGCACAACAGAGGTCTCTTGCAGTAGTAGGAGTAAGTGTCAGTTTTCAGTGAAAGATCAGTGATTTATGAGATGGACAGCACATTGCCAAAGGCTTGCAGACCCTTGATGTCAAGCTCTGGTTTTGGATATCTGAGCTGATCAATGAATTTGGACAACTGAGCATTTGTGTACACGATCGGACCAATCAGCCCTTTATGAAAATCAGGCTGCATTAAAAGTTGCAGTGAGAAGCATTTTAACAGCTCTTCTATTTTATTTCTCTTATTCTTCTGAATCCCATGCAGCTTCAGCTTACTGTGGCGACACTGAAAGTGCATGGAGGTAAAGAGACAACAGATACTTTATTGCTATAGCACATCCAGACTCTTTTCTAAGGTTCCTATGAGGATCCAGAGGCTTATGCTGTTATTGCTATTAGCGTTTCTTCCAACATGCTAACAGGCCCACAAGAATCCATCCTGGTGACTGCATGCACCTATTTCAGGGTGCATGCTAAATCTGGGCTTGATCTCTACTGCAGAAAATGCTGGGCTGCATGCTGTCTTTGAAGGTACTGGATTTTGAAGGAAAGGAGGAAATCTTCCTGCCATGTGCAACAGATATAATACTGCTAAAGCCAGATGAAAAAGTGGCTGGGAAGAGACAATACTATTCCTCTTGTGAAGCAACAGAAGCAGATGAAACTGCATCTTTTTTCCACCTCTTTTCTTGTGCCTCTGTGGAGGTGCCCTCAAAGTGATGAACAAATGTAGATGAGGCTGTGGTGGAAGGGAAATTCAAATAGAGGAAAACCCTATTCCTTCAAACACAGAAAACATCCACTGCTGGTCCCAGGCCCTGTTGGGACGGAATGAGACTTATGATATAGCTCTGGATCTTTTCTCCTCTTCCTACTCCTCTTACTGACCTGTTTCTCCAGCCTTGCCAGAACTCTCATCCCAACTGACAAAGACCTCAGAAGAAGACTCACATGGAAGATACCCCTCCTCATCGGGAGCCAGTTCCTGCATGCACCATGGTAGACCCTTGTGCAAGGATGCTACCACAGAAACACCTATGTGCCTGCACCTGATACTGCTGCTTGGAAGATGGATAAACAGGCAGAGCAGCAACAGATAGCTCAGGCAGACAGGGCCACGCACAGGGAAAGACTAGTAGCACTCTGGTGTGCTCTCCACACCTACCCTAAATCACATTCCAGGTGTGTCTCCACCAGCTACAAGAAGTGCTGAAACAAACCCAATTCTTCATTAGTGTGCTGGGAATTAAGGTTGAATAAACCACGTTCTTCTGCCCTTTCACCTCCACACCAGGAAAATAACTTTTCAGGCCACCTATAAAGGGCTTCTAAGAGAACAAAACATCTGAAAGAGAGCAAGCCAGTTAACATCTGCCGGGCAGGAGACCAGTGTCCAGAGTTCCAGGCATCTCTAAGCACCCCAGGCCTACCATGCAGAAACACAGGTAAACCATAAATCACAAATGTACATTGGGATTGCTCTGGGTGTATGCGTCTTGCTGCAACAAGAATTAAAATGTTACTGATTTCACTGTGAGGTTTACCCTGGTGTTTATTAGTACTGAGAAAAGTAAAAATTGCAATTGACTTTGCTTTGCAGCTATGGTTTGTAAGTGAAAAGATGCATCAGCTCCTGTATCACAGATTGCCTGTGCTTCTGTCTCATTGTATTTCAGTGTCCTTAGCCTGTTTACTTCAGAAAACTGGACCTGGTTAGTTAGAAGACTTTCTGTGTCGTGTTTAATTTGTCCTTCATAGTATCTCTGCTTTACTTTTTGAAATCATACATTCTCTATGTTAACAAAGCATACAGGAAGTTTTCTCCTCTGATCTGACAGATCATTTAAAAACCACAAGCAAGAAGAGCATGACATTTAAAGAAAAGAAGTATCTTGTAAAAAACTAATACTATTCTATTCAAACCTAGATGCCTGTAGTTAGACTGAAACAACTGGTCAAGAATGTCTAATTTTTCTGTCATCAACACTTACTAGCATGCAGAGAAACAGTGAGCATTTCTAATTCAAATTCACCTGTAAAGAGTTAGGTTTCAAGTTTAACATGTGGCCTGTTTCCTTATTTTTTTATTTTTTTTTATTCCCAAGTGCAAAAATCTAGCTACATCTGTTCCTAGCCTGGATCCACACAGAATCTGTTGATGGGAGCAAACCCATTCACTTTTATTAGTATGGGGCCAGGATGTAAGCTTCTAGAGAGAATTGCTGTTTCTGCAGAGATCTACATGGTAAGAGGAGAACGGAGTAATCAGAAGCAAACTGGTCTGCTCTTTGGAAGCCAAGGGGCATTCATCAGCAGTGATACAGCTCCCACAGCCTCAAGAGTGTTACCAGCTCAGTCAAAGTCCTGCTGCTCACCCCCAACTTTGTTGTTCCTGCCCCCTTACTTTGGTTATGCAGTCACAAGGTGGGGGGCTGGAAATGGAGGAAGGCAAGTCTGTGAGGCTCAAGCATCACTTGGCAGCAAAAGACAGACCCAGGAGAAACGGTAGGAGGACTGGTGCTACATCTGCTGTTGTTACTCACCGCTGAAGCATCCCTCTCTTGCTCAGTGGGCTGTCCTACAAGTTTCAGAAGATCTTCTGCTCTGTGGGAGGGCTGAAAAACCTGGTACCAACTGGAGCTAGAAGGTCCTCCTGCCTGTGTGTTATGGGACTGAAGGTGAAAGACATCTGTGCTACTGTGGTGCATTCCTTGTCTGGGAATGCAGGAGGCTGTCTGCCACCGAAAAGCTGCCATTTTTGTCTTGTGATGCTGTCGAGTGGCCTGAAGGACCCCAGCAAACTTCGTTTCTGATAACCAGATAGATTAGCCAGAGACTTCATCCACTCATTAGCTAAAGCGTTTCCTTCTGCTGACCACTCTCACCTGCACTGTTTCCTGGTCTGAGCCAGGGCAATCTCCCTCTTCCTCTACCCACTGCCTTGGTCCATATTCCTGTTTTGGTGCAGAATTTGAAGTTGGCCAGATATGGCCACTTGTACCACACAAATAGTTCCAAGAGGAACAATCAGGCTCTCTAACAGTTTTCACTGAGCAGTTCCAGTGCTTTCCTGATAATCCCATGCACAGAAATCTAATCTAATGAAACATCATCCTGGCTTCAGACTAATGATTTCCTGTGGCAACAAGCTTCACAGTTTAACTACATGCAATATAAAGCAAGATCGCCTTTGATCAGTTTTTTAGTCTGTCAAGCATTGGGACTGAGCCCATCCTTGCTTTCATACCAGTGGACAAAGAGAGCAGAATTTCCTGTCTACTCTCTCAAGGCCATTTTTAAAATCACCCAGCCTCCCCATTATGTCCCCCAAACATTTCAACTCCAATCTCCTCATGCAGAAAAAACCCTGAGAGTTTTTCCAAGCTCTCTGCTATTACTTTAACTCTTTGCTGGATGCGTTTCTACACTGCTATTCCATCTTTGAAATGAAGCAGCAGGCAGCACTTCAGACAAAAGCACATTACCATTTTGTATGAAGGTTTTCCCATCCAAGTTGGTATGTTTCCTAACATCTACTTGGGTCTTTGAGCGCAGTGTTGTATGTAGAAGAGTTCTTCATTTGGATTTAAAACGCCCAGAATTACTGAACTACAGCTGTGCTGAGGTAGCAGTGGCATAAGCTGTTTCTATTTCAGAAATACCTGTAACACAGGTGAAGACACTAAGGTCCTTATAAACCAAAGTGACCAGATAGAGAAAAGATAAGAGGTGATGTGCCTGAGGACAGCATCAGTAGTAGAGGTAGGGAAAATGCTTGGTTGTCCTGGGCAAAGGACAAACTGACTGCTAAGGTTGTAGCTTTCCTCTGGGAAATGGACGGTTGGGCTGATCATACCTATACCTTGTGTCAGCAAAAACATCTAACAAAATGGGAAGGGAACATCACAAAGGACTGTTAGGAAAAGGTCTGTTTCCTATAGTCTCTTTTCCTGCATCCAGGGGCCTACCTTTCCCACTGTCCCCTAAGAGACTTTCTTCTTTTTTTCACACTGTATCATGTATCATGCCAGTTCTGTTTGATATGAATCATGAGAAATAACTCCATTCCATGAGCTCTGTTCTAACAGATCTGCACAGACATGGTTACCCAAGAGACAATGAAACTTTGACTGACCTAATTGTAGCCAAAGTTTAACATGAAATGAGAAAATAAGCAATGCCTTTGATCCAAAGGTTTCAAGGAGGAAAACAGGGGAAAATCAAAGATAAAAGTCAGCCAGTTATCCCTGAAAGACATAATACACTCCACAGTATATTTTTCAGGGTAGAGGGGAAGAAGGAAATGGGGAACTCCTAATTCATGTTCCTCATTCCACCAGTCTCAGGGGTCCTTTGAGCCTTACAGCTGGTCTGAGTTATAAATAGCTGTATCTCGAGCTTTTTATTTCTTGCCTCTTTGTCATTTTCTTAGTGGCACATGTGGTACAAGACTGGCTACTAGACAGAAAACTATTACAGATGCTTTAGTGAACTTCCTTACTGAAGTGACAATCTTCCAGTAACCAGATTTTGGCTAGATTTTGGCTTCTGTCCTGTTGCCCAAGGATTTATATTCCTTCCAAAATATCTTGTTTATTTTTAGGTATTAACCATTATGACTCTGGCTAACATTGCTCTTCATACTATGCCTAATCCCATTTTGAATAGGCCTGCAGTCTTTGTTTTCAGTTATATCCTTTGGCAGTGAGTTCATTATGTATTGTGTGAAAAAGTATTTCCTTCCATTAGTTTTCACTTTTCTGTCTTAGTAAAAATTACCTTGCTATTTTGTCCCTCCCTCCCCTTTTCTTGTTTTCCTCACAAATAGCTATCCAGCCCCGAGCTGGAGCAGAAGGGAAAGACATTTACGAGAGATGTAAATTGTGCCAATGATTCGAAGACAGGCGATGGGTTGGAAGGCGTCACCTAGCCAACCCCAAGCAGTCTGTGCTGTGATGTGCTGGCACCTCAAAAGCAGAGCTCCTGTAAATAGCTTTTAGAGTCACAGATGTGTCTAGAACAAAAATTTTTTTTTCTTTAAACTTTATTGTAACAAGTTCTAATTTTAGACATTTCAGCTCAGCAATTTTATTTATTTATTTATATCATATATTCACTGCCTTGTTACACACCAGCAGCCTTTAGGGCCAGAATTGGCAAATACTAGGGTAAAATTGGCTTTTAGTTGCCAGCCAGCATTCCTCCTTATTCACCAGAGATATTTCCCCGGAAAGGAGACAGATGGCAGTACCAGTGACATACTTCCTTGGAGATATTCCAATGAGGAACACTTCCTTAAATGAAAAGCTCAGTTTTCTGAGAAATCAAGTAGAAAAGTCTGTGTAAGTAACTTAGGACTTGATCTTGCAAGGTTCTTCACATCTTCTTGTGTATGGTAAATGAAAATTACTTTCCAACATTGCCTGTCACCATGAAAGTTCTCTGCTGGAGGAGAAAACTGCCAGGTTACCAGTGGCAGCCACTCACATAGTCTCAGACTGAATGGGCTCAGCTGGCCTCCATCAAGCTATAAAGATCCATGACCCAGAGACATGAGTTTGCATTTACTACAAGAATGCATCTTTCATGGGTGACTCTGCAGCAATACAAAATTGCCCCTCATGTACTTTGTAGTATTAACTCAGTTTTTTGACTTTAAAAAACCCACTATTGCCTTACACTTAAAACCTCCTCCGGTCACCATTCTGATAAATAGATGGGTGCCACAGCCTGTACTTCATATGAGTTATCTTTTCTGTATTCTAGAAAAAACAGATTTCAGTCCTGCAGCCACATTAATCACTAACCCAGCAACCTGTTTAAGTAATCAAAATCTGGGTCTTACATCTGATTCAATTTAATGAATCAATTTCAGTGCCATTCTGGGCATACTGGACCACTCCATCATTGTCACCTACTGAACTAGAGGAAGTGAAACTGCTTCATTTTCAGTAACTACTTATTTAATGGCAGAGTAGAAGTGGCATGGCAGTTTCATACATGAATAGCCACTGATCAGAGGATTCAAGGAATGCAGCTGAACAGAAAGTGGGGTTGATTGCTGGGTAAAGCATTCTAGCTCATGAATGTGATCTTGGGAGGTCTGGGAAAACACTCAAGCAAGTGTACAGGCAAAGGTACAGTGCTGACCTCAAGATTACCACAGTACCTTAAAGAACAAGATGCTCAGCAAATGACTACAGAAACAACTCAGTGAAAGACGGCATGTAAACAGCAAACACATAACAACTGTAAGACTGCCACACTGCATTTTTCCTTCAAGCTGCTCTGCATATTTGGGCATCACCTTGAGTCAAAGAAGCACTGCATCACAGCCCCTTTGTCTTAACTATTCTTTCAATAAAGTAATTGCTCAAGATGTCTGGAGTGATGGTGCCATGACAACAGGTTGTGAGAGCATAAACAAATGTATGACCTCACTGAGGAACTGGGCAAAAGAACGGCAGATATTTATCCAGTAGTGGGTGTTACTAAGCAGTAAAGATGAAAAACACAAATAAAAGGAAAGACAGTGAAGAAGACAGGTCTTGCACAGCTCCTTACTCATGGTTAAGGGCAGCCAGAAACTGTAGTAAAGAAATAATGCCTTCTGAACAACTCCTTTCTCAAATGGTGTGTGTGAGAAATAAACAGAGGTCTCCTTAGAAAGGCTGTAGAACTGTTTGCATTTGGCACCCTGTACAGCCATAATGCTTTCTTGCAACCTTATTTTTACTTTAGTACTGGTACACAAGAGGACATTGATCCTCAGTAATGGCCCCTTGCTTGACATACATCAATCTAGCTTTACTTGTTCAAGAAATGCTACTTTACTCTGACCCTGTGTTGCAAATGTTTCTGTGCAATAACAGAGCCTATGCATATGATGGGCTCTGCATATTCAGAGCTGCTTACAGAATCTGTCTTTTGCTACCTGTGCCATGGGAGGCTTTCCCTACCCTTTGAGCTGTGCGCTGTCTCAGTAGTCTGTGTACGTGCACTTTGAGAGCTCAGATGCCAGAGGACAGGTTCACATGAGAATTCAAGTCCCCACACATCTCAGTGGGAGTCACAATGCTTAAACAGGGATTAAGAATTTAAATATATTTGTAATAGTCCCCCCACAAGACAAGAAGATAGCCAAGGATCACCTAATTTCCACTGACATTCAAACTGCACTGACAGATAATAACTCCAAATGCTTCTGTACCAACTGACATAGATCCTAGTAAATGCATCCTGTGCTTCTTACTGCCGATCCCAAGCAAAGATAGGCACAGCATGCATATCTATTCCCTACAATGTTATTTTTCTAGGCTGACTGGCTCAGAGAATTTAGGAACACAATGATCCACTGCCTCACTTTTCATAAAATCTCCCATATTCCACCAACTCCTTCAACACTACATATGCCATCATAATACAGAGAGAAGGAAGTCCTTTCCTGATGGGTTATTTCTTTCCTGATGGCACTTTTCTACTTCCATTCTGAACAGACCATCTTGCAGACAATGAAACTTATTGAGTCTTGGTCATACTGTCTCTTCTGAGTTATGGAGCAAGTACAGGATGCAGAAGGAACTGCATTTAGCAGTCTGGAAAACCCTTCAAACCCTTGATTCCTTTAGACCCCTGGCTCTTTCAGCATGTATGATGTTGCTCTTTCCTCTCTTCTAGAGTGTTTGAAGGGAAGAAGCAACTGATGCAGAGCTAATTCGTGATCAAAGATGGATCCTGCTTTCTGCACAGGCAGAAACAGACCTTACTTATCCCAGGATTCCTGGCATGCCATTAGTGATATAGGGGTGATTTTGTAGGTAGAACAGGGTAGGGCACTTCCTCTGGTTTCCAACCCTGTTCAAGAACTATTCAGAGACTTATTTTTAGCCTCAGAGAAAAGTCTTAGTGGCTCTCATGAGCTGGTCAAGGACTGAAAAGAACATTCTGTTGAACACATCTGACCTAGATATTTGGAATACCTGTAAGGAAGCTACGCATACCCATGTGGCCCCAAAGTATGGCACATAGCCACAGCTAGGGACCTGCCTATTTGTGTGATGCTGCCTCCCTCTCTGTGTTACCAGCTGTTAAACTGTCCAAAAGGACAGTTCCAAACTCTTTAAACACTTTCTGCCACTCCTGTTGTTCTATTCACACAATTGCCTCCTCGATGGGGTATGGGCATGGATCGGATGGGAGGTGGCAGTGAGAAAGGGCACCATGCAACAGTCAGTCTCTGAGTGACAACAACATGAACGATGGCTGCAAAATCTGCAGAGGACATTAAACGTTACATGATTGCAACCAGATACAGATGAACAAACTTCTATCTGCCGGCTGCAGGCTGACCCTGATGAGTCATGCTGACAGGCAAGCCAGTTTAGTGCTAGGGAAGAAACTTCACCCTAGCTTGTTCCTCTGGAATGCCTCTTTTGAGCACTGCTTTTGTCTTGTCTGAGTAACCCTCAGCTACTGACTCCCAAAGGACAATGAAGGGATGGAGCTGTGTATGGCAAAATACAGGACAAGCAGTTCCCTTGTATTCACAGCCAAACTTCACTCATTTCAGCTCTGAACGGTCAAGGTTTTAGCTGTCACACACATACAGTAAACAGGATGGGTTTCCATCTACTGCTTCATCAAAAGATCCAAGATATCCCAAAACTTCCATGGGAAAAATGCACCAAAGAAGACTGCTTTTGGGATTCATTTTATTGCCATCAG
Organism: Athene noctua; assembly: GCF_965140245.1. Classification (NCBI taxonomy): domain Eukaryota; kingdom Metazoa; phylum Chordata; class Aves; order Strigiformes; family Strigidae; genus Athene; species Athene noctua. The sequence continues at coordinate 43,784,223 of NC_134077.1, forward strand.
AAAGACCTACATTTGGAAAAGCTTGGAAGAGCTTGTAATTTACTCAGTGCATGCATAGTGTCATGAGCACCCTGGGGACACAACTGGGTACAGAATAATCTTGCCTATATCATACTTAGTATGTAATGATGAACCACAGGAATGATCTTGAGAGAAAAGCTACTGCCAGCTGATTTGGGCAGGAAGAAGTAGTATGATGCAGCAGCACTGTAGGTGCAGCCAAGCCACTTGGACTGAAAATAAACCAAGGCCTCACTCCAAACTGGGAAGACTCAGCAATTATCTTAGCAAATGTCCCTAGCAGTCATTAAGGCAGGCCCATCCAAAGTGCCCCAGCTATCCATCCAGGTCCTCATGCTGCCCAACATTTTTTGCATATTGAGCACAGAAAAAAAGAGAGGATGTCTGGCCTTCTGGATTAACAGATGAAATGCTGCTGTGTAATTAAAAGAGCTTGTGCTTTGATACAAATTGATGCTTGCTAGTGCTTAAATGCTTACAAAGGTAAAAAAGGATGAATTGCCCTCATTCCAACACTGCCTGAACTACTAACAAATTAAGAATTCTGAAGCTGGAAAATCCACATTTTGCTTAGTGACACAACAAAAAAGAAGGAATGTTAAGATCATTGTAAAAATGTAACTCAAGATTTATTAATATGTAGCAAGATTGCTACAGTTTTTCATGCTTCTGACTTGGAGAAGATCTATATTCGTGTGACTACAAAACCCAAGCCAGAAATTTGGAGTAGTTTGTTTGGTTTATCCATTCCTCTAGGGCTACTATGCTTCACTCTTTAAGCAGACCAGTGCATTGGCTTTCACTTAAGACAACAGAAAAACATAAATCTTGGTTTCTTGCTGGAGCTGTTTCTGTATATCATCTTCCCACTCTATCCCATCCAGTAGCCACAAGAGACAAGCAAAAATAATAATATTGAGTTTTTATGTTTGACAACCTTTCTCCTTTCTCCCATTCAGTTATTCTTGACTTTCTGAAGCTATTAGTCCCTAGAAAGAACTACATGTACATCACAGATGGACCAATTTCATTTGACCACAGTAGGAGAAGATTAATTCCAACCTTAATAAGGAAAGCTAATCACAGACTTAGCTACAGAGAGACCACCAGCTTTTCTTTGTTTTGAAATAGCAAGGCATGCTTTTTACAGTGACAATGTCTGCAGTTCACAGATTTTGAAACCATGCTGGGACAAAGAATCAGTTACATGAGTGTGGTGTTAAAATGGGTTTTTGACACTGCTGGTACTTTTAAAATGCTACTTCTTTAAGCATTTGGACACTTGTCCTGTACCAAGGCAGGCTAATAGTACATTGAGGAGCTTTGCTGTCATGATGCATAACACTGAAAAGGAACCTGAGGTGTGGAGGTGGAGGTGCAGAGGAAAACCACAGAAAATTAGGACTTTATGGGAGAAGAGCCATACTTTTTTTTTTTTTTTGTAAAAGCATTATAATAAATCATTGCCCTGTGACTTGATTAGGTGTCTCTGATGGGACAGGATATGAAGAAAACCACCATCTCTACTCTGTGAGTTCTAAACTGTACCTAAAGAAGACAGTTTTTCACTATAGAAGAAAATGCACTTAAAGTAAAAATGTGATGTGAGAATCTGAGACCATCACATACAGTCTTCCTCCTGAAATGCTGCCGGGTTACCAAAACCTAACGACCATCTTAAAGTATCTTTCTGAACTCTCTCCTTCTTATGTTCAGAAAGCGCAAGAACCCAGAAATATCAAAACCAAGCATGAATTTAATTAATTGGCACAGGACTTCCAAAGAGCAAGCCAGGGCCAAGCTCCAGGGTCAAGGAAGACTGTTTCAAATCAGGAGAATTTGGGACACCTCAGCACTTTGGTGGATGGGGATCTTGCTCTCACCTGTTGACTGCCAACAGGACACTTCGTTCCCTGTTCCTGCCTCTGGAAAGTCTGTTCTCAGCTGATGAGCATTGACAAAGTCCCAAGGCTAGAACGTCTTTTGAAATTTGTGATTCTCAGATCTCAACAATTTTCTGTTGAGATCTGGCTGTTTGTTCCTAAATCCATTCTTTCTGTCAGGGCTTGTCACCCCTGACATGAGCCCGCTGCTAACTCCTGCCTGTGGCTCAGGCAGCCTCTGTAACTTCCCAGTGCACGAACGTGCCTGGCACTCCCTTCTCTGCAACTTTCAGGTTAATGGTGATGCACCACGGCACCGCAGCCAGTTCCTGATCACACAGGGCTGCCGCTCCATGGCCAGTGTGGTGTCTGCAAAGCTGCTCTGCTAAGGCATTTGCAGGTTTTGAGGCACTGCCTGACCAAAGCAGTTTTCCAGGGCATCAGTGGAAGGGTTACTATCTCTTAGCTCCACAGAGGTTGAGAGAAACAGTAAAAGCTATACAGAGGGAGCTCCAAGATCCAGTGCTGAGGCTCCAGGCTGCTGGGGATTGACACGACAGGAGGATGTAGGATACACAGGCAGCCTGAGATAGACCACAAGCTGAGCAAGCCCTGAACAAAGCCCTAAAAGCTCCCTAAGAGCAGTTGCAGAGATGCTAGCAAATGGTGCATTCTCCTTTTCACACACCCTTGCATGCCATACTGGTTTTGTAATTTTGAATGCAAGTTACACAACAGTCATGATGCAACCAACAAGTCAAACACATCCCAGTTGAGATGAAAAGCAAATTCAAGCTGTTAAACACAATCCAACAGCAGTCATCCTTGTATGGCAGGTGAAAAGAGTAACAAAGAAAATTAGCCAATCAATGACCAAAACCACACGCACATCCCCATGCACACACAGAGACATGCATGCACATATACTCACTCTTGGATGCAAAAGGCTAAACAACAGAATCTCATCCAGTGCCAGAAATATTGTATGCTCATTAAAATACTGGCCAAACTGCTGTATGATTACTACTCCAGGATTTTAAATGATGGCTGAGTTTGAGATGAGGCTTTCAGATCAAAACCTGCTGATGATTAGAGAAGTGGAGACGAAAAGGGTGAAAGGGATTTAGACAGATAGGAGAGACTTTTCTCCTAGAGCAGCCAGAATTAGTTTGACAAGTAGCCACTGCTTCTAAGCCAATGTGGTTCTTTCTGTCTATTGAGGCATTATCTTAGATGACCAAGAAATTATGGAAATGAATGGGAGAAGCATAGCAGCATATGCTATTTAACATTACTCCTGGCCTCTCATAGCAAATCAAAGGGGAAAATAGAAATGTGGCCTGTGGTACATCCTCTCAATGCAATTGGAAGGATCACTGATCATGTCAGCTCTTATCCTTGACTTTTTGTTTTTTTGCTATTGTTAATTTTTAATTTGCTCTCCATTTGCAGTTTAAGACTGCAGCAAGTAAATCAGCTAACCTGTATCTTTCAGCTAAATGTAAACCAGATCATAAAATGAAAGAAAAAAAAGAAGTAAGGAAATGAACAACAATTAAAAAATTGTGCTTCAGGGTAATGTGGTCTTCAGTCACTATCCCAGACAGTTATTCTTCCAAAAGATAAGTAACAGCCTGCGAACTTCTCTCAACATAGTATACAGTGCTGACTCACTCCAGGAAGCACATCACCTCTATTTAATGGTGAAACAGGCAGCTGTGCCAAAAGTGAAGTAAGAGCTTCTCCTCTCTTCTCAGGAATCCTGCAAGGTATACACTGTCCCCTTTTCCTCTCTCCCCCCACCTCTTTTTGGGAGAACAAGGTTACCATGGTGAGCATAATATCTTCCTAGCAGGAAGCAGGAACTCACTAAATCAAATCAATCTGCTGCTGACATCTCTGTCTTCCCCTTTACGACATTTGTGATCCACAGAGAGAGATATTTTTAAACACCTTGGTCACAACAGCAACAAGTTAGCACCCCACATGGATGCAAACTGTGTGCCACTGGAAAAAAATGGCTGTGTGAAGAGGCTAAATGAAGCTGATGAGCCATTAGGGAGCTGGCAGGAGTCCGTGGGCCAGTAAATCATTGTCCAGGACTGCTGCAGTTTTGCATCATGTGTAGATCCTACTCAACTCAGACAAGTTTCAAAACCAATAGGCAGAAAAGTAGAAAACAGAGGCAGACATGAGTTAACACTCAGTATACTGAGTCATGGGAGGGAGCAACTTGTACATAGCTATACAAAATGCAGAACACAGAATACTACTGTTGGCTGTCAACATACTCTGTCTTCCCCAAACATTAGCAAGGCTGTTTTACCTTTCTGATAAGTGCACCAACAATGTAAATGAAACATTACGCGGAACATGTGTGCTTTATAGCGGTGTCTCTGTAGCCACATGACTCCATATGTAAAGAGTCATCTCTGTGTGTGACTGCATCCATTAGGTATTCACAAGCTATTATTTAGCATGGGCAAATCTGCTCTGAAAAAACTTCCTAATCTTCCTCTCAGAAGAACAGAAAATTACTTTTCACTGAAACTTTCCAATGTTCTACCTACAGCACGTGGCAGGGAAAATTTCCGTTTGAATAGTCTGTCAAAGTTGTAAATAACTGACAACATGGGCTTATCATGGAAAATGCCATACAACCTTAGGTACAAGGCATTGGCTACTATAATTTATATATTAAAATTTTGTAAGAAAGTAAATTATTTGTTACGCAAGATTTCTAAGCAGTTGTTTTCTGTTTCTGCTCAGCACTGGATAGTCTTCTTTACACTTAACACAGACTAAGAGAATGGCAATGATGTCATTCACTGCTGCAGAGGAAATAAAAAGCTCAGACCTTAGATCTTGGCAGGAAAAATCAGTTTTGCACTTAATCGCTAAAGTGTTTAAATAAAGTTTGTTCTGCTTGAATGCTAGTCAGGGTCCGACAGGAGGTTGGTAAACTTTCCCCAGGCACACAGTCTCCAGACAGATGAAAAGTCAAAGCAGAGCAGAGGGACTGTAAGCACTAAGGTGCTGTCAGCCCCATAACCAGGTTAGCAATCAAACCTCTCTTCGACACCCCCACCTCCTCCCCAGCACCTGTGTTTCCCAGGGCTTGTTAAAAGGGGTGGACATCCCTGCAGCAGTGGCTCCTCAATTTTTGCATAATGTACATTTAGAGGTTTCTTAAAGGACCCCAAACTGCTGCACACTCAGGTCCTCCTGATCAGCCCTCTACCCTGACCCTCAGCTCCACTGGTGGTGCCCCAAACACTCACTCCTGTGGAAAAAGTTGCATCAGAAAGCCTAGTCTGTAACAGGCAAAGCCAGTGACAGAGCTGATGGTCACAGCTGTAGTACGAGACTTACCAAAGCAAAAGGACAAGCCGGGGTAGTTGTATGACAGTCCACAAGATGCCTGAGAGAAATACTGCCTCCCAGGCATGTGGCTGTGGCTGTGTTACTTCACACCTGAGACAGTGACAGCACTAAACTTCGGTGAAAAATGCTTATGTAGAAGGCGCCCCTGGAGGCAATCTGGGAACCACAACAGGCCTGTAGGACAGCAAATACAAAGTAGCGGAAACCCCTGATTTCTTGTTTAGGGTTGTTTTTTTTCCTGGTAAGTGACATAGCTAACAAAGACCCATAATGTAATTAATCTGAAATTTGGAGAATGACAGTTGAAATAAGAGTACATTTAACTGCGATTACAATTCAGCTTTATTTTATGTTCTAACACCATTACGTGTTGAAAGCTCATCTGCGCATCTGCAAGGGAAAGCACAGACACAATGGCAGATAGTGGGGGACTCGAATGATACCCTGTCTTGCCCCTCTCAGGCATATCATAGGAGCCATTAGTCACACGTTGAGGAATGAAACCCACCACTGTGATTCAAGTGGAAAAGGTTTCTGGAGCAGCTTTCAAACGGAGGGGTGTTGTTGCCTTTAGCTGTCTGGGACTCCTTATGGGATGCAAGGGAAGCACATTTTGGTATTGTACAAGGCTTATGATGAGGTGTTTAGAGGACGAACCAAAGGCAGGGAAAGGCAGGGATCTTGGTGGTTTGGGGGGGAACATGCATGGGAAAACAGGGGAATAAGGTGACAAAAGGGGGCCAGTCGTGTTAAAAAGGCTGCAGATCAGTTTGCTTGTGTGGTTGTGCCTTGCATCTGATCAGTACAGTCTGCCCAGCCTTCCCATTAAATTCCATTTCTCACTCTTTTCCTGAGTGAGGGGTGTGCACTTGTGTACAGATCATGTGAGTTTGTACACGTGTCTGTGTGCGTGCCTGCTGGTAAGGTGTGCCCAGGCTTGCTGCTGCCTGAACCTGAGGCATAGAGCTGTTGCAGCCTCACCTCAATGGGGCTACAAGATTTGTCCACTTCCTAGAAAGTACAGCATCTTCAAGAGTATGAAACATGGTCAGCATAAGGCAGAACAGTATTAATTAATTACAAAAAATATGCTTCTTTATCTCATAGACAACAAAAAACCAATCACCTACTTCCAGTCCCACAACACCACAGGTATCATAACTACTCCTGACTTTACATACAGATAAATGCAAAGTACATCTCTGTGAGCAGAGGTGATTTAGGCAAAAAATGAACATGATCATCCTTTTTTCTTCTTATAAAAAGTTTTCCATTAAAAAACTGACACAGTACCTGCTTAAGAAAAGGAGACTTCTAAACAATTTGGGGAAGTAAGAAGATCTTGTCACAGATATTTCTAAAACAAGGTGGTTTGGTACAAAACACAACACCATCACTTTAGAAACAGTATGTTCAATTTTTCAGGTCTTCTGTAAGGCTGTCTCTGCAGATGTTTTTAGTAATATCAGTTTTCTCAGCACATACAAGATACTTTTTTTTTCTGCAAAATGCTTTCTTGGAAGACATCAGGGACACAAAGCACATGTGTTTCAGACTGGGGTGTTATAACTTGAGGATGCTGACTGCAACTTGAATGCAATAAACTTAAGAAAAATACAAAATAACAAGAGTTTTCCTCTCCAGATGCTCAGCTGATAAACAGACAGCCTGTAATGATTATATATACCTCTGGTTAGGTTGCAATGAAGAAAAGAACCTTTGGAGTATGGGGGGCTAACAGTCAGGGGATCAAAGTTCAAGGAAACAGCATCAAACAGGTCACACAGAATCTTCTTAAAGAATATCCAGGTTAATGCCCCAGGTGACTATAACTCAAGTCACCTTTGGCAATTTCCTCACTGTCTGCCCTCTAACCTGTATTGACTTCCCGGTGCTTCTCTAGAGCCCTGAGATATGGCTGTTTGGGCTGGTGGAAGATGAGGGTTCCACGATGACAGGTTGCCCAGCGCACAGCTGGACCCTGGCCCATAGCCTTCATGGCTAGAGTGTGAAGAGGCTACTCACTACTGCTGTGGACTAGCCTCAGAAGAAACAGGACAAGGAGGCACTGATGGGAGTGGCAAATCCACAGAAAGGAAAAACCCATTGCAGCATTGGAGCTGCAGCACCATTTGCCTTCCTGCTCTTTTCTGCCACACTCCCCAGAGATGTGCCCCAGAGCAGAGCTGCTCTGACCCGTAAAGATTGTCATACTCTCTTCCTTCCTCTCACTGGTGCTTGTCCCTTTTCCTGTCTTAGGAGATGGCCGGCAGTCATCATATCAGCTACAGTGGGCCCTTCCAGTTGGCCCTTTTTCTCCTTTCCACTTTGTTGGTGTCTTCCAAAATGGCTTTGCTCTCTCATCCCACCTCCTAAATAGGAGCTGAGGCTGCCTTGTATTTCATGGGTATATTCAGCCATGTGTTCCCAGTCCCCAGGTAGTGCTGACCTAGATTGTGACTGCAGCTTTTGCAAAAGACTCACCATGCACATGGTGACAACCAAGCAGAACAGTTTTTAATTGTCTATGTTTACTGCACACGGGTGTCTCAGCATGACCCCTGCAGGGTTGCTGAGACTGTCCTTCATCCTTGGGTGGGAGAGGGCCCTGGGGCTATCCCACACCTGAAGAAGGGGAAGCTGGCTGCTCTTCCCTGGCAGACATCTGGCACTAGCCACTTTTCTGTCTAGGGAAGGGTTACGCTTTTTCTCCTTTTCTCCCAGTTTTCATGACCCTTGGTCATCTGGCCTTTGCTAAATATGGGCCAGGTGTAAACAGGGTCCCTTCTTCAATAGGCTTTGTAGTATTTTGGACTCTTTTCCCTCCCTGACTTCCTGTAAACAATCAGTGACTGCTGAAAGGGATCTCCTCTCTGTTTTTTGTCTCACAAGATTTTCTGCTCTGACATTGTCACCATGAACACACACTACCATCACACTCAGCAGTGTAGATTATTGTCTCTGCCTTCTTATGGAGATGGACACCTATGCTGTTTCACCAGTGTGTTCAGAGAAGGACAAAATGTTGAATCTGCTTTTTTTTTCCATGCCAGTCTAATTTCAATGAAATTTGCCTTTGCCTGAACATGAGGTACCCAGCTTCTTACAAAAATCATTAGTAACTAAACTGTGTCTCTGGTTCCCCACCTTTTCTGGCTTTGTACCATTCTTTTTCTTCATTGTTTGCCCTGTGATTGAGACTGCTCATTAAAACAGTGTACTATAGACATTGTTCTACATGGGCTTTCAGACTGGGTCACTAATGACAAAACAGCAAATACACTCTCTGGTCTGTTGTTTTGTTGTTGGGTTTTTTTTTTGTTTTTTTTTTTTTTTTCCCCCATTGTTTTGTGGCCATTACTTAGATCTGCATGAAGAAGATCTTTGGCACAGTTTATTCCTCATCTGAAGATGTGCTCTTGTCTTTCAGGGCTGTTTGTTGCTCTGTGATTTGGACATCTCTGGAATAATGCTCAGTTGACTGCAACTATTTCTTCCATCCAGGGGAAAGTTTGATGCTTTTTTTTTTAATGTACTGATGGACATGCAACCTTTTTTGATGATCCATTTTAAGTATGCCCTCCTAAATATAATGGCTGCTTGCAATGCTTTTGCTGATGGCAGGAGATTTCAGTGTCAGACCACTGAAGATTTAATTGTATTTTTTGCTGTAACATAGGTAAGCAAGCAGAAGAACTCTCTTCATAATTCATAGACACTAGTACACCTTAACTTTTAAATGAGCTAGGTTCTGTATTGAGAGGCAGTATCTTTTGGTGGACTGAGTTAGAAAAACATATGAGCTTTTGAGCCCACTGATGTCTCTTCAGGCCTCTACAGTTTCAACAAATTCATCTCACCCCACGATGTTCTTATATTGCATAAGCACCACTTTCTGCTGGTGTTCTAGGGGTTTAACTTCACAAAGGTCAATGTGGCTCCCTTCATCTGTGGTAGATTTGGCTTGATTATGTACTGAATATATTAGCGAATATCTTTGGTGAGATCGACTGAGACAACATGGCGTTGACTTAGCTGTTGTCCCAACCCCACAGCTGCTGGATTAGTAGTTACAGGTATTCTGTTTGAACACGGTATCATGTCAGTCTCTCAGCTTGCTAAATTTGTGGAATTTGCTCTTGCCTCCAACACTGTTCAGACCACTTGCCACCTGTCCTAACTCATCCCTGCTGCAAATGAACCAAGAATATATTTGAAGGCCTTGCTGTTGCATCCCATATATCATTGCTCATAAGCCAAGCAATTCTGCTGCCAATGCTCAGCAAGCTGGGTACACTCAGTGGTTTGTGAATTACTGGCTTGTCTCATATACACCCTGTTTCCCTCCAGTCCACAGACAACTCAATTGTCCTCTTTATTCAGAGGCATTTATTCAGAGTCAGGATCAGCCTACTGCCTGCAACATGGATGCTAATTAATAGCTTCCAAGATGTGAGTAGGTATGAAAGATCTCAGTTCAGTAACACTAACAGCTCTGCTTCATTCTTCAAGCTCTTTGCATGCACTCTCTCTTCTTTCCCTCTGCTACTGCCAAGGGTCACAGCAGTTGGTAGAAACAGGACACCCTGGGAAACCATGCCCTATTTTCACTTTATGATCTCTTTCTGTGTGCTGGAATTGGAGGAACTACAACTGTGGTGTCTTCAGGCACTGCCTTGGGTGCCTTCTGTGCACATCTCACAGCCTAGAAATCCTGAGGCAGTCAGGAGGGTAAGGAGCTTTGTCCATGAAAATGGCTTTCCCAGTGAGTCCAACATAACAAGCCTTAAAATCTAGCTGAGACCCCTGGGTTTGGATCCCATCCAGGCTTAGCAGTGTGATTTTACATCACTGGCATTTCTTCCTGGCTGACCTGGGCAGTAGGGATCTGCTGGGTCACCCCAGCTTCTCTGGTATAGTTCCTCACTTTCCTGTGCAGTGCCTGCTACACTGTCCCTCCAAGTTTTATCAAGCTTGTATTGGGTTGGAAATTCAGACAGGCGTAGTGCTTAGGAAATACCTAATTGCCCTTAGTCAGCATGTTTCAGCTGTGAGGTAACTCAAGCCATATTCTCCAGTTCTCACAGCCTGACCTCTTCTCATTTCCTGATGCTTTACCTAAACATTTCCAGACAGAAATGGCTCTCAGCCCCTCTGGGATCCCTGCAGAAGGCTCCATATATCTGCCTGCTGGGACTGAGCAGCGAGGCAGTACTCATAAAGAAGGTGTCAAGGAAAATCCTTGAATAACAAACAAACTGAGCAAATAAGAATAAAACTAACTACAGCATGAAGACCTTCCCTCCAGCCCAGGCTGCCTCTTACCATCCAGCAGTGACTGCACTCCACTCCTAATGTGATTTTTCTCCTGGGCAGCTGTTCTGAAAGTCCCAAGTGAAGGGTCTGCCTAGGAGAGGCATCTTTTCCTGGCCACTCTGTCAAAAGCAGCTGCCCATACCAAGCACACTCTATTTGTAACATATCACCTCTGAGGAAGATGCTCGTGACTGATGTCCACTGACAACAGGAGATGAGGGTTTTCCCTTTCCTTAACTAGCACTGACACTGGCTGGAAGAGGAAAGCATGCGCACACCTCAAAAGCAACCTGCTTACCCTTGCCTGTGTGGAGCTAAGCCACAGGACTGGAGATAGAAGAGGGTAGAGGTTTCAGGCCACTGGGCATGGGGAAGAAGCACAGCCAAGGGACAGTACAGGCAATAAGCACTGCTGGCTGTGCTGAGAGTCACATGAGGCCTGGGAACAGCCTGGCTCTTGGCTTCAATTACTGAGCAGCAGGATTGCACTTCAGAGACCACTTATCACTGCAATAAATCTTGCTTCTCACTGAGCACATGTGGAAGCTGAGACATCTGACAGTGAGGACGGCTCCTGTAGGCAGAGCTTTGGCAGTACAGGCAGGCAGCAGTCTGTACAGAGCTACACATTATTGCCAGTAAAGTGACAGAAGCCATATTCTCTGACTAAAGCTGCTTTTTACTTGTATTTTCTTGGGGGCTGGGGCAGGCAGTGAGAAGAAGGGGATATGGATGAAGAAATCTCTTTTTAAGCAAAGAACAGAAATAAAAATTTAGAATAAATCCACAGCCTCACAGATTCTGTATCTGCTCCAGGCCTGCTCCCCCAAGGCTTCTGCACCAGGCTGCTGGCAGGGAAAGCCTTTCCTTTACAGCGAGGAGCAGGTCCTACCATGCTCCCTTTTTTACAACTGTATTTGCTGAAGAAAGTGTGAGATGTCAGAGCCTTCTCACACCGTATCTGCACCCAGCTGCTGCACCCAGTAGTGAGTCAGCACCAGATGCTTGCAGGCTTGGGAGTCTCAGCTTTATCAACTGTAAATCCCTGCAGCTCCACTGGCTACAAGAGCTCCTCACAGCAACACCAGCTGGAAACCTGCCCCTGTAAATCTCTGGGGATGAGATGCCCAAGCAGATCTGCCTTAAACTGGCCCCACACAAGCATCTAATTCTTCCTGGTTGCCAAGCCCATTTCCACTACTCCCAAAGAATAACAGAGTTTGGTGGAAGTGGAAACCAGGACCCTTTATTTAGACTGAGCATGTGGGGTTTGCTTCACTCCTAGTCTAAACAAAAGTCTAAACCAGTGTAAATGAAAGTCAGAAGTTTGTATGCCTGTGCGTAGGGGAGGTGGTAAGGCTGTAGCCTGCTTCTGTCTTCCCAGGAAGAAAGAAGGCATTTTTAAAATCTGCACACACCTAGTTTGGAGACAGACTGAATATCCATTACGTATACACTAGCAGGAGCCTATTTTTAGCCACTACGACATGATAGGATATCTGTCAGCACATTGTTCAAATCTCATCCTGTGCTTGTTGTTTTCCTTACCTCTCTCTTCATGTCTTCACCATCCCACCCCAAACTTTCCCCTTCTTATGGAAACTGGAAGACATTTCATGAAGTTGGTAAAGAGATTCCATCTCCACACACAGACAATGAATCATTCAAGAAGTTTTTACGTCCTTCCTCCGTGACTTTTCACAACTAGCAAATCCACTGACAATTCAATGACTGCGTAACAGGAACAGCAATGTTTTACCATCCTAGGATCTTCCTTCCTTCCCTCCTCCCTCCCCTCCTTCCTTCCTTCCTTCCTTCCTTCCTTCCTTCCTTCCTTCCTTCCTTCCTTCCTTCCTTCCTTCCTTCCTTCCTTCCTCCCTTCCTTCCTTCCTTCCTCTCTCCCTTCCTTCCTTCCTTCCTCTCTCCCTTCCTTCCTCCCTTCCTTCCTTCCTCCCTTCCTCCCTTCCTTCCTTCCTTCCTTCCTTCCTTCCTTCCTTCCTTCCTTCCTTCCTTCCTTCCTTCCTTCCTTCCTTCCTTCCTCTCTCTTTCTCCCTTTATCTCTTTCCTTCTTTCTTAGAAGCTTGCTTGCATTGCTGGCCTGTATATTGTGATCAGCAAGATTTAAAGCATAACCTGAAGAGACCATTGTTCTGTGCTATGTGCCACTTGCCAATATGAAAACCTGAAACATTTACACTATTTTATTACCATAATGAACTTGCTGGTGCATGTGCCTCATGGCATAAGTCAAAATGAGGTCATAAAACAAGAATGGTCAACAAGAGTGATATAGCCCTCACATACATTGCTGGAGCCAGGGATGACAGAAGCAGTACACAATCTGCTAAGTGAAGGGGCTCTGCTAAAGGCCTTAGCAGCACCCAGTGATCAAAGTGCTGACATACAGGCACAGGCACAATAGATTTTTATTCTCCTTTGTTTTATGGCATGTGATATCCAAAGACATACCTCAAATAGTCTGAGGTGCCAGAAAGCAATGAAAAGATTGGCAAACCAATGCAAAAATGGATACCATTGCACTTCCAAGCAAAATCAGGGAAACTCAAGCATTCCAAACAATTGCAGAAAATAGGACTCTACATGGCTACTGCCCAGAAACGTTCAGCTATGCAGAGCTATTATTTTATCAGCTTTATACATAGCCTCTAAATCAGAACTATTTTCTCATTCCAATCTCTCTAAAACTAATTCCCTTATTTTCCCTCATATCAAGATGGAGTCAGCAGGACTACTTCTAACGTGACTGCATTGGAACAAAGGTATTTTGTCACTGATCCATATAGTATTACTCCAAATTAGCACTATATCCTCAAAAGTGTAGCTCAGCTGTGACTCCAGAAGACTGGCAGTAAACAACAACCTGAGGCAGTAACTTCCTCACCTGCTCCAGCTCTGTTGTCAAAATATACAAGACTGCACCCTCCCTGTAAATTAGTAACAGGTATACCGCAGCAGGCAAAAGTTGTTCTTGCTATACTGCTGGAGAACTGAAAATATGCCACACCTGGGAGTCTCTGCAGTCATCTATCTCTGAATTTCAATGAATACTTGACCACTAAATCATGCTCTTCTCAAGATAATTTACAACATCTTTTTGTCTCTGTACTAACACTCTGAAAACTTGTGGTCAGGGTAGTAGTTTTCCAAGGCTAATTCACATGTTGTGTCACCTAAAAAACTGGCAATAATCAACCTATTTTTGGCTTGCAAGAAACATGCAAGGGCTCCAGTGATGGAGCAGTCTTTCAGGGAGCACACATAACAGTGTCCTGCTCTCAGTAAGAGATCAGAGATGCCTAACAGCTGACAGAGAATGGAAAATTAGTGTGTTAAAAGAATCTCCGTAGCTCATGAGCAGAGGAAGGATACACCACAATGCTCAAAGTGTTCAAACAAGACTGCTGCACTCCACCACGTCCTGAGAAGCCAGAGAAGCACACTTCTGCTGCATAGTGAGCTAGCAGAAACTGATGTGCTGAGGGATGTCTTAAAAAATACAGCCTGGAGGTGCTACTGACTAAAAGTAAGCTGGCTGTGGTGCTGGTGTACTGCCTGCCTACTTGCTTGTTGCTGTAGGCTGTGCAGAAATGGAGATTTTCTCTCACATTATTTTGCAGATCTCACAATAGGAGTTGTGTGCACCCAGAGGGCACCACCTGCCACCCTTCCCCCCTTTTCAGACAGCTGTCATTGGAAATGTCCACGTGGCATTCCTCACGTCTGGGGTAGGTATTTCTGCCATGGATCAGTTTTCATCCCAAAACCCAACACTCTAAAACCAAAGGTAACTCCAAAAGCAGTGCTGTGGAAGCAGCAGGCTTATACACCAGCAAGAGGACATCAAACAGCTCATGGGGTGTTACAGAGGTGATTTCACTCATGACTAAACTGGTTTTCACTTGCTGGGTCTTTTAATATACATGCAACACTTCTTCCTTCACATTGTGCAGTAAATCACTATTTTTCAAGGCTTAGTGCCACAGACTCTGCCCAAGGGAGGGAAGTGCAAGAAAATCTAGGTTTATCTGTATGGCATTACAGTTTGTTTGCTTATATAATGAGAGCTTTGCTGCTTGTCTTTCCTCCTTGATTTCTACAAAAGAAGCCTGTGCCAGCTGTGGTGAAGAATACTAACCCTGTCCGGTAACAGGCAATTTGCAACAAAGGCTCTGAGGCTCTCCATGACAGATCTGCTGGGCAGCAAGGATTAGGAACAGCCCTTGCAGAGAAGCCTAAAACCTTGCAACACACTGCTCAGAGTCCACTCTGCATTTCTAAGCTGATAGAGGCAGGGTAGGATGACACAGCACCTCTGGTTTGGTGCTTAGGCCTGTCACTGCTCTATTTCTTTAGGAATGTAGAGCCACCCACTGTGGCACCTCCTATGCTCCTGACCCAGACCAGTTTCAAAGCAGATATGCCCAGCACAGGCCTGGGTGATGCTCTTACTAATGGTCATACTCACTACCAGCACTGACGCCCAGGGATAGCAGCTTGAAAAATTCAGAGAGGAGAAAACTACTAGGTCAGCACTGTGCTGAAGCAATGAAACAGGACCTGATTTCTTCTGAAGGACTGCAGCTCAGTCAGCTCACTCAAATCATTGTCCCAGCCTTGGGGAACCGAGAAATGGAAAAATGAAAAATGAAAAAATGGAAAGAAACACACTGTAGAAGAGTGCAAGAGCAGTTCCTGACAGACTGCATGCTAGAGGCAGAGCAGGCTGCTTATTTCTAAAATTTGCTGCATGGTTTCAGTTCCAGGACATTTCCCAAATATTCACGTCACCTCCTGTGACAACATACACACATCCTTGTGGGTCCTGTTTCCATCCACTGCCAGGAAACATTACACAGAGTTGTCTGCATAAAACCACAAGCCTTGAGATGAGGCATAAATGAAGATTAAAAATAGATATCTATATTGCTTTGCTTGAATTGAGATGACCAAGAATGAAGCTTAAAAACTAAAGAAACAGAATTCAAACCATGGAGAACAAGGAAGCTGGGATCCCATCCATTCCAGTGTGGGGTCAGGCAGATGTGCTGGGGAGCCATGAGCAGGAGTGGTTGCCAGATCTCTGCTGCTGCCATAGCTACAAAGGAACTTGCTCCCTCTTTTCCATTTTCCAGAATAAGAACTGTTAAGACCTACTGTACTTGTTATGCCTTCCTCTCAAATCCTGCTACTGCTTCACATATCACTTTCCCTGTATCTGCAGCTGTGCTCATTTCTCCTTGTAAATCTCCAGAGCACCTTTGTTTCTTGCACTCTCCTCTGGGTGCCTTTCACCCTTGCTTAGGAAGTCAGTCCCTGCATTTCCCATGCATTTGCTTCTCAGCTTTGTTCATCCCTTGCACTCTTCCTCTGACTGTGCATAGAGTTTGTTCCACCTGAACTTCAGTTTTGGCTTGAAGGCCCAGAGTGGGGAAGGAGGATCAGCTTCAGCATCAGAAAGAGCAAGACAACAAGTCACAGGCCTGAAGGAGAGTGATACGCAACTGTTCACATCCAGTCGGCTGTCAATGTCATCTGCTCAGCTAGAAAATCCCAGAGGGTGTGGATTAGCATGAGTGACAGCTGAGGTGGGGTATTCTTTGCATTGAAAAGTCTTTCAGGAAGCACCAACGTCTTGCAAACAGAGCGTTTCTGCAGAAACGTCTGCATTTCTACAAAGCTTTCAGCAGAAATACAGCTTGGGGTAGCAGCCTTTGGAACAAGGGAAGGCTCATGTGCTTAGCTAGGGTGTAAAAGATCTGATATCAAGCCCCTTGTCCCCTGAAGTGGGAACAAATCTGTGTCCCATGTACTGTGAGGGGTTATGTTCACTGTTGTGTTGTTGGTGCTCAGTGAGTAGAAGGACTGGGTTTCCTTTTGGTGCCCAACTGAAACACCTCAGCCAGAGCCCTAAGCAACCTAACAGCACATCTGCGTCCTCTTATAGCTCATATTCACAGGAACTGCCTGTACCCTCAGAGACCAGAGGAATGAAGACTGCATCCCCTGGAGGGTGAGTCTGTGGGAGCTGCAGGAACAAGGCAATCCCATTTCGAACCCAGGACCAGGGGACCTAGCCACTAGCAACCTCATTCCCTCCTCAAAGTTTCATTCCCTACCACAAGACTCCAAGAGCCACAGTTTTGATCCCAGGGCAGGCCAGCTTGCTAAACAATATTGCACTGAGGACAAGAGCAATCCTGGTTTATTTTTCTCGCATGTAAAACCAGCGCAACTGTTCCCCAACAACTGCAGGGGAGTCTTTGAAGATGCAGCACAGGACTTACCAGAGGACAAGCTAAAGGTAACTGTGAGGCTGCTCTGCAAAAGCACTTTAATTGCTTTTGACACTGCGGACTAACTTCATTAAGTTAGTCTGCTGTGAGTGGAATTGCCTCACATCTTGCCTTCAGCTGGACTTTCATAGTAGGACATCAGAGATGTCCTCAAGGACCAGAAGATGCTTAGCAGTGTCCAGTATATCTGGCTTGTGTTGAAAAGAATAAAGTAACAATTTTCCCTTAGGGGCCTAAGCACCTCCAAAGCTAGACACTGCCCTTACTTCTTTCCAGCAAACAGAGAACTGTTTCATCAGCCCAAGTACTCCACCATCTACATCCACTGCCTTCACCCAATTATATCTCATTAAACTGGCAGAGCAACCTCAGTATGTGTAGGGGAAGAGAATGACCTTACTGCATGAACGTGGAAGGAAAAACCTGAAACACTGACAATCCATCTGGCTGCAAAAAGGACACAGCACACTTCCATCATTTTGCCAGGCTCAGGTCCGAGCTCCCTTGCTCTGGATGCTGTTACCTACAGTAACTAATGCAGGTGTGGATCCTGCTCATGAGAAGATGAAGATGGCGTAACCACCACTTGCGTGTCCAGAAATGTACCTCAGACAGAGTCTTTCTTTGCAGCAGTAGTCACTGTGTCCCACAAGAGCTCAGGCCTTGCTAAAACCATGCTGGCAAGAGGACTTGGAAGCAATTCTGTGTGAAGGCTTTGCTATCAATTTGGAAATTTCCAGCCCTTGGGTATCTGCAGTTATTACCGTGACCTGCAAAATGACAAAGCTGTGACAGAGATCTTACTGGTGAGACCACACTGGAAGAGCTGCTTCACCAACCACATGCACATGGGCAATGTGAGCTGATGGAAAGGGCCCCTCCAGCTCCTTCACCCCACTGTAGTCAGTGTGGGTCCAGCACTGTATAGACTGACTGCAGGAGTCAGTCCCCTCAGGAGGGAAGACATGCTGCTTTGCAAAAAGGACCAGGTAATTACAGGAGCTGCAAGGTTTTGTGCTTTTTTCCTTTTTTTTTTTTTTTTTTTTTTAATGTAGTATCTAGCTCTCGGTGAGAGCAGCTCATTTATAGGCATACTTGTGCTAAAAAGCATTCAAATTAATCAGTTAATCTAGGATTCTATTACTTATACTTTCATATGAGCATATAACAAACAAATACTGTGAAGACAAAAGCAAAAAATCAGTGAGTGCAGCTGAATCAGGAAAGCAGGAAAGCTTTTGAATTGTCTTAATGATATTGCAACAATGAGAATGCCATCTTTTATTTCTTGTCCCCTCACTATGAAATAAGTAGTTATGTCCTGAAAATTATCAGGCTCTGAAAAGTTAACAAATATTTGCCTGAATGACAAAATTTTCATGACAGAACATTGTCCTGAGAACAGTTATTATGCAGTATGTTTACAGATAGCTTTGACAACAAACCAAAAAAGCTTTCTAATTTAGTGCTCATCATTAATTGCCAACGCTTATAAAAAATCTTGAGCAGCATGGTCACAACACTTTATGCTTTCCTAGATCTTTAAGCACTTCATTAAAATAACTATAATAACTAATGAATGCAAAGCAGTCTAAGGTGGCTGTTGCTGTGCAGATCTAGTGGTAACTCCAGAAGGGAGTGGCTTTTTCAGAGAGTGATTTTTTATTAGAGTTTTTTACTTTTTGCTTCAGGGATTATGCAGGAGCAGCTGCAGCTCTCCACACTTGAGATGTCTGTGCAAATTTATTTAGTTTCTGAAGTACTAAAATATGCTTTTCCTCCTTTTTTTGGGGTGAGGAGGTGGAGCAGGGACAGACTTTCAGCTATTTGGTTCTGTGTCCAGACTGTTCCTGGTGAAGCCTGTGTCAGAACCCCTCCTGGAGAACCCTTGCATGTCTGCCCATGATAAATAACAACTCCCATGATAAACTTAGGAAAGAAGGCAGATGTCAGATTTTGCTGAATCAGTCCAAACTGTCTATTCTCCCCCATCCAGGGCCTGATCCCATTATAACATTTGATTCTTGAGGTTGGTGTGCAAGTGAGAATTTAAAAAGTAAATATGGCAAGGGATTTCCAGGTAACCAAACAGGCATCTCTGCACTTTTTCAGAAGCTTTTTACACTTCCCTTTCTGGTGACTTTGAGTTAGTTCTCACTGCTAGTTTATTCTCATAATCAAAACAATTATGGAATGAGAGCACTGTGATAACAGCTTTCTAAAAACTACACAAAACCTCCCATTGCTTTTCTGCAGCATCCCATGAAGAGCAATGTTCACCAAGACACCCTAATTTCAATTGCAAATCTTAAATGTGACAATTTTTTAGAATGTGTGTGAGATTGCACATTTAAATGAGAGCTGGGTTAAAGCTGGTATAAAACTGGTACTATTATCCCCCTGATGCAATCACTGGATTTGTGTTGGCGCGGTGGGAGAGGGTGAAAGACTCCTTTTTGTGGAGCTCCCAGACTCCACTGCCATATTTATAATTGCACGGCTCCCACATCAGCAATGCCAGTGGTCTCTTGTCCCTCTGGGTCAGAGATGTCTTGCTGACTCCATCCCTGACACAGGATGCACACCTTGTTTTCTGGCACGGTTCTGCCTTCTACCAGCTAACTCTGTAACCACCAAGGAAGCAGTTATACAATTATGCTGTGCCAGAAGGGAACCCACTCAAGCTTTACCCCTGGCTCTGCCACATGCTTCCAGTGAACTGCAAGCAGTGAGGATGTTCTCAGACAATGCCACTAATCTTGTTTCACTAATTTTTCTGACAGCTGGGGCCTGATCTTTCCAAAGCATTGTGCTTTCTGAAAAGCTGCCGGCAGTGACTGGATAGAGCAGAGAAAGGTCCTGATGCTCGAGCCCTGAGTGTATGAGGGAGAGGCTTTAGAAGATGGTAGCACATTTACAAGTAGTCACACTTGGTCTAGCTTCTGTGGGAAGGGGCAGGAACACCTGCAGTTACAGAAGAGGACATATATATCATGTAAGTCAGGGTGGTGGTGTCTCCTCTTTTGGTCACCATCTCACTCTTGTAGGTACCAGTGGAGATTCCCAGCTGAGATCCTCTGCCTCAGCCATCAGATAATTTGACCACAGTCACCAGATAACTTGGCAATAGAACTCATTTTTCAAATCACATATAAACGAGTGACACAAACTGGTTTATGTGACTCATGCTCTCTGAAAAAGCACTCTGTAAACACTTTTTATGGTTAAAAAATATTATAATCTGTCAATTACAGCATGCTACGCAATGGGGCACAAATGTTCCACATTTCTGTCATTTGTCACACATTGCTATGGCCTGTGTCACACACTGGCAAAGCTGTAAAGGTTGAGAAGTTCAGTTATGTCATGAGAGTATGAATGCACAGCAGGCAGTGTCTTCACAAAAAGAGATTTTGAAAACCAGGAGAAAGATGCTGCTCATCGGGAACAAATGAGTAGAATGAATCAACTATATACACACAGGTGGGGATGAATGACTCTAGGAAAGGACATCTGAGTCATTATGGATCATAAATGGTGGGAAACAATGCAGCCACAGAAAAGGCATGTGCTGTGCTGTGCTGTGCTGCATCAGTAAGCCTCTCCTGCAAGAATCGAGACTGCTCTTTAAAAAACGAGAATGTGGACACACGGGGGAGGGTCCAGAGGACAGCAACAATCACCCTAAACACGAGCATGAACATAAACATAAAGGAGTGAATAACTTTAACATCTGAAATGCTTAAACAGGGCAACAGAAATGATATGCATTTAAACTTTAGATGGTACTCTGGCTTCAGCAGTGCAACGCATCATTAGATGCCAGACTCTGCGGTGGGATATAGAGTTTTCCTACCCATGTCAGACATACACTGTTTGGATTTACCCTTTCACAGTTCAAATTCAAATACAGCTGAGTGCATGGGAGAGGCTAGCCCTCCAGTAGGCCGTCCTTTTTCATTTTTAAGGAAGGTTGTTCACACAGACAAACTGCTCCATGCTTCTTCTGGTAGAAGGACATTAATTAATCAAACCTTGAGTCAATTGCCCTCTTTAACCTTTAAATTCTTACCTTAAGAGCACTAACACTAGACAATATATCAAAAGGCATTTTGTTTTTAGAGTGTGCTTGTAATGAAAGCGTGGCTCAGTTTTCAGCAGAAATTACTAGTTTGCTTGGTGCATCTGATAAAACCATTTGGTTGGCTCAAATCTACTTTACAGACTCAGCAGAAGGACGGTTGTGATATTTCATGAATATGACCTGCGCAACACAGGACATGCAGCTCTTGAGATGGTAGAGGAGTTAGTGAGGAGAGAAAAAGATCCTGATGCAATGTTTGGCAAAACATTCTGTGTTTGGATCATGGGGCCTGTGTGTGCACATACATGTGCCTATGAGCACATGAAATTTTGTGTGGGGATGAGGGGAAAGTAATATTCACAATTCATCAGCTTAGTGTCATTTGGTAAATGCTGGATGTTTATTGCTGGGGATAGAATAGACATTTCCTGTGGGAGAAGACTATTACTGGAGTAATTCCAGAAAGTTTCAAAAATTAATCTATGTGTTTCTGAAACATTCTAGAGGTTTTTAGACATTTGTAACATCATCCAGGTCTTCCATCAATAACATGTATGGGCCTGTTTACATTATATTCAGCCAAACTGGAGAGTCTGTAGAACAAGGACAGTTATTTAAAGAAAAAGTCATCCAGAAATCTGGCCTGAAGATCTTGCTATTAAAAAAAGAAGAAATAAAATATGTCATACTGTAACTAAAAAAAAATTCTATTAAAACCCAGATTCCTGAAGGTGCCATGATTTGAAGCCTGTGATCTCAATACAAGGTTATATACGGTCTGTCTTGTCAATCCTAAGTGTTCAAAAATCATGAAATCAGCATGAAAATGAAAATCTCTCCTAAAATGACACATTTGTTTTTGGCCTCTGCACTTTTGAACTTTATCTGCCCAGATTTTCAAGCTTACTTTTGCAATCATCATTAGAAATTAATGAAAAAATAAAATGGCAGAGGAAAGAAGTACAGATTTTCAAGTAGTATCAGGAGTGAATGGCCTGATGCTTTGTCAAGAAAGCTCTGAGTACTAAGAGTCTCACGGTAATAGCCTAAGTGTTGGCCCCTGCAGAACAACTGGTGTCTGTATCTGTGTGGATTTTACAAGCCACTGTCCATTGCTTATCTTTTAAGTGCTGCATTGGTGGAATATATAATCTGGCTACAAATGACTTTTAAGATAATTGTTCTGTCTGTCTGTTTCTGAGTTGCTTTTTATTACAAAGTAGGTATCTCTAAAGAACAGCTATCTTAATTAATGTTTGCAGATCTTTAGTCAATAGTCATTAGTATTTTTTAAGACAGTTGACCAAATCAGGGCTAAGATCCAACTGACAGCTCACACCATCTACACTGGTTGAATTCACAAAAGCAGGAGCTTTTATTGCCAACCTAGGTAAATACTGGCAGAACAAATGCCATGGGGAAAATGTGCTACTGCAGCAAGACCCATGGCCCTTACCTCCCTTTTGCAGGCAGGAAGGCAGTGGAAAGCAATGCTGGATTGCATTTTTTGACTTGCTTGCTATTCTTGCTCAACAGGGAGAGGTTTAATGGGAATCTGTGGACCAAGGGTGCACCCGAAGAATTTGTTTTTCAGGGACAGTGCAACCTTTGTCTAATGCACAGGCAGATTTTCAGAGGGATTTAAATACTTAAGTAAGGTGGTTGACACCTAAGGAGATTTGATAAGAGTCTAACCCCCCATGGAGTAAAATGATTCTCCCTTTCCTGCGTCCATCTCATACGGTCTTTAGGGGGAAAAAAAGACAAAGGAGAGTGAACATATTTGTCACGTGTTGGCCATGATTCCTTCTGCATAGGGTCATTTCTACAACTTCAACCGCTACCAGCGGGTCCCAGAAATTTGCCACACAGGAGCATCCATCACCAATAGGTGAGCATGTATCTTCCACAGCTTTTAATGTCAGCCTCAATGCCATTCTCTCAGTGCCTCTCACTGTTCTCTGTGTGTGTGTGTGTGTGTGTGTGTGTGTGTGTGTGCGCGCGTGCGTGCTGTGGGTCTGGCATATGTTCAATATGTGAACTTGCTTAATAAAAGAACGAGATAGCCATAATCCTGACCATTGCCAGGTGGGTAATACACAGCAGACTGAAGCCTGTGCCATGAGGAATTTTGCTTTTGTCCACTCATGAAACATCTGCCCTGATGTGTTCCTTATCTGGGGGGGGGGGGCAGGTTTTGAGCTTGGAGAGGTGTTGCGGTGGCGAGGGAGACAAGACAAAGGACAGACACTGTGGTCTTCTGCTCTCTCAGAAGACAGCCTTCTGCTCTCTCTTTGCATGTGCCCATGTCAGGTAGACACGAACTCAGCCTTTAGCTGGTCTGTGTAAGGGACATCCAGCCTGCTTGGGAAGTGCTTTGCTGTTGGCCAGGCATCGGGGTCAGCTTCACACTGCTTCTGCTGAGGCTAAAACCTGCACTTTCTGCCCTGCACTTCCGAACGCCTCTACCAGCCTCTGGGTCAAAGCAAAGACAGGCCTCTCCAGAGCTGCTGTATGACAACTACTGCTCCTTATGCTTTCTCTTAAGAGTTTGTACTGAATAGTGGAGAACTGTCAGTGTTAGGTTAATGGTTGGACTAGGTGATCTTCAAGGCCTTTTCCAACCTAGATGATTCTGTGAATTTCTTAATCTGCATATACTGTTTTACTTATTACTAGTGTTCTGCTGGTAGGGGCAGGCAGTCCCTGGACTGTACAAAAGCCTGATTGTACAATCACTTTTGGAACAAATCTGAACCAGCAGAGTTGATTTCAACTCACAGTACTTGGCAGCATCTGGATAAGGTGTGTTTGTCCCAGTACTAGAGCCTACTAAAGCTGTTTGTCTGTCTGTCAAATCACAGCCTCCCAATGTGCTATTCAAAGGTAGGGAGCTGTTTGAGTGTGTATGGGACGTGACCAGCTTTGACTGTGTAAGCAGTAGCTTTGGTAAATCCCTGCTGTTCCAGCAGCAGGAGCTGGAAAAAAACCTGAGAAGTCAGCAGAGAAGACATGACCCAGGAGCCTTAGATTCAGCCCCTTGTCCTGGTTCTGACTCGTAGCATGAGCTCCCTCACACTGCTTTCCCCTTCAGCCCTTCGTCAGCCTTGGCTCTGTGCAGGATGACACCTTAAAGGGCAGGCTTTGCCTCTTATCTCAATTTGCTGGCATAGCAGACCTTAAGACATACCTTATCATGTTGCATTAGCAAGCTATTAACAGGATCTGAAATGTTATGCTGACCTACAACAGAACCCCAAAGGAGCCACATCTATGTGAATGATTTCCAGTCTGGTGCTGCTATGGTCTGTCTTTTTGCAGTCTTCAAAAAGCATACAGCTAAGGTCAGAGCAGAGGAAAAAGCTGCCTCACCCTAGAGGGTGCAATATCCAGGTCCCCCAGGGCTGAATCTCACTTTCAGCAGTGTTCTTCAGCACTTTGGAAGAGCCTGTATTCACCAACCACAAGACTGGGAAGGAGATTATCCTACACCAGGATGTAGGTGCATTTTAACCCTCTTGTTTCTTGCTGATCCCTGCTGGTCATGAGCTACAGCAGAGGCTGCTACATCTATTCTGGCTCATCCAGCAGGCAGTGATGGAATCTGAGTATTCTCTCTCTCCCAGTTGGCCAGGCAGAGCTCTATAACTTAGCACACTTTGGAAAAGCCTGGGAAACATACTGCAATTAATTGGCCACATCCACATTGCCAAAAGGATGAACATGAAAAGATGTTGTTATGCCAGCCCTGAGAAAACAGGCTCTGTTGCCCAGGTTGCACAAGGCAGTGTGTCCTACAGAAGAGCACTGTTGTGCTTGTGAAGTGGGCTAATTAGTTCTGTCCCCCATTCAGATCAAGTTCAGCCCCTGTGGGAGCACATATACCATTCGTGGTACCTAATTATTTTGGTCAGTATACAGCTTGGAAGAGTCCTGCCCTGGGCAACTACTGCACCAGTGCAATACCCTTTTGTGACCATCAAGCCTCTGATGGGATTTCAGCACCATTCCCTGCTGCTGCACGCTCCTGAGCTTGCAAGAGCTCCATTTGTTAGCACCAGTGAGACCCTGCACTGCAGGAATGACAAATCAATAGTTGTGCAGACAAATCCATTTTATGAGAAGCAATTATGGAGCTGAGCAGATCTGTGTGAGAGGAACTGAGTAAAACATTACTAGGAAAGGTCTGGTATAACTGTTGTCCCTAAAATTGGCAAGCCACTGGGAAGGGGAGTGGGAGGCTATATGAGAATCCTCATTTACTAGAGAGCTCTCTATCTATCTCTGGAGATTTATGAAACCTTGTAGTTTGTTCTCTGTTAATGTCTTACACTCCCGAAAAGCCCTTTTCAGTTAGAATAAATGATGGCCTCCCCCGCCATGGCAAGAACAGATTGTTATAGTTCTCCAAAAGGACCTGACTGAATGGTAGCAAGAAAGATGAAACAGCATGGCATCTCTTTTGAAGCAAAAGTAAAACTAGTTACGTTCTGTGTCTATGGTCTTTCATTTAGCGGAAGAAAGAGAGATGAATAATAGATGGTCCCTTGGAAATACCGTTCCACCAGCTCTTAGTTGGAATCAGGCGATGCTAATACACTAAGAGCATTCAAGATTAATATATTTAATCTCCATAAGGATACAGTAATTTTAGCCTAGTGAGAAGCAATGGCAACTTTTCCCTTTCCCCCACAAAGACCCTGAATCTGTATGCAAAAGGATGTCTTAGCCATGTCCCAAGGCAATAGATAAAGAGCCTTTAGCTTCCCTGTCATTCTCTGGAAGTGTCAGATATCCAGGACATGATACAAAGCATTGCAATTAGGAAACAATATACCACCGAAATATTTCAGGATGCAAGGGACCTTTAAAAAAACAAAGTGCCTTGGAAATACAAAGTAGATGACGGTCGTTCAGAGACAATCACAAATATCAGTGACAGCAAGAGGACGATAAACCTTATTTACTACAGATGGTTCTGGTTTGGGGTTGCCACATCCCTAAGGAAGGGTGAATGGACAGGGTCATACTATATAAGGCCACCACATTCACCGCCATTCACAATATCCTGAATCCATGTTTCTCAGTTATCTTCCAGATATAAAGATTTAACACCTGTAAAAGTCCACACCTGCCCTAGAGATCATCCCAACAAAGTAAATGAAAACAGGTGCTTGAATATTCTAGAGTGTTTGGTAAAAGCTTAGCAGTCAGGCCTAAAACTACAGCTTCATTAAACAGGCACTAACTTACATATGCACTCTACTACAGAATTAGCTATGAAAAAATAGGTATATTTCCTCCTTCCTGATTTTGACTCTTATGACCGATCCACCCACTGCCATACGCACCACCACCAGTTCACGTGAAATTTTAAAAATAGCCTACATGTGTTTCCTTTCTGCCCAGTCTGAATGCAAACCAGATGTGTCATGTGGTAGAGCATCACTTTGGCTGCTGCTAGCTTACAAATTAAGTGGTTCTTTATTGTTTGGTGTCTAAGAGGTGTGCAGCATTTTGCTTCATGCCTTGTGGACCACAGCACTCCACAAAATATGTGTGGTAACAGAAGCTACTGAGAAGTCTCAGAGCCGCTGTTTCCCTGCCTTACACGCAACTATTCCTCTTGCATTTACCTAAAAGTACTTAGGGTGCAGGTTGTGACCTGAGAAGGTGCAAAGGCCAGGGAAACATGTAAAAAGTGTACAGAACTAGCACATCCTGACCCAGATAACTTAACTATGTTGGCATGGTCAGACTTTGAAGCAGGATTAGGACCTCCTCACAGACTGTGGTTGCAAGCAACAATCAACCAAGTGTACAGCCCTGTACTGGTACCCTAGCACCAGTCTTCACCTAAGGGGCAGCATGTCATTTACTGTTCAAGCATCTCCAGGTTATTGTGTGAATCCACCATTTGCCCCTAACAATGTCTGGTCTGGAAAATGGGTTAACAGCAAAGGGGTGTCACTAATGAGATGTTCTGCAACACAATGGGGCTGGGGATATGCGAACATGATGCAAAGCTCTGTGCAGCACTTCTTAGGGGTACATCACAGATCAGCAGCACTCCCTCCCTCTTGGGGCACCCCTCTGAACCCTATGTTTCACTTCAACTCTGTGCAAATCTCCATTATGGCTGAGTGAGTGGCCCCATGTCAGCCACAGTGCTTATAAATGGGAGGCTACACTGATCATCGACAAATACCCAAAAATTGAACTCTAAGGCTGGGCTCTTGGAGTCAAGACAGGTGGAAAAGACACTTGTCTGTACATTTGCACATCCATCCTCCAAGCAGCAAGAATCACAGTTTCACCTGGGCGGTATGCTGGTTTCATAGGGCTGGTAAGGCCAGTTTTCTCTCTGCCCAGTGGACCACTGGAGAAGAGCATCACAGAGCAAGGACAAAGCAGAATTTGATCTCTCAGCTCTAAAGCCATGCCAAAATCCCTTAACCTCTCCACCATCACTGATGTTAGGTCAGTGGACCAGAGGACCTGGACTGCCAGGCTGCAGAAGGCTGCTGCCTTTTGGATATTGTGCACTGTCCCAAAAAATAGCTGGGATCCCTCCCTGTCACACTGCACCAGGACCATGCAGAGGCTCTTGCCCCTGCAGTAGGCATCATGTGCTCTTCTCTGCTTCCAGTAATTTCCCTGCAGTTTCAAACTACACACTTTCCAGAAGGGTTGGTTCATTTTAAAGTGGGATTTAAAGTGTTGTCATAGTGTCCTGCCCTCACTGTGAAGAAGCAGAATAATTTGGCCATGGCTGAAAACATGTTTGAGACTTCTGTAAACGGCATCATAGCAGAACTGAACTCAGATGTAAAGGGGATACAGCTCCCTGGAGTGTTCCAGCAACTGGTCACATGCTGAGTTTGGTACAGGAGATATCATCACATGCAAACCTTCATTTGATCTCCCTCCTCAGATAGAAGTCTGGCAGTGACCCAATCCCATGCATTTGTGCTCTGTACCAAGCCATCTATCCATAACAAACCCTGTATTAACACTGGCATTTTCCACTCTGAAGCAACAGCATTAACCTATTCAGGAGCTGATTTCATACAGGACACTCGGAATAAAGCACATCTAATGTAATCAATCTTGCATTTCTAGCTGAGGAAGTGCTTAGGTTGCTTTTTGCTAGCAGCAGCAGCTATACAGAACTGGTATGTATAGTATCCCTGCTGCAGAGAAAAGCAAACTGGCAGAAGAAGAAAGGATTGTTCCTGGCATCCTTTCCCCACCTACACAGCAGAAGGCAGAGCTGTTTGAAGCCAAGCAATTATCCTCAATTTATTACAGTAATGACAATAGTGAAGGGCAAAGTTAAAAAACCTTTCTGGACAGGGCTGACCAGCAAGAAGGGAGGTTTCTGCCAAAAGAAATTGAACTCAGACTTACAGGTCCCCCATGGGTGTTTACAGAGTGCTTATGTCCCTTCTTCTCCTACCTAAAGGGTCTGCCTTTTTGCCCCGTGAGCTGGAGCCATCCCTGCACTGCATACCTGTTGGATGCCTGCAGCCTCCCCCAGCAGCACTGTGGGGACTGCCCTCCCTCCTGGCCACAGTGACAGGGCAACAGACCCTTCACAGCTTCTCTTCATGCCCACTGCTGTGCTCCTCTGTCTGGCGGAGTGTGAGCTCCTTCCTGCCGCAGCCCAAGCAGCAGAGCCATGCAGTGACTGCTGCCCAGGGAGAAATCTCCTGGCCACAGACACAGGAGGTGATGGTGCAAAGGTCATTCCTGCAACCCCGCTTTGTGCAAGTCAAGGCTGCTAAATTTAATGGGGCTCCATGAGTGGCTGAGGAACTGAAGTCTGGAACTATGCTATACATTGGACAGTGAAAAAACAGCCATGAAAGCAGGCAGTATTCAAAATGACCAGCTGATTTTGCGTATTTATGCACAAAAAAAATTAAATTAGTAAAGATTTGGCAAGAAGCAATCAACTTCTATTAAAAGAAAACAAACAAAAATGAAGAAAAAAAAATGAAAACAGAAGCAAACACAAACAAAAAAACAGGCCCTGCAACTGGTTGAGGTTCAACCAAAGGATGAACAACAAGTCTTCAATATTCAGAGCTCTCAACTTGGGGAAATGTGATCCCCAGACTTTGGCTAAATTGTCAAATGTCAATGAAGTGCAACATTGTGATTTTTTTTTTTTTTTTCCTGAAGGAAGCCATTAGCTAACAGTCTATTACAGTCAATGAAGTAATGACAGAAAAACAGCCTAACTTGAAATGTCAGGATCTGATTTGTTTACGTTTATATCATCCATTTTTAGTAATAAATGCCAGAAAGGAATGTCTTTTAACAGTAAAGACATTTTGTCTTCCTATATATTATAACAACAATATATATAACAATATTTATGATCACAATCTATAACAATATTTCTTATCACAAACTAAATAAACAAACCTCTGGAACTGAATGATTCTGGAATGATTTTTGCTTTGTTGTATCTTTATGCATCCATACTTACTACCCTTATTTGTGACTTTTCTCTCCTTTTTTTCCTGGATTTTCGTTAGCATGTGCTACCCTTTAAAGAGAGAACAGCTGCCTCTGAGGCTGTGGGAGTTCATTTTCAGAGCTGCCACAGGTTTCCTCTGTGACACCAGGTAAATCACAGAGGCCTCTGTAAGAAGAGCCGTTGGCACTCTGAGACTGAGAATTCACCCAAGCAAGGCAAAACATTTGTAAACTGTCACCTATGATGTTATTATTGACTCACGCTCTGTAAAACGGGGCTGGTGAGTGTATTTCCTTAGTTCTCTTCCAGGCTTATAATGGATATGAGTGCAGGCTGCTGTCAAAATGTGTGTTGGAGGGTGTTAGTGAAGATCGCTCTGTTATGCCATGCAAACTGGGGCCTAGCTGGCCCTGCAGCAATATTGCTGATGCCAGCAGCAATGTTGGAAACCTCCCAGCACCAGCCCTATGGCAATGCAGGCTAACAGTGCGAAAGAAATCCAGGCTAACAGTGCGAAAGAAATCATCTGCAGTGAGTGACATTCTTCTCTACTTGCAGGTCTGGATATTCCCACACCCATCTCCCTGATGATTTCAAGAGAGAAAGTGAAGTGTCCCCCATGGCACAATTTTGTGTGGTCCAGTTCAAGAATACCTCCTACTATTTTGAAACCTGAACAACCTCCCCAGGATCTTAGTACTGTTCAGCACTCAGCCCAAAGGGCTGGCATGCACCACAGCGACATTTCAATCACAGTCACCATTTCCCCTTCAGACTGAAGCCCATTAGCTGCTAAACTGGCTACTTCCTGGCTCTCAGCTGACGGAAGCACTTTGCTGGGAGTATAATCAATCTTCCTACAAAACTCTGGCTGGTACTCTTGCAGGTGATTAAACAGTCACATGGGAGAAAAATGACACAATTCAAGGGTTGCTCTTAACCGAGCTAGGACATGAAAAATGAAAAGTGTCACTATATTACTTAGAGTCTCTTACATCATCACCCCCAAAAAGGAGACATGAAATGCAGCCCCTCTGTGATGGACTTATGCATAATTCAAAAGATGAGCTGCCTTCAGGAGCAGATCTCTGGGTCCAAGTCTGCTGAGAATGCCAAGCAGCCTGAAGGCTTCTCAAGCAATGAAAAGGGCAGATCACTAACACTGTGCAAAAATGAAGAACAGGAAAGACTGAGGTTGAGATCACACATGGGAAGTCACAAACTGACAGCTTTAAAAGCTCTCTTAGCAAGTGAACATCCCCAGAAGCTCTCATAGTTTTACAGATATCTCTAGATTTGTGGTCCTTCTGCTACATAGTCTTCCTATGCTCTGTGAATATTCACCATATGGGCTCCCCACAAGAGTGGAACATAATGCTCTTTAAATTAGTAGCATTTAAAGCAGAATTAGTGTTACATTTTAAATGGTCATTCCAAGATTTCAGATGATCATTCCACTATTTCTTTACTTTTACATGAAAGCAGAGACAGGGCAGTTAACTTCCTAAGTAAAAATTCCAGCAGTTGAACAGGCTTATTCTTGCCAAAACTGTGATTAATTTCGAGCTTGAATAATCTATTTTCAGCTCATTTGAGAGTGAGCAGTGTTTCCTTGACAGATCTGAACATCCCAAGTTTTCTCTTATATGACCTGTCATTACACAAACGTCATGGCCAAGTTATTTGTCTGATCTTTCTCCACTGAATGACATTTTAAAGTCTTCCTCTTCAGGGGCCGTATTTACATGACTTGTCAGTGTTTGTCCTGGTTTTGGCTGGGACAGATTAAATTTTTTTTCCTAGTAGCTGGTACAGTGCTCTATTTTGGATTTAGTATGAGAATAATGTTGATAACACACTGATGTTTTAGTTGTTGCCAAGTAGTGTTTATCCTAACTCTGCCTATCCCATGGTCTGCCAGTGAGGAGATAAACAAGAAGCTGTGAGGGACCATGTCCAGGACAGTTGATCTGACTAGCCAAAGGGATATTCCACACCATAGGACACCATGCTCAGTATATAAACTGGGGAGAGTTGGCTGTGGGGTGGATCACTGCTCAGGCATTGGTCACTACAGGTAGTGAGTAGCTGCATTGTGCATCACTTGTTTTTCTTGGGTTTTACTTCTCTTTGTTTTCTTCCTTTTCATTACAATTAGCATCATTACTATATTTTACATTATTTCAATTGTTAAACTATTCTTATCTTAACCCTTGAGCTTTAATTTTTTTTATTCTCCTCTCCATCCCACTGTGGGAGGGAAGAGTGAGCAAGCAGCTGTGTGGTGCTTAGTTGCCAGCTAGGGTTAAACAACAATGATGTTTCTGCTGTTATCATTTTTGGATTAATTATCAGTAGTATTTTGCCATTGTGTCATGACCATTTGTAAAACAGAGTAATGTATGAAAATTAATGTATGAATGAAATGTAAGTTAACATCAGACAGTAGCGCTGGTATACCCATTTGTTAAAATCAATGTGTATTAGTACTCTGAAAGAATCAGTAACCGCCCTGAGAAGACATTACAGATAATCTGCAAAAACAAAAGCAGAGCATAACCACATATTACTCTGCAACTTGGGGGACCTGCTAGATATCTGTTAGGGGCAAGTCAATTTAGATACCAAATTCTTCTTTGAATGCTAGCATACTGACATGCCATGTTCACTGAATCTCAGTCCTGTTCAGGAAGCATCACAATATTTTTCTGTCTTCTTTGTTTTCAGCACCCTCCCCTGCCAGCTTCTGCCCAGCTAAGTGGCTTGGGGGAACTGATACTTCCTCTGGTTCACAGCTAGTAAGTTGGCTTCTTGGCCTTGTAGCAGTTACCTGAATACACTTACAGAGTATGTCTTTTTAATCCTTCCTCCAAATTCGGAGAATGAAAAATGGCATACTAAACAATCGATTAGTAACAATTAATAAAATTATGGGTTGCTTGAAAAGCTACTTCTCTGAGACATCTCCATTAATATCTACAGCATGGTTGGAACTAGCAAGCAACAGAGAGGTTGTAAGCCATGTTCTTGAATCTTCACAGTGTATTTGTTTGTTTTACTGGCTAGATACCACTTTATAAAGCAAAAGGAGAATTTTGAGGTATT
Organism: Athene noctua; assembly: GCF_965140245.1. Classification (NCBI taxonomy): domain Eukaryota; kingdom Metazoa; phylum Chordata; class Aves; order Strigiformes; family Strigidae; genus Athene; species Athene noctua. Next base: position 43,816,818 of record NC_134077.1, read on the forward strand.
ATTCTAACTGACTTTGAAGAAAAGACTCTGTGTGCTAATGAATTTATTGGCTTTTAGGTCCTGAAACATGGTTCTTTTTTGCTTACAAACAGAATACATACACAACTGTATATTCAATAAATTACATAGCTGAAGGAGTTTGCAAAAATTGTTACTGATAACCTTCAAAATCTATTAATGCTATCACTAAATCAATGTCTCAAAAAAGTAAGGTGGGCTGACTAACCTTCATTAAGCAATGGCTGGAGTGCACTGAGGGCTTTTGAACAAAGAGATGGAAGGGAATTCAGTGACAGACACTATGCATGCAGCATTTGCTGCATGGGCAGAGCAGACTGGCTCCAGCCCTCAGGGAGGCTGAGGAAAGAAGGGTGCGAAGGGCACTTCCTTGGATCTCAGCATCAGCGAGGAGCCTGTACTCAGCATGGCCAGATGGCAAAAGGATCTTCCTTGAAGAGGTTCCCTTAGAAATGCAGCATGGCCAAAGAATGGATGATTGCATACATACTCCAGTGCCTCTGCACGGGGAAAAGCTGCTTTCTGGCATCCTGCAAGTCCCAGGTAGACTGCAGGTATCTGTGGCATGGGGGAAGAGATTCTTCCTGCTTTCTTCCAGTCAAGAAAGGATCAGATCTCCCCTGCTCTCCTTGCTTGGCAGATAACCATGTCTTCACAGTTTCTTGGCACTTTCCTGGCTACTTAATTATGTTTCTCTGTTGCAAATACAAGCTGAAGCCTCTCTAAGTCCCTGTATCAACTCAGCAGGAAGCCTTTTTTCATCTCTCTTACCCTGTGCTCTTTAATTCCTAAAACCCTGACGATACACTCATTAGTTTGTTCCCTGACCAGCTCCAACCAGATACAGAAATGATCATTCTTCCATTCCTCTCCAGTTGTCTCTCTCACCCTGATGCACTTCATTTCCCTTGCAAAGTTAGTATTACCTTCATACTGCTGAGCACACCCACAGCCCATGAAAAGCTATCTTGAAAATCCCAGCTATCTTGAAATTATTAGCCACTGTGACTTTCTTAATATGATCATGCTCCTTAATTCCCATGTACTGTGATGGCAAAAGATGCTTGGGCCTCATGCAACCCTAAGAGCCTGAGTCCATGCAGCAGACCCACTCACTGTAGGACAAAACCGCAAAAGAATCCATCACATAAGTGAGGTGTCTTTAAGCTGGGTAGACAGGAAAAACCACCAAAATACTTCCCTCCCACAGATCCATGCTCTGGTGCTGTTTCTGCTTTTAGAAGAAAGAACCAAATGTTGGAGAAGCTGAGACAACAAACTGAATAAAGGGCAAACTGATGCAATAGTCCTTGGGCCAACAGTGAGAGAAGCATCAGCAGGGCACAGAGGGAGAAATCCTCGAAAGCATGAGGAGAAGTCAAACAAATAGGGGAGCTTGCACAGTAAAACCATTGAGCCAACCTCCTGGTTCACCCAAGAAGCCCTGCTGAGGCCATCCTTCAGATCAGGACAGAATCAGCCAGGAAATAAGAGAGCTGAAACTCCTCCTGAAATGCACACAGCATTGCTGAAACTGGGTTATATTTGTCTTTTCTTCCCTTGATTGGCTCTGAGGACTGCTGTTCTGCCCCAGTAAGAAGCAGCATGTGACCTTGGGGGTCAAGAAGAAGGACAGTAAGGGCCCTTGCATATTTGAGACATAGGTCTTCTGCCCTGACTGAACATTATTACTAATTTACCACTTAAAATACTAAACAGATACTGGTGCTACTGCATGCAACTTGAGTATTTCAGAACAGTGACCAGGACATTGAACAAATTTTATTGTCCATTGTGATTCTTGACTAGCTCATGTGTAAGTATCATATCAAAATTACAGTTTTATTTATCTGAAAACTAGGAAATCCTGAGGGGGGGACGACATAATTCAAGAACTGAAAATTATTTCCTCCATGGGGAGAATTATGGAGCTCAGCCTGCCTATCCAGTCAAAAAGACTTATCCAGAGCTGAGATGATTACAGTGTATATGTATTTTTGTGAGGGGAAAATACGTGGCACAGAAGAACTTTTTAATCTAGGAGAGAAAGGTGTAAATGAAAGAATGGCCAGAATACAAACATAATTTCAAAGTCAAAGTAGGCAGTTCCACTCAAAAGAGAAGCTAGAATAAGGAAAAAGGTAGACATTGTCTCACTCTCAGTCTTCACACCACAAGATGTGAAGGGGGTGGGGGTCTGGAGACATTAGTCCTGAAGATAGTCTATGTCATGTAGGTCACGGAGAATCCCAGTGCTCTGCTAGGTCTCACAGGGCTACAGACCTAAGAACCTTTATGCCAGTGAAAATTAGGACCATTTAATTTAAGTTGAAAAAAAATAATTATCCAGGTTAATTTAGTATAGTGAAAGGCATAAGTTTCTCTTCTCAAGATCTGGTTCCAGAAGCTTTATGCTGGCTTACAGTTATCACCTTAGAAGATTCAAGGCATGTTTTATGAGCTTGAAGTTTTTTCTTCTTTTGCATAGGAGAAAGGCTTTTGAACGAACTTGATACTCTTTTTTTCTCCTTTGATCTTGTCTAATCTCATGAATTAATTGACTGTTAAAATTTGTAAAATTCAAATCTCTTTCAGGAATTCCATAGAAATACTGAACTATGTCATGAATCATGCTTAAGATCATAGCTTCATATACTCCCCCCAGTGCCATGTGACTACCAAGTCAGTATTGATTTCCTTTCATCTCAAAAACTGAAGCAATATTCATTGCCAAAATAAAAAGCTGTCTGAGTTATGAGAATGCACTGCCAGCAAGTTCCAAGATGAAGCATAGATATAAAAAGTGGGGGAGGGGGTAGTGAAAGCATATGTGAAAAAAGCTGAATATGCTCTGTGAGAAAATATATACAAAAATAAGATTTTCATAATAAGACAATACAGGAGCAAGCCACAGTATCACCAGTCTTGTACAGAGCTGGATGGACTTGGCCTCTGGTTTAGTTCAGAGCAGGCCTGAGTGGGGCCAGCCATGTCCCACTGAATTTGTTCCTGCCCATTTTAACCCAGCTAAAACCTTTCCTCTTGCCTCGGTGACTATGACTACAAGTGATGGGGGAGGGGAATGAGAGGCAGGATGAGACAGGACAGGTTGTAAATAAGCAGACATTACATTGCCCCAAAATAATGCATAGGTATTTCTCCCTTGCAGCTTTCAAAAGCTCTCTACTTGCCAAACAATGGTCATGCTCAGGCTCTCGAGTTTAATGTGTACCTCCTATTGTGTCTGGTACTTCATATTACATTTTAATGTGAAAGATCAAGATGTGATACACAGTGCTCACTCTCTAGGAAGCTGGGCTCCCTGCAGTATAAGTAGTAAAGGTGGCCAGTGTGCCTACTGTAAAGCAATCTACAAAAAGGCAGTGCCTGCTCCTCTCTGTGGTCTGCATGGAGAATGAGAGGGCAGGAGATCTCTAAAATCTCCTACTGGTACCCAAAATTATACACCATGACTCAGTCCTTCCTTGATTTCATGTGACCTTAACATGACCTGAAGAACAAAGACTTCTCCTGCTTAATACCTTGTAACAAAAAAGACATATTTGGGTCCAAAGAGCTCTAAATTCTTCAAAGAAAATTCTCCTCTCTCACTGCCCCATCCTAGATGAAACAGGCTTTTTTCTTTCAGAAGTCTTTCATCACCTGCTGTGGCATCTTCTAGGGCTGTCTGCCCCTTCCTGGAAGAGAGACAGAGCAGTCTCTGCCCAGTTACTGTCTGCAGTAGATTGGCATCACATGTGCTCTCCCTGAACCAGCTGCCTCATTGCATTGCTATTGATTCCGAGTTGGATTTCTGCAGCAAATCTATTGCATTTCCATTAGCAAGACTGCAAATGATGAAAATGATCATTTATATCATGCCAGCTCTGCATCACAATTAACCCACTACATAGCCTCCAGCAAGCCCATTTTTGCCTTCTCATCTGATACTGAGAGCGTTCCCCAAGATTTTGCTGCACCCAAAAGCTAGGCACTGCAAATCTGACATAAAACATTTCACCTAAATGCACAATAGATACTGAAGGAGGATAATTTCAGTCCCCTGCAGTGGAAACCCAAACCCTGGATTTTGTTATGACATCAATTATTAATCAGTTTTGCTTAGAAACTATGTTGTAGTACAGCCCCAGATGTCATTTTTAATAAAGAAACAATGGCCATATACTCCATATACTATTGTATTTTCTATACTCACATATGCCAATGTATATAAATGAGAAGGGAGACCATGCAGAAGTTCCATGTAGTCTGAATACATGCCTTATTTTCAGGGAAGCTTACAAAGCAAAATGAAGCTTTTAAAAATAAATACAAGTGCAGACTACTATTTTGCAGTAAGAAATTCAGACTGTTATTAAGAGAAAGTACTTCAGGAAATAATGCTCTTTCTCCATCGTGTTCTGCGCATGATGCATGGTGCCCAAAAGAAAAATCACACCCATGGGTTAGTTTTGAAAGACATTAATTTGGGGTGCTTGTCCAAGAGAAAGTATCGCAGGTTTGTATCAGTTCGGTCCTCTGAATGTTAAATACAAGAACTGTTTCTAAGCAAGCAATGAATGTAAGGAGATGGTAGAGATACAAAAAGCAACAAAACAATAAATTTGTCTGAACAAACTCTGTGTTTGTTGAGGGCATTTTAAACACTGTGTGACTAAATAGGCTAGGGAGAGGAAGTCTGGACCTGAACTACCTAAAAATTGCTGCGTCTTATGCATTTCACCCCATCACTCCCAATCCCACATTACTCTTGAGTGTTCCTGCCACAAGTAGATATATCTGTAAGCCACCATGACCTTTGGGACAGCAGAAAAAGTTTCAGGGAAATACAGACTGGCTGGCTCAGTACAGTGGCACTTGCTTTATTGCTGCACATTAATGGAGGCCCAGTCGTGTCTCCACATCAGCATCTCTTTCTTACGCTCTTGAATTAGGCTCAGACCTTCTCTGGTTATTTTAATTGTGATTAATTACAACTTCCCTGTGAGAAGACATTTTTAATTCACAGGACACGTCAAAGAAAATTCATGGCTTTTAAAATGTGTTTTTCATATTGTGTAGCAGACATTTAACTTGCAAACTGAATTGCAATATGAGTCTCCCTATATTCTCACTGGAGAGTTACTCCTGCTACAGTCATGCTAGGAATCACCTGGCAGAGGTCTCTTCCTTCATGCTGTTTAGGAAGCTGAAGACCACCTAGCCTCCTAATGTAGGCACTTAAGTCAGGTGTCTGAAGCTAATCAGCATCAATACTATATCATAAATAGAGCAGTATCTGCTCTAAGGACTCTCTTCCTGCATCATCAAGCTTCCGGGAAAAGCAATCTCCCTTGTGGTGCTGCCCTGCATAGTAACAGTGAGTGTAGAAAAGGCTGGTATATAGCCTGTGCTGCATCATCTGCTCTCCCCTCCTGCAGGTACAGTCCCCTGCAGTTCTCTAAGACATCCCTGACCTCGACACTTTCAGAGGCTGTCAGGCACAAACTCAATCCTATGGTGCCTGTGATGGGGATTTGAACTACAGAGCATGAGGCAGAACGAGACTGTTTCAAGAAAAAGAACAAACACTGTGTGAAGGTGCTATGAACAAATCCTCACTGTTCATAAATCGAAGCCTTCCGCTGGGCTGCAGCACCTCTAAGGCGCCCTCGAGCCTCCCACAAAAGTAAAATACAGACCTTCACAAATCACTGTGTATAGGAGAAAGAACATCAAATGCAGAGCTGAGAAAGAACAAGTGGAGGTGAAAGAGGCAGAGAGAAATTGCAAAGAACATTTGCAGTATGATACCAAAACAAGGGACAGGCTAGTTTTCTTTCCTTTTTTCCCATTCCTAGCTCTAAAAAGACACAAGAAATTCAGCATTGTGCCTGGATAACTTTGGAAGGGAGCTAAGACTGTTTCCTAGGTAAACACCCACTTCAGTCCTCAGAGGCACTCTTTCAACACTTTTTCCACCAAGGATGAGAAAGTGGCGGCCTTTGCTGACACTGGCCCAGCACACCTGAAGTAGTAGCAGAAATCAGAAACATGAGAAGGGAGCAGTCGCAGACAGGGGTGGTTGACAGCAGTGCACAGCCCTTTCTCCATTTTGCCATGTTTTCCAGGGGAGGGCCAGTACTGATGAGGTAGGAGGGAGCCCTGCCTGCCCCAGAGGGGCATGCACAGGTCTGATGCTACACCCACCTCTGCATGTTCTGGCCAGCACAACTCAGTGGGCACAGAGGTAGGGAGATGAAGATGTGCCTGTTGGTCATCTGCTGGCCACCTGCTGGTGTGAGATGTGCAGCTGGCCCATCAGAGAAGGGCACCCGAGGTGGCCAGGGAAGTCAAAAGTGGTAAAGACTTAAGGGCCGTGCAGATGTGCCACCAGGCAGGTGTATCCTCTTTGCTGGGCCTTTTGCCCTGCTCACAGGGAAACCCACTCCAGCAAAGTCCTCATGCTGTGGTCTATCTCCTGCCCTGACTCTTGTGTGCCCCATGGGACCTCACCAAGTCAGGAGAGTTGTGATCCCAAAGCCAAGGGCTTGGGCACCTCTGCTTCAGGGTAGAGCCAAAACGCAGGAGCAAAGTACTCCTTAGGCAGAACTGTCATCCCAGAAAGGCAGCCCCACATGGATCTTAGCAGGTCATTTTGGGGGAAATCTGCTTAAATGGAAAAAGAAAAAAAGAGGAAAGACCATAAAGAGGGGAGTGGTTGACTGAAGAGATATAGATGCAATTATTACAGAAACACAGTTTTGACAGTACTACAGGGCTGCATCTATTACCAGCCTGGGTAAAGGGTGGAAATGTATTTAAAGGTGATGGTGTAGGAAGAAGTAATATTTAGCTCCTGAACTGTGTTAGCACTCTTACATTCGACATGTCTTCTCAGAGGGAGGGAGATTGTAGCTTAGTGCATACTATTATACCCCGCTTGTGTAATTATCGTAAGAGTGACACGCTTCCTAAATATGGGAATTCTTTAAATCATCTACCTTTTCTTTCTGTTTCAGCAAAGGAGAAATTATATTAAAATATAAAATGTAAACCAAATACAAAGGAACATATTATTTCTGTATTCATAAAGGGCAAAGTATAGTAATAGGAGTGAGACCAGTCTTGAATCTAATGCACCAGACACTATTACTAGGATTGTCTCTCTTCTGCTTTCTCTCCCAGGCTCCAGGAAAAAGAAGAATCAATTAGCTTTCTACAGACTATGACCTTGAAAGATACAGCTTTAAGGGGAATATGCTGAGTAAGACAGAAAAGAGAGGAGGAGAAAAGGACTTGGAAATGCCTTTTTTTATATTATTATTTTTTTTTATTTTTAATTTTATTTCTGCACTGGAAAAAAATCAGCACAAAAAGGGCTTTCTGGGAACAAGTTACCTCACTCTAACCAAAATGGAAAAAAGGATACTGAGAGTCAAAAGAAGGGAAAATCCAAATTGCAGATGCTACTTTCTAAGTCATCTCTCTGAGAATTTTATAGCTATCAAAGGCATTGCATCAAAAAGTTACCACTGATGCAATCTGTCAACCTCTCCAACAAATCTTGCTCTACATAAAACACATCGAAGTGTTTGAAATGCGCTGTTTCAAAAACTCCAAGACAATGCTTTCAGAGCTGTCCAAAAAGTTCTCTTCATGCCTCTTTGAATTCTTAGGCAGATCTTCTGCAATGTACTTTTCCAGCTATATTTTCTTATTTTACTTTGCAGGGAATTGCAGCCCCTTGCCATAGTCAGAATTACATGCCACAGTTAGAATGAATACTGTCTACACAGTCTTCTCTCTTGGACCAACCCAGTCTTGACCTGTTGCCTGTTCTCCCTCTCCTTTCAGTCTGTGTGTAAGTCTATGATGCCTTAAAACATGTTTATCTTACGAAAATTAAGGCAACAGTAAAACAATGAACTCAACCCAATCACCTAATTTCTGGACAACCATTTATTTCCCAGATGCAAGCACATCTGAATGCAGACAATGGCTTTTTGCCAGTGACTGCTCCAAACAATCTCTTCCCCTGCCTCCCACCACTTCATTTACTTCAGAGATCAAGTTAGCATGTTACCCATAAAGGCTTGCCTCACATGTGGAAATTCTATAGGATGAAGGTTGTCCTGGCATAACCAGCTTTTGGGTGCTTCTCCCTCTCACATGAAAGAGGCCATTTTGGCTGGATGGTTGTCCCTGGTCATTTTATGAAGTAAGAAGTGCTGTCATATCTCCAATGACACAATATTTGCACTACAGATTTTCTGCATCAGCAATTAAAAAAAATAATCACTTAGTATAGTTCTATATAACTGCAAAGGTGATTAAGTGTCCCAGTAATTCAGGTAATGTCTTACCTGTCACAGGCCAAGCCCCCTGTCACTTTACTGCACAGCAATATTTCCATATAAGACCGTTTCCATCAGACAAATTACTTTTAATACAAAGGATGGTTGTCACCCATTATCTAAACAAAAGGCAGCAGGGCTTCTACAGGAATACAATTTTCTTTCAGTGATTCTGGAATTGCTATTCAGCCAGCAGCTGAAGGGACCTCCACTAACATCACTGCAGTTATGCTCATTTTCACTGGCAAGGTGATTGACCCAAAATGTTATACCTAATCCAGTTGCCACATATCTATACTGAGTCCAGTTCTGGTGGAGCTAAACTTAGTAGCAAACTTCTGGTGACTTCAGGGCTCCAGGGTGAGGTTTAGTACAGATCACCTACAAGGCATCTACCCTGTGGCATTTCAGGAAGGCACGAGGGAGAGATGGGGTCCTATAAGACAATTTGCAAGGGACACAGTTGCTCATTCTAATCACTGCACCTTTTCAAAGGAAACCTCAGCCCTGTGCTCTTGGCACAATGGCACACTGCCTTCTCTTTTAACTGGAGTTGCACAATTTTACACAGCTCAGTAATTGCTGGCTCTGGATTTGATGGGTTAAAATGATGAATATCAAAGAAATTGCACTTCAGCAATGTGGTATTTTGATGCTTTATGATTGCTACTGAGAAAGTAATCCAGGTACCCTGGATATTTTTTGCTTTAAGGATTAGCGAAGACTAATTTGGAAATGGACCCCTCCTGCATTGTCAAGAATGCTTTCCTGAAATGCCCCACAAAAGTCAATGAGGCAATGTCCGAGAAACAGGTTCAACAAGATTCAGCTCCTAGAGGAGGGGAAAGATGCAGAGAAATGTGTGCTTTGCTCTTAAGAGAAAGGGAAAGATTATAAGCTAACTGCTGAATTAATAATTTTGGTTCTCTAAATGCTTCAAATACACTGTTGTTCTTTCCCACTGTTCTCTCTGAGTCTTTCAGGAGGATGACAGGGATATTTGCCAGAAACAGACTTCAGGAAGGAGGTAGCAAAAGTGCTCTGCAGGCAAGGCACAGAAAATGAACACACATGGAAGATCCAGCACAGGACATAAATAAAATTTATAAGAAAAATATGCTGATATACCATGTGGAATAGCTATCAGATAAGCCCTTGAAGTAAATCACATACTTCCCTGCAAGTGGATGCAGAGAAAAGGGTCATACTGGTGCTTTACAGAAGTCCCATATGAAGCCTTCTTCATGGCCATGTACACGTCAGAACTAAGTTCAGAGGCTCCTAGGACCTTTCCTCAGCAGGTAACCCATTCTGTACCCAACTTAGTACATTTAAGCTTTGTATGCCTATCACACATCCTCCTCGAGGACAGTTGCAGATTAGGTAAGTGCCCTTTTTTTTTTTTTTTTTTTTTTTTTTAAGGAAAAAACCAAAGAAACACATAGCTTCTACTTACAAAATTTTGGAGCAGTTTGGAGATTCGTTTCTGTTGCTTGCACCTGAGATGCTGTGGTAGGCTCCAGGGCAGGTGGTGACAGCGAAGGTGTGGCAGAGGACAACAACCCAACATCTAGGATGCGGTTATACAGAGAAGGTTGGAGGAACGGTTTGGAGGGCACAAGTGAGCTGTCGCTTTGCACTGTCACTTCAGCCTTGGTAGGTACAGGGAAGGGTGAGGCATACACCTCCGAAGGCACCCAGGCAGACAGAGCTGTAGGATCCACAGCGCTCTTTGGGTCTTGTCCTATCCTCCCAGGGTCGAGGTGGGTAGGAGAGTCATACTCAAAAATCTTGTCCACAAAGACCCACTTTAGGCCAGCAATGCAGAGGCAAAGGCTGAGCAGGCAAGCCAGGATAGGGGCAATGCAGATCTTTTCAGAGTTGAGGCAGCCCTTCAGTCGCTCTGCCTCCAGGCACACACAGCAGGTTGCGGCAAGGCCTGCTATCCCTTGGACCCTCCTGTCCTCTCTTTGGATCCCTGGCATGTTCTCCTCAGCCGGGAGCCCGTTGAGGGATGCGTCAGGGCTTAGCTGAGCTGAGGGGCTGGGGAAAGTTTCAGCAGCTACTTCAGACATGTTTAAGCATCAGCTCTCAAACAGCTCACCTCCAAAAGGCCTTAACTCTATCACAATCCATTACTGTGAGACACAGACAAAAAGAGATTGTAGTAATAGTCACAGCGCTCTCCAGAAATCACGGAATGGAAGTCAGAAAAATGTCCAAGCTCAGTAACATCATTCAAATTGGGAGAGGAGTAATGCACAGGAAAAATGAGTGTCCCCCTGTCCCCCTCTGCCCCTGAGCCCTCTGTCGTGCTCTCTGCCTCTCTGAGGCAAGAGTAGATGCACAATCACTGAGCTCCTCTTTACTGGCCACTTTTATAATTCCTCAAATGCCTCTCAAGCAATTCCAGCTCTTCTGCGGGAGGGAAGAAACATCCCCCCCAAAGCAAGCACGACAAAACAAAACAAAACCGGGGGAACAAGGATGATGAGAGAAAAAAACCCACAAACACAGAATAAATTGACCAGATTAAGTTAACCAATAGCCCAGAGCGAAAGGCAAGATTCTCACCTTGAGCATCTGAGGCTGGTATCTGCTTAGACGAGGAAAACAATTGTCATGCAGTAGAAGGAGCAAAAGCAAAATCTGTAACAACAGCGGCAGCAGCAGAAGTGACAGTAGCAGCAGCATCCTGTCGTGTTACAGCGGCGGCTGAAAGAGGCTGAATCATTACAGAGCAGCAGGTGCTCCCTGTCTGAGCATCACTGCAAACAATATCATTACACAGAGGTTTGAAAGGAAGAGCGATGCCAAGACGATGGTAACTCCCTTTCTCTTCCCTCCCTCTTTGTCCTTCTTGAGCGCTCATTCACTTTCCTCCTTCCACCACCCCCCCACCCCCCCACCCCCCCCCCCTGCGCTCCGCTCCCCCAGCCCCCTCGCAGCCTGTTTCCCTGATGTACAGGCTCACTCCTTCCTCTTCTACCCCACCCCCCGCCCTCTGCAGGGCTGCTCTGAGGGAAATCAGTACACCCAGCAACGCAGGACTGTCAGTGACTTCCTATTTTATCCAATTAGGAGAAATAAAGCCCATCAAATCAAAAGGAGGGAGCGAGCAGGAGTTGCGCTCCCGCCTGCTCCCTCTCTTCAGCTGGAGCGCGGCCAGAGGCGGCAGCCATAGACACGGTCCTCTGGCGTGGACCGGGTGTCGGTGGGCGCTCTTTGGGCTGGACTGGGCTCGCTGAGTCTGATACCCGATCTCTCCCAGGGGGAAGACCACTTTCCAACAGCAGTTTCTCCCTGCCTGACACCTAGAGACAGCTTTTCTTTCCAAGCTCCTAAATAAGTTTTGTTGACTAGGAATAGTGCTGGGATGCACCTTAGGTCAATCAGAGGAGAAAAAAAAACCCCTGCAAAAACATTCCCACCTCTAACAAATTTACATTTAAGTTATTACAAAGAGGTTTGCATATTTTTTTTATATTCCATTTTTCAACCTCCTTTCCAAAGCCCTCCAAAACCAAAAAAGCACTAAAGCCAGCTCCTGAACAGACTTTTCAAGAGCTCACATGCTGCTAGCATATATCCTCACTCCCCTTAAACAAAACAAAAAAAAAATAATTAAAAAAATATTAACAAGGCTCCCACTTTGTTCTTAAATTTGCCTGTCATTCTTCACCTAGCACTGACCTAGCACTAGCTCCCATTTCTACCAGTGCAGTGTAATACAGGAGTAAATCAACAATCCAGTTAACATAAAGAAAGATTAGATTCAGCTCTATTCCCAGTCTCTTTTGTCTCCCACAGAAAAGTACACCTGTGTAACAGTACAGACATATGTATAAAAGGAGTATGGATTTTAACACAATCTCCAGTTCCTTCGACTTTATGAAAGCATTTGCACTGAAGATTTGGAAGCGTGAATCCTCCTTTCTCATTAGTATAAATGACTGCAGGATGCATAAGGAGACAAAGAATCAAGTGCTACAAATTGTCTTCATTTTGCTGATACTTCAGTCAGGCATCCAAAAGGCAATTTCTTTTGTAGTTACATATTTTTGGTAGTGCAAAAAAAGCTGTCTGTCTCTCTGCCTCCAAGTCCCCCCTCCCAACATTAGTAACATTCACATAAAAATGGTTTATCAAAATCTCAATGAATCCCATAGTGTTTTCACAGACTCTCCTATCAAGGACTAATTGATGGATGTTTGATCACAAAGCTTCCTGTGAAGCTGTAGTAGTCAACTGAAGTAAGCATGATTCTACTACATACAGGTGCCTGGAGAATTTACTTTCAAGAACAGACAGTGATAACACTCTCTGGAAGGATGTAAAAAGATAAATATCATACAATCTAGTCTACATTACCACTGAAGTGTCTGGTCCTCAGGTTAATGATGTGATCAGTAACCTCAGATAGAGGGAACAGCTTGCACTGCATATTTACGTACATGGCTCTCCTTATTACAAAGCACATGTGCTCCTTAGCTGTTAATATTCTGCATGAGTGCAGTCTCTTTCAAGTATCTCAAAACCTATTTCAAACAGCAGTAACAACACAGCCACTATAGAAAGGGTAACATCACAGCAGCATTGCCATGACAGTTGTGGGTACAAGTAAGCAAGGTTTCTAGGGAAAGGATGTATCTTTTATTAGATTAACTGATAAATCTGGAAAAACCAGACATACTTTTGCAAACACAAGTTGCTCCTCAGGTCTGAAGCAGAAGCACCACTCTTAAAAGCAGAGTGCAAGTTGACCACCAGCTGGGAATATTCTCTTCATTGCACAGCCTCTGAGTGCTTAGCACTAATTTTCAAAAATGTCTTGCCTTCTTTACCCATGTCCAATATTTCAACCTTCCTATTTTCAGTAAAACAATTTTTGCTGATGCTGCTGCTTTGAGCTTGTGTTTAATCCACTGCCTTGTCCACATCTGCCCTGCCCTGGCCTTCCAGGCAAACTACCAACCTTCTGTAATCTTCGCTACTCTCCAGTCTATCCACATTTAGCTGCCCTCCTTTAAATGATGTTTCTCCTTTGCTCCTGTCTTTCTGGTGCTGAGGCGAACAAAAATGCATGTGGAGATCTTGCACCTTTCTTACAAGGGTTGCCATGACGTTAAAGTAATCATGCACAGTGTTACAAAGCTGGACAGTGGGACAGATCACTTATTACCCATTCAGCCCATGGGCTACCACCTCTGCGTGCACAAGCACTCTGTGAAACCTCAGAGCCTCTTGTCTCAGGAGCCTGGTGGGGACGCTTTCAGGGACTCCCCTGCACATGAGCGCATTGCCCCTCTCCTCACCCTGCCGGAGGGGCTCGCAGGGACAGGGAAAGGGCTCTCCCAGAGGGGTCTAGCCTGCCCCTCTGAACCCTCCTGGCTAAACAGAGCCAGGATAGCTACTGCTGCCTCCCTTGCTTTTTCTCGCTCTCCTCCACTGGCTGGGGCCCAGCCTGCCTGCACCATCTCCTCGCGGCAGGCAGCCCCCTCCAGCCCCTCCCATCGCCTCCGCGGCCGCAGCATCTTCGTCGGGCCTGGCTCCCTTCCAGGCTGCAGTACCCTGCTCTGCTGCAGGTCCCTTCCCCCCGCGGCATTTCCAGACCTGGCGCGCAGGCTGCCTGCCTCAGCATTGTGCAGACAGCTCTGCTCAGGCCTCCTCCTCACGTCCCCCTCCCGAGGGAAGCCTGCAGAGCTGCTTCACGCTCCCCGCCCTGCTGGAGCTGCAGGGTGCTGGGGCTTGCGATGAGAAACGCGGGGTGGCACCCCGCCTTTGGAGGTGCCTGGCGGCTCCCATTATTCCCTGGCCAACAAGCGGGAAGAGGCAGTGCTGAATCATCGGCTGCTTTCCTAGCCCCACTCCACAGGTGGCCAAAGCCAGGGCCAGGACACGGCCTGCTCGGGATGCTGCGACCCGATACAGAATGGGGCTGGCTCTCTTTTGGACAAAAACGTAACCCCACTCTCTTTATATCATCTGAGTTGGCAAGGGAGCACTGGTCTTTTTCACACCATCTCTCATAGATGTGGAAAAGGCTGATGGTCCCTCACTGTATGTCTGAAGAGATGATTGTAAAATGAAGGTACAGTTCACTGGTTTTGGGAGACCTTTCCTGCAGCTGCAGGGTTGAGCCTTTTACATTCTGTAGTGACATGCCAGCACTGGCATGCTGTGCTTAAACATGGGTTCTGGCCCAGGCTGGAGGAGATGAATCCCTTGGAAAAGAGTCAGCAGAAATGTAGGCCCTGGAAGAAAACAAGAGGGAGCATGACCTTGGAGGTAACAAAGCCTTACTAGGGTAGCTCTAGTATGTGATATAGAAGGATAAGGAAGGAAATTACTTGCCTGTTTGCAATTAGGTTAGGTCCTTGTGCAAAGAATTATTTCTGATTATTATGTGGCTTGGGTCTCTTTGGTTTAGAGGAAAAAGTGGTGTGATTCTACACTAATGAAGCTAATCTGTGACTGAGATTTGGACTCCTGACATATGTAAGTGACAGGTTGAAACTCAGAGGCTTACAAAACCTGTAATTTTATTTTGTGGAGTATTTTTGCGAAGAACTAAGTATTACTCTGCTAAGTTCCACTCCCAAAAGACTCAAGGAGAGACAGAAAGCCAAAGCCAGCATTAATCTCCATCCTGTCATGAGGATAAACCAGCTGTATCTGTTTCTTCAGTTTTACAGGTCCTAAAAGGAGGTTGATTTCATATTACCAAACTGCAGAGGACCATTCCCTCTGGCCAGACCCATGTATGTGCAGGAAGCTTAAATAGGTATGTGATCATAACTGACAACATCCTGCAAATTAGAGCAGCAAGTAGCATTTTACTCAGCTGACCCTTTAGACATGCCGTAATTAGACACAACCTGCCGATGGTTTTGGAAATTAGGATTGGCGAGTCATTCTCATGGAAGCCACTGGATTTCAAATATCCATCTGCTTTAAATAAAGTCCCTGTAGTCCACATAAAGATTCTCTAAGAACTATCTACTTTCTTGCAACTACTGGAATATATTAGGAATTAGGAAAGTAAAGTAAGTCTTCACAAGTGGTTATTCATCGCTCTGTTGGATCACAATTTAAGAAAGGATGATCAGAGGACCACACATCTGTGTAGCACAAGTGATTCCCTCCCTGACCACTGCTTTTCTTTAAGAATGTGCCAGTTCTTCAGAAAGAAGCAAGCAGCAATATGGGGTATGAACTGCTCCATCATGTGTTTGATTGCACTCCCTTTTTTTCCATACATTGAGAAATTAAAAGCATTGTAACCAAGAAGCTGAAAAGAAAAAGTGCATGTTCACAAAAGATTGATGAAGAAGATAAAATGATCTCTTGTTATTGATTGCAGGCACTTTCTTCAAATTAAATAAGTGCACTATTTAAAGATGGGGGTGTGACCCAAAGCAAGTGAGCCCAATAAGCAGCATCACTGCCAGCAGTCATGGTGTGGGAAGAGTGGTCTATCACACATTGTGCAAACAATTAATTTATTCCCCATTTCAGTACTTCACCAACCTCCCCTCCTTAATCCATCTTCCTTGGATTGATGCCAGCACTCTTTCCCTTTGAGCCCTTCCAAAAGCCTTCACTAAAATCCTCATCTCTCAGCTCAAGTGGCAGAAGGAGAAAACTTCATTTTACTTCATAGTGGTCCTGTCACTGGTACTGCAATTGTTAAAATGGGACAGGCTCTCACTCACACACACCTACACATTTTTCACCTGATGAAAAGCAAACAGAGTATATATATATATATATATATATATATATATATATATGCTATAGTGCTGTTTGTATGTCTCTGCCAATTCCTACAACCTTTTTCCTCTTTTTTTAAAAAAAAAAACAAACCCCAAACCTCTGGCCATTTGCAGCCATGTGTGACTGAGGAGAAGAAACATCAAGACAGTAAGAAAATGCAGGAAAACATGAGCAGTAAAAATACAAACCCTTAAACACATATTCAGCCTTAGACACGAGGGTAAAACCGTCAATGCCAGCAGAATCACTAGTGTGCTTAATTCATTCGGTGTAAGAGGGCTGCTGTGGGAATACCCCCTACCTTCAGACAACACAGGGGACAGGGACATGAAGAGCTGTATCCAAACCATGTCCATACCCTCAAACCAAAACAGCTATACTGGAATTATTGCATTGTCCATGTAGGTGTGTCAGAAGCAGGTCCTCACAACTATTACATTTCTTGGAAATGTCTGGAGCAAAGAATACAAACTTCAGTGCTTGTGAAAACATTTGGGAGAACTCATGTTGGCTCTGTGGCAGGGTTTTCTGTATTGATATCACATGTGCACACTTATACCAGGAACATGCTTTCTGCAGGTCCAATAGCTGTAGCTTACAGAAACAGTGATCTGAAAAAACAACACAATTATAGTGGTCGTTTCAAGGGATGTTTATACTTTAA
Source organism: Athene noctua (assembly GCF_965140245.1). Classification (NCBI taxonomy): domain Eukaryota; kingdom Metazoa; phylum Chordata; class Aves; order Strigiformes; family Strigidae; genus Athene; species Athene noctua. The sequence continues at coordinate 43,833,633 of NC_134077.1, forward strand.
ATAGCTACATCCAGTAACTGAAACTGAAAACTGCCATAAAATAGGCTGTTATTTCAGGGGAACCAAAAGGTTTTCTTACTCTTTTCATCTTCAAGTGAAATGAATACTGGGTTTCTTTTGTCCTAATCAAAAGCAGAGCTAGTGGCACTACATGAGACACAGAAATCCAACACCAAACCATGAATGTCAGGGGTATTCATGAGTGGCACTGACTCATTCCCCAGCCTTAGTCACAAAACTGGGATGCTCCCTGCCACTGTTCAGGCTAATGATAATTAGGTCTGCCATGTGGTGAAGGAGCGTTGAAGAGATGCAAAGACATGTAATGCATACAGCTTGTCTCTTCTGCTTGAGGGCAGAAGCAGCAGAAGAAAGACCATGTGCAATTTTCTGGCGTTTTTTGTTTGTTTGGGGTTTTTTTCCAGATCTGGCACCATCTTCACACCATCCCAGGAGTCTCCAGCAGACCTGCTGGTATGGTTGCTATGATAATTTATTTTCACAGTGTGGCAGTGAGCTGGGGCAGCATTGTAGTAACAGGGCCCAGGCTCGCTCATTATCTCGCATCCGACTTAGTGCTCAGATGCATCTGTGCACCTGCATTTGAGTCAGTTTATTCAGATGGAAGAAATTCCTTGTGGGTGTTCATGGGACAGTGGCGATACTGCTATTTGCACAGGCACAGCTATGCAGGATTTTGTGCTGGCTAGCATTCATATCCGCAGTGTCGCTGCTGCTGGGGAACTCACTGGACACTGATAATTTGAGTAAAGGTTTCAAAAGCCCTGAATCAAGGAATTGCCCCTCCTCCATTGACCCCTGGTTAATAAACTACTTAAACATGCATTGAGTTAAACAAGTGGTGAAATGCCTTCCTGATTAGAGATGGGCTACATCATATATCTAAGTGCCTTTTTGAATCTGAGCCCAATTCAGAAACTGAAAAGGTATTTTGGAGTGTAGTGCTGTGGTTTCATGATAAACAGTTTGGCAGCTATATCATCCTTTTCCCTGTCTCTCCTTTCTTTTTGCTCCCTCTGTTCTGTCACCTGCACTAACTCAGTAACATTGTTCATGTGGCCAGGCTCACCACTGGATCAGAGAACTGACTTCTGACTTAAAAATAATTTCTTTTAAGATTTTTTTAATGAGTAAGTTTACCAACTAATTCCCAGCCTGGTCCTATAAACATAAATAGGCTGGAAGAATGGAAACAGGACCATGTTCCAGAGGACAGAAGTTCCTTGAGCCTGACTTCTCACCAAAGACTTTGCATAGTGAAACCATGACTGAAATCCTTCCCGAATCTAGGCTTAATTTAAGCAGAAGCTCCTAGAAGATCCCAACAAGATATCCCTTATTCTGAAAAATCTTGACTCTACTTACTACACTTTATTTTTTGATAAGGAAAGAATTATTTTTGCACCTGTACATATTCCAGCTACTGCTGTTTAAAGCTTAAGACATCCAACTTTACCTCACTTTAAAGTGTAACTTTCAAAATTACAACTACACATGGACTTCTTCATACAGTAACTCTCTAGCATATGTATATGAAATAGTTTTGCTATTAGAAGAACAAAAAGAAAGAAGTCAAAGACATGGAGTGACCCTACTGCATGGAAGAATTTCTGTATCATCAAATAAATGGGTATAAATGATAGGACATTGACATATTATGGTTTAGATTTGTAAAGTATGTCTAAGAGTACAGTTATACATTCAGGATTTCCAAGCCTCAGAATTTTGCTTGTGTAAAATGTTATGATTTCAACTCAAGAGCTGGTTTGCTTAGCAGCTTTCTGCAAATACCTCCAAATAATGACTTTAATATCCCCTATTCCAAATCAAGATATTAATTTAATTACACTGGTTGGTTTGGCCCTGGTCATGCCTATATATAGCTTGATTATGCTCAAGTTAGCAGAAATGAGATGTTTGCTGTATAAAAGAGATAAGCAACATAGATTTATAATTGCAATAATTCCATATTCCATAACAAAAGCAACAGCTCTCATCATGCCTCAGAATCCTAGCATCATCAAGGACATTTAATATTTAATATTCTTTCTTAGTGCATTCAGAAAGCCATAGAAGGCATGAATCACTCCTTTGGCATTGGCTAGAAAACTTTGTCAATTTCCAGCAAATAATTAAGAAGAATTCAAATAAGTATGACAAAGGAGATTTGATGTCTAGTCATGAGTTTTCAGTAGTCTATAGTTTTATTACATAGTTATGTTTTGAATGCAAACCCCAGTCTGCATTTTAAGATGTCTTGTCACAACTTTCTCACCCCTGCATGCCGGCTCTCTTTATGCTATATACAGTCTGGCACAAAACCAAAATGCTCACCCTTAAGATATCAAAATCTGAATTGAAATAAGGTAGTTAACTCTTCTCATATACAGGACTTTAATGTTCCTGCATCAGGTTGGGTCTTGTCAAGAACAAGAGAGAAAACAAGTAAAAACCAAATTCTGAAACCTTAACAAAATGTATCTGCGGTACTTTCACTTCATTGACTCAGACTCTGTGCAGCTCCAGACATGGAGCAGACCCTGACACCAGGGTAAAATGAGTTCCTTATAACTTGTTTGCATTTAAGACATGGACATGCATAGTGCAGGACAACGTGGCCCATTGCTGCTGGATGGTGTAAGCAGTAGTGCAGCTTCTGCAAGACATTGGACAACTGTAGGAGGCAGTGACAGAACGAAAAAACAGGTCTTTAAAGCCCACAACAGGAAAAAGGAAGCCTTTGCTACAGAACCCAGATGCTCCAAATGGAGTCTTTTTTACAGAACCCAGATATTTCTAATCCTCACTACTGACAACAACAGTACATGACAGAGTGTTTGCACACTCATGCATACATATGTATCAGAATGAGTTCACAGCGATCTTTTCATTTGATGGATGCATTATTCCTGCAGCGTTTCCTGAATTCAAACTACAGGTCATATCCACGGGAGATGCCTTATGTCTGTCTGCACGTGTTTCACCACAGAGGCTGTGGAGTAACAACAGCATGACAAAAAGAGGGTGGAGGGGACAGACTGTCTTTTTCCTTCTTCTTGAGGGTGCCTAAGGAATAAGTGCATTTACTCTGAAAGAGTATTTGAAAGGGGCCAGACAGGCAGGGCTGATGTCACCCTGTATTCCATGTTTGCAGAGAAGCTCATTCAAACTACCACCCAGAGAAAAAGGTCAAATAAAATAGAGCTGTCCTTATGTACACCACTGTAGGTGTGCTATGCCTGCGGTGGGAAAGGTGGCTGTTACGGCTGGGAAGGGAAATGAGCAACCTACAGCTTGCAAGAAGGAGAAGGAGACGCTTAGTGATCTTGGCTTGTACACACACAGACGAGGTGAATTGTGTCCCTAAATCCCTTTCTGATTTGGGGCCATAGTTTGAAGCCAGACACTATAAAACCACCATTCTTTCAGACATTGACTGCTGCAAAGATGGGGCCAAATTTCTTCCCAGTGTGAACAAGATTTCAGCCTGCTCAACCACGGCAATAGTGAAGATCTAATACCTGCTTTCACTTGAGGGATGCCTTGCTCTTGCTCCAAAACTCCCTGCATACTGCTTAACTGCCGCTTAACTCCAATTAAATTAAAAGCTGCCAAAGGGCAAAAAATCCTCTCTGTGTTTCTAATTTCACACTAAAACCTGTGTCCTTCCTTCAGGGTTTTCAATAAAGGAACTGTATTTTAACAACTTTGCACATGCTAGAGGAGAAAACAAGGATGTGACCAAAATAGATCTGATTCTAAAGGCACAAGCTCCACAGGGCAAAGCCCAAGGTCCCTGGGGCAGACCACGCTGACACACATACTCATGGGCATAACACTGTTTCTACTTACTCCAGCAGCCTGAAGCTCAGCTAAGGAAGGAAAGGCAGGGTATCGTGAATTTTGAACTCCTTTTGCCCCAAAGGATGAAGATGGTGCTCCTGCCTCACTGATCAATTTAAAATTATTTGCTAGAGGCCTTGTTAATAACACCTGAAAAATACATGTAATTCTGTATATTACATTCCCTTCCTTTGTTAGGGATCAGTTCATGGTTTCATCAGGAAAGCAGCCCTGCTCAGCTAGCTGCACAGAAGTCACTCTTTGAGACTACCTTGAAGGACACAAAATTACTAAAATTTAATCAAGTGAACTGAAGAATAAAAAGGATCACGTTTTGGCCTGCATTGTGGAGTATGTGCTAGTAACACTACACAGTGCAGGTGTGAGCAGATGATACACTTCCCCTTCTAAACTAGCCCACTCAAGAAGTGATAGTATTATCCCAGCAGTGACTATTAGGGTTAGACATGGGCTCATTAAAAACCTATGCAGCTGGGGTCTAGTCAGCATTAATCATTAGTCATAGTTGTTTCTACCCGCTTCCACACTCCACCTCTATCTCCTTCGTTTCTCTTACAAAAAAAAAAAAAAACAAAAAAAAAAAAACTCTGTGCATGTATGCAATTACAGGAAACAATGCATTATTAATGTGGCCACAGCAGACAGAAAGTTCAGGTTTACTGCTTACCACTGTAGAGGTAAGTTGTAGCAACTGGCAACAGTCATCTTGCTGGTGCATTAGGTAATGAGAATGTTTCCAAGCGTGCCAACTGAAGTGGATAAATAATACCAGCTATATGGAAAAGCAGAGAAGCTGGGAGGGATGATGGGTCTGAATCTATCACCGGGACAGGTGACTGTGGACAACCTGTAGGAATTATTCCGGGAACAATTAACTTGCAACAATAAGGCTGTGCATTTTCTTTGGTCCACAAATGTAATTATGTTCAAATGCAATTATGCAAGTTGGAAGTCTCCAGAGGACAGTCAGAGAGAAAACAGGTACAGATAGCAGCATGAGGCAAAGCACACCAAATAAAGGTCTTTACGAAGCCCTTTTCCCATAGAAACAACACAGTGTTCACAGTGAGCTGGAAAAAGTCCCCACACAGGTCCTGTGATTTCAAGGAATATCAGACAAGACAGGCCAGAAGTGCTCATTTCTCAGCACACTGAACAATGACCTATCATTACAGACATGTATCTGTCAAGCTGGTATGTACACACATATGCTGAAGAAATGTGTTTCAGATTTAATTTTCAACTTATCCTGGACAACATATTATGATGCACACAAATAGGTAAGATAGCCAGAATGCCTGAAATGAAGGCTTAAAAGAGCAGAAAAATGTGGTATGACTTAAACAAGTAATAAAGTTAAGGATTAAAGTCACAGAAATTAATTCAGACCTGGTTTCCCAGCAGGATGCCTCTGTGCAAGTCTCAACCCAAGGCACATTTTGTTTTTTCCCCTCCTCAAGGTGTTCTTTTTTTTTGTACAAAATTTGTAACTCCCTAATAGGGGTCGTAAAATGTAAAAATCATTAAAACAAAAAGCAGCAAGGAGCTGTCTTAAAGCTGAAGAGTCAGAAGCTTCTCCTACACACTTGACAGGTCTCACAGATTTCAGGGGTTTGCCAAAGAAACATTAAGACTTCTGTCCTAATGGGCCACAGGGGACCCAAAGTTTGGTACGAAATTTGGCACATGCAACCTTAAAGCTTTGTTGTCCAGGATGTTGTACATTACTGAACAAGAGCTGAAAAGGGTTGTCACAACAGCTACCATTAAAGTTGTTCCCTCTCACTTCACGCTGCTGACTGTGACCCACCGTAGTAGCTTCTCGCCAACATGTTACTGCTGTTTCTTCTTCCTACCAGTTGTGTACGATGGGGATTAGGGTAAAAACCACTGCAGTCCTGCCTTTGAAGATTACTTTCTCTGGTTTGAGTGGCAACAGTTAACTATAACCTTTTCAGATAGCCCTGACCATTGACTATTTTCTTGCTGCAGACAGGCTTTTTAAGACCACTGTGGGGAACTGTACTCAGATGACACAGAGAAATCCTTTGGTAATTATTTGGGCTAATTAGGAAAGAAAGGCATTCAATTGCTAAGGAAACAAAAAAAAAAAAACCTTTCAGAGAAGGAACCTACTACTTCAAATTAAATCAATGCCCCCTTCCAGCCCTGGATAACCTGAATATTATTATACATCAGAAAAGTTGGGTTAACTGAAGTAAAAAAACTGTTTAACATTCTAAAAAGTCTTACTTAAAAATTTTTAAAAATGTATTTCGAATGCTTACAAATTCAAAAGACATCAGTCTGCTTTCCTGCACATATATTATTTCCACTTTACTAGTCCACAGTTCTTCTTGTTTATTTTCCAAGTAAGACATTTTTACAGAATGTGCATAGTTTTATAAGGATTTTGCCTATGCTCCAAATTTATGCTACAAGACAGGATAAAATTTATGTTCCCCAAATTTGCTGTTATTTTAATGCTGTGGTAACATGACAGTGGTGGATTTAACTCTTTCATGTGTTGATCAGAAATTCAGCTAGAGTGTTTAAAATGACAGTAACCTGATTTATTGAACAATAAAAGGAATTATTTCTCTATGGCCACCAGCCAAACAAGTAATCTTTTAATAAAGCATGTGCAGTCACTCTATTTCCTTTATGAGAAAAAAAAAAAGAAAAGCACGAGTTAAAAAAAACATCTGCCTAGCCACCTAAAATGGACCTAACTTGGTATATAGGTACCTCAGATCCCTTCTCATACCTGCACCTGCTCATGACTCAAAGCTTTCTTCCATTCCTAACCCTAGAGGGTGCTGGAAGAACCAGGACTGCTCTTCAGATCCTTCCAGCATGGTAGACTTCACCCAAGATGTTCATAGCAGCTTTTGGGTTTATCTTAAAATAACCTGATGTGGCTATGCCTTTTCTACCCCCTTGGAATTTTCCTTCTCTCCCAAGAACACATTTTCAATGCTGGTACTGCAGGCTGTTTTAGGGAGAACTTCCAAGTTCCTCTTGTTGAAGTAAGTCTTCAGCTTTGTAGAAAATGATTAAAAATTTTCTACACTAGAGAGATGTAGCTTTTGTCTAAGACTTTGTGGACAGAGGAAAGACATGGTGAACACTATTTCTTCACAGGCAAATAGTAGGTGCATTTACTTGGTGGTGGTTTAATGTTCCCCTCCTTTTTCTTTTTTTTTTTTTTTTTTAAATCTCCTTATACCTCTGAGGAAGTGTTAAGGACCTACGAGATAGGTAGAACTGGAGACAACTTCCTTGCTCCATCTTAGTCAACTCCAACATGCTGGCTGACTGCCTGGCTCCCCACTCAGCACATGTGTGCAACAACCATTTGTAATTGTTTGGACTAATTCTCATAGGAAATATTTTTAGCTTTGAGGCATCTGAACATTCACTGGGGTGCCTGCACATGCAGTTCAGGGTTCATGGGTTGTTCCCTCAGGAGCCAAGTGTTTGTCTGGGAATCCCAGCCTGCAATCCACATTCATACTAGTCCTAAGGGATCTGCTCAGGGTTGCTCAGAAATCTTTCCTTTGATTAGTGTCTTGCTAACATCCAATGCTGAACTGTCTGTCCTGACCATTCAAGAATGTGTCCTTGTGATTTTTGTCTCTGTGATACATTTCTGCATTTGCACATGTACAACTTCCCTCAGTTAAAGGATTTAGAAAAATGTATATTTGTTAGAGACTGGGAATCAGAAAGTCAGTGTTTGATGCCTGACCAGAAGCACTGAGTTGCGTTCTCCCTGAGCAGGAATGTGAAAAAGCAAGAGAGATGTAGATACTTTGTGGGACCTCTTTCCTTCAATTATTTAGGAAATACAAGTAACTGCAAGACTGCTTTGCAGTCTCTCACATAACAAAAACACAGTGAAATATTTTCATAAGTGGAGGGAAATATTTTCGTAAGTTGTGAGAGAATGTGAGAATATCTGTTAAAAACTACTCATCTCAGTACGTTGCTGTTGTCAGTAATTAATGCATAAGTTATAAAACCAAAGCAACTAACTTTGAGCCTGTGTCCTTTTGTACAGCTGTCTTTCCAGCTGAGGTCAAACACATCGTCTAATGAATCAATCCCTTTCCCCTTCCACATAAGCATTCCTATTTAAACATCTACATTTTCTCGTAGTAACATTATGCACTGTGTCTGAAATCGACATGATCATGGAGAATCCCAACGGAGCCTGGAGCTCATGTTACTCTCACTGATTTTTACTCATCCTTCCTCTATAATGAAGAGTTGGATTCATTGCCTTGCTGTGCTGAGGAGGAAATTGCTGCATAATCTCCTTTCACAACTAGACAATCCCCTCTTTCCAAAGCAGGCTAAGCATGCAAATTCTCCAGACATATTTGATGAATTTCTAATTACCGTGGGTGAAATGACAGAGCAAAGGCGAGTGTCAATGAGAGAAGCCTTGTGCTGTCTCCCTGCTGAAGACATTGTTTTCCTTGTATGTTCACCCACGTATTAATTGTGGGTGATACATATTAATTGTATCTGCTCTGGGACAAATAAACCATAATGAGGTAAAACTGTGGCTAGTCTTAAGGTCAGTGGCTAGTCTTAAGGTCAGTTAGAATAAAAAGACTAACACATGCATCCCTCTGAACACTTCACATGGGCTACAAAATGAGACCCCCAAGGTCTCCCAGTTTATCACCTTACATTATCAGTATAGTGAAGAAAGTGCCTTCTGCCAGTCAGGGTGTTCCCCTCCTCTTGGACTGAGAGGGACCTTTGTGGGCGGCAAGGAGCAGGCCAAGTTATGTCTCTCCAGCCTGCCCAGGTGATTTTACATCCCTCTGTGTCTAGATTTTCCTGTATGGGAAATAGACACTTTTTTTTTTTTTCCATGGAAACAGAAAAGAAAAATAAAATCTTATCTCCCTTGAGAAACCCTTATTTGCTTAAGCCTCCGTCAGGTCATGTTCTTAAGGAAATTTTGAGAAAACATTTGATAGTTGCATGGAAAATAGGAACATACATTCCCTTGTTGCTCTAACAAAACTAAATGCTTCTTATCCAAGGGCTGGTAAGCTTTAGTGTATAAGTCATTAACAATCACAAGAGGGCAAGGATGACATTTTCTAGGTCATAAAACAAGCCACAGTTTTTCATGAAGACTATTTTTGCACATTCCTCTCCCTTTTTGGCCATGCACAGTTTGACACAGTAAGAAGTAAAAGCACTGACATATTCTGGTGTTTCCACATCAATCATGTGCAACACTGTTCAAGGTGTCTGAAATAGCACATGACTCTAGCCACAATATTTGTGGCTGTGCTGGGTTTGAGTGGCAGGGTTTTTGGCAGCATGGGAGGGGGCTACAGTGGTGGCCACCTGTGAGAAGCTTCTCAAAAGCTCCCCTGGCTCCAAGTCAGACCTACCTTTGCACCAAGGCTGGCCCAATTAGCTGTGCCTCTTCAATAATGTATTTAAGAAGGGGAACCAATGTATACCAATGTATACCAATGCACACAGCATGGGTAACAAACAGGAAAAGCTTGTAGCCATTATGAAACAGGAAAATTATGATGCAGTGGCTATTAGAGAAACATGGTGGGATGTCTCCCATGACTGGAGTGTGCCAATTGATGGGTAAAAGCTCTTTAGGAGGGACAGACAAGGAGAGGTGGTGGGGTAGCTTTTTCTGTTAAGGACTGTTATGATAGCTTTGAGCACAGGTGTAGTGAAGACAGGGTTGAGTGTCTTTGCATTAGAATCAGGGGGAAGGTCCACAGGGCAGATGTTGTAGTAGGAGTCTACTACAGGCCACCCAACCAGGACAGAGAGATGGATGAGATATTCTATAGGCACTTAGGTGAAATCTCACAATCGCTTGCCCTTGCTCTTGTGGGAGACTTTAACTTCCCAGACATCTCCTGGAAATACAACATGGCAGAACAAGACCAGTCCTGGAGATTCCTAGAATGTGTGGGAGACAACTTCCTGATGTAGCTGGTGAGTAAACTGACCAGAGAAGGTGCCCTGCTGGATCTCCTCTTTGTGAACAGAGAAGGGCTGGTGGACGACGTGGAGGTTGGAGGCCGACTAGGGCACAGCAATCATGAAATAATAGAGTTCTCTATTCTTAGAGAGGTCAGGAGAGGGCTAATCAGGACTGCCATCCTGGACTTCAGAAGGGCTGACTTTGTCTTGTTTAGGCACCTGCTTGAAACGATCCCCTGGGAGACTCTCCTGAAGGGTACAGGGGCCCAGGAAGGCTGGGCGCTCTTTAAGAAGGAAGTGTTAATGGCTCAGGAGCAGGCTGTCCCCAGGTGCTGTAAGAGAAGCCAATACCAGAGAAGACCACCCTGGCTGAACAGGGAGCTTTAGCTGCAACTTGGGGAGAAAAGGAGAGTTTACAGCCTTTGGAAGAAGGGGCTAGCCACACACAGTGATTACAAAGAGGCTGTGAGGCTATGCAGGGTGGAAATCAGGAGGGCTAAAGCCCAACTGGAAATTAATCTGGCTTCAGCAATCAAGGACAACAAAAAATGTTTCTATGTGAGCAGCAAAAGAAAGACCAGGGAGAGCCTCCATCCCCTGCTAGACGCAGGAGGAGACATGGTAACAAGTGATGAGGAGAAGGCTGAGGTGCTTAATGCCTTCTTTGCCTCAGTCTTTAATAACAAGATTGTTTGAACTGAGGGAATCCAGCCTCCTCAGCCAGAAGACAGACTGGGAGAAGGACCCCCCTGCAATCCCGGAGGAGACAGTCAGTGACCTGCTGCATCACACAGACACACACAAGTCTATGGGACCAGATGGGATACACCCGAGGGTGCTGAAGGAGCTGGCTGGGGTGCTCGCCAAGTCACTTTCCATGATTTACCAGCAGTCCTGGCTGACCAGGGAGGTCCCATCAGATTGGAAATGGTCCGGTGTGACGCCCATCTATAAGAAGGGTCAGAAGGATGATCTGGGAAATTAGAGGCCTGTCAGCTTGACTTCAGTGCCCAGGAAGCTGATGGAGCAGCTCATCCTAAGTACCATCACACAACACAGGCGAGACAACCAGATGCTCAGGCCCAGTCAGCATGGGTTTATGAAAGTCAGGTCCTGCCTGACAAACCTGATCTCCTTCTACGACAGAGCAACCTGCTTATTGGATGAGGGAAAGGCTGTGGAGATTGTCTACCTTGACTTTAGTAAGGCCTTTGACACCGTTTCCCACAGTATTCTCCTGACAAAACTGGCTGCTCGAGGTTTGGACAATCACACACTTTGCTGCGTAAAAATCTGTCTGGATGGCCGGGCCCAAAGAGTTGTGGTGAACAGAGTTAAATCCAGTTGGAAGCCAGTCACGAGTGGTATCTCTCAATGCTTGGTTTTGGGGCCACTCCTGTTTAACATCTTTATTGATGATCTAGACGAGGGGATCGAGTGCACCCTCAGTCAGTTTGCAGATGACACCCAGTTGGGTGGGAGTGTTGATGTGCTCGAGGGTAGGGAGGCTCTGCAGAGAGACCTGGACAGGCTGGAGCCATGGGCTGAGGCCAACTGGAGGAGTTTCCATAAGGCCAAATGCCGGGGGCTGCCCTTGGGCCACAACAACCCCCAGCAGCGCTACAGGCTTGGGGAGGAGTGGCTGGAGAGCTGCCAGTCAGAGAGGGACCTGGGGGTGCTGATTGACAGCCGGCTGAACAGGAGCCAGCAGTGTGCCCAGGGGGCCAAGAAGGCCAATGGCATCCTGGCTTGTGTCAGCACTAGCGTGGCCAGCAGGGACAGGGAAAGGATCTGACCCCTGTACTCGGCACTGGTGAGGCCGCACCTTGATGCCTGTGTTCAGTTTTGGGCCCCTCACTACAAAAAGGACATTGAATGACTCGAGTGTGTCCAGAGAAGGGCTACAAAGCTGGTCAAGGGTCTGGAACACATGTCCTATGAGGAGTGGCTGAGGGAACTGGGGTTGTTTAGTCTGGAGAAGAGGAGGCTGAGGGGAGACCTCATCGCCCTCTACAGCTACCTGAAAGGAATCTGCAGAGAGCTGGGGATGAGTCTCTTTAGCCTATTAGAAAGCGACAGGACAAGAGGGAATGGCCTCAAGTTGCGCCAGGGAAAGTTTAGACTAGATATTAGGAAGCATTTCTTTACAGAACGGGTTAGGCGTTGGAATGGGCTGCCCAGGGAGGTGGTGGAGTCCCCATCCCTGGAGGTGTTCAAGAGTAGGGTCGATTTAGAGCTTAAGGATATGCTGTAGGTGGGAACTGTGCTAGGCGAACGTTTGGACTAGATGATCTCCAGGGTCCTTTCCAACCTAGATGATTCTGTGATTCTGTGAACCTGAGAGGGGGTGGGGACATTGAGGACTAGTTATGAAAAGAACATCTGTGTGAACACCAGGGTCAGTGGAAGGAAGGAAGAGGAAGTGGGAGAGGTGAGCTGAAGCATGAAGCCCCCCCGTATCCCACGGTGGGATGGCAGGGCCTCCCTCCCTGCCACCTGTGGAGGTCACTGGAGGAGCAGAGATTTGCCTGCAGCCTCTGGAGCACCCCTGGGACTCTGTGGGAAGGAGAAGCTCCCATTATTATAGTTCGGTGGCAGGAGCACTGCAACACACGGAGGTGACCCATGCCAGAGCATCTAGAGAAGAATGCACCCCGTGAGGAGGACTCACAGTGGAGAGAGTTTGTGGAGGACTGTCTCCCACGAGAGGGATGCCACATGGAGCAGGGAGAATAATGTAGAAGAGTGCTTACCCCCCTCCTCGGAGGAAGGAACAGAAGGGCAGGTAGAGCTATTGGGAACAAAACTGAGTCTGGGAAGAAGGGAGGGGTGGGGGAAGGTGTTTCTAAGATATTTTCTAAGATAAGGACTTCTTACTGTTTCATTCTGTCTGTTAAGTGTCATCCTTAGTGTTCTGAATTAAAGTAACCTCCTTTTTCTTCCTCTGAAGCCTGTCTTTTGCCTGTGACGGTTAATGGGTGAGTGACCCTTCCCTGTTCTTATTCTCCATTCCTGAGCCTTTTGATTCATTTTTCTCCTTCCCAGTGCTGGGGGGCAGGGAACAGGTGAGTGAATGGCTGTGTGGTGCTCAGTTGCCGTCTGGAGTCAAACCGCAACAGTGGCTTGCTGCTGTAATTGTTTCTAGTCAATTTAGATAAGGGATAAGGAGAAGCAGCAGAGCAAGAGAAGATTACACTACACTTAATTGCTTAGGGTTTAATCATCTGTCATCCCTGACTGCCCTGGGTCTTTAAGGTGGGAAAAGATCCCTTCTGAAGTCATGGGGCACTGGTGGCCTCACAGTGAGGAACCTGATCCAAGGCATAACAGGGTGGTTGTTGCTATGGGAGAACAGGAGGGAGATGGAGACAACAACCAAACAAGATTACAGAAGAAACAAGACTCCCCACAGATCTGACAAGAGAAAAAATAGGAATCAGAAAGGTTGAGTTACCTCTCATGGTCATGGCTTAGGAGAAAACTAATTTAGCAGAGGCCTCATCTTTCTGTTGTGTCTTTTCCCCACCAGTCCCCTGAGGCACCAATTGCTGCCAGCTGCCCGAGACAGGACACAGGGCTTGACGGGTGCTGGGGCTGGCCAGCCTGCCTGCTGTTGTGTGTCTCTGGCTAGTCTGCTTCCCCATCATCTGTGAGCATGGGCTGGTGGCAGAAATTCTACCCTGCAGCAAACACTTTTTCCAGAAGGTCAGCTTCCCTTTCTTCCCTGGCCAAGTAGAGGAGGTACAGCAGCATGACTGCTTCACATGTGATCAGTTTGGCTGACTGACAGCTAGGACTCTCCTTAAAGAGCCAGTGATATTTTGATTTTGACAGGTGGTATTGTGTGCAGAGATTGTGCTGAAAATTAACTGGAATTACTACTTTCTGCAGAGCTACTGAAGGCCAAGACATTATCATGACTAGGGCTGAGGAAGAAACAGCCCTCACAGATCAGAAAAGTATGTAGAGCTCCTTAAAGACTCACTGGACCCTTATTAGTCAGTGTTTCTTATAAATGCTGCAGTGTACTTTGTCACACTGACAATTTCCTGTGATAACAAAAGTGGAGATGCCAAGAATATGGCTGTGTGTAAGAAATGAGCAGTGAGACCTGGTTGAGACAAAGGCTCAGCAGAAATGCCAGCTCATGCACACATGCTCTCCTCTCCTTTGTGCTTAGGCTAGCCTTTTCTGCACTCCACCGCCCCTTTAATAGGATACAGTGAATGAACTTGAGAGCAGCAAGCCTAAACAAGTGATAACCAATTCTCTGCTTGTGTTCCATTCTAAAGAGTGAGCTGATGCCCAGCTTTTTTTAAGAATTCTTTTTTCCTTAAGAAAGTTTCAAAATTTTCAGCAATCTTGTGCCAGTTCATCAACTATAGCTAATGTGTTTTTACTAGAACTACCCCCTCCACATCTTGTTCTGCAAATTTGGTAATAGTCAGTATATTTGGCTCACTCTTTTTAATTATTTTTTCTCCATCCAGGGAAAATTCTCCATCCAGTACTTCATACACGGTGCTTTTGGGTTGTTGTGAACAGCAATCTTGTATTTTACACGGTATTTACAGTAATAAAATCTATTCCTCATGATGAAACATCACCCAGAGGAACAGATTCTTACTGAATTAAAAGGAAAGAATCCCTCCCCTGTACCCAGCCTTCCTCACTGGCCATCTGCTAAGACTGCCCATGTGTGTATAAAATTCATTTGCACATCTAAATTGAAAAACTCCATTTGCTTAGCCTGCCTGTAACTGAGCTCTCTTGCTGGGGTGAATATTAGGTCTCTGATGCATTCATATTATCCAGCGAACATATAATTGCATATGCAATCCACATCCAATTATCTGGAGTTTTACTGTATATTTTCTACACATAACTCAAGCAGTAAGTACAATACTTCAGCTTTCCAGGTGTCCATTTGGTGGAAGAATTAGTAAGGTGCTGGCATTTAGCTCCTGTCCTCTAAAGTGTAATTCACTCATGGTGTTGTTGTCAACATGAGAGGTCACTTACACACTCAGTTCAGGATACAGACATTGTGGGGAAGACATCAAGGATCATCTGCCTCTGACAGAAACATACACCTGGACAGGTTAAGGTAACCAGTCCCTAAGCCATGCCTAATTTCCTCTCCCCTGCCTCCAGGAAGGCATTTCACCGATGCACAGCCTAAATGTTCTGGCTAAATGAACACAGGTGGAGAAGATTTCAGACTTGTGTTACCTCCCATGAAGCTTGAGATTGATCCTCTGCTCTTAGGGATCACAACTACATTGTCTCTGCTAGTTATCAAAAAGAAATACGGAATCCATATTCACAACATTCCTTCACTGGACCTATCTTAACCTCCTCCTCCCTCCAAAGTGAGAAAGGAGTTACAAGCATCCACTCCACAGATGCAGCTTGCCCTGTAATCAGGGACATCTGATTCAGAGCTCATTACACCAGAGAACTGAAACATCAGTTTTGCATCGTGACAGACAAGACACCCATTTGAATAAGCTGCACTGATGCTCAAGGCAATTCTTCATCCTTCCTGCACAATTAGTGTTTAAGATTCTTCTGGCCTCTCGCAGACTCTAAGACAACTATTATCCTACTGTCTGTCAAGTATTAGTTGCCATTGTGGCAGTTAATGGGTTTTGTGTAGATCATTAAAATATTCAAGAACTATGCATAGCCTGCAGCTTGTTTTAAGCCAAAGATTTCCCCAGTGGGAAATGGAAGGAAAGAGCTGTTCCAGGGAAATAATGTCATACTAACAGTATAAAAAGTGTAGTGCAAGATTAGCCTACAATCCTATTTCACTGTGTCCTGTGGAGTCAGTTGAATCACCCCGTATCTGCATTGCTTTAAATAAAATAAAGTATTAAGGAATTAAAAAACAATCAATGCCAGTTTTGGACTTCATTAGAATTGAAAAAAGCAGGGGATGTGTGACATTTCATCAGGTGAAAGTACCAGACATTTAAACCTACTTGCACTCAGAACAATAACTGTTGAAATAATGCCCCACCAAAGCATACAACAGAATTTCAGCTACTACTGAAAGAACATTCTCAGTTACTATATATAAAAACGCAGGCATTTCAGACAAAGAAAACCATCACATGTGATTAGTTCACTTCTAATTGAGAAGACTAGAAAAAATTTTCTGCCACTTACAATTTGTGCCACAACTGGCAGCAGTAGATCTAATGGGCAGCTTTCTACAACGCAGGTAGCTGTGGCTTTCACAGCTAGATACCTGCCTGCAAAATAGACATCGAAAAAACACCCTCATATTTCTTCCCTGCAGTATGGCTCATTTTTTTCTTTTAAAACCCAAACACTGCAGTAATACTCCTCAGCAAACCTGCTGACATTTTGGAAAGCTCATCGAAATACCTGTCAGGTAGCAATACCTGCTTGATTGTGTTATTAAGAATCACGTTTCAGATCATTGTGAATATTACCAGAAAACTATCAGTAATAAAGTTTAGATTCTACTTTACAAACCTGAGAAAAAAAATGACTGTATTAACTTCTGAAGGGCTATTACCACCCCAGGTATAAATGCTAAACTTCAAGATAAACTCAGTGCACATGGTGTTTGTAAAAGCCTCAGGCTGCAGAGCTGTGTCCAGTCAAACCCTTCCTGACTCAACAGTTCTGAATATTTATACCTCTGGAGCAAGGAGCTTTTCTGTGATGAATAAACAAACAGAAACAAATGAACAAACAAAAAAACCAAATGCTCTGGGCTGGAAAAGCAGTTGCCTCCTCTGTTAGCTTGGGACTGGAGTGTATTAGGTGTTACCTCGCTTCTCTATTGAAGAGCAGTGGCTGCGGTTGCTAAACCCAGGAGGGCTGTGCTGTAATGCCAGCTGCTCTGTGCCCCACAAGTACACCATGGTCAGGAAGTCTGGGGTGGGATAGGCAGCCTGGCTGCTCCAATGTGCCTACACTGCTCAGTGGCAGAGGGGATGGATCATGCTCTCTGTCCAAGGATAACTGTGGTGGCTGGGCTACATCTGCAACACACACCATTTCACTGTGGCTCTGCCCTTCATAAGAAATAATTTACTAGTGTGCTTTTTCCAGTTCCTAGTGTCCAAACTGTGGGAAGGCTATGTCTTAGCCCACTCAGGCAGTGTTTTTATAGCATGATTATGGCTTTATGATTAATTCTCTCTGGTATGGTATAAAGGCATCTGGAAGTGTTTAGGGGTTGCAGTGCCTGTTGGGATGATGTGGGAAGGCTGCTTAGAGTGAAGGGAGCCAAGCTGCTAGGGTGACACCCATACTGCCTCCTGGGAAAGGTCTCAATGTACTTAATCTTTCATATTGTGCTTAGGTGTCTTGAAATGCAGTAGTTGACATGAGCCAGAATGACACAAGAAAGCATGTGAATGATGAATTGGGCAAACACTGCTCTAGCATTCCAGCTCACTCCTCAGCCTCACCCCATTTAGCACTCTAGGTTTAGCCTTTATGATAATCCATCATAAATTAGAAACTTCCTGTGCTATTTTAGCTTGCAGCAGGATTGATACAGTTTGGAAATCA
Source organism: Athene noctua (assembly GCF_965140245.1). Taxonomy (NCBI): domain Eukaryota; kingdom Metazoa; phylum Chordata; class Aves; order Strigiformes; family Strigidae; genus Athene; species Athene noctua. The sequence goes on from NC_134077.1 coordinate 43,851,060, forward strand.
GAGGGCTGTGAAGTTTTCTCCCTTGTAAAACTCAGATCCCTGTAGAAGGGAAACTTTGGAACTTTTTTGCCAAAAGACCTCAGACAGCTGGATACTGTGAATAATATTAATAATAAGGCCTATGAGCTCTGTACATCTATAACAAAGTTCAAGTGACTAGCATGAAGGGTGGGCAGTCAGGAGAAGAAAATCTTGTGAAGAAATGCAAGAGCCTGTATATACATATATATTCACTGGAAGAAAATATTGACATTCATCAGACACGTTTCATAAAGGACAACTGCTCCAAGGCATAGCTTTCTTTTCAAAAAAACATAGTGGGTTTTTTGTGATCCTCGTCATACATTTCTGTGCTACTGTGGATGCAACTCAAAATTACTGACTAGTTGACTACTGCTAAATATTTAGGAAGATGCACACCTAGAAAAAAGATCACCTGTAGAAGGCTGCTCTTTAATTGCTGCAGTAACTACACTGATCCCTTCTCCTCTCTGTACAGGGAGAGAATGTCAAGAACATCAGAAACCATTAGGAACCTGCGGGAACATTTTGATAATGAAATTCACAGAAGATACAACTTTCCCACTTTGAATCCAATTAGGAGAGGTTACCAAAAGGCAATTTAGAAGAGATGTGGACATGAAGGATGGGGTGGTAATTTCTCCCCAGAGGTTTAACTTGGCTTTCACTGCACTGTTAGGATACTGATAGAATAGGAATGTGAAAGAAAAGCATTGCCTTTTAATTTACCTGGTAGGAACTGCTATAGTCTATGCTGAGTCTCAGCTATAGTGTGCCACTGTGTTTGAGGAGAAGCTAATGAGGGGGCACAGTGACGGCTTTTCAAAGCCATATATCTATGAAAAGATCACATTTACGTTTACAGTGCTCTATCTATGGCTTTTGAAATATAACTTTTGTCATGCAGTTTGCATTTTTTAAGAAGTAAAAAGTAATTTATCAAGGGGTTATTCTCAAGTAAATGCCATACACTTTACAAGTTATTCTGAAAATAACGGTGTACTTTTCTGTTCATCTTTTATGTATTGCTGTGTTATTCTCTGCTCTCATCTTCTAGAAACAGATCCAATCAAATGCTGAGGCACTTCCAGTTATTAAAATGGTAGGAACTCCCTGGATTCCTGCTCAGGAATCAAAAGTGCCTAGGCGACTGGGCAGAGGGGTTTCTTCACTTTTCCTATTGCTCTCTAAGAAACATTGTTCCTTCTCCCTAGACACCAGCATCTGCCTGTTGTAGTCAACCATAACTGCCTGAATTGGAAGCTCAGCATGAAAACAAAGCACTGGACCCAGTCTCTTGACTTCTTTATATTTAATTCATTTTGTGTTTCTGCTTTGTCACAGACTTCCACTGCCAGACCACAAACTTGCAACAGCCCTTCATGGACTAGGGCCTTGCTATGTCAGAGTGTCTCTGTTCACAAGCTGATGCAGGCTAAGACTTCCCTGGGAGAATGTAGAATAGCAAGCCCAGAACACATCATCTAAGAAAGTCAGCTGTGTGTGCCTCTTTGCCAAAGGGAGCCCAGCAAACCTTCAGGCATGCTGAGGCAATTCAGATTTGTAAACCTGAATTCCCTTTGGGGCTTTTCTTCTTTGTTGGACCTTTCCCACCAAAGCTGAAACAACAGAAACTCCCCTCCAAAACCATGAAAGTGGGGTGCAAACATGACTTTCTCAGGACAGAAGGGACTCCTGAAGAACACTGCACTACTAGTCTCTCCTGGGGTTAACACAAGAGAGTGCCTCAGGACAAAGCCTCTTTGGGAGTAAGTAGATACCCACCTCTTTGGGGGGACAATAGGTGGAAGATAATGACATAAACAGAATTTCTGGGCTATAAGGATAAGTCAGGAATTGCCTATTGTATTAAATACAAATACTATTCTGTAATCATGCACACACATTCATCATTTTTTCTGTTGAGAGTATTCTTTTTTCACACTCAGTCTGAGTTCTTTGGTTCCTTTATGCTTTCCTACAAAGCACTGACATTCTTGATTCCAGGATGGCTAATGACATATCTTGCTTCACCACAGTGCCTGAAATAGATCCATGCTTCTGTCAAGGTCATGTATTCCATGTTGTTCAAAGATCTCTGCCCAACTAGTATCACTGCCTGTCATATACCTTTATTCAGTGTGAACTACCTTGATGCCTCAAAAATGACACTGAGGAGGAAAGATTTTGAGAAGGCTGATCCAATACCACCAAGTGGTATGAACCAAGTAAGTTCATAATTGCCACTCAGAAAGGGTATAGTCAGCAGGAACAGGAGTCCCTGAGCAGCTGTTTTTTGTCACAGAAACAGCATCAGGGACTTCTTTCCGTGGAAGACACAACAATCAAAACATCAGGGTCAGAACACCAACACACCCCAGCTACAAGCTCTTATTCTCCAGTATAGCATAGGCTGTGCCAGCAAACCAGAAAGATTCTGATTTTGATCTCAAGTGGGTACATGTCACTTCAGCACAGGGGGGAGAAGAAGCCAGAAACGCATAAACTAGTGCTCTGTTAGGAAAGGTTTTGCTATGATTAGATCCTCTGGAAGACTCTCAAAAATATCGGGCCTTACCAGCAGCCTCTTGAAACCAGATTCCCATATGCCTCAGAAACAGAGGTCCTGACATACTTAGGGATCCCAAAGAAAGCTAGGGATGGACCCTGCAGTCTCCCATCTCTGAGACCCAGCTAAGGCAACAATTAACAGATTTTGGCCAGCTACCCCTTGTGAGGTTGTCCCCCACTCCAACAGTGAGGACACATTCAGTGTTTTAAAAAAATTAACTACTGATCACTTTCGCTGAATGATGGGAAGAGTTTCTGTTAGGACCTAGAAGGAAGGAAGGTGATCCACGATATGTTAAAGGCTATGGGAGGTGGAATTGTGAAATTCTTTCAGAAATATTATAAACAACAGAAATATTTGAAGTAGCTTTTTTGACTTGTATGCCAGCAGAGTAGCCTGCCACATGTTCAGTACTGCTTTTCACAGTGTAACCCATGACCTCAGGAAAGCACAGCCCGAAATAAACAGATCCAAACCATTCACTTCACACTTACATGTGTATACTTTATAAGTCTATACATGTATGTATATTTATACATAAAACAGTATTGCCTCATCATATGCAAATGTTGAGGCAAGTGCTAGCCTTATAGATTTATTCTTACATGCACAAATATACACATCACTAAAGCCAATGTCCTTAAAAGCCTTCCACTCTGGCAGCTGTATTTAAGCTATACAAACTTTTGCACTTATTCCTTTGTGACTGCTATGTCAGCTTCTTCCAATTTTAATACTGTTTATACCCATCATTGCCTTTTACCTCTCTGACCTCCTTGAAGACAAAACCTCCAAGAAACCCCAGGACAGAAGCAAATTGCCTCTATACCAGTGGCGTTATCTCAGAAGTATGACTTGTACAGAATTCCCAATGGAGATGACTAACCCAGCTCAGGTCCTCAGTGCCAACCCGAGCTCTACGTCAGAGCAAGGCTGAGGGACCAAGACTGCAACTACAGAAACCCCTGCAAGATTAAGTGGTTTGGAAGCACACATTTAATGCCACCCCAGTCTTAGACCAGGAATCACACAAAAGGTTAAAAGCTGTGTCTCTGGAAAATGTTATCTATTCACATGAGTTTGCCCTGTCTGTGAAATTTAAACGCAGGAAACAGGATTTGTCATGCCAGATCAGATCATAAGGGTACTGGGATTGCCCACTGTGATTAGTGTCCACTGTGGAGAAAGAAAATGAAAAATACTGCACACTGTGCTAGGTTTAACAGACGTCTTCATGTCTGCTCTTTCAGTACAATTTCACTAATCAGGAGGCTTAAACCCATTTTACATTAAACAAGAACTAGTTATCTGACCCTGGCCTTGTTCACTTAGAACAAAGCACTGTTTTGCCCAGAGATGATTATTCAGAAAAATGAAACCAGTGAAATAATAAAGCAAAATGCATCAAGTGACATAGTGTTTTCCTTTGACCCACTGTCCCACCAAGGCATCAGGTAAACAGCTTTTCTGGAGAAGCAGCCTTTCAGTCCATGGAACAGATGAGTTAAATGCTGACAGTTGAAGATGTCAGACTAACTTATTACAAGAGCAGGAGTTTGGAGTCCTGCTGTGCTAGCATAACCTGAGTAATTGCCTTTACCATCTGAATTCCTTCAGCTTTCTCGACTGGTTACAGTATTCTCCTCTTCCCATCCTGACCCAAGTGACTCTGCCCTGTTACTAGACTCTCCTAAATCCAAAGACTGCTGCATTTCAGAAGTCACTGAGCTTCTACCAGTGTGTTTAGGTCTTATGAAAAAACAGCAGAGCCTTTCGGGGATGAAAGAAGTTAAACATGTTCAATGGTTAGGCAGTGTCCCCCATTTTGTCTGTTCCTTACACTTGTAATGCAGCACCATCCATCATAATACCATCTTCTTTGTGTCTCAGCTGTACAGGGAATATTAGAAATTAACATCTGTCAAACTCAGAATAAAACAAAACCAAACAAAACACAGTAAACTGAATTAATGCAGAAACTCTGTATGTACTATATTCCACTATACTGCAAGAAATCTGGTCACCAAGTCACACTGTATCTTAAAAGAACTGCAATTCACATGGATCTCAGAAAGTAGGAAAGATCACAGGGTGGAGTTTCACTCCTCATCTGTTTTTTCTTGATTCCACAAATTTTGGCCATGCATCAAAGACAAGCACACATATATAGATATCTGTGCATAAGTACTATAACAAAAAAAAAAAAAAAAAAAAAAAAGAAATCTAACCAAAACTCCAAACATTAGATAGAAGGACAACTTGAGTGGTCTAAGGACTTGTTATAAATCAAGATGATCCTTTAAACAATTGCTTGAAACAGCAACAAAATCAGAACGTGTTTAGAGGTTTCAATAAGTATCCCAAAGGCAGAAGAAACAGCCAAATAAAACCTGTATCACTGGGGGCTCAAGATTTCTGTCTTCCAGAAGCACAGATTCAGGTTTATATGATTCTCAGACAAAATTAATGTTTTCTGATAGGAGACTCCTGTCATGTACTACATAAATAAATACAGGGGAGGAGGACTGGGTTCACTTTAGGAGATGAAGGAAAGCAGAAACTAGCAGAAACTGAACTTGCTTGTTAAGATTTTAGGATGCAGATGATTTACTGGCCAAGCTGCTTGCCTCATATATGCAGAAATGTTCCTGTTAAAAATATAAAGCACTGACCCTAATACCATGTCATAGAAGGTTTTACTGCTCAGCATGGAAAGCAGCTCAGTGTTGTACTTGAGAAAATGTGACAGGTAAAAAGTCTTTGCATGCCTCCTTTCTACATGCTGTATCTGCTCTCCATTTAATATACAGGTTGCAATCTGTTATGGCAAGTTAATAACTTCAGAGAGAAGAGATAAGCTATCCAAACTGACACAACTCTTCTCCAACTACTTTTTTTTTTTTTTAAATTTCTGTGCGGGTTTTAGAGGCCAGCATGAAAGTCTGCGGGAAAATGAGATTAAAGTAATCTAAAGTCATCAGATGACCCACACTGGGTCTGTCCCTGCAGTCAAAAGCCAATCAAACTTGCTGTCTTCTGAAAACGAAGCCACCAGCAAGGTGGAATCAGCCTCCTACCTGCTACTCATCCATACTTCTGTCTCCAGCTAGGCATCATATCAACCTGCTAGATAGTGCACAGGAGGATGCATGCTGCAGAGAATATGCTCCAAGCACATCCAATGCCATGGTTGCTGGCTCACCATCTTGCACAAGCAGACAAATCTGAATTGAGAATGCCAGCGTAAGACTGGTTTGAAACACACAAGAGTACACAGTGTGTCCTGGTTCTTTGCTGGAGGAAGTGCCTCCACAGACATTTTAGGATGTGGCCTTAGTGGGCAGCATAAAAAAGGGCATAAAGGTAATATCTTCAAGATCAACTAAGCAAATGATTCTGCCTGTGATGAAGAGTCTGAAATATTCCAGACTCACACAGGCTCTGTCTCTGTCCAACTACTTCATTTCCTACTGCTCAGCTTTTAATCCAGTTTAGCCCTCTGAGCACAAGTTTCCAAACTGTTGGTGTCCATAGAAACAGTAATCTAAAGTGCTGCATCACTCTTGGTCTGGACATCTGTATTGTCCTGTAGATGGTTCCCATGCAACAGGAGCTGTGGTCATTGTAAAGAACCTGTACCCCACTACTGCCCTTCATCCCTCTTGCACCATAATAATGTTCCTACAGAATACCTTCACTAGGAGGCTGGTGAAGATTTTAACCTAGGAAACCTAATTACCTTTGAATTTCTTTCCAGGTATGCTGCAACTTAAAACAAGAATACAAGTTTTGGGACGATTTTTCTAAAGAAAAGGAAGACTGACACATATATGCTATTTTTACTTATCAGGGTCAGAAGCCAAGATTCCTTTAAGTCCCAGAAGAGTAAAAAGACCACCCCATTTTCACTGTCTAGTCTTGAGTACATAGTTGACTGAAGCCATAAAACTAGGGTGAAGTCTCAGAGTTACTTTTTCCACTGAAACTCTTGAGTAGAAGAATGTCACAGGGTCACAAGGCACTTGTTTCAGAGCACTGCAGTCCTGGAAACATGAGGAGGAAAAATGTCTTCCATCTCCAAATTGTTCTGATGTGCTTAAGAATGGCTCTGCAGTCCTTGGTGGACTCCAGTTGTCCTTGGTTTGCTCGCTTCATTCAGCAGGACAAACTCTATCACAGAGAGCTCCATCATCAAGGAAACTTGTACTTGTAACTGAGGTTTTAGTATTACACAGTGCAAAATAAATATATGTGGAAGAATTCTAGGGCTGGGGTGGAAGAGAAGGTGAGAACCATTTCTACCTGCCAGGGACTTCATTAGCAATCAGTGCCATAAAGTTTCCTGCTATGAAACAAGACACAAAAGCATGAACTTCCTCTTCCCCCCTTGGATTATTGACCCTCCCAATCCAATCACCAGCTCTTTATGCAAAACTGGGAATACATCACAGCCTTTCCCTTCTCCTTTACTTAAGAATGGTGACCCACACTCTCAAAACAGGCTGGATTTTGAGGAATGTGCACATAAAAGGGTAGAGGGACCTCCAGTTTTGGGATGTCCATTGTGGAGTGTGTTACAGAGATGGGATTTTTTTAAACTTTTAGCTCTCTGTCTATCTGTCACTGGAACTCCAAGAAAGCAGAGCATGCCACATCTGTTCACTTGTGAAATCCCAGGGGGGGGGGAGAGCCTACTGAATCATTCTGCTGTTCTGAGGTCTTTCCCAGCGTCTGGCCAACAGTGACAGCGCTGGCATGTTCTCTGAAACATCTGCTATTGTCTAAGAAGTGGAAGGAAACAGTTTATTTTATCTCCTGTAGCTGTTACAAGATTGACAGTGACAAGTGTGAAATGGACATGTCCCACTGAAATTCAGAAAAGAAAAGCCCTAAGCAACTTTAGAATAAGTACGTGGACTCAATTCCCTTATCACTTTGCAGTATGAGCAGACACTCACATCTGTTAGCAATAAACATTGGCTCCCTCCTGCTTTGTAGTATCATTTCTAGGCAGCATAGGCAGCAATATCCAATACTGCTCTCTCTTCTTCATTATTTATTTTAGTGACTTGAATAATACTACTCCCAATTTACATCAATGCAACTGAGAACAGAACAGAAAGAAAAGACCATTCTAAATTGTTCCAGGAGATATTCCTGCCCACCCTGCTGCTATGCCTCAGAGGAAAAAGAAGACCAGAACCACTAACTCTTCTCACCTTGCTGGCAGAAAGCTTTTCAGTCTAAATAATCTATCAGGCTTCTAAAATTCCTTTAACACACACTTAAAACACTAATCAGTCTAATAGCTGAGAAGAAAATCTACAAAAAGAAATCTTTTGTATCTCTTTTAAATTATTACAAATATTCAGAATACTGTGTCCAGAGATTTGGCTTTGACCATTCCCCCATGTGCTGCTACAGTAGCTATTAGATGTAAGTTAAGGTCACCTATGTATAGTTTGCTATAGAGCACACACCATCTTTTATAGCACCACTGGAACTGTTGGCATAGATTGGGCCACTGGCCTATCTCACCCGCCATCCCATTCCTGGCAGCTGGCAATACTTTATAAGTAGGTTAACGCCCTATCCCCTGCAACTCTGCTGACTTTAATTGTACGGTGTTCTTCCAGACTGCTCAAAACCAGGCTGGGTAGGTGGTGGATCTTGGTCTAGTAAAGAGCTGGGAGAAGCTGCCTGATGGTTCTCAAGGGTGAAAGTGCACACGATTATGGCTGTAAAGCATGCTTCCCTGGGAAGCTTCACTACAGAGGAAGAAAAAAGTCACCTTCTTCACTGGCACCCCGGCAGCTCCCAGTGTGCTCCTGAGATGAGCAGAGAGACAACTTCTCTTCCTCATGAAAGGGAACCATTTCTGGTTCTCTGTCCCAGCTGAGGGAAGACATACAAAAATATGTCCTCACCTTCCTCATCCTCTTCCCATGGGCAGCAGGGCACAGGAAAAAGAGCCCCAGGAGCTCTAACATGCACCAGCTGGCATGGGGATGAAGGGAAACACACTGCAGCTGGGGATGGCTGAACCTAAGGACATTCCAGCTACCCTAGGGCCAGGGGCTGTGGAGAGGCAGAGGAGACAGTGTCTGAAGTCATACATTGCCTGGGGAGGGCAGGGAAGGGAATTCCAGGCAGGAAAGTCTGGAGCAGTTTCTTCCTCCTTTGCCCTGACTGAACATGCACTTTGGCCTTCTTGAAGGAAGGTCTTTAGTCCTCAATCCGCAAAAGACATGGCTTTGAAAGTTATATATAACAAATATTCTAACAACTACATCTGTAGTGAAGGAATCCTACCCAGTCACTCTCAATTTCTTATTGTAGGTTTAGACAGAAGCATATTTTTTTCTGAGCTGGGAAGTGAGAAATGTACCTGAGGGTCTCGCCAGCAACAATTTAAACAACTTGTATATACTTACAGGAGGAAGTGTTTGTTCCTTCTGTTGAAGCTTGTATCCTAAGCATGGGTTCTGTAACACACAGAAGTACCAACAAAGTTGTAAGAATATAGCCACAGCTACATTGTCATACTGGAGGAGCCTGAACATCTTTCCCCAGTAAAGCTTTCCTTTTTTTAATTTTTTTTTTTTAATTTTTTTTTTTTTCAGTAATCAGAAACCCACCAAAGCAGAGAAAAAAATGAGATAGCTCGAGAAAGCAAAGAATTTCAAAGTCGGTACAGCATGTCCTAGGCACACTGTGAATAATCAATTACAGCAAAAATGCTCCATAGTCCTGGGAGGGAAGACCAGGAGAAAACTGACAAAGAAAGAACAAAGTTTTCAGCTGTTTGTGACAGCATCAGAGGAAAGTGGAATGCAGCGGGTCTTGAAGCTCCACATGCTGACAGGAAACACTAGCTTCGTATCTTCTTCCCACATAACTCTAAATGGACAGTCAGTCCTCCAGATCTATCACAACTATGACTAAGGACCTCTGTGGCTGGAAAGAGAGCAGGGTCCATGTGTGCCACCACCTTTGCAAAGAGATGTAGCTGGGAGAACAGGATACATTCCAGAGCAAAATGGGACATAGCACCAGCCCCCAAGTCGTTACAAGTAAAGGAAAGAGAAGAAGCATTCTCAAGATGGCAAATAAACTTGTAGGACAGCTGAAGGAAATGAACCTCAACACAAATCAAACAAAGGAAACACTCAGAAAAGATATTGGAAGAAGTAAGTTAGCCTGAAGCTAGGGCTGAACCTCCTGAGCTGTAGGAACCTGAACCACACAGCAAAACAGAGCTATGCATTTGGATGGCTGCATATTCACTGTCTTAGAGTTCAGCAAAACATATGATGTCATGCATGAATAAGGAATTCAAGAGTGTGCTTCATGAGTACCATCAGCTGGAAGGGTTTGCAGAGAGAGCACTTTGTCTAAGGTGGCAACATGATGCGTTTCTGTGAAGAGGGATAAAGGAAGTCAGGGTGGCTAGCAACCAGCCAGAGGATCCTATGGAGCAGGTCAGGCGTACTGCATGCTCTGTAGTGAAACCTTTAACAATATGTCATGTCAGCCAGAAAAGATAAATCTGTTGCCTAATAGAGTCAGTTTTTAGGCAGAGTGAAACCAGACTTAAAATCTAAGAATGCTCTGGTAATTCTCCTATCACCAAAAAGTAACTGTAGCAAAAACAACTTGAAGTGACTGAGCTCCTTGTGATTTAAATACCAGCATCTCACTATAGCATATCGTCAATTAAAGAAGCAACACAGAGATATCTTACTTGCATTTGCAAGGACTGAAAAAAATCAGCAGTGACCAAAACCCCAGGCCCCATTGGTCAGCTGTCTGGACCCAGGGATGGCGAGAACAGTGGGAAAAACAGCACCTGGCTGGATTTGGGACTGAGCAGTTCTCTGCTTCAGCCACATAGCAAAGACCTACTCAGAGCTCCATGAGAAGACCTCAACAAGCAGTCACTGAACATACTGCTTTCTGATCTCCTTCAGGACAACAGTGTGATGTGCCATGTGGCATGAAATCCGACAGTGCAGCAATTCATCAGGAATGCAGCCAGCCTTTTGAACATCTCAGCTTCCTCCTCTCTGGTGGTACAATAATAGAATAGAGAACAGTACTGTAACAGCAGGCACTGGAAGGGACATAAGCAGGAAAAGAGACCACTCAAGAACAAGGAATTTAGCTCATGGGAAAAAAGGGAGTGGAGGGGCTGCATTCTTGATGCACAAGGGAAAAGACAAGGCAAGAGTCAGTGATGAGCGTGTCACCCCTTTTGAACAAAAATGGTTCCAATGGTGACAGGACACTTGCTATCAGCTATGTGGTCTCACACATACCCAGTGAAGCACCAGTGACAGGCCTCACTGAGAACATGAAAGAATATGGGCACATCCAATGGCTCTTCTATTAGGTAGCAGTGCCAAGATTTCAGAAGTAGGTCGCCACACACGCAGATTCATCAAAGGGAAGGCTGCACGCATGCTAAATGCAAAAGCTGGCAATCACACTGTTTTCCTTGATCTAGCCTACAAACACTGTCATCTCACACTAAAACCTGTCTTTGCCAGACATAGCTTTCTCAAAAAAGCTAGCAGGACTCCAGCCTCTTTGCCAAGAAGGATATGTGCATCTTGTAAATCCTTGGGATGCTTGACTTGCTCATGCCTATCCACAGCTCCCTCAGCCAAACTCGGCGGTAGAAACAACTGCTTGTATTGCAGCCATATATAAAGTAACTCTTAATAGTTAAAATAATGAAAGTGACTTTCCACTGGGGTTAGTTCCAGGAGTAACTCTGGAGGTGTGCAATCTGTAACTGCAGGCAGGATGCTGAAAGCAAAATTCCACTAGCCTGAAAGGAAACCATCTTGAGAATGCTCTAAGTATGCCAAGGTAGCTTCAAAAGTGGTTGAACTACTGACGGTGAGATACTTTTCACAGACCCTGCAGAACTGTCAGGAATTGTACGTAGAGCCCTGAGGAACAAAGCAGTCTAAGCAACAGACTTTCTGGATCAATGTATCTATACACTGCAAATTTGTATGCAGCTGCTAGGATTTACAGGAACAGAAGCAAAAAGTGCTTTTTCTAGACACAGTTCCTAACAACTCTAATACTTTTTCACTTGGACTGCTGCAGGCTGTCAACTGCAGGCCAAGTTAGCATCCTCAATACAGCTCCAGGATATTAAAAGTATGCTTAACCCCTTCTTTGTTCATTTCTCAGTCCCTGAAGTAGCTCCAGTATTTGAGGTGATATGCAGTATTGAGATGCTGGAATTAGATGACTTGTTCTCTGCTAAGAGGGAGCAGTTTCAGAGCTGCAGAAGCAGTTTCAAGAAGAAATAAAGATATAGAAAGACTCTGTTAATTCAACTTACGTGAAGAAGTTTTTGTCCCTTCTGTTGATACTGGTATCTTGCTGGTGCTCTCTGGAAAACACAAGAGGCAACAAGAAGTTATAATGTGGAGTCAGATGATCCTCTAACAGCATTCAGCTCCGAGAATGGACGAGGTAAATGGGAAAAAGGTGCTCAAAGAAGCAAGCTTAAATTCTGCTTCAGTGGGCAGAGGCTGCAATCAGACACCAACTTGCAAAAGTTTCCTTTTGGGAAAAAATAAAAAATGATGGTGTCTACTAGTAGAACTGAAGAAATAAGCCCGTTTCTTCTGAAAGAAGACAGTTGTTCAATTTCTCATTCTCTTCTGGGAATAACTCTCAGCGGCAACAGGAGAAATCATGCAGATGGCTCTGCTTCCGGAAGGCGTCAGTGTGAGTATTCACTCCTTATGCTTCTAGGCAGTTAAATTTTGCAAAGATGTGTTCCTGTTTATATCACTTGAATTGCTGGTAACTACATCCAATAATGTCACTTGCCACTGCAAGGAAATTTTCTAAATCACACTTGCAAACCCAGTCCCTCAAGAGATTACTGTCAGGGACCCTGTGATGCAAATTAAGCAGGTACTTTGCTGAAGAGATGAGAAAAGTTGCTCTTCTCTACTGGTCCTACAGATACATAATATTGCAAATGACATACAGCCATGGACTTCTTGCACCTACTTGTTGAACTGGCTGATGGCTATGGGGGATGATGTTGCTGTGCTGAGATCCATGCTAATGCCTTGCAGGATGCAGATGGGAGAAATCAAAAATCAGAAAGCCTTTGTTTAGGCTTCACAGAGGTGTACAGAGACCTCATTCCAATGACACCATCCATCTGTCTGTGTGCTACTGACCCCACAAGCCACAACTGTGTGCAATTTCCTAGGTGTGACCAAATTACCCTTCAGTTGTATGCATCAAAAAACTTGGTCTTCTACAAGTTCTCAAACACTTTCCAGCCTCATAGTGATGCAGTTCAATACAGCTGCAAAAGTTTCAACTCCACAACTGGAGAAGAGCCACAAATATCAGGGAAGAAGTCTTGTCCTGAATCCTCAAGGCACACCAAGAATCCTCTGGTAGGCTGACCAAAAAGAATTTAGAAAAAGCTTCATGAGAGATTTAGGAAAAGGCAACTTAGGAATGTTTTTACTCTGTTCCATGATTCTGAATCCGGTGACCCTCTCCTTACTGTCCACAGAAACTTGGCCAGAGACAAAACTCAATCCAAACATTCCCTTCTGAATGTTGAGACTGTATTTTAATTTTTTACTTGCTAGCTCTTCTTTTGTATTTTTGCTGTTTCGGTCCAGTTTTCTTTGGCAAGTATCTTGTTTGCCTGGGCAATATGTCCCAGTTTCATCTCACTAATCTGAGAGAACACGTTAGGCAGCATTTCCCTGATAGCCAGTGATGTGTGGCATTGAAATGAGCATCATAAGTGAATTTTTAAGGTCAAAACCTTTGCACTAGGTCTTGGAACACAGTGGCCTGTAGCCAGGCAGCTTTCAGGACCATTTTTTGGGTATGGAGGCAGTTTGCTATTGTGCAGCTGGGTCGTCTGAGCAATTAACCTTTCTCAGTCACAACAGGAGACAGAACAGGTCTGACGGCTGTATAGCTCAGGATGTGGCATAACTGGAGCAAATTCTTCTTTCACCATTAAAGAAAACACGTTTTATTTAGAGTCTGTGTGGAGCTTGATGGAGCATTTCTTACTGCTGCCTCCCCAGTCCAGCTCTGTCAGTACAAATGCCAGTGGGAAGCTTCCCTGCCAGTGGAAAATACAGCTAGAGCCTCCCACACCTGAAATGTGCCAAGAAATACATTTGGAAAACATGTGTCAAGGTCACACATTACCAAGACCCACTACTGACATTCATGTTAGCAACATTAACATTTGGAAGATGAAAAATTTGTGTGTATTGCTTACTGAGGACAGTACACCACAACAGTAAGAGAGACATTTTACTCCGTTCAAGAAGGCTAACGTGGATCCACACAACAAGCCATCTGAACACAAGAAGAAGAGAGAAAAAAGGCTGCTTGTAGAGGCCTGTCAGTACTTGCCTAAAGTGGAAGAGCTGGAAGCATTTTTCAGTCATGACACTTGCAGTTGCTGCTGCAGTCTGCTAAGGTGTGGAGACATCATGTTTAAATCCCTGTGAGGAACAGCTACCTCAGATGCTCCATCCAGTTGTCTCCTGGTGCTTCTAGGAGCACTTAGTTTTGGTGAAGTGTTGTTTTCTGAAACCGGATATGTTTGTCCTTGGGGTTTTCTTATGTAAAAATATTGAAGGATGGACAAGAGATCCTTGTTTGACGATGCTTTAACAGACAGATCCCTGCCGTCTCTTAGTCCCATTTCCTTAGTACTCTGGCCAGCTCCATCTTCTGCTGTCTCCTCTGGCAAGATGAGGAAGAGCCCCTTTCAGTTCCCACAGGACTCAGAGCAACCCACCACCTTGCTGGGCTTCCAGGTAGGAAGCTTTGTTTGGGCTGCTGAGACAACCACCTCTGCTGTAATGCCTCGAGGGAGACAGGAGGTCCTCCTTCTCAGGAAAGACCTTTTCTCCAGTGATAACCAAACATCTAACAGCCCTAGAGCTACTGTTGTGAAGAGCCCTCTGCATGTCCTCACAGCCTTCCCCTCCCCGCCCCCCCCCCGCCCCCCCCCCCCCCCCCCCCCCCCCCCAGTTAGCTTGCCAAAGGCCTGACAGAAAAAGCCTTTTTGAGCAAACTGAAAGATTTGGTTAATCTCATGGGTTTTGGTTCAGGCCTTGAACGTAGCTCTGACAACCCTGACACAGACAACAAGCTGGCTCTGAGGAGGCTTCAGACACCATGAACATCACAAGTAGTTAGAGCTGCAAACAAGCTTTCTGTCATCCTGAGGTTTACTTCCTGGCAGTGATATCAGACTTAAGCCTTGTGCATTGGTGGTGTCATTCAGACAACACATTCTGAATTATATAAAGAATGACACAAGCTAGTACACACCTGAAGAAAAGGGGAGTATCTGAGACCTCTGTTACACGGTCTACAGATGGCAGAATAGGGAGCAATTGTGTAGAAGGTGAGTAAGGCTTCAGAGGCATACAGGCATATGTGGTCAAGGACAAAGGAAGATCCAATGGATAAACTGGCTTTTTGTCACTTAAAACCACTGTGCTTTTAACTTTTTGCCTGGTCCTCCAAGAAACTACCACCCCAAATCAGATTGAAAGAGCACCACCCTCAATTCAAATACATCAAATTGCAAGAAAATGTCCAAAGCTACTCTTAGAGGAATTGCTAAGCCTAACTGAGTGATGGGAATGTTTCTTTCTATGTGGTGGAGGCCCAAATCAATGACATTGGACCAGGCATGCTGATTTGCACCAGTTCAGAATTTGACCTAATACTCCAGCCAGTTAGAAACAAACTATGACTCCAGGTCATCTGTAACTGTGTGCAACTTGGAGCTGTTAGTACCACTGCAGGTCCTATGGATGCAGAACCAGAAGCCTGCACAGGCCATTGACTGTGTAGATAATGAATTTACCAAGGCTTACCTCTGCCTACAGTTGAGTTACATGAACTGATCACCTAGGCACTTCTTGTTCAACACAGGCGAAGTTCTTCCAGCAACCCCCACTGATGTCTAAAACTACATCAACTCACTTTGCACAGACGTGCAGGATGAGTGCTCACACAATACCCTGCACACAACCCAGCAGTTACGCAGCACCGCAAACTTCTAACTTCTGACATATCTCTGCAGAAATCCACCCTTTTGCACGCTGAGTTATGCTTGGCACTGCAACATCCTTAGTGAGGCGAAACATTTTGGTCAATAGGTTTTAATGGAAAAGACTGACACCACATTCAGCTGGAGCTGTGTCATGTTCAACACTTTAGAAAACAAGGTCACTTAGTTGTCTAAATAAGGGCTTTTGTAAGCAAGTTTTCAAATGTGAACTTGAAAGCTTTGGCTGTGGTATGAAGTATTCTCTCAGTGTTATTTATTAAGCATAGTAAAATCTTATGTTCATGAGAAACTTCCTGGAAAAATTCACTGCAAGAATTTTGCCTGGCTAAAGTGACAAATTAGGATAGAAAAAAGCAGTTATTATTGCATTAGCAAACCTGTGCAGTATCTATAAAACTCCAGGAGAATTTCATGCCTCTATTCTGACCTCAATTACAATCTTTCTTAGGGGAGCATACATGAATAGGAGTGAATGAAAATAAGAGGCATCTCGTATCATGTGGGCAAGTTATACTCTTTATAAATTTTAAAGAAAACAGAATAGCTCCCACTGGTTGCTATTAAGACTAGCAAAAAAACAGTGTTTGTCTACCTGTTTTTATATCTGTTGCATTTTTAATCCACATTTATGGCTCTATAGAAAAGTTACTGTGTTTCTTTCAATAAAAATGAGAACATTTAAAAGACTATATAGATTAAAACACTTTGTGTGTGTTTATGTGTAGCAAAAACTTGCACAAGAGCAAATCCGGCAGTTATAATAATAACAGTAACAACAAGAAGGACCCAAGTTACTATTGCATTGGTTATTACTGCTTAAAACAGAAGATTTTACCTTTTCTGGGAATGAGATCAGGGAAAAATAAAGCTCTTTATTCATTGAAAACAAAGACATTTTAACAATTCTTTTATTGAGAAATATTGGGGGTATTGGGGGGGGGGG
Organism: Athene noctua; assembly: GCF_965140245.1. NCBI lineage: Eukaryota > Metazoa > Chordata > Aves > Strigiformes > Strigidae > Athene > Athene noctua. The sequence goes on from NC_134077.1 coordinate 43,867,713, forward strand.
GGGGAAATGATTTGGGGCAGGGAATTGAAAATAGCAATTTTCAGACATGTGACCTTAGTGGCAAAGGTGTGGCTTTTTCTGTTCTTGGGCAAAACCAACATAGCTGCCTTGTTCTTCTGTGTTTTTCCTAATGCCTATTGCTAGTTGATTTTAGAGACGAGGGGTCATGCTAGAAGATAGAACTTTGGTCTGGCTCTAGAGTTCTCTTTTGTGGCATACACTAACAAAAAATTTTCAACTAAAATAGTTAAAATTTGACAATTCTAGGGAATTAAACTGCAACAAGGAGGATCTAGTTTGCAGATAGCAGGACACACATAATTTATTGAGGTCACTAAGTTAAAAGTCTTTACTAAAATTACGATTCCCATAGCAGAGCAGGTCAGGATGACCATAAGAAAGTCAGGCCCTCTGATGCATCTTTTTTTTACCCCATTGTTACCCTACTTGCTGTAGGTGGAAGGAAACAGCCAAACAACCCCTCTACCTCCCCAGAGAGGTTCAGCCCTCCCAGATATCTAAATCTCAGTTTTCTACAGGGGCTTCTGGGTTGCACTGGACCCCAAGGTCATCTCCAAAAGCCCATTAGCAGGAAATAACAAATAAGAGCTAAACATACTGTGTTGCGTTTTCTTTTTTTTCTTTCTTTCTTTTTTTTTTTTTTTAACTCTCCCTTTCTTATGAATAGTGCAGGACCTCACAGATATATAGGACCTGAGTAATGATTGCCCTTCAGGGCTCATTACCGAGTTTGGATCCCAAATCTGTCATTAAGCTAGCAAGGGGAAGAGGTCAGGGAACACAGGGGTTGGAAGGGTGAGAAGGTCACCCGTGCAGGAGGTCTGTCCCTGTTTGCAAAGCAGATGTTGCCCTCTGAGCCCTTAGGGATCCATTGCTCTTAAGTCACCAGATGCTGCTCATGCTGTTCCTCAAATCCAGGTGGAAAATTCCATCATTAAGAGGAAAATAAGGAAAAAGTTTACTGGTAATTTGTAAGCAACAGTAAGCAGAGGGGACTCAGATGTATGTGTGGCAACCTAATATGCATGATTGATTTATTCAACCAATGAATGGTGCCATGACTGATTCTAGATTATCAAGTATCACTGAGATGTTCCAGTTCAGATATCACTGAGTTTCCAGTTCAGATCTTTACAGAGAAGAGCCAGCTGCCGGGTTTAGATTGGATCCAAGTTTGTCCCGCATTCAATGGAGTTTGCATGCATGGCCATATTTTAAACAACTTACATTTCACAACAAGATTAGAGAGATTCTAACATATCAGTTGTAACTGCACATTAACACGGCTTGCCTGAAAATGTGTTCATTGAAAACCAAGCTCCCGTCTCCCCGTAGCAGGAATGTTTTCAGCACAGCCCAAAAGGAAGTTGAAAAATCCATGTCAAGAAGCATAGGAATGAAGTTCCACATGCACTTGCCAGGCATGACACCATTCCTTGTCTATGAAAGTAATAGTGGAAGGCCAAACAATTTTTTTGCATTTATCTGTATCATTTCCCAGGCACAGTGCCTACAGCTGAGTTTTGGAAACTCTGGTATCTTGGAAACAGTATAGGAGCTTTCCATGTAAGCAGCTAATGAGCAACCAAAATTTGTATTCATGGAAACCAAGAGCATTTACAAAGCTGCACAGAAACACCTACCCATTTTTCCTCCTAATAACATTCTGATAAATAACACTTGATTTTTTATATCAATCTCCTGACATCTGATAGTGATTGTAATACCATACAGCTAGTATGAAATCTTAGTCCCTGAGATTCTTTAGCTGATGAAATAGAATAGCAAATACACAAAGTGAGTACAGTCGAGCAATGGCTGCGTGACCACAAAACATCAAATAGCCAAAGAAAAATACCACTGGCAAAGGTTTACATTTGGTTTTGTATCTATTTAAATGCCTTTCTGCTGTTTCAGAGGATAATGTGGAACAGAAAGGCAACCCTGGTAAATTCCCATTGCAACACCCATCTCAGATACATGCAGAACTTCTGCTTTGTTTGCTAGTGAAGGCATGTTCATTTAGTACTTCACAACCAGCTGGAAACTGGAGTTTGAATAATCGGAGCTGAATTAAAAGATCTAAGAAACAAGATTTCAGCTGATCAGCAGCCTCCAATGCACTCACAAGGAGAAAGAGTATTGTTGAAACATTTGTGTACAATAGAAACGCTCCACGAAATTCCATCAGAAGCAATTGGAACTTCTTGTAAATTAAATGGAAAGAAGCCCTGCAAAAATAGCAATCTATAATAATTTTAAATCATCTGGGTGTTATCTGCCTCATAAGAAGCTCTGCTCCTCAAGAAATAAGTTCAAATCACAATAACTAAATTAAAGTACCTGAATTAAATTCATGCCTTTGAATAATATGCCTTTAAATTCCTTCATGCCCTTGCTTTTATTATTTTAGAAATCAAAAGAAAAACTTATAATCATCTGTGAAAATAAAAATGGTGGCCATCAGCCCCGTACAAACATTACTTGAAGAGAGGAGTGCTGGTTTAGAAGTTCAGACTAGGATATGTTCTAGATTAAATGAAAGCTTCCACACAGGCCTGCAGTGCCTCTGCTACTCACGTATACTATTCCTTTCCCTTCATCCTCTTCTTATCTTGACTATTTAGACTGTGTCTTAGACTTGTTAGAAAGTGTCTCCCAAAAAATGCTGATCTCTCCTGAGATCTGTAGGAGGCATTCCGTTTGTCTGGGTAAGGAAAACTGCAGACTCACTACACAGCAGATGAGTCAGGCCTGATTAATTTTCTTAGTACACCTAACAGATTCCAGTGTTTCCACTTCCACTTCACTTGCAAAGCTTTCCTCTCGTCCAAACCCTTTTGTTTCAGTGGCAGCTCTAATACACATTTTTTCTGAACATGATAGTAAAATAAAGAGTTGGCCTTACCATTGGTGTCTGTGATGATAACACTGGCTTTAGTACTGTCATTCCCTAGTTTGCTGCTCACTCTGCATGCGTATTCCCCAGCGTCAGCCAACGTGGCTCTGTAAATGTGAAGCTCAGAGTATTTCCTGTGAAATCAGAAAAAACATGTAAACATCCTGTACTGGAGTAACATTCACTGCATCAGCTAATGCACTTTTTTTTTTTCCTATCAGCAGAGTCTTGTCTTCCATTCTTATTGACAGATTAGCACTATCCAGGTTTGAAAGAAGGGAGGAGAATAAAAGGCTGCTGGAAAACACGCATATTAATGAACTCAAACGAAGACACTTGTTTATACTTTTCTGCTTGAGAAGAGTCTTTGCTCTTAAGGGAAATTTGAAGAACAACCTTCCCCTCTCAGCTGAATTGTTGGCTATCCAGATGCCACAGAGATGAGTGTAATATTAAAATAGAAAACCCTTTCCTATAGGTTCATATTGCCAGTAACAGAGTTCTGGATAAACAGTATAGTTTCCAACATCTGACTAAATAATCATGAGATGAGGACACACCACTCTCTTTAACAACCTCTGAAACACCAATAGTAAATCATTCTCCAGCACTAACAAAAAATTATGGGCAGGAGCACAATTTGCATGAAGCTACATTTTTGTTCTTGGCTCAGAGATGTAATTTAATCAGTCTGCAAGGTTTTAAGATTAGATTTTAAAATGCAGAACACCTGCCTGCCCATTAATTTGTTAGGAACATGTTCTGGTGTCATTCAAGGGGTCCCCAACTCATGTGATGGCAGTAATGCCATTACCCGGACTGTGGAGAATGACTAGCTAGAGGAAAATACACACATTATTTCTGTTCACAGTTTCTGTTTAAAAGAAGTGCTTCACGAAAGATTTTCCCTATGGCAAAGCCTGTTCATTTTTCTATAGAATAGTTATTTAGTAGAGTGCATGAGTGTGGGTTCCCGAAATTGGCCTACCCCGACCGGAAAGACTGACCCCAGGAGGCAGGGGATTCTTCACCCAAAAAGCTCATAGTCACCAGCATGTCTAGTGATGACTGCTGAGCTAAACAGTGTTTGGGGAACTGCTTTGCTTCTGCGCAGCCATGTTTCTTAACGCTCCATGCAGACATGACAACTGGTTATCCCTTCTGTGAACCACTGAGCAGGGCTGGGTTCAGACCAGAAACAAGTCTGTGTAGCAGGGGGGTTCTGGAGCAACCAAAACGTTCAATGGTACTTTCCAACCCATACTTGTGAGCCATTCCTCCCTCCAGCAGAGTAAACTATTGCATCTGCTATCAAACGTCTGCTTACAGTCAGCTCAGCCTTCCTTGCCTCTATATGAAGGTCCTACCCCTTAAGGACTCAGCACTGTGGCTGCCATGGGATGAAAGCAGTGTGCTAGGTGAACCCCAGCTCTGCTAGAAACTCACATTGCGAGTTTCCCCTCATGTCATGAAAGAGGTCTGCTTTCTTGAGGCCACCAGGATTGCAAGAAGGAGGAGCAGCCAAACCAGGATTAGGAATTTGCTTGGGTTTGTTCAAACGGTAAACAGCTGAATAGCTGACTATTTGGGCTTCTTTCTCAGGCAATGTGAGGAGCCCAGTTCCCAGTGCTGAATTAATTAACTCGGCTGCATTTCAGATGGCATACAAGAACAGACTCTAGCTGGTGGTAACCATGAATGTATGAGAAAAATGCAGTTGAGACACTGACAGAAGTATCCAGAAGGTGAAAGCTACAATCTCTTTGCATGGGAATTCTGCACCTGACTAACAGCTATGCTTGTACCACAGCAAAAATGACCCGCTCTTTAATCTTCCTGCCAGCCATCTACACACCTGCCTTTGCAACAGCCTGTTCAGGGCCTGCCCACAAATGTCTGGCAGTAATCTGCAACACCTAACAGCTTGCGTGGACATGAATATTGTGCAGTTTATCTTTCAACTATGCTTGTAGACATTTGTCTAGATGGAGGACAGGCTGTTGCCTCAGGATGCTTCAAAAGGCAATGTAAACACACTCAGGTTTTTTAGGGACTCACTGTAACATACCCAGTACAAGCAAGAAGCACAGCTGCAGCTGTATCACTTTTATTTGGACACTCACTGCGTGTCTGCTGCAGTCTCTTTCCTTCTCCATAGGATACTAAGTAATATTGATGCAAACTACCTTTGTGGCACTCTTGACTTTTAGAAGAAACTCTTTGCTCTGCACATTTATTTTTATTCTTTGTTTTACATGATACCTATGGGAAAAGGTGAGGAATTGTGTATTCCTTTTATGATTTTAAGATTATATTAAAATAGGTGAAGCAACCGTATTTCTAATAAATCTATTTCTAACAAACCAAATTTACTCCTGTTTTTAGAAAAAACTCTGTAAGGAGTTCTTTTCTGAGAGAGAAGAAATAATACGAGGTTTTATAGCCTTAGGAATATTATTGAGATATATCAGGACAGAATTCAAAACAGTCAGAGCAGAAGATGACTTACTAACAGCTGTGAATAAAACAGCTCCCTAGGAATACAGCCCTCCAACAATACTCACTTAAAGTCCCTGATAAGGAATTTTGTATTCAAATGCTCATCCTTTCCTCAACCTATACCATGGTCCACAAAAAAAATGACTCTCCCTATAAGGTTTGCTTTTGCTATACCTTTAGCTCATTGCCACTGTGACACTGCTGAGCTTGTATTCATGAAAGAGAAGGAAATGCATCTGCAGAGTGCAGTCCCAGCCACCCAATCTGACTGCTTGAATTCATTTTGCTTCCAGTCTCCATCTGTCATCCAGAATTGCCTGTCTGCGGGCAAATATCCAGGCTAAGCTTGGAAGAAGCCCAAGGTACAAGGCCCTTGCACACAAAGTTTTCTCAGGCACTGTTTGCAACTAAAGCCATCAGCTAGGTGAAGTGGCAAACAACTTCCCTCTGACCGAAAAACCCAACCCTGATAAAAGAGTCTATCTTCATGTAACGAAGAGAGCCTGACTCTGTACAGCACACAACTCAAAACAAAAATGTGCAGGCTTCAGCTGGATTTGAAATCAAAGAAGGAAAATGAAATGTTACCAGTACAAGCGGACAGGCATGGGAAAGTTAGCAGGTGAAAAGCCCTTGTCAGCTGCCTGTTTTTTTCTGTATCACCATTGACACAAAGGAACAACTTAGAGCTTGGACACACAAATCAAACAAACATGGCATCAGCTAGAAACTCACTGACTGCATGTTCTTACTCTGTGACAAATCTGAGGTAAGAGGTGAGTGCATGAAATGCCTTTCATTAAAATTTAAACTCATTCAGTTTCTCTTGACTTTCCAGTATAATGAGAACAGGCAAAGTCATTTAGTGTGATTCACCTGTTGTACTGTCATGTCATGGCATGTCGAGGCTCTGCGCCCTCTGAATCAACCACCCTGAAATCATCCTAGGGAGCTTAGAGGAGTGATCCCCAAAGTTCATTTTACATGCAAGGCAGTCTTCAGAAGGTTAAGCTCTGAGGAAATCTGCATTGCCACACACTGTTATAAACTCTTAACAAATTAGGAGAACACAGCATCTGCACCACTTCTGCAAATCCTTCAAGCCAGTAGTATTGACACTGGCCAAATGCACCAAATAAACAAGAAGCTGCAGTGTTATCTTTTCCATGCCTACTCCAGGTGCCAAGCTCAGGTCTTAATTTTAAATTTATAATCTAGACATTTCATCATTCTGCCAGACATCTTTGCACTTTGTTAAAATACCTAAAGCTAAATATCCAGAACTCAGAAACATTTAATTTTTCCGAACAATGGACAGGCTTTACTCTGCCATCACACAATGGGGAAAGTGATTTACTGCACAATATGAAATTACCAAAAGTCACTTCTGGTCATTGGGAACTACTTACAAACTTTGTGAGGTTTTTTATGAATATGTAGAAAGTGCTTGGAATGAAGGAATCAATAAGACTGCAGTACCCTGCATGCTAATGGCTCTTCAGTAGCCTACTTTTTATGTAGCCATTTGACCTTTAAAATAGACATTAAATCCAGACAGCTCAACAACACTCTAGCCTTCCTAGCTGATGATTCCCACACTTGCTAATAGTAAAAATTTCACACTAAAATGCTTGTTGTAACAATATGGCAGTATACAAACATGACAAAAACCACAGAAAATAAGGGGGGGGGGGGGGGGAGGGAATCTCCAGGTCATTGGTATTCCTTTCATTTGTGATGGGATCTTTTTAATGTGGCTTTGCTTACTGTAATCTGCATGTCGTTTTATGCATTCATTTGCACTGCATTTTTTCCCACTATCTTTAGAACATGTGCCTGTCCCATTTTTCATCAAAATAAAATCTATCTCCTCTTAAGCTGTTCACATCTACTCAGTCCTGGAAGCACACATGAACAGCAAAAGAACTGGCAAAGCACTGATGTGTCCCCAGACTAGAATCTAAAAGAAGAAAGGCAAGGAAAATCTATATCAGCAGACATCCCTCGTCTTTCCTCTTTTTGTACTCTACATCTAGTGACTTTCACATCTCTAAATGGAAGGGCTTCTCTGTTCCACACTGATATTTCTGTTTTAAAACAGATAAAGAAATTCCAAAGATGAGTGATATCCTTGTGGCTGGGGCAGCACACAGAAGTGTAAAATCCCAGTCAAAGCCTACAGTCTTCCCACTTAAGGTGGGGAATCAGGACTTCAGATTTCAATTTTCCAGAAAAATGCCCAATATTTTTTTTTTATTATGTATCTTCTGGGGATTTTTAAACATATTTTGGCACATCAACCTGAAAAATAGTCTCACACATTCCACATGTATGCTCTAATCAATAGCTATTAGCTAGTTTCCCTTCTGCCAGCTCCTCAAAGTTTGTGGTAAAAAAAAAAAAAAAAAAAAAAGAGGAAGAAGGGAGCTGGCAGAAGGCAGTTACTGATTCAGTGCTGAACTGACAAAGCCCAGCTGCCAAAGGTGAAATCCTGGCTCTTGTGAGTTTGGTCAATCAGCATCAACCAAAATCTAAGAGGAAAAAATACTGTTTGCCTCTCACAGGCCTCACTGTGCTGCTGGGGAAGCTGAGGGTCAGGCTCTGACCAGAACATTTTCTTTACAGAATAGACTGAAAATACAACTCTGAAGGAGACATATGGCCCTGCAAATGGGTCCAGACAATTTGCCAGCCTATCTGCCACCTGGAACAGCTCCATTTCACAAATGCTGGAAGGAGACATCACAGGTTCCTTCTTGCCGTCTGTGCGACCATGGCACGGCGGCTGCAGTGATGGTGCTCTGCCCCCCCGCCTTGTTTCACCTTATGCCCCAGGCTGGGGTACAAGAAACTGCAAGGGAAGGCAGGATGTCTGGTTTTCAACCTGAGTAACTCTGAAAAGTCAAGACCATCTTCTGGCACTGGTCATCAGTTACAGGGGACAGTTTCCCCCAGCCAGGAGGATGACATCTGCTAGACCCATGCTTTGTTCTGCATGTGTGGGAATGCCTCTGGTAAAGGACTACTGAAAACTTGCATAAGGCTTTCAAAGATCATGCAGACAGCATTCAGCCCTTCTTAAGGACTAGACTGCTTGCAAAGCAAATCTCAGAAGTATTTCCAAATCTACATTGCTTTGATGATTTTAAATGTTCTTGGATTTTAGACAATAAACATAAGGTACCTCTGTTCTTGTCAGTAGCTTAAAAATGGCCTGTCTCCAAGGTTTACTGGTTAAAATTATAGCCTTTGACCATCAGAAAATAAATAGAAAATGAAAATTATTCATTAAATATTTATAACATACTACTACGTCATCCATACGTTAGTGTCTATTTCCTTAAATTTTCTTCCTCTGTAACACAGCTTTTAGCTTTGTGATACCACAATTAACAACCTCAATGCTTGTGTTCTAGTGAACAACTTTCCCCATCCCTCCCAGACCTGCTTGTGACATACATCTCAATACTTACTTTTGTTTTTTGGGAATCTTGATATTTTCCGGTCTGGTTTTTTTTGTTATTTCCTTTCCATTCTTTAACCATTTGAATCTGAGTGCAGGGTACTCTGAAGTGGTTTCACACCTTAGCACTAGCTTCTGACCCACAGCAGCCTCTTGGTTTTTCATTTCCTTCAATTTGGGAGGCACCGCTAAAGAAATAAAAGAATGTGCTGGTCATTAGGCCATTCTCAGAAGGGAAAACAGTGCTAACTCAAGTTGAACTAGGCAAGCCACAGAGACCAAAACCCCAGCCAGACTAGCGATGCTTCTACAACAAAACCTGAAAAATAAGGACCATTTGTGTGTTACGTGTATCATCCGTAAAGTGAAAGGCTCTCAGGGTTCTAACTGACAGCAGATGAACACAAGCCAGCAGTGTGCCCAGGTGGCCAAGAAAGCCAACAGCATCCTGGCTTGTGTCAGAAACAGTGTGACCAGCAGAAGTAGGGAGGTGACAGTCCCCCTGTGCTCTGCACTGGTGAGGCCACACCTGGAGTGTTGTGTCCAGTTTTGGGCACCTCAGTACGAGAGAGATATCGAGGTGCTGGAGCGAGTGCAGAGGAGGGCAACGAACCTGGTGAAGGGCCTGGAGAATAAATCCTATGAGGAGCAATGGAAGGAGCTGGGACTGTTTAGTTTGAGGAAGAGAAGGGTGAGGGGAGACCTCACCACTCCCTACAGCTACCTGGAAGGACACTGTAGAGAGGTTGGTGCTGGTCTCTTCTCACAGATAATTAGTGACAGAACAAGAGGGAATGGCTTTAAACTGCAACAGGGGAGGTTCAGACTGGGCATTAGGAAAAAATGTTTCAGAGAAAGAGTGGTTAGACCGTGGAACAGGCTGCCCAGGGAGGGCGTGGAGTCCCTATCCCTGGATGTGTTTAAGGGTGGTTTAGATGAGATGCTGGGGCATATGGTGTAGGGGAGAACTTTGCAGAGTAAAGCTGATGGTTGGACTCGATGATCCCAAGGGTCTTTTCCAACCTGAATGATTCTCTGATTCTGCAATTTAATGACAGCCTAGTTTGGCCCTTTGGAGTCCTCCTATGTGGGTCTTACAACATGCAAGCCATATACAGTCTTAGCGAGAACTGAAGTGCTGCTTTTGAATATGGTATGAAGCACTAACAACACTTAACTGATCATGAGACACTCAATAGACACAAAACAGCATGCTGTGGCAGACAGCTTTGGTAGGTAATACAGAAAGGGAAAGGGAGAGCGTCTTGCTGATTTATTTATTTCAGCTGCCATAAGTCAGGGGCTATCCAAAGGCTCCAGGTACAACTAATGTGACAGGGAGCTAAAAGCATAAATATAAGCTCGACAGCTTCCCTAATCCAAGGGAGTCTTTTGCTGCAGCCTTTATAACCCACATTATACACCTACCTCAAACCTCAGCTTGGCCATATCCTTTCCCTGAGTCAAGATGGATTTGGAAGCCCATCAAGAGAATCAATATCAATTAAGGGTATTTTGGATCCAGAAGGGGACACTGCATTGAAAAGGTTCAGCCAATGGTTCCCATTCACTGAAGGGCTCCAGTTGATGCATCTCAATTTCTACTGTGTGGGTAAATCTCAAACCATTTAGAGATTTCTAAGTTAAAGACCTCTAATATTCCACAACTAGTACTGATTTTTGAGCCCAGGCTTCACAAGAAGATGCAGTGACTCTGTGAGACACCCTGGGTTAGCTGCAAACCATCTTCTATCCCACAGTGAGGTAAACCACCTACTTAACTTTACTTCCCCTGAAACTTAAGATAACACCTTTACCACACAACGGGGGAGGGCTAATAAGGGGAGCTACAGCTGATAGATAGCCTGTGAGTCCATCCTGGCTCGGTTGCACCCTGTTGTTGGTCTGCACCTCTGGGGAGCCAGTATTCCCATTCAGCACCCCTCATTGTAGTGTGTTTTATTTCCTGAACAGCTGTAATAGTGTCCAAGGAAACAAATGGCCAGCATGGCCAAAAGATTCTCTGTAACATGTGTATTAGGAGTGTTCATCAGGACACCAACAGGTCTCCAATATGGTCCCGTACACGAGAATGTTTTAACAAACTGGAACATGTTTGATTACATTTTGGTATCTGTTGCTTGTCTGTTTGTGGAGACTCGGTGACATCAATTGCCCTTAATTATTTTTCAAATCAGACAAAAAATGAGCAGCCCCATCATGGCTGTAATTATGACAGGTGTGTATAAAGAACTGGATACACACATGCCCGATAAGCAGTTGCGTGTTGCAGCCAGCAGTATGGCCTGTCCCACACGTGGGGCAACCTTCCTGATCCCAGGAAAGCCCAGGGAAAGTCTGATTTCCCTGGAAACAGCCGAGAGCAGAGCAGCATAAACAATGGTGGTTGGGAAAATGTGGTCTGCGTTGAACAAGCAAATGAAGTGGTGTCTGCTGGGCCACCAGTAGAAGACAGGATAGGGACAGAGAAATCTTCAATAATTAAAAAAGCTGCTGATTACTTCTGATTAAGAGGAAGGTGACAATTTTTTCCATGTGTCTCTGCTGGTGTGGAAAACAAGTCCCTGGCAGGAAGTCTCAAGCCAGACATCAACAAAAAGTCTGAGAGGGAGACCTTCTCTTGGGGAGGGCATCCATGAAGGTTTTACACACAGGGCAGGCACATGTGCCAGGGTGGCAATGGGATGTATCAGGTAAGGCCCAGGATTTCATGACCAGAAAGAAATCTCCCCCAGAATGTCTTCTTATATGTTAAGTTTCCATTTTCCATCCTGCCCCCCCCCCCCCCCCCAATAATTTTGGAAATTCCAGTGCATTCCCGAAATGCTACTGAAACACTTTTTGCTTTCTGAAAAACAAATGCCCACGCACTATTTTGAAACCAATATGTTCAAAAATACATACCTTTATGAGTGTGTATTTGTATACATACATACATTTACATAAGCAAATGTGTAAGTATTCAGGCATTTACCCAAAAGAGAGAAATAATTTTTGAAAAATATCAATCTTTACATTTTCCAACAAAAAATAGTGTTAATTAACAGCCTTACTACTGAGATTTGTGCTTACAGTTTTATTCTGTCATTGAAGAGTTAAGGTTACAATCTTTTGTCACTATGTAAGAAAAGGAGCTGCAGATGTGTGAAATAAAAAGGCAATATTCCTTATTTCACCATATTTCACTTATTATAGTCCTAGTCCCTATCTTGCATAAATTAAGGCAATAACCTCAATTGCAAGGATCAAAATTTTTGTGCTTAAGACTTCAACTGGTTATTGATATTCCTGCGAATGTAGCAGTCTGAAACTGGGAATAAAAGGGATATGCCATTTTGTTCCTGAATTTTATTTTAATTCAATATTATCTGCTCAAAATGACTTGCAGATTTTTTTCTCCATCAGAACTGTCAATGAAAAAAAAAAAGTTAAATTAATATGCTCAACTCTTGCCATAATTCAGGAGTTACCAGGAAACATAACAGAGGATTTAATCAATGGCAGTGACCCTCACTAATTCACAGTAACTTGCTGTCCAAGCATGCAGACTCTCCAGGGAAAGCAGTAAAAGCTGTTCACAAACATGACAGAAAGGAGATTGTTTCTTCCTTTATTTTTTTTCCCTCCTTTTCATTTACACTATGTTTTCTTCATTTCAGCTGCAGTTTTGCAAAAGTTAATCAGACCTGCCAAGCATATGAGAAAGCTCATGCTGATAGAACTACAGCATTGTGTGCTTGGACCAAGATTAGCTACAGCTTCCATTTTTGCAAGAGGTAGTTGACTTTCATCACAGTCTGTGCCAATTTCTCTGGTGCTGGTAAGACAGGACCTTGTCTGAGGGGTAAAGATGCTTTTAAAGGAGTCAAAAATGTTCATAATGATAATTAGACATTTGTCCTCCTGACACCTCCCTCCTCTTGCCTCTCTACCCTTTCTTCCTTTGTACTCATGTCATCTCCTGCCAGCTTGGCTTCTCACCACTCTTGTCACACAACACTGCTCTCACCATTGGGGAGGCTTCTGCCCACTGCTTCGGGTGAGGCTTGCTGCTGTGGGCAGGAACAAGTGAGAAGGGGTAAGAAAAACACTTTCTGCATCTCCTACACATGGATGGAGGTTGAGGTGCCTATCTGGGACAGGATGACTCGGTCAAAGTGTTCTGTGAAGGTGGAAGGGAGCCTCGCGGCATTTCCTCTGGGTCACATTTTGGGCAATGCTGTTGTGAGCAGCTCTGGTACGGTGGCAGCAGAGCCCTTGCCCATGCCATTCTGTCACAGAATGACAGGGGCCAGGTAGAAAAGAAAACAGACACATGCTGAAGAGAAACAGAAGAAATTAAGTGTGGAAGCACCCCAAAAATGGTGCTGCTTGAATGAAAGGTGTAGTAGGATCCACTTTATCCGTATTCCTTGTGATGAAACCCAAAAGGGCCTCACATTTTAAGAGTCAGTTAGACACACAGAAAGGCACCTGTATTTAACCCCAGGCTCTTCACACTCCCTGTTCAGGACCTCTCTCTGTGCGCTGCTCCCCCCCCCCCCCCTGTTTTGACAGACTTTCTAAGAAAGCAACAGGGGCAATCACAGCAAGAGAGGGCTGTCTTGCTGTGACAAGCCCTCACAAAGCAGTGCAGCACTTGTGTCAGCAAAAGTCCTGCACTGTTTGAAGGTTTTAACAGGCAAAAGCATGTAAGGTGTCAGATCTCTGCTTATTAAGATGGCTTGAATATCTGTTATTTTGTTAGCAGTTTTTTCAGAAATGTATGTCTGCCGGCCTGTGTAATATCACTACAGATAAGGAATACACATTTCCATATTCTCTCTGCAAAAGGCTCACTGATAATGTATGACTGGAGTTAACTTCTTCTCTCTGGACTTCAGTGAGTTTGGCAAAGCACAGCAATCTCCTCACCCTCCGTATTTGATTGTATAGCTAATCTGCATGGAAGCTCAACACATTGAACAAATTAAACAGGAAACCTGCAGAATATTATCACACAACTACACACTTTCAGCTGAAATTCCATGAGTGGTTGGGGTTTTTTTCCCTTTCTTTCTTTATCTAGGAAGTCCTAAAGCCTTTTAAGAGTTTGACTACAGGAGTGTATGAAGTGTGTTTGCCAGTAAGCACATGTGTACAATTTACTATGCAAAACTGTGAAAACAACTCGGTCAGTAGAAGCCACAAGAATATCAACCATTCCCTTGGCCTCAGACTTGCTTTTTTGTAGCATAATGCTCAAGGCAGGGCAATAATGCAAGACAAATTATATTATTTCCAAAAGCCTTCTCCCCTAGCATTTGAGATTGTAACCAAACTCAGATTTATCATCAGCAGGCCAGATTTTCTAAAG